>NC_091537.1:56397500-57022500 GCF_042242935.1 Bactrocera oleae | reverse complement strand
ATGGGCAGATGAAACAGCACAATTCGCGTGCGCCAGTTGAGAAAATAGGCGTGTATGAAGATGGTCCATTCCCTACCAATAAATTAGGAAATAGTCATGTTTTGGTAGTCAAGGACCATTTCAATGAATGGCCACAAGTATACACAATTCCTAACCAAGAGACTGAACCAGTGGCGGAGGCATTCATCAACAAGTGGGTAACGAGATTCGGTGTTCCAATGGAGTTACGTTCTGATCAAGAATGGAATCTCGAGTCAGCTTTAAATAAAGGGATGTACCAGAAACTGAGTCTGAGGACGGCTAACGATGTCAGCACCATCCTAGAAGACGAAATGGGGGACATAAAAGCTTTGTGTTTGGTATCGCAAATATGTCTAATCGGGACGATCAGACTTAGGTGGAGGGCAGTGTGACGAACACGGATGATAGAACAAAATTGGATCAACGATAAACTGCCAGAAGCAACTAGTTAGCGAATTCGTAGTTGCCAGAATGTTCTAGAAGCAAAGTTTTGTTACAGATTTACTATATAAGGGCTGCCGGATCGTGCAGCAAAGACAGTTCTAGTTAGAGTGTTGTCGTGATAAGAGCAATTAAGCTATAAGCAAGAAGTTGTAAGCTCGAATAACGAGCAATAAGTGTTAAGTTGTTGGAATTAGAAATAAAGATAAGTGTGTAGCCATTAAATTGGGACTTTTATTTAACAATCCAGTGATCAAACTCAAGAGTGAGTTACAGGTAGACGATTTATCGAGAAATTCGGTACAATATTAACAACTTTAAAAATTATATTATTATATTAATTTGTATATAATATATATATACTTCGTCCTGGCAGCGGCCTACTTTCCGGGAGACACGATGACAGCACCGCCAGAGGCCGTCGGGAGCCTCATGGTTTACTGCAGGAGGAACAAGCTGCCCCTTGTCATGGGATGTGATGCCAACGCCCATCACACCGAATGGGGCAGCACGATCTGCAATACACGGGGTGAGTCTCTACTTGAATTTATAGTAAGTAGTAATCTAAGCGTTGTAAACGTGGGGTGCGAACCCACCAGTGTAAGAAGGGAGGTGCTTGACATCACCCTTGGTAACGAACTCATGACGGGGCTGATCGGGCAGTGGAGAGTCTCATCGGAACCCTCCATGTCGGATCACCGCATCATAAGATTCGCACTAGGGGTAGAGGTTAGGCAACCCTCTCCCAGGCGTATCCTCCAAAACATGGACTGGGCCACTGCTTCTGGACTGGAGAGTCCTGCGCTAAATCAGTCCATTATAGAAGCATACAACAGTAGCTGCCCCCTAAAGACGACCACCAAGAACCGCAGCTGTCCCTGATGGGCAGGTAGGCTCTCAAACCTAAGGGAAACGGTACGCAAGCTATTTAACAGGGCTAAGCGTACCGGGGACTGGGAGAACTATAGGTGCGGCCTAACTGCTTACAACAAGGAGATCAGGTCAGCAAAGCAGAAGAGCTTCAGAAATTTCTGTGAAAGTGTCTCCTCAACGCCAGAGGCTGCAAGGCTGCATAAGGCTCTGGCTAGGGGCAAGACCGACACAGTTCTAGCAATTAAAAGACCGGATGGGACCTATACGTCCAGCGCAGAAGAAAGAAAGCGGGGCCCTTCTACGTGCGCACTTCCCGGAACCAACTCGAGAAGACCTAATTCGACCCAGAGTCGAACGAAAGCCAACTCGCTTAGATTGGACAGCCGCAAAACAGCTCTTCACTGCGGACTCCATTAAGTGGGCTGTGGCCTCCTTCGAAAAATATAAGTCTCCGGAAGCGGATGGCATCCTTCCAGCCTTCATGCAACAGGGGGGGCAGGTCCTCCTGCCCCACCTTGTTCGGCTGATGAGGGATAGCCTGGCGCTGGCGTATATCCCAGAACCTTGGCGCACTGCAAGGGTGATCTGCATACCCAAGGTAGGAAGGAAAAACTACTCGTCGGCAAAATCCTTCAGACCAATAAGTCTAACTTCCTTCCTACTGAAAAGCATGGAAAAGATCATAGACCACGAAATAAGATTGAAGGTGCTGAAAGCTGCATCGCGTGTAGCGGTTACATGCTTACAGAGCAGGCAGATCAACCAATACTGCTCTGTATCAGCTGACCTCAGAGATCCGAAGTTCGTTCGACGGGGTTGAGGTGCTGTTATGCGCCTTCCTTGACATCGAAGGTGCCTTTGACAATACGTCACACGAGAGCGTGTCAAAAGCACTGGAGAAAAGGGGTGTGGCGGTGCCGGTGCGCAGATGGATTGAAGCACTACTGAGCACCAGGATTGCCGAAACCACAGTAGGCGACACTAAGATTCGTCTTGGCACAACAAGAGGCTGTCCACAGGGTGGAGTGCTATGCCCCCTACTTTGGAGCCTAGTTGTAGACGATCTTCTCGAGCTGCTAACGAGCAACGGAATCCGCTGTCAGGGATATGCGGGCGACATTGTTATATTAGCAAGGGGTAAACTCGCAGACACTCTCTGCGATATTGTACAAAGGGGATTAAGGCTGGCAAAGGAATGGTGTAGTGGGGTTGGTCTAAACATCAACCCCTCCAAAACTACAATCATACCGTTTACCAGACGCAGGTTGCTGCCACGCCTCAGAAACCTATCCCTAGGTGGAACGGAGTTGGAGATGGCCAGCATGGTAAAGTACCTGGGCCTCACGCTGGACTCCACTCTACGGTGGAAGCAGCATATGGACTTAACCGCAGCCAAAGCTACGAAAGCGCTCATGGTGTGTAATCGACTTGCTGGGAAATCATGGGGCTGCAACCCAAAGATTATCAGATGGTTGTACACCATGATTGTTAGACCGATCATAACATAAGGAGCGGTGGCCTGGGGTTCCAAAGCAGCGCAGACCTCGGTAGGACTTCGACTATCGAGGCTGCAATGACTTGCCTGTATCTGCGCGTCGGGCGCGATGCGTACGTGTCCGACTGCAGCACTGGAAGTAATGCTGGAGCTAACACCGCTACATATAGTGATCGAGCAGACGGCCAAACAGACCTTGCTTCAAATTTCAGCAGAAGGGTCTGGCAAAGGGAAAGTAATCTCGTCCCAGCAGATGAAGGCCATAAGTGACGCAATGCCACTGGCCCTTCTTCCAAGGGACAGTATTACCAAAACAGTAAGCTTCACTAGGAAGTTCAGGGTTACCCTTGGTAGTAAGGCAGAATGGAACGATTCCACGCTGGACCTACTACTAAGGAACAGTACTATCAAGTGATACACCGACGGCTCGAAAACGGCGGAGGGGATTAACGCAGGGTTCGCAGGATCACGCACCAAGCTCTCCATTCCCATGGGAAGTTTTCCTAGCATATTCCAGGCGGAGGTATATGCTATAAGTCGGTGTGTAGAAATAAACCTCCAACGCGACTATCGCAATAAGAGCATCGCCATACACAGCGATAGTCAGGCAGCACTTAAAGCAATCTCGGCTTTTGAGGTCAAATCGCTACTAGTGCAGGAGTGTATAGAATGGCTGAACAGCCTATCAAGTTTCAACAGTGTGCACCTCATCTGGGTGCCTGGTCACAGGGGTATAGCAGGAAATGAACTTGCTGACGAGTTGGCCCGCTCTGCAGCCTCTACAAACATGGTAGGACCGGAACCGTGCGTAGCGGTGGGTCCACATACCATTAAGGAGCTGCTCCGTAGAGAGGAAAGAGCAGGCAGGGAGAAACACTGGCAACACCTCCAAGGCATGCGCCATGCCAAGTTGCTACTGGGGAGCTATAATCTCAGACGGTTTAAAACCGTAATCAATCTCCCGAAGAACAAATTTCGACTTCTGGTCGGGTTCTACACCGGACAATGCAGGTTTTACAAGCATTTATTTAACATGGGCTTGGTCTCCTCTGCAAACTGCCGGTTCTGCGACATGGAGTCGGAAACCCCAGAACACCTACTAATGGACTGCACGGCTGTCTGCAGACGTAGAGTCAAGGCCCTGGGATCCATGTTTCCAAACAGGGATCGCATCGCCTCATTGGCGCCTAGCAGTATATTGGAGTTCATCAATACGCTAGGGCTAGATGAGTCGCTGTGAGCACAATAGACCATAGGTCGCGGTGCATACCTCAATCACTATCCAATCTAATCTAATATAATATTTACAATATTAAACCTTAATTTTTATATGGATTCTTATACATATATCCGAATTATATTTCTTTTCTCTTTATACTACTTAATTTCTATCATATATTTATTCAATAATGTCTTATATAATAACAAATTATACATATAATTTAAATTTTCTTAATTAGATTATTTACATATTTGAATTCCCTGTAGACATTAAACAAATGTTGAAATCTCCAACAATTAGCACATTTTGATTGCATAACTCAGAAGTAAGGACTTCCTAAGGTTCTACAATTAAATATCTGACAGAGAAAGCTGAAATTCTGTATAGAACCAGAATATTAATACTGAAACATTTAAACAAAACCGCTTCTAACACTTTGCGTCCTGAACAAATTTTCTTTATAGCCTTTGGTTCTATAGAGCTAGAAATACTATGCTTTCCATATATTATAATGCCCCGTTTATTTCTATTGCTTGTTTCCGTGCTATCTATCCTCAGCTCATTAATTGGAGTAAATCCTGGTATATCAAAATTTTCGCACGGATAACTCCAAGTTTCTACAAAACATAAAATATCTGAAGATAACATCAAACATTCGCTTTTTTTCTCATTAATGTGAGCATGAAGACTCTGAACATTATGGATTAAAAATTGATGTCCTGATGTTCGGGAATTCATAAAACTGAAACTTGTTGTTAGAGCTTTATTTGCGTTTAATTCCCTCAGTTCAATGAGATCTCTAAATACAGGATCCGATTCAAAAAATTTGTTAGGAGGAATAAAATTTCCTAAGATGAATACACATTCTGCAGTACTAGCTCGACTGCAAGCGACATCTATTGAAGCTCTAGACATTCTGGGTCGAGTATGAACTACAACTTTATTATATGTGGAACCCTGACTTTTATGAATAGTTATTCCCTCAGCCTCAGCAATTGAAATTTGTTCATTTCTTTTATATTGAAATGATTTTAAAACTTTTTCAATTGGTGTCCAAGAACTTTCTAGAGGATGAGGCGTTTTTGATCGTGCTATCAAACCAACAGAAGGTTCCAAAAATTTAATTCACAGAATTGTTGGAAAAGAACAATAGAAATCAATTTGCATAAGTTGTCCACCTGCTCCATTAACCAAGCCATCACTCGTGTTTATATTCACTGTAATCATATATTTGGCGGATGTTTTTAGTGTCAATTCATAGGGTCCCTGCGTTTCAGAAGTTTTGAAAAGTTTAACTCTTTCCAAAATATTCTCATTTTCACTTATACCAATTCCTTTAACTGAGTCTTTTACAGTTGAAATGAGAGCTTCAGTTGGGATTCGACTGAGCTTAAGGGCATTTAAATTATTTGTCTCTTCACTGGACCAAAATATATGTATGGCATATTGAAATTGACTACTCGAGTTTCAATGTGTGATATGTCCTCATTTGTCATAGTATCAGATGCCATATGGTTTAATGCAATTGCAAAGGCCTGATCCTCCCGTTGTCACATTATTTCTGTTAATTCCCCAACTAAAGTGCTATATGCATCATTGGGATTAGGAGAGAATTTCCACCTATTTCCAACAGGAAAGATTTGCTTCAAATCACCAAACACGATGATCGGTATATCAGCGAAGGGGCTGTCTGTTTTGAAAATTTGTTTTAATCTCGCATCAACAGAACAACTAAACATGCGAGCACCTACCATCGATGTTTCATCAATTATGATTAATTTTAAATCGATAAGTCTGGAATACAATGAATTAACTGTGTCATTGCTAAGTGGCCTCAACTCTATATTCAACTGATTAACAGGTAAAGAGAATATTGAATGAAGGGTCCTTCCACCGATTCCGAATACTACTTTACCCGTAGGAGCGCAAAGAAGAACTTTTAAGGAACATGGATTGGATCCAGGTGTAGAATTGTAACGATGGTTAAGAGCTCGATATATTGCAGATATCAAACGACTCTTTCCTACACCTGCACCGTGGCCAATGAACTCATAAAATGGGCGATTTGTTTTTAGCTGGTGCGTCAAATAGGTTCTTTGCTTAGTATTTAGACTTTGAACTAAAGAAAATAATTTCTCAACTGGAATTAAAGGGGGTAGTTTAATAAGTCTAATATTGCAATCAGATTCAGTGATATTATCTGTTGAATCTTCACCATGCATGTCCAGCAAATTTATATTTGGGTTTATTTCTGGAAGTGCCAACACTCTGAACTCATTTTCCACTACAGGTAGTTCATTTTGAGCACCTTCCTCTAAGTCTATTTCATTATAAAAACTTTCTAGAACATTTTCAAGTTCTCTTTACTCAAAAACATCATATTTTCTTTGATTTACCTCAATTAGAATACGATGTGTTATGCAAGTCTGCTCATTATCGTTTACAATAAGATCTTGCTGTTCATTTCGTCAT
The DNA here is from genome assembly GCF_042242935.1 of Bactrocera oleae. Taxonomy (NCBI): domain Eukaryota; kingdom Metazoa; phylum Arthropoda; class Insecta; order Diptera; family Tephritidae; genus Bactrocera; species Bactrocera oleae. The sequence goes on along the minus strand of NC_091537.1, from coordinate 57,015,976 downwards.
GGATAGTAAAGCATTACCATTTCGCGAAAATACTCAACTCTGGCCAAATCTGGGTTAAACTTTCTATACCGAATAACACAAGGTTTGGTACGTTTCTTAACAAAACCACTACCGTCTTTAAGAGGCATGACATCCCCGCTTTCTGGTAAATTATCGTTTTCCCTCTCTTCTTTTTCACGATAACTGTCCTGTGCTCTTCAACTAGATTTAACATATTTATACATAGATGCAAACAGCTAAGCAAAGAGTTTCTAACTGATCGGATCTTTGAACATAACGGTCTAAAATACCGGCTACGAATATTTCAGTCGAACCTGAAGGAAGGTTCTGAAGTTCTGCTCTAGGTTTCACCATTCGAACACGTTCCTCAGGTCGAGAGGTATTCATAAATATTTCTGCATTACATGCCTCCAAAAGATGGAGCCCAATGCAGCAACATACTGCTTCTTGTGCAGATATTTCTGTGCCTGATATAAATTAGTGACCTATATGTTTAAGTTTTTGTTTAACAGTATAATTTCCAGCATTTACCTCTTATATAGCTTCATTTAAGAGCCTAGAAACTCCCCTGTTAGACTTGTTAATATAATTAATTATATATGAGCAGCAAGCATATGCATCCAGTATATATTGGATATCCATATTTGCTCCATGTAGTTCCAAAATCAGAGGATTATAAGCGTTGAGCAATATAATTGTCAATAAAACTAATGACATCAGGGTATGTCTGAGGATCTTGAAGGTTGATCCGGGGACCATTATTAAGCCAATACATGTCATGTACATGCATAGAACCTCTCTATTGAAACTCCCCTCTCCCGTAGAAATTTGTGACAAAATGCTTTCTGTCAAAACGCCGAATTTCAGAACGTATTATCTTGCTATATGTTTCAGAGCATGTACGTTTCTGCCCAGCGTATATGGTTCGAAATGACAACTCTTCTGAATTATTGTCTTGAATTATGTCAATTGGTCTTTGCCCTTCACCTGGCGCTATGACTAAACGGTTATAGTCCAAGTTTTCTACAGGAATATTGTCCAAAAGAGTTTCTTGACCGCCTGGGGTTAGCTCGGAAGGTAAAATACCCATGGGAATATTATTACCTGAGGGATTATCATGAGAAGTTTGTGCCGCACGTAAAGATTGAACCAATCGGGAATCCTCTGCAGATGCAACAAACGGAACATCTTCTTGGTTATTAAATTCTGAAATCCAGTTCTCATTAATATGTATATCGTGCTCACGATACAGAGGGGGGGGGGGGGGGGGGGGATTCACTAAGAATTTCAAAGTTTCCATAATCTCTGCGGGGTGTATGGTAGCAATCATGTAATCATGATTGTACTCCAAACGCCTTCTTAAGTGAATTTGTGTCACATGAGCCTCATCAAAGGACTTTGGTAGAGATGTCACAATATTGCTAATAGAAATTGGTATATTAACAACAGCACCTTTGAGAGAACTCTGACCTTGATACGCTAACGGACGGATTGTCATAAAAGGCAATCTAGGCATTATGAGACGTTCTTCAATTGGGGTTAAATCAGGAAAGTCTAGACCGTTAGCTAAACATATTTTTGGAACGTTCTTTTTAACAATCGCGTTTTTGCAAATAGCACAAAAATTTTTGCATTAAATGGAAGGCGGATGCAGCATTCGGATGACCTTGCGCAATAGTTTCGAAATTTAATTTGCGAACTTGGTGTGAAAACCATAATAATTCGCCGCAGCAAATACATATTTCAGTAAGGCCCCTATTTATATAATGGAAATAAATGTTTTTGAAATCTGTTAAATTGCCACTATAATCATTTTCTATAACATTATTTTCTCTCGTTAATCGGATTCGTTGGGACTGTCTTTCGTTTTCAATTTGCCTATTGACCGAGTTATTTCTACAAAAGCGAACTTGGCTTTGTCTAAGACGTCTCTGATTCAAAAGTTCTTCCCTCATACCCCTCCTACTAAGCTGTCGACGTTGTGTTTCTTTATCACGCTCTTTTCTCCTTATTTCAGGATTTCTTCTTGCATGTTCTCTTTGCATGTAACCACGGATTTCTTGCGCGAAATTCTCTATGATCCCTAGTGTTCCTACTTTGCTCATCATAACGTACCTCGGGATTTTCTCGACGAGACCTACGACCTTGAGTATTTCTAATTTGCTCTTTAGAGCGAATTTGTGCCGTCTTGTTCTATGTTGAACAGTATTTCTCATTTGCTCAACAGATCGAACCTCGGGGTCTTCGCGCCGAGATCTATGACCTCGAGTATTTCTTATTTGCTCTTCAGAGCGAATTTGTGGATCTTGCCGCCTTGTTCTATGTTGAACAGTATTTACAACTTGCTCAACAGATCGAACCTCGAGGTCTTCGCGCCGAGATCTATGTTCTCGAGTATTTCTTATTTGCTCTTCAGAGCGGATTTGCGGATTTAGACGTCTTGCCCTATGTTGAACAGTATTTAAATTTTGTTCAAAAGACTGTACCTCGAGATTTTCCCGCCTGATTCTATGTTGATTTGTATTGATAATTTGTTCGGACAGACATACATCGCAATCTAATCTACGATTAGCGTGACTTACAGAATCTTGTGGCTGCTCACTGTCTCTATATAAAGAGTTTGCACGAAGAACTCTCATACGTATTCCAATCTGAACGACTTACTACTTAATCTAGGCATAATTAATAAATACTAAGTGGCTTAATATATAAAATACTTATATATAATACTTATATAATTCCGTCCGTCCGGGTCTAAAAAGTTGGATCCTCTCTTTCACTGTAATTGAATCCTTGCTATGACTCCTTTCCTGTTCGGTGTATAGGTACTATGGTATACTGGTGCACATATGTATATGTGTTTGCTCGCCACTGTATATAATACGGTTTTGCTTGCCACTGTATATAACAATACTTTAAACACTATATAACTAATACACTGAAATTAGTTTGAATACAGCACTTTGTTGGTCAAGAAATCTAGTGTAACTCAAACTACAAACACAGTGTACTTACTTTTGATACTACACTACTAATATTATCTCTTGCGATTTTTTCTAGAAAGATATTTTTGCTCTATACAAAGTCCAGCACTCTAAGAAACTTTTTTACGTTCTTGTCTGGTATATTTTGTTATAAGTTCAACATGATGGCTGCGAAAATATACTTATCCACTGATTATCACCAAATATTAGAAGAAATATTTGTATATAGAAATCTATATATATCTCGATTAGTTTTAGGTGATGCAAGCAACCGTTTGGTGAACAAAACTATACTATGTTGCACCATGTTGCGACAGTATAAAAATGTTGCGAAAGAATTCAACATTTATTATTCGGTTAATATTTGGTATCTTATTAACTTATGTTATTGATCATCGATTTACTATTTTAGATAGATACTATTTTTTCTCCCAAATGTTAACTTTAACAAAAAGAAGCTATTTAACTCAAACATGGTATATGTGATACAAACTGAACCAAAGGGCTTAGATTTAATATGTGGGGTATATGAGGTTGTTGCTGTACGAAAGGAGCGGAAATCAGTATATTATTCTTATAAGGTTTAAACAAAGGTCTAGACCAATTTCATTCAAATGCAACGATAAACCACATTATTTTTAAGAAATACTGTCCATTTAATTTCATTAAATTATAAAATTAACGAAATAAATTATACCATTGGATTATACCATAAGTAGTACATGTATGCTGGGGAAATTCGTGGATCGATTTCACACATTTTCGGCATTAAACTGTTGTATATCTAATATTTTACGTTTATATAAATCCAAACGGAAGTTTGAATTTTTTACATAAAGTATGTTGGATCTAGGGTCAATATATACCCGATAATGGGTACTAGGGCGGAACCAAGAATTTTATACTCTTATAATTCGCAAGAATCAAAAGCCAGGAAATTCCTTCAGGTGTGGCAAAGTTGAGAAAGAATTAAACATCGTGATTAAATTACAATCAAATTTGGTATCTTCTTGACTTATATTAAAGGCCATAAACTTCGTCTCAGTTTTATTTCTATATTTTAGTTTGCATCAGCGAAAATTATATTAAAAAAAAAAAACAAAAAACATCTTGAAGTGAGATATACATAAGTATGAATGTGATATTAACTCGACCAAAGTGGCTAAATTTTATATTATAAGCTTATGTGCAAAACGTCAACCAGAGAATCGGAAATCATTATATGAAGGTGTGAGGTTTAGACTTAGTATGTACTAATTTCATTCTAATTCAGCGTCAAACCACATAATTTTTAAGAAATCTTTTCCACTTAATTTCGTTAAAATATCACGTTGATCAACCGGAACGGTGTAAAGTCAGGTGGAAAGACGGAAATCATATATATATTGGGGATAGAGAAATATATTAATTTTGACATTGCTCTGCTATACTCGAGAACATATAATATTTTGAAGCAATTTTATATATAAAAAAAATATTAATACTCACTGACCGACATGTGCGGCATAAAACTGGTTAGAATAACGAAAAGCATTATAAGTAGTATATGGAATTTGAGGGTAGTATTAACCCGATTTTATTAATTTTTTCCAGTACCACATACTTTTAACATGCCACAGACTAATAAAATGCTCCCATTGTTTCATTAAGGTACCTCACATACCATCACCAATCAAATGGAGTAAAGTCAGAATGCTCGAAAATCCTGATATTAGTTACATTGGGGCCAGGTAACATTTTCACTCGCTTCCATCCATTTTAGGCACAAAGATACCTTGTTATGAGTAAAACACGCTCTCTCATTTTCATTGAGATAACTCACATATTGGCCGATATATGCGGGATAGTGTCACCCGGAAGTTCAAAAATCTTTATATTAGGTATATGAGGGTTATAGGAAGTATTTATTCGATTGAACCCATTTTTTGACACAAACATACTATTATCGAGAGTTTTATTTATTTATTTTATTATATGAATTTCAATTAAATATCTTACACATTGACCGATATTTTCGGTAAAAAGGCAACTATAGGCACTGGGGTCAACAAATTCAGTACCTAGGGACTTGAATAGTTTTGGTTCGATTTAGACAATTTTCGGTTACACGGTGGCATCCTTCAAACGAATTATTCACGCAAAGTTTTACCCCGATACAGTCATTGTTGTTTGATTTGCATAGTGGAAAGTGACAAAATCAGATGGAATTTAAAATGGTGTTATATGGGAAATAGGCGTGGTTGTAATCCGATTTCTCTCATTTTCACACTATAGCATAGAAATATTAAAAGAATATTATGTACAGAATTTTGTTGAAATTGGTTAAGCAGATCTCAAGATATGGGTTTCACCTAAAAGTGGGCTGTGCCACGCCCACTGTCTAATTTTGAACGCGATTCCTATAAAGTCATCTCATACCATCCCAGAGATAAAATTTAATGTATCTGGCGTGTTTAGTGCTTGATTTATCGCGCTTTTAGTAGTTTTTAATAATACCGTTATATGGGGAGTGGGCGGAGTTGCCACCCGATTTCAACTATTTTCACACCGTCAATAGAAGTGCTAAAAACATTTGCTTCTAGTGAATTTTGTTATTATAGCATTAGCGGTTTATTAGAGGCGGGACCACGCCCAATTTAAAAAAAAAAATTTTAACTGCACATGCCCCTCCCTAATGTGATCCTGTGTACCAAATAACAGTCTTGTATCTTGTATCTTATTTCGGAGCTTAGTTATGGCAATTTATTTGTTTTTGATTAATGGCATTTTGTGGGCGTGTCAGTGGTCCGATTACGCCCATCTATCAATACCAATCGTCTCACGGTACCAAGAAACATGTCTATTAAGTTTCATAAAGATATCTCAATTTTTATTCAAGTTACAGCTTGCAAGGACGGACGACAGACGGACGGACGGATAGACAGTCACCCGCATTTCAACTCGTCTCTTCATCCTGATCATTTATATATACATAACCCTATATCTAACTCGATTAGTTTTAGGTGATACAAATAACCGTTAGGTGAGCAAAACTATTATACTCTGTAGCAACAGGTTGCGAGAGTATAAAAATATTATTGTAGCAACCATTTTGACCGGAAAATTTAATAAATAAATTGTCCTCTTGCCACGTTTACCAATGGTACTGTCCAAATGTACGATACGAATAGAGCTGATTAAATTGAATTTTTATGATTAATAACTATAAACATTATTATTAAAAATTAATCTACCTTTTCATTATCTCAAATGTTATCAAGTAACAACTTTGAAAAATTCTTATTTGTTACAAACTTGAATATAAAATTAATAAAATAAACAAGTAAGGAAGAGCTAAGTTCGGATATAACCGAACATTTTATACTCTCGCAAAGTTAAATGGTATATTCGTTTGAGACTTCTTTATATATTATATTTTAATAGTTCGAAGTAGGAACTGTTGCCTTAGTTATTTACTTTTCACTCACAGTGAAAATAATTAGAGCAATTTGTAAACTAAATTTACTCAACAGATCGAACCTCGAGGTCTTCGCGCCGAGATCTATGTTCTCGAGTATTTCTTATTTGCTCTTCAGAGCGGATTTGCGGATTTAGACGTCTTGCCCTATGTTGAACAGTATTTAAATTTTGTTCAAAAGACTGTACCTCGAGATTTTCCCGCCTGATTCTATGTTGATTTGTATTGATAATTTGTTCGGACAGACATACATCGCAATCTAATCTACGATTAGCGTGATTTACAGAATCTTGTGGCTGCTCACTGTCTCTATATAAAGAGTTTGCACGAAGAACTCTCATACGTATTCCAATCTGAACGACTTACTACTTAATCTAGGCATAATTAATAAATACTAAGTGGCTTAATATATAAAATACTTATATATAATACTTATATAATTCCGTCCGTCCGGGTCTAAAAAGTTGGATCCTAGGTGCTGCTCTCTTTCACTGTAATTGAATCCTTGCTATGACTCCTTTCCTGTTCGGTGTATAGGTACTATGGTATACTGGTGCACATATGTATATGTGTTTGCTCGCCACTGTATATAATACGGTTTTGCTTGCCACTGTATATAACAATACTTTAAACACTATATAACTAATACACTGAAATTAGTTTGAATACAGCACTTTGTTGGTCAAGAAATCTAGTGTAACTCAAACTACAAACACAGTGTACTTACTTTTGATACTACACTACTAATATTTATCTCACGCGATTTTTTCTGGAAAGATATTTTTGCTCTATACAAAGTCCAGCACTCTAAGAAACTTTTTTACGTTCTTGTCTGGTATATTTTGTTATAAGTTCAACATGATGGCTGCGAAAATATACTTATCCACTGATTATCACCAAATATTAGAAGAAATATTTGTATATAGAAATCTATATATATCTCGATTAGTTTTAGGTGATGCAAGCAACCGTTTGGTGAACAAAACTATACTATGTTGCACCATGTTGCGACAGTATAAAAATGTTGCGAAAGAATTCAACATTTATTATTCGGTTAATATTTGGTATCTTATTAACTTATGTTATTGATCATCGATTTACTATTTTAGATAGATACTATTTTTTCTCCCAAATGTTAACTTTAACAAAAAGAAGCTATTTAACTCAAACATGGTATATGTGATACAAACTGAACCAAAGGGGTTAGATTTAATATGTGGGGTATATGAGGTTGTTGCTGTACGAAAGGAGCGGAAATCAGTATATTATTCTTATAAGGTTTAAACAAAGGTCTAGACCAATTTCATTCAAATGCAACGATAAACCACATTATTTTTAAGAAATACTGTCCATTTAATTTCATTAAATTATAAAATTAACGAAATAAATTATACCATTGGATTATACCATAAGTAGTACATGTATGCTGGGGAAATTCGTGGATCGATTTCACACATTTTCGGCATTAAACTGTTGTATATCTAATATTTTACGTTTATATAAATCCAAACGGAAGTTTGAATTTTTTACATAAAGTATGTTGGATCTAGGGTCAATATATACCCGATAATGGGTACTAGGGCGGAACCAAGAATTTTATACTCTTATAATTCGCAAGAATCAAAAGCCAGGAAATTCCTTCAGGTGTGGCAAAGTTGAGAAAGAATTAAACATCGTGATTAAATTACAATCAAATTTGGTATCTTCTTGACTTATATTAAAGGCCATAAACTTCGTCTCAGTTTTATTTCTATATTTTAGTTTGCATCAGCGAAAATTATATTAAAAAAAAAAAACAAAAAACATCTTGAAGTGAGATATACATAAGTATGAATGTGATATTAACTCGACCAAAGTGGCTAAATTTTATATTATAAGCTTATGTGCAAAACGTCAACCAGAGAATCGGAAATCATTATATGAAGGTGTGAGGTTTAGACTTAGTATGTACTAATTTCATTCTAATTCAGCGTCAAACCACATAATTTTTAAGAAATCTTTTCCACTTAATTTCGTTAAAATATCACGTTGATCAACCGGAACGGTGTAAAGTCAGGTGGAAAGACGGAAATCATATTTATAGCATTAGCGGTTATTATAGCATTAGCGGTTTATTAGAGGCGGGACCACGCCCAATTTAAAAAAAAAATTTTAACTGCACATGCCCCTCCCTAATGTGATCCTGTGTACCAAATAACAGTCTTGTATCTTGTATCTTATTTCGGAGCTTAGTTATGGCAATTTATTTGTTTTTGATTAATGGCATTTTGTGGGCGTGTCAGTGGTCCGATTACGCCCATCTATCAATACCAATCGTCTCACGGTACCAAGAAACATGTCTATTAAGTTTCATAAAGATATCTCAATTTTTATTCAAGTTACAGCTTGCACGGACGGACGACAGACGGACGGACGGATAGACAGTCACCCGCATTTCAACTCGTCTCTTCATCCTGATCATTTATATATACATAACCCTATATCTAACTCGATTAGTTTTAGGTGATACAAATAACCGTTAGGTGAGCAAAACTATTATACTCTGTAGCAACAGGTTGCGAGAGTATAAATATATTATTGTAGCAACCATTTTGACCGGAAAATTTAATAAATAAATTGTCCTCTTGCCACGTTTACCAATGGTACTGTCCAAATGTACGATACGAATAGAGCTGATTAAATTGAATTTTTATGATTAATAACTATAAACATTATTATTAAAAATTAATCTACCCTTTCATTATCTCAAATGTTATCAAGTAACAACTTTGAAAAATTCTTATTTGTTACAAACTTGAATATAAAATTAATAAAATAAACAAGTAAGGAAGAGCTAAGTTCGGATATAACCGAACATTTTATACTCTCGCAAAGTTAAATGGTATATTCGTTTGAGACTTCTTTATATATTATATTTTAATAGTTAGAAGTAGGAACTGTTGCCTTAGTTATTTACTTTTCACTCACAGTGAAAATAATTAGAGCAATTTGTAAACTAAATTTACTCAAATTATGAGAAATCGTTCTTATGCTTTTTGTTTACGCTTATAATTGATTTTATATAGAATGTGTAACTGTATTGAGAAGTATGAAAAGAAATCGTTTTTGGACAATGAATAACATTTTTTATTTTTTACTATATCGATATTATTATACATGTTTAGCTTAAAAATATTTAGTAAATATTAACAACTTTAAAAATGATATAATATTATTATATTAATTTGTATATAATATTTACAATATTAAACATAAATTTTTGTAGAGATTCTTATACATATATCCAAATTATATTTCTTTTCCCTCAGCCGGAACAACTGGAAACTGATTTTTTTCAATTGAAATTTGTTCATTTCTTTTATATTGAACAGATTTTAGAACTTTTTCAATTGGTGTCCAAGAACTTTCTAGAGGATGAGGCTTTTTTGATCGTGCTATCAAACCAACAGAAGGTTCCAAAAATTTAATCCACAGAATTGTTGGAAAAGAACAATGGAAATCAATTTGCATAAGTTGTCCAGCTGCCCCATTAACCAAGCCATCACACGTGTTTATGTTCACTGTAATCATATATTTGGCGAAGGTTTTTAGTGTCAATTCATAGGGCAGTCCCTGCGTTTCAGAAGTTTTGAAAAGTTTAACTCTTTCCAAAATATTATCATTTTCATTTATACCAATTCCTTTAACTGAGTCTTTTGCAGTCGAAAGGAAAGCTTCTGTTGGGATTCGACTGAGCTTAAGGGCATTGAAATTATTTGGCTCTTCATTGGACCAAAATTAATGTATGGCATTATCGGGAACTTTTTCGAAATTAACTACTCGAGTTTCATTGAGTGATATGTTCTCATTTGTCATAGTACCAGATGCCATATGATTTAATGCAATTGCAAAGGGCTGATCCTCCCGTTGTCTCATTATTTCTGTTAATTCCAAGTATTTAAATAACTCCCACAAAGAGGAACCAACTAAAGTGCTGTATGCATCATTGGGATTAGGAGAGAATATCCACCTATCTTCAACAGGTGAGAGTTGCTTCAAATCATCAAACACTATGATCGGTATACCACCGAAGGGGCTGTCTGTTTTGAAAATTTGTTTTAATCTCGCATCAACAGAGCTAAACATACGAGCACCTACCATCGATATTTCATCAATTATGATTAATTTTAAATCGATAAGTCTGGAATACAATGAATTAACTGTGTCATTGCTAACTGGCCTCAACTCTCTATTCAACTGATTAACAGGTAAAGAGAATATTGAATGAAGGGTCATTTCAAATGCTACTTTACCCGTAGGTGCGCAAAGGAGAACTTTTAAGGAACTTGGATTGGATCCAGGTGTAGAATTGTAACGATGGTTAAGAGCTTGATATATTGCAGATATCAAACGACTCTTTCTTACACCTGCACCGCAGCCAATGAACTCATAAAATGGGAGATTTGTTTTTAGGTGGTGCATCAAATGTGTCAAATAGGTTTTTTGCTTAGTATTTAGACTTTGAACTGAAGAAAACAATTCCTCAACTAGAATTAAAGGGGGTAGTTTAATAAGTCTATATTTGGGTTTATTTCTGGAAGTGCCAACACTCTGAACTCATTTTCCACGATAGGTAATTCGTTTTGAGCACCTTCGTCCAAGTCTATTTCATTATAAAGACTTTCTAGAACATTTTCAACTTCTCTTTGCTCAAAAACATCATATTTTCTTTGATTTTCCTCAATTATAATACGATGTGTTATGCAAGTCTGCTCATTATCGTTTTCAATGGGATCTCTCTGTTCATTCCACCAAGGATAGTAAAGCATTAACATTTCGCGGAAATACTCAACTCTGGCCAAATCTGGGTTAAACTTTCTATACCGAATAATACAAGGTTTGGTACGTTTCTTAACAAAACCGTTACCGTCTTTAAGAGGCATGACATCCCCCTTTTCTGGTAAATTATCGTTTTCCCTGTCTTCTTTTTCCAGAGAGTTCCTTGGAGTTCCAAAATCAGAGGATTATAAGCGTTTATAAAACGATCCTGTAATTTTCTTTTTAGAAAAATTTTGGTTTTGTTAAACTTGTTCTAAGGGCTAACAAATAGTCATCAAAAGACATATTTATTCTACTATCAGACGGGAAGTGTTCAAAATCGTTTAAATTAGAAATGTCTTCTGTAGTCATATTTGAATTTAAAAAGTTTTGAATTTTGAAATAGTTTTCCTTGTGTCTTTCTGAATTTTGACTTGTTTCTGTAAGAGGTAAAAGTATTTGCGTTGAAGGCATTGGTGGATATGGTATACCAAAACGACAAAACTGTTGTCCTCTTATTTCCCTAGTACAAGACCGAATGTAGTTATGCTTTTGATAACCCAAATAATTTTCTAATTGGCAGACCGAACCATCTGTAGAAATATAATTGTGAATAAAACTAATGACATCAGGGAATGTCTGAGTATCTTGAAGGTTGATCCTGGGAGCATTATTAAGCCAATACATCCCGTGTACATGCGGGGAACCTCTCTGTTGAAACTCCACTCTCCAGTAGAAATTTGTGACAAAATGCTCTCCAATAATGCCGGCGTTATCTTTAAAAAAGTAAAAAAAATATCTAGCACAATTAACCGCGTCTGACCGAATCAAGCGATATCTATCTTGGGTTGTTAAACTGTTGGCGTCCTCTTCCAAAATATATCTTTGGAATCAGCAGTTTTAGAGAGGGTGACCAAAAGCTCAACTCATTGAGATTCTGCAGCCGATAAGGTGATAAAGAAGTTTGGAAGCCCAAATTGGCGAATCATAGCGATTTCTTTTTCTTCTCAGCTTCCCAATGCGCAGGAGAAGATATAACGCCTTTCAAAACCTGGTTACATGGTGTTGAATCAAGTTTTGAACAAAGTTTTCGTTTAATAGATTTTGGGCCGTAACTTGGTTGCGGCCTGAAAACTTTCTAAAGCAAATGGATGTACTATTCTTAATTTGTAGCAGTTCTAATTTTTTGTAATCATAGAACAACTTTTGAATGGTACACGCTCTTCTGTCAAAACGGCGAATTTCAGAACGTATTATTTTGCTATATGTTTCAGAGCATGTACGTTTCTGCCCAGCGTATATTGTTCCAAATGACAACTTTTCTGAATTATTGTCTTGAACTATTTCAATTGGCCTTTGTCCTTCAGCTGGCGCTATGACTAAACGGTTATAGTCCAAGTTTTCTACAGGAATATTGTCCAAAAGAGTTTCTTGACCGCCTTGGTTTAGCTCGGCAGGTAAAAGACCCATGGGAATAATATTACCTGAGGGATTGTCATGAGAAGTTTGTGCCGCACGAAAAGATTGAACCAATCGGGCAGATGCAACAAACGGAACTTCTTCTTGGTTATTAAATTCTGAAATCCAGTTCTCATTAATATGTATATTGTGCTCATGATACAGAGGGGTATTCACTAAGAATTGCAAAGCTTCCATAATCTTTGCGGGGCGTGCCGAATTTGTGCCGTCTTGTTCTATGTTGAACAGTATTTCTCATTTGCTCAACAGATCGAACCTCGGGGTCTTCGCGCCGAGATCTATGACCTCGAGTATTTCTTATTTGCTCTTCAGAGCGAATTTGTGGATCTTGCCGCCTTGTTCTATGTTGAACAGTATTTACAACTTGCTCAACAGATCGAACCTCGAGGTCTTCGCGCCGAGATCTATGTTCTCGAGTATTTCTTATTTGCTCTTCAGAGCGGATTTGCGGATTTAGACGTCTTGCCCTATGTTGAACAGTATTTAAATTTTGTTCAAAAGACTGTACCTCGAGATTTTCCCGCCTGGTTCTATGTTGATTTGTATTGATAATTTGTTCGGACAGACATACATCGGAATCTAATCTACGATTAGCGTGACTTACAGTATATTGTTACTGCTCACTATGTCTATATAAAGAGTTTGCACGAAGAACTCTCATACGTCTTCTATTCTGAACGACTTACTATTTAATCTAGGCATAATTAATAAATAATAAGTGGCTTAATATATAAAATACTTATATAATTCCGTCCGTCCGGGTCTAAAAAGATGGATCCTAGGTGCTGCTCTCTTTCACTGTAATTGAATCCTTGCTATGACTCCTTTCCTGTTCGGTGTATAGGTACTATGGTATACTGATGCACATATGTATATGTGTTTGCTCGCCACTGTATATAATACGGTTTTGCTTGCCACTGTATATAACAATAGTTTAAACACTATATAACTAATACACTGAAATTAGTTTGAATACAGCACTTTGTTGGTCAAGAAATCTAGTGTATCTGAAACTACAAACACAGTGTACTGATATTTATTATACTTTTGCTACAGAGTATAATAGTTTTATTATGGTATATTTTTGTACACACAGCTTACGTACTTTTGTATACCTATATATTACATAGATATTCACTAACATAATAATACAGATTATTTAGTTGTATTTATATTTTAGAAATAAGTAGTTTATTTCATTGTATTGAAATTAAGATCTCGGAAAACCCCTCCGTAAATTGCTTTTGTTTAACGCTTTTTAAAACAGGGAACTATGGTACCTATTTTAAAATGTCTGCTCATGAAGGCTAAATTAACAATAACTTACATATAATTAAATATGGTATACACATATGTAGAGCAGGTATGTAGATTTTCTTCTTTCTGTCTTAATATCTAAACCTTTCATCAGCTGCCAACGGCGCTGGGTAAATCCCAAAAAGTACTTAAATGTAATTTTCTTGAGTTTCCAGTTCACCTCATGACCTTCATATTAAAATGTGTCGCAAAACTGTAATAATAGATAATAGCATTTAAACCGATGGGGTTGCAGTTTATCTATTACCACATAAAAAGATATTTGACCCTTTTGATACTACACTACTAATATTTTTGAGAAAAACTGTCCATTTAATTTCATTAAATTATAAAATTAACGAAATATATTATACCATAAGATTATACCATAAGTAGTACATGTATGCTGGGGAAATTCGTGGATCGATTTCACTCATTTTCGGCATTAAACTGTTGTATATCTAATATTTTACGTTTATATAAATCCAAACGGAAGTTTGAATTTTTTACATAAAGTATGTTGGATCTAGGTTCAATATATACCCGATAATGGGTACTAGGGCGGAACCAAGAATTTTATACTCTTATAATTCGCAAGAATCAAAGGCCAGGAAATTTCTTCAGGTGTGGCAAAGTTGAGAAAGAATTAAACATCCATTATTAAATCGTGATTAAATTAAAATCAAATTTGGTATCTTCTTGACTTATATTAAAGGCCATAAACTTAGTCTCAGTTTTATTTCTATATTTTATTTTGCGTCAGCGAAAATTATATAAAAAAAAACGAAAAACATCTTGAAGTGAGATATACATAAGTATGAATGTGATATTAATTCGAACAAAGTGGCTAAATTTTATATTATAAGCTTGTGTGGAAAACGTCAACCAGAGAATCGGAATTCGTTATATGAAGGTGTGAGGTTTAGATCAAGGTTTATACTATTTTCTTTCTAATTCAGCGTCAAAGCACATAATTTTGACGAAAGCTTATCCACTTAATTACTGGCTAAATGAGTTCAGCTTCCCGCCCTAATGCAGTCAACAAGACCGCACAACACACCACTCATGCGACAACACAACACACCACTCACACGAACACACCACTTACAGGACAACACTGGCACACCACATCTGGAAACATCAGCACACCCACACACCACGTACCAAGGCAACCTTGCTGGACGCAGCAGCATACACCCACACACAGCAGAATAACTCTACACACCAACATGAACAAAACCAGGGAGGGCGATCGCGCCGAGTCTCTTTTCCATCGAAATCGTCAACAGGGAAGTCGCAGTTTGAAGTTTCGCCTTTTTTCCACGGTCGTACATCCCGATTATACCTTTATATTATCCAAGTGACGTTATAAGTTTTTGATTTGTTGAGAAGCTATTAACATATTTATAAATAAATTACATTGTAAATTGCATTAAACGTTTGCAGCTGGAACAAATTTACTAATATTTTTAACTTCCCGCTAAGAAAATGGAAAATTTTCTAAAAATCGGGAAGATATTGGTTTCACCCCATTTTGCAAAAATCGAGTTCTCAACAGATCTCGACGTTTTGAGGGTCGAGGAAGCTTCCCCGAACATTTCTACGATGATGTCCGTATGTCTGTATGTATGTGTGGATGTATGTGTGTGTGTGTGGATGTATATGACCCTCTTATAACTTTTAAACGGCTCAACCGATTTGAATAAACTAAACGGCATGCCAAAGGGTTTCATTGCACTTGAATTTCGTGTGAGTTTGGACCCAATCGGACCAGTAGATTTTGAGAAATCTCAAAAATAAAAATTTTGAAAAATCGTTTTTTTCGAATTTTTTCCAAACGACTTGACCGATCGACACCAAAAACTAATCAGTTCTAAACCTTGAAGAAACACATCGTTTGCCGCAAACCGGGTCGAAATCGGTTGATTTACTTGCTAGATATCGAAAACGAAAAATTTCGAAGAGCTCAAAAGCAGTGAAAAAAGCGAAATTTGAACGTTAGCGTATGAAATTAGAGGGAAGTTGCAGAGATGGCCCTTGAGGCCAACCGTTTTCGACCCGGTTTGCGGCAAACGATGTGTTTCTTCAAGGTTTAGAACTGATTAGTTTTTGGTGTCGATCGGTCAAGTCGTTTGGAAAAAATTCGAAAAAAACGATTTTTCAAAATTTTTGTTTTTGAGATTTCTCAAAATCTACTGGTCCGATTGGGTCCAAACTCACACGAAATTCAAGTGCAATGAAACCCTTTGGCATGCCGTTTAGTTTATTAAATCGGTTGAGCCGTTTAAAAGTTATAAGAGGGTCACATACATCCACACACACACACACATACATCCACACATACATACAGACATACGGACATCATCGTAGAAATGTTCGGGGAAGCTTCCTCGACTCTCAGAACGTCGAGATCTGTTGAGAACTCGATTTTAGCAAAATGGGGTGAAACCAATATCTTCCCGATTTTTAGAAAATTTTCCATTTTCTTAGCGGGAAGTTAAAGAGACGAACAATCGCAGTGCTGTGTTTAACAAACAAAAAGGAAAAACAAAAAACATCCAAAGTGCTGCGAAGTGTATTAAACACATATACAAAAAGTTTTTTTTTATACATATATGCACTGTGTTTTTCGAAAAAAAAAATAATAAAAAATAAAACAAAAAAACCCTTACGAGTGGCAG
This sequence comes from Bactrocera oleae, assembly GCF_042242935.1. NCBI lineage: Eukaryota > Metazoa > Arthropoda > Insecta > Diptera > Tephritidae > Bactrocera > Bactrocera oleae. The sequence goes on along the minus strand of NC_091537.1, from coordinate 56,999,282 downwards.
GCACCTTGCCGTGGTGCAGGGGCTTAAGTCGCAAGGCATCTCGGCAGCTCCCAACTCGTGTGAGTGGTGCTTGCACCCTCACACTGGTTGTCAGAAGCCGTATGCGTGCGACAACCAAGAGCTGCCACCTCCTAATCCAGGGTGTTATGCGACTCCCGTGCCCATTGGATGATTTGCAGCCAGGAGGTAAATTCGGCTGTAGTATAACGGAGCCTTCCCAACACCGGGCCGCATTGGGAAGTAACGGTGGAATTACCGCGTCAAGGGGCTCTGGCGCGACGGACTCTCTGTTACCGTATACAAAAGTTGACCCGACGGTTCGCCCTGTCGAGCCAAGGATCGTAAGAAAAAGATGAGCAAAATAACTAAAACAAAAACCACAACAACTACAACTATTGGAACCCGGCAACAAGAACAGCGGTGCAGGTAAGGGCGAAACAGGGGCTAAACGTAAGTTCAGTTCCTGGACGCCCTTTCGCCAGAGGAGCGAGCGCTGTTCGAGGAGCATGCCAGGGACGACGATGATGACATGCCCTCATGCAACGGCGCTCACCAGGCGATTTCTACTGCGGCCAGTGCTGAAAAAGCGAAACCCACGTAGACTCTCTCGAGCAGGAGCAACTGCTCGGACACAGAGGAGTCGCAACGGGCGATCACTGGTGGGGCTCATAAACGAAGAAGGAAGAGGGAAGGCAGACTACCCCCCTGCCACCAACGGGATGTCCGGGAGGACAGGACGATCCCAGAAGAAAAGGAATGAGCGGTGCCTGCCTGAAGTGGTACCTGAGGCACCTCCAGGAGGGAAGAACTCCGGACAAAGCCGAAACCCTAGCGCGAAACAGGGTGAGAGGTGACAGCCCCTCCCCGGCTTCAGGGAAGCAAAAGGGTGGTAACACCGCGGCCATTAGGAAGCGTAATGGCAGCAATCGAGGCCACTGCCCAGTAAGCGCAACTCAGCCCGCGGGCCGAGGTTGCGAAAGGACAGCTCCCTCGACCACCCAAGCGGCTAAGCGGAAAAGTGGACAGCTGACGACGCAGGAGCCGCCCAACATCAAGCGGCAGAGGGGCAACATCGCACAGGCGACTGGTGGAATCCGCTCCGCCCCAAAAAATCATGGGTTGCGACGCAAATGCCCACTACACCGAATGGGGCAGCACATACTGTAACACACGGGGTGAGTCTCTTATTGAGTTTATAGTCAGTAAGAATTTAAGTATAGCAAACGTGGGGTGCGAACCTACCTTTGTAACTAGTGTTAGAAGAGAGGTGCTTGACATCACTCTCAGTAACGAATCTGAGGCAGGGCTGATCTCACAATGGAGGGTGTCATCGGAACCCTCCATGTCGGATCACCGTATCATAAGATTCGCACTGGGGATGGCCGTTTTTAGGGACTCGCTTTTAACAAATGTTAGCAGTAGGGTGCAGCTGGATAGGAGTGCGTCGGCTTCTGGATTGGAGAGCAGACTGTTTGCCCTAAACCAATCCATTATAGAGGCATATCACAAGTAGCAAGCTCTCAGTGCTAAGAAAAACGGTGCACAAGCTATTCAACAAGGCAAAGCGCACCGGTTACTGGGAGGATTACAGATGCAGCCTAACTGCTTATAATAAGGAGATTAGGACTGCAAAGCAGAAGAGCTTCAGGAAGTTCTGTGAAAGCGTCTCCTCAACCCCAGAGGCAGCTAGGCTGCATAAGGCTCTGGCTAGGGGTAAGACGGACACAGTTCTAGCGATCAAAAGATCTGATGGGACCTATACGTCCAGCGCAGAAGAAAGAGCCACGGCTCTTCTACTTGCGCATTTCCCGGAGACGCTTGTACTGGATAGTCGCAAAACAGCTCTTCACTGCAGACTCCATCAAGTGGGCTTTGGCCTCCTTTGAAAAATATAAGTCCCCGGATGTGGATGGTATCCTTCCAGCTTTGCCCCATCTTGTTCGGCTGATGAGGGATAGCCTTGCGCTTTCGTATATCCCAGAACCATGGCGCACTGCAAGGGTGATCTTCATACCCAAAGTAGGAAGGAAGGACTACTCATTGGCGAAATCTTTTAGGCCAATCAGTCTTATTTCCTCTTCACTTAAGAGTATGGAAAAGATCATAGACCACGAAATACGATCGAAGGTGCTGAAGGCTTCACCGCTTCATGCGAAGCAACCGCAGTAGGTGACACTTAAATTCGTCTGGGCACAACAAGAGATTGCCCACAGGGTGGAGTGCTATCCCCCCTACTTTGGAGCCTAGTTGTGGACGATCCCCTTGAGCGGCTGACTAGCAATGGAATCCGCTGTCAGGGATATGCGGATGACATTGTTATCTTAGCTAGAGGAAAATTCGAAGACACACTCTGCGATATCGTACAAAGGGAACTGGGACTGGCAAAGGAATGGTGTAGTGGAGTTGGCTTAAACATCAACGCCTCCAAAACTACAATCATTCCCTTTACCAGACGGAGGTCACTGCCGGGCCCCAGAAGTGCCCCTTGACGGCAGAGTGGTGGAGTTGGCCAACACGGTCAAATACCTGGGCCTCACGCTGAATTCCACTCTACGATGGAAGCAGCACGTGGACCAGACCCTAACCAAAGCCATAAAAGCAATCATGGTGTGCAACCGACTTGCTGGAAAATCCTGGGGGTGCTCCCCAAGGACAATCAGGTGGATGTACACCATGATTGTGAGACCGATTATCACATATGGAGCGGTATCGTGGTTTGCTAAAGCAATGCAGACTTCGGTAGGACTCAAACTGTCGAAGCTGCAAAGACTTGCCTGCATCTGCGCGTCGGGAGCAATGCGATGTCCGACCGCAGCACTGGAAGTCATGCTAAAACTTTCACCGCTACATCTGGTAATCAAACAGACTGCCAAACGAACTCTGCTCCAAATGACATCAGAGGGAGTTGGCAAAGGGAAGGTAATCTCATCCCAGCAGATGAAGGCGCTAAGTGGTGAAATACCACTAGCCCTACTTCCAAGGGATTTAGCATTACCAAAATAGTAAACTTCAACAGCAAGTTCAAAATTACCCTTGGCAGCAAGTCTGAATGGAATAATTCATCCCTGGACCTGCTGCTAAGGGAAAACACTATCAAGTGGTACACCGACGGGTCGAAAACGGAGGAGGGGATTGGTGCAGGGATCGCTGGGCCAAGCACCAAACTCTCCATTCCAATGGGATGTTTCCCGAGCATCTTCCAAGCCGAGGTCTATGCTATAAGTCGGTGTGTAGGGATAAACCTCCAACGCAACTATCGCAATAAAAGTATTGCTATACTTAGCCATAGCCAGGCGGCACTAAGAGCGATCTCTGCCTATGAGGTCAGATCTCTTCTAGTGCTGGAGTGTATAGAACGGCTGAACAGCCTATCAGAACACAACCGAGTGCACCTTATTTGGGTGCCTGGCCACAGGGGTATAGCCGGGAACGAACTGGCTGACGAGCTGGCCTGCTCTGCGGCCTCTACAAAAATGATAGGACCGGAACCATTCATAGCGGTTGGTCCATATACAATTAAAGAGCTCCTCCGTAGGGAGGAAAGAGTAGGTAGGGAGACACATTGGCAACAACTTCAGGGCATGCACCATGCCAGACTGCTAATAGGAGGTTACGACCTCAAACGGTTCAAAACCATAATTAATCTCCCTAGGAACAAATTCCGGCAACTTGTCGCGATCTACACCGGTCACTGCAGGCTTAAGAAGCACCTCTTCAACATGGGCATATCCTCTTCTGCAAACTGACGGTTCTGCGACATAGAGCCGGAAACCCCTGAACATCTGCTGATGAACTGCACAGCAGTCTGCAGACGCAGAATCAAGGCCCTGGGATCCATGTTTCCACACAGGGATTGTATCGCCTCACTAGCACCCAGCAGAATTTTGGAATTTATCAACATGCTGGGCCTAGATGATACGATATGACTTAGGGGAGGGCACAATAGACCATAGGTCGCGGTGCATACCTCAAAATTAATCTATCTATCTATCTATCTATATTGACAACAAAAAATAAGTGGCTAAAAAGTGGTGTGAAAAAACCAAAAAAATAAAACAAGAGATAAAAGCTTAAATTACATTTTAAAATACATTTAAATAACAACAATAAAAACAAAACGGGCGCGATCCTAAAAACAAATTTAATATCATATACAAATATACATTCGGGCGCGGAGTAACAAAAAACACCACAAAAAGCAACACCTAGCACACACAAAATCCAAAGGAAAGGACAGGAATTGGAAGAAGCACAGAAGCACACGTAGACGTACATATACGTAATTACAAATATACATATATTCCCCAAAAGCCCTTGGAGGAAATCAAGTGAGTCAATTCGATTCCTTTTTTTATATATATGAACATACATATGTATATTTATTGCGAATTTCAGTTTACATTTTGTACAAAAACTGTAATAAAACACTAAAAAAAACCGTTCAATATCTTGATAACGGTTGGCAATTTGGTCTAACTTACCGGTTTTTAATAACGACACACCGTTTATTGTAATATATAATATATGTACATTCATACACATACATATATCCGACAGATATATATATGTATATAATATATAACAATTGACTACCTGTACCTGCTTACCTTCGTGTATTCAAACGCAATATTAAAAAAAAAAACAAATTTAAGTATTTCAAAACTTACAAATTTTTCCGGCAATACCCCTTACGCTTAATTAAGTAGTAAGCAGGATTGCGTAATATATGTCAGCAAAGGTAAACTCAACCAGAACATTTCTGAATTGGTATTAGAAATCAAAAAAGACAATCTTGACAATTTTTGGTCACGTCTCCAAGCTGCATATGACGCAATTGTAGAATCTGACGACTCAAATCGACCAGAAAATTTCAAATATTCGGTTTACGCCAAATAGGAAAACTGCTTAGACCAGTTCGGAGAAACTAAAGCAATGATTTCCGATCAGCTGAAGCTAATAAAAGCAATTGCACCTACTCCACATCAGCGAGTAGAGCTGCCGCAAGTACAAAGTCAAGAGGCAAGTTCAGGCATCCATCTCAAGGTGCCCGCATGTGACACAGAAATATTTCATGGTGGTTATGAACAATGGCCGTCCTTCCGGGGCATGTTTACAGCCGTTTATATGAACCACCCAAAACTATCAATAGCACAAAAATTGTATCACCTTCGATACAAAACAAAAGGTCAAGCAGGCGTAATAGTAAAACAGTTCGCACTTAATGACGATAATTTCAATTTGGCTTGGGAAGCACTTAAATCTAGATATGAAAATAGGTTATTGGTCGATAAGCAAGTAACGATACTAATGAACTTGCCTAAGATTCAAAAGGAAACAAGTAAAGAGGTTATAAAACTGCAATCCACTGTTTCTAATTGCTTGTCGGTTTTATCGACACAAAATATTCCCACAGACAGCTGGGACCCAATACTGGTAAATATATGCACCGCAGTTTTACCAGAAAAATCGTTACTTTTGTGGGAGCAATCGCTCTCATCTCGAAAAAAATGCCCAACGTGGCAACAGATGAAGGACTTTCTAATAACCCAATACGAAATCGCAGAAAGGGTAGATAAAAAAATGGTCAGAACGAAAACCGTTCAACACGACTAAATAGAAGCTTCCACAAACCTCAAGCCGGTAGCAACAACAATTTAAACAGAAGCTTCTTCAGAAATCAAACGTTCACATCCGAACAGTACAAACAAACGTCATGCGAACTATGTACAGGGAGGCATAAGCTCAAATCTTGCGATAAATTCAAAAAATTAAATATTGTCGATAGGAACATGTTTGTGAGAACAAAAAGACTTTGTACAAACTGCTTGTCACATGCGCATATACTTAAAGAGTGCGAAAGCAAATTTAATTGCGTTTATTGTCATAAAAGACATCATTCTATGCTTCATTATAACAATTTTTCCAGCTCACCCCCAAACAGCGCGAATATGAAAAGAGCTACGGGTTTAGTTGCAACAGCAAATCCCGAAGTGCGAAATCCCGAAAATTGCCAAGAAGCACCATGCCGTTCAAAGGCAATGAAAACTCAAACGCTACACAGCGAAAATCAAAGTAGAGTACTACTACCCACAGCAGTCGTCTCCATCGAACACCGAGGAGAACTGTTTAAACTTAGGGCCTTAATAGACCAAGGATCACAACGATCTTTCAAAGCGTCTAGGGCTCAAAATAGGAAACAACTGCCAACAAAACTAGCCAATTTTGAAATTACAGGAATGGGCGGAAGAGTAGTCAAAAACTCAAATAAAATCTGCCCCATTACCTTAATTTCCCCAAAGCGGATAAGCACATACAAGCAGAAGCTATAGTCTTACCGCAACTTACAAATATGCTTCCAAACTATCATATAAATAGCAAGTATTAGCAAAAGGTTTCACACCTAAAGCTAGCAGATCCCAACTGCAACACCCCCGCTCAAATAGACATTCTATTAGGCAGCGATCTCATACCTCAGATAATACTCGAGGGTGTGGAGAAAATTTCAAACACACTATTGGTACAAAATACCATTTTCGATTGGATCCTAAATGGACTAGTTACAGAACCAGTTACCACTATGACCACTGAAGTTGAGGAAATCTCAAACGAATACCTCAATTCACAATTAAAGAAATTTTGGGAGTTAGAAGAGCTCCCCCACATATCAATCACAACCCCTGAAGATCAGTATTGTAAAGTTTTTTACAAAGCCACAACTACTACATCAGATAATGGTCGGTATGTCGTACGACTACCACTAAAACAACAATTTCCCAACACAATCGCCTTAGGTCACTCTCGCATCTCTGCAATACAGCAGTTTCACAGTATGGAAAGTAGGGTTACTTAAAAAAGGCGAACTCAAATCAGTATATGATAGCGTGTTGGAAGAATACCTTCATTTAGACCACATGGAGGAAGTAAGTCCATGCGAAAAAATCATCATCGGCAAATACTACTCATTTTACATGCCGCATCATGCAGTGGTAAAGCCAGACAAAAAAACAACTAAAGTAAGACTTGTCTTTGCTGCATCAAGATCCACCAGCTCGGGGAATTCCCTAAATGATATCCTATTTACGGGACCCACGCTCCAACCAGATTTAATGCTACTCATTTTAAATTGGCGTATATTCAAATACGTATTTAACAGAGACGTCGAAAAAATGTATCGACAAATAGTCGTACATAAAGACGACCAAGATTTTCGGCGAATTATTTTCCGAAAATCTCCCAATAGTCCACTACGCGACTATAAACTAAGAACAGTTACCTTTGGCGTCAATTGTGTTCCATATCTAGCCATTCGACCACTGCACGAATTGGCAGAAAACACCAAGTCAGAATTTCCTCTGGCAACCAAGGAGTTAAAAACACAAACGTATGTAGACGATATCTTGTCTGGAAGTCAGTCTTCCACAAGCATACGAGTCTCTATCACAAGTGGTACGAGCCCTCAAAACCGCAGGGTTTCCATTAAAAAAGATAACGGCGAACCACCCTAATATTTTAAAAAATATACCCAATGAAAATTTGTTAGATACTAATTTCCCTAAATTCGAAAAGGAAAGTACAACAAAAACTCTGGGGATCAAATGGTGTGCGATATCTGACCAGTTTTTATACACTGCAGAGTCAATATCTACATTATCCGCCATAACGAAGCGACAAATTCTATCCTCTGTGGCAAAACTTTTCGACCCCGCAGGATGGCTTTCGCCAGTTATGATACAAGCCAAAATCCTAATACAAGAATTATGGTTAGATGGAACCGACTGAGACGAACAAGTAAAACCACTTCGTTTAGAAAAGTGGTCCCAGTTTGCGAGCAATCTAAATGATATCTCACAGATACAAATCCCACGAAGGGTAAATTATGCCCCAGAGCACAAAGTCGAACTACACGGCTTCTGTGACGCTTCTGAAAAGGCATATTGCGCAACTATATATGTTCGCACACAAAACGACACTGCGACCACATGCCACTTACTAGTAGCAAAAGCAAAAGTGGCTCCTCTAAAAACAATAAGTCTACCACGACTTGAACTATGTGGAGCGCTACTACTAGCCAAACTCGTGTCCATCGTACAAACGCATTTAAACATGGGGTAATCGCTTATATGCTCAAGCTCATAGAGCGACTCAAAATTAAACTTAAGGGAGTAACTTTATTACACTCCCAATGCGATACAGTGACGCACCTAGACTTACAAAAAGCAAAGGTCGCTCTTATCGCAACTACGCAAGCGCGTTACTTCAGTCGAGAAATATCATTACTAAGAGAATCGAAGCCGATTGATAAAAAGAGCTCACTCTTAGTCTTAAATCCATTCATTGACACGAAAGGAGTACTCCGTGCGATTGGTCGGCTTGCCAATTCAAGCCTGACGTATAACGAACGCCATCCCATAGTTATCCCAGAGAAATCGCAACTTGCCACCTTATACCTTAACTATGTCCACGTGCTATTGCTACACGCAGAACATCGCCTCATGCGACAAATAGTCCGACAAGAGTTTTATATTCCAAGACTCAAGCCCAAAATAAAGAAATGAATTTTCATGTGCAAGATCTGCACTATGCATAAGCAAAAGATGCGAACGCAGATTATGGCAGCACTTTCACCGAATCGCTGTAACTTCGCTCTGCCTTTCACCATCACAGGTGTCGACTTTGCTGGGCCTTTTCAGATAAAGGCATCCATGTTAAGGTCTCCCACCCTCATGAAAGGCTATGTGGCTGTCTTTGTATGTTTTACGACATAAGCAGTGCACCTCGAGCTATGTACGAATCTGACAAAGGAGGCTTATCTCGCGGCATTTGCTCGCTTCGTCGGACGACGTGGTTTTCCGTCAAAACTCATGAGCAACAATGGCAAAACCTTTATAGGAGCTCAAAGAGCCACAGAGAAACAGTTCGTGAATTTTGTCAAACCAATCTGACCTGAAATTGTACAAAAGTACCCTCCCCAAGGTATTAACTGGCAGTTTATCCTTCCAAGCGCTTCTCATATGGGTGGTTTATGGGAATCAGCTGTAAAAAGCTTCAAATCCCACTTTAAAAAAGTAGCTGGAAACTACAAATTTAATTAGGAAAAATTTACAACATTATTAATTCGCATTGAAGCCGTTCTCAATTCACGTCCACTTACGACACTCTCTCAAGATCCCTCAGATCTCACAGCCCTAACTCCAGGGCACTTTCTAAAAGGAGCACCCATTCTGGTCATACCTTAGCCAGGCGTGGAGTCGCTGTCCATACATAATAGATGGGAAATAATTAAAATTCTCCATTATGATTTTAGCCGCCGATGGAAGGAGGAGTATATAAAGGACCTTCATAAAAGGTACCGCTGGAAAACTCCCGGACAGTCTCCAAAGCTTGTAGATTTTGTCCTAATCCATGACGATTGTCTCCCCCCTACAGAATGGCGGCTTGGTTGCATGGAGAAGCTACATCATGGTTCCGACGGTCATATACGAGTAGTTGACTTCCATACTCGAACCGGTACGCTAACCAGGCCGCTCGTTAAACTATGCTTCCTACCAATCACAGATAACAGCGAAAACGCAAGTACTAAAACATCCGTACAATAATATTATATATGCACGCAGAAAACAAAATATCCGTCTAATAACCTAAAATCGAAATAAACAAATATGATAAATCACCACAATATATACTAATACAATAATGGGTGGACTAATACGACCCCCACCAACCAAATAAAGTTGGTAACATTTTAAAGGCTCCATTATCTAGATCACTGAGTCGTAACTAAACTCGCCCTTTTTTTCCATACAGGTAGTTATGGACGCTGAAATGTCAGTTGCACCTACGCCAACCATGCATTTGGCTGCCCGTAGCAGCGCCACGAACGACACCAGCAACAACTGCACCAATAGCTCCACGACGTGCCATGCGCCCAATGCCTACTTTAGACTCGAAGCTGCCTCGCCTCCGCTGCCCGCTGTGTTGCCGTTCACATCGGCTGCAGCACTGCCCCATTTTTAGGGTATGACACCCAATCAACGTCAGCAGGTGGCCCAGGCACATGGGCATTGTTTGAATTGCTTGGCCCAGACGCATGACATGCAGGAATGCGTGTCCGATATCGTGTGCCAACACTGCGACAGGCCGCATCATACCTTGCTGCATCGAAACCCAAGACGCCCTGTCGCACGGCCCTCAGTACCCTGCAGCCATGATACAGGCCGTCGTCCACAGCCAAGCCATGCAGCACGATCCCGTCGACGACAAGCACTCGCCGCACCCCGTACTTGGCGTCAGCTCAATAGCACCTCAACACGACACCAACACTTAAGGCCGCATCCTCGTCGCAGGACAGGCCTCAGCAACGTCGTGGCAACGTTGCAACAACTCCAGCGACTGCTAGGCTGAACATTCGCCTAGGGGGGCCGGGATGGCTAAATGAGTTCAGCTTCCCGCCCTAATGCAGTCAACAACACCGCACAACACACTACTCATGCGACCACACAACACACCACTCATGCGACAACACAACATACCACTCACACGACAGCATAACACACCACTTACAGGACAACACTGGCACACCACAACTGGAAACATCAGCACACCCACACACCACGCACCAAGGCAACCTTGCTGGAAGCAGCAGCATACACCTACACACAGCAGAATAACTCTACACACCAACATGAACAAAACCAGGGAGGGCGATCGCGCCGAGTCTCTTTTCCATCGAAATCGTCAACAGGGAAGTCGCAGTTTGAAGTTTCGCCTTTTTTCCTCGGTCGTACATCCCGATTATACCTTTATATTATCCAAATGACGTTATAAGTTTTTGATTTGTTGAGAAGATATTAACATATTTATAAATAAATTACATTGTAAATTGCATTAAACGTTTGCAACCGGAACAAATTGGGTGATATTTTTTTCCTAATTTTTACAAATACGTGAGTGTTTAGTGGGACGAAAAAGTGAGGCGAAAAGGTGAGAGCAAAGTTACAAAGCTAACTAATTACATTAAAATATCACATTTTGATCAACCGGAACGGTTTAAAGTCAAGAGGTAAGACGGAAATCATATATATATTGGGGATAGAGAAAGATATTATTTTTTACATTGCTCAGCAATACTCGAGCATAGAAATATATATTATATTATATTAAAATATCACATTTTGATCAACCGGAACGGTTTAAAGTCAAGAGGAAAGACGGAAATCATATATATATATATTGGGGATAGAGAAAGATATTAATGTTTACATTGCTCAGCTATACTCGAGCATAGAGATATATTTTGAAGCAATTTTATATATAAAAAAGAAATTTAATACTCACTGACCGACATACGAGAAGTATTATAGTAGTATATGGAAGTAGAGGGTAGCATTAACCCGATTTTATCAATTTTTACCAATACTACTCCTCACATACCATCACAAATCAAATGGAGTAAAGTCAGACGAATGTTCGAACACCCTGATATTAGTTACATGGGGGCGAAGGAAAATTTTCACCCGATTTGATCCATTTTAGGCACAAAGATACCTTGTTATGAGTAAAACACGCTCTCTCATTTTCATTGAGATAACTCACATATGCGGTATAAAGTCACGCGGAAGTTCAAAAATATTTATATTAGATATATGAGGGCTATAAGAACTATTGATTCGATTGAACCCATTTTTTGACACAAACATACTATTATCGAGAGTTTTATTTATTTACTTTATTATATGAATTTCAATTAAATGTCTTACACATTGACCGATATTTTCGGTAAAAAGGTAACTATAGGCACTGGGGTCGACAAATTCAGTACCTAGGATGACGAATAGTTTTGGTTCGATTTAGACAATTTTTGGTCACAAGGTGGCATACTTCAAACGCATTATTCACGCAAATTATCATTGTTGTTTGATTTGCATAGTGGAAAGTGACAAAATCAGATGGAATTTAAAATGGTGTTGTATGGGAAATAAGCATGGTTGTAATCCGATTTCGCTCATTTTCGCACTTTAGCATAGAAATATGAGAAGAATATTATGTACCGAATTTGGTTGAAATCGGTTAAGCAGATCCTAAGATATGGGGTTTCACCTAAAAGTGGGCGGTGCCACGCCCACTGACTAATTTTGAACGTGGTTCCTATAAAGTCATCTCATACCATCCCAGAGATAAAATTTAATGTCTCTGGCGTGTTTAGTGCTTAATTTATCGCGCTTTTAGTAGTTTTTAACAGTACCGTTATATGGGGAGTGGGCGGAGTTGTCAACCGATTTCATTTATTTTCACACCGTCGATAGAGATGCTAAAAGCATTTGTTGCCAGTGATTTATTTTTATTATGGCTTTAGTGGTATAGGAGATCTGCACATTAAACCTATTAGGGGGCGGGACCACGCCCACTTTAAAAAAAAGGAAACTGCAGATGCCCCTCTCTAGTGTGATCCTGTATACCAAATAAGAGTCTTGTATCTTGTTGTGGAGCTTAGTTATGTCAATTTATTTGTTTTTAATTAATGGCGGTTTGTGGGCGTGGCAGTGGGCCGATTACGCCCATCTGCAACACCAACCGTCTTACGGTATCAAGAAACATGTGTACCAAGTTTCATAAAGATATCTCAATTTTTACTCAAGTTACAGCTTGTACAGGCGGACAGACGGACGGACAGACAGTCACCCGGATTTCAACTCGTCTCTTCATCCTGATCATTTATATGCACATAACCCTATATCTAACTCGATTAGTTTTAGGTGATACAAACAACCGTTAGGTGAACAAAACTATTATACTCTGTAGCAACAGGTTGCGAGAGTATAAAAAGTAAGGAAGGGCTAAGTTCGGATGCAACCGAACATTTTATACTCTAGCATAGTCAAATGCTATACTCGTTTGAGATTTCTTTATATATTTTAATAATTAGAGCAATCGTTCTTGTGTTTTGTTGTATACGCTTATAATTTATTATATATAGAATGAATTACAACTATATTGAGGAGTATGAAAATAAATCATTTTTTGACGATAAATAACATTTTTTATTTATTTTATCGATTATACATGATTAGCTTAAAAATAATAAATATTAACAACTTTAAAAATTATATTATTATATTAATTTGTATATAATACTTACAATATTAAACATAAATTTTTATATAGATTCTTATACATAATTATATATTTTATTAAATTATATTTCTTTTCTCCTTATACTATTTAATTTCTCTCATATATTTATATAACAAAATAATGTCTTATATAATAACAAATTATACATATAATTTAAATTTTCTTAATTAGTTTAGTTACATATTTTACTTAAAATTGTCTTAAAAACTACTGTCAAAATTGCTATACCATTCTAATTCGATTATATTTGAAAAAAAATGAAGAACTATTGCACTAAGTCTGAAAACTTTTATTCGAAATAGAGTCACAAATACTATCATGATAGCTGTGTACTGTTTCAAAAGTAATTGCATTAACATGGGAAGGATCCATGTTTGAAAATGCCCAATCAATTTGTGTACCGGCAGGTTTAGTTGAATATTCTGCACCAAGCAGGGAATTAAAGTTTTTTTCTTGGAGCAGATTTCTTATTGCAGTCCCTGTAGACATTAAACAAATGTTAAAATCTCCAACATTTTGATTGTCTAACTCAGAAGTAAGGACTTCCTGAAGTTCTACAATTATTTGTCTGGCAGAGAAAGCTGAATTTCTATATAGAACCAGAATATTAATATATGAGGCTTTTTTGATCGTGCTATCAAACCAACAGAAGGTTCCAAAAATTTAATTCACAGAATTGTTGGAAAAGAACAATGGAAATCAATTTGCATAAGTTGTCCACCTGCCCCATTAACCAAGCCATCACTCGTGTTTATATTCATTGTAATCATATATTTGGCGGAGGTTTTTAGTGTCAATTCATAGGGCAGTCCCTGCGTTTCAGAAGTTTTGAAAAGTTTAACTCTTTCCAAAATATTCTCATTTTCACTTATACCAATTCCTTTAACTGAGTCTTTTACAGTTGAAATGAGAGCTTCAGTTGGGATTCGACTGAGCTTAAAGGCATTTAAATTATTTGTCTTTTCATTGGACCAAAATAAATGTATGGCCTCATCGGGAACTTTTTCGAAATCAACTACTCGAGTTTCAAAGAGTCCTCATTTGTCATAGTATCAGATGCCATATGGTTTAATGAAATTGCAAAGGACTGATCCTCCCGTTGTCTCATTATTTCTGTTAATTCCCCAACTAAAGTGCTGTATGCATCATTGGGATTAGGAGAGAATATTTACCTATCTTCAACAGGTGAGAGTTGCTTCAAATCACCAAACACTATGATCGGTATACCACCGAAGGGGCTGTCTGTTTTGAAAATTGGTTTTAATCTCGCATCAACAGAACAACTAAACATGCGAGCACCTACCATCGATGTTTCATCAATTATGATTAATTTTAAATCGATAAATCTGGAATACAATGAATTAACTGTGCCATTGCTAACTGGCCTCAACTCTCTATTCAACTGATTAACAGGTAAAGAGAATATTGAATGAAGGGTCATTCCACCGATTCCGAATGCTACTTTACCCGTAGGTGCGCAAAGAAGAACTTTTAAGGAACTTGGATTGGATCCAGGTGTAGAATTGTAACGATGGTTAAGAGCTTGATATATTGCAGATATCAAACGACTCTTTCCTACACCTGCACCGCCGCCAATGAACTCATAAAATGGGCGATTTGTTTTTAGTTGGTACGTGAAATGTGTCAAATAGGTTCTTTGCTTAGTATTTAGACTTGGAACTAAAGAAAATAATTCCTCAACTGGAATTAAAGGGGGTAGAGTAATAAGTCTAATATTGCAATCAGATTCAGTAATATTATCTGTTGAATCTTCACCATGCAAGTCCAGCAAATGTATATTTGGGTTTATTTCTGGAAGTGCCAACACTCTGAACTCATTTTCCACTATAGGTAGTTCATTTTGAGCACCTTCCTCTAAGTCTATTTCATTATAAAGACTTTCTAGAACATTTTCAAGTTCTCTTTACTCAAAAACATCACATTTTCTTTGATTTACCTCAATTAGAATACGGTGTGTTATGCAAGTCTGCTCATTATAGTTTACAATGAGATCTTGCTGTTCATTCCGTCATGGATAGTAAAGCATTACCATTTCGCGAAAATACTCAACTCTGGCCAAATCTGGGTTAAACTTTCTATACCGAATAATACAAGGTTTGGTACGTTTCTTAACAAAACCGTTACCGTCTTTAAGAGGTATGACATCCCCCCTTTCTGGTAAATTATCGTTTTCCCTGTCTTCTTTTTCCAGAGAGTTCCTTGGAGTTCCAAAATCAGAGGATTATAAGCGTTTATAAAACGATCCTGTAATTTTCTTTTTAGAAAAATTTTGGTTTTGTTAAACTTGTTCTAAGGGCTAACAAATAGTCATCAAAAGACATATTTATTCTACTATCAGACAGGAAGTGTTCAAAATCGTTTAAATTAGAAATGTCTTCTGTAGTCATATTTGAATTTAAAAAGTATTGAATTTTGAAATAGTTTTCCTTGTGTCTTTCTGAATTTTGACTTGTTTCTGTAAGAGGTAAAAGTATTTGCGTTGAAGGCATTGGTGGATATGGTATACCAAAACGACAAAACTGTTGTCCTCTTATTTCCCTAGTACAAGACCGAATGTAGTTATGCTTTTGATAACCCAAATAATTTTCTAATTGGCAGACCGAACCATCTGTAGAAATATAATTGTGAATAAAACTAATGACATCAGGGAATGTCTGAGTATCTTGAAGGTTGATCCTGGGAGCATTATTAAGCCAATACATCCCGTGTACATGCGGGGAACCTCTCTGTTGAAACTCCACTCTCCAGTAGAAATTTGTGACAAAATGCTCTCCAATAATGCCGGCGTTATCTTTAAAAAAGTAAAAAAAATATCTAGCACAAGTAACCGCGTCTGACCGAATCAAGCGATATCTATCTTGGGTTGTTAAACTGTTGGCGTCCTCTTCCAAAATATATCTTTGGAATCAGCAGTTTTAGAGAGGGTGACCAAAAGCTCAACTCATTGAGATTCTGCAGCCGATAAGGTGATAAAGAAGGTTGGAAGCCCTAATTGGCGAATCATAGCGATTTCTTTTTCTTCTCAGCTTCCCAATGCGCAGGAGAGGATATAACGCCTTTCAAAACCTGGTTACATGGTGTTGAATCAAGTTTTGAACAAAGTTTTCGTTTAATAGATTTTGGGCCGTAACTTGGTTGCGGCCTGAAAACTTTCTAAAGCAAATGGATGTACTATTCTTAATTTGTAGCAGTTCTAATTTTTTGTAATCATAGAACAACTTTTGAATGGTACACGCTCTTCTGTCAAAACGGCGAATTTCAGAACGTATTATTTTGCTATATGTTTCAGAGCATGTACGTTTCTGCCCAGCGTATATTGTTCCAAATGACAACTTTTCTGAATTATTGTCTTGAACTATTTCAATTGGCCTTTGTCCTTCAGCTGGCGCTATGACTAAACGGTTATAGTCCAAGTTTTCTACAGGAATATTGTCCAAAAGAGTTTCTTGACCGCCTTGGTTTAGCTCGGCAGGTAAAAGACCCATGGGAATAATATTACCTGAGGGATTGTCATGAGAAGTTTGTGCCGCACGAAAAGATTGAACCAATCGGGCAGATGCAACAAACGGAACTTCTTCTTGGTTATTAAATTCTGAAATCCAGTTCTCATTAATATGTATATTGTGCTCATGATACAGAGGGGTATTCACTAAGAATTGCAAAGCTTCCATAATCTTTGCGGGGCGTGCCGAATTTGTGCCGTCTTGTTCTATGTTGAACAGTATTTCTCATTTGCTCAACAGATCGAACCTCGGGGTCTTCGCGCCGAGATCTATGACCTCGAGTATTTCTTATTTGCTCTTCAGAGCGAATTTGTGGATCTTGCCGCCTTGTTCTATGTTGAACAGTATTTACAACTTGCTCAACAGATCGAACCTCGAGGTCTTCGCGCCGAGATCTATGTTCTCGAGTATTTCTTATTTGCTCTTCAGAGCGGATTTGCGGATTTAGACGTCTTGCCCTATGTTGAACAGTATTTAAATTTTGTTCAAAAGACTGTACCTCGAGATTTTCCCGCCTGATTCTATGTTGATTTGTATTGATAATTTGTTCGGACAGACATACATCGCAATCTAATCTACGATTAGCGTGACTTACAGAATCTTGTGGCTGCTCACTGTCTCTATATAAAGAGTTTGCACGAAGAACTTTCATACGTATTCCAATCTGAACGACTTACTACTTAATCTAGGCATAATTAATAAATACTAAGTGGCTTAATATATAAAATACTTATATATAATACTTATATAATTCCGTCCGTCCGGGTCTAAAAAGTTGGATCCTCTCTTTCACTGTAATTGAATCCTTGCTATGACTCCTTTCCTGTTCGGTGTATAGGTACTATGGTATACTGGTGCACATATGTATATGTGTTTGCTCGCCACTGTATATAATACGGTTTTGCTTGCCACTGTATATAACAATACTTTAAACACTATATAACTAATACACTGAAATTAGTTTGAATACAGCACTTTGTTGGTCAAGAAATCTAGTGTAACTCAAACTACAAACACAGTGTACTTACTTTTGATACTACACTACTAATATTATCTCTTGCGATTTTTTCTAGAAAGATATTTTTGCTCTATACAAAGTCCAGCACTCTAAGAAACTTTTTTACGTTCTTGTCTGGTATATTTTGTTATAAGTTCAACATGATGGCTGCGAAAATATACTTATCCACTGATTATCACCAAACATTAGAAGAAATATTTGTATATAGAAATCTATATCTATCTCGATTAGTTTTAGGTGATGCAAGCAACCGTTTGGTGAACAAACTATACTATACTATGTTGCATTATGTTGCGAAAGTATAAAAATTTTGCGAAAGAATTCAACATTTATTATTCGATTATTATTTGGTATGTTATTAACTTATGTTATTGATCATCGATTTACTATTTTAGTTAGATACTATTTTTTCTCCCAAATGTTAACTTTAACAAAAAGAAGCTATTTAACTCAAACATGGTATATGTGATATAAACTGAACCAAAGGGGTTAGATTTAATATGTGGGGTATATGAGGTTGTTGTTGTACGAAAGGAGCGGAAATCAGTATATTAGGCTTATAAGGTTTAAACAAAGTCTAGACCAATTTCATTCATATGCAGCGATATACATTATTTTTAAGAAAAACTGTCCATTTAATTTCATTAAATTATCAAATTGACGAAAAAAATTATACCATAAGTAGTACATGTGAGCTGGGAAAATCAAAGACCAGAAAATTCCTCCAAACCGTATATTAAAAAATGTTGAATTAAACATCCATTATTAAATGATATCGTAATTAATTAAAATCAAATTTGGTATCTTCTTGACTTATATTAAAGGCCATAAACTTAGTCTCAGTTTTATTGCTTGAAGTCAGATATACATTTCATACTTATGTACTTATTAACTCCACCAAAGTGGCTAAATTTTATATTATAAGCTTACTTGGCAAACGTCAACCAGAGAATCGGAATTCATTATATGAAGGTGTGAGGTTTAGATCAAGGTATATACTATTTTCATTCTAATTCAGCGTCAAACCACATAATTTTTAAGAAAACTTATCCACTTAATTACATTAAAATATCACATTTTGATCAACCGGAACGGTTTAAAGTCAAGAGGAAAGACGGAAATCATATATATATTGGGGATAGAGAAAGATATTAATGTTAACATTGCTCAGATATATTTTAAAGCAATTTTATATATAAAAAAAAAATGTAATACTCACTGACCGACATACGAGAAGTATTATAGTAGTATTCTATATGGAAGTAGAGGGTAGCATTTACCCGATTTTATCAATTTTTACCAATACTACTCCTCACATACCATCACAAATCAAATGGAGTAAAGTCAGACGAATGTTCGAACACCCTGATATTAGTTACATGGGGGCGAAGGAAAATTTTCACCCGATTTGATCCATTTTAGGCACAAAGATACCTTGTTATGAGTAAAACACGCTCTCTATTTTCATTGAGATAACTCACATATGCGGTATAAAGTCACGCGGAAGTTCAAAAATATTTATATTAGATATATGAGGGCTATAAGAACTATTGATTCGATTGAACCCATTTTTTGACACAAACATACTATTATCGAGAGTTTTATTTATTTACTTTATTATATGAATTTCAATTAAATGTCTTACACATTGACCGATATTTTCGGTAAAAAGGTAACTATAGGCACTGGGGTCGACGAATTCAGTACCTAGCGACTTGAATAGTTTTGGTTCGATTTAGACAATTTTTGGTCACAAGGTGGCATACTTCAAACGCATTATTCACGCAAATTATCATTGTTGTTTGATTTGCATAGTGGAAAGTGACAAAATCAGATGGAATTTAAAATGGTGTTACATGGGAAATAAGCGTGGTTGTAATCCGATTTCGCTCATTTTCGCACTTTAGCATAGAAATATGAGAAGAATATTATGTACCGAATTTGGTTGAAATCGAATTTTGAACGTGGTTCCTATAAAGTCATCTCATACCATCCCAGAGATAAAATTTAATGTCTCTGGCGTGTTTAGTGCTTGATTTATCGCGCTTTTAGTAGTTTTTAACAGTGCCGTTATATGGGGAGTGGGTGGAGTTGTCAACCGATTTCATTCATTTTCACACCGTCGATAGAGATGCTAAAAGCATTTGTTGCCAGTGATTTTTTTTTTATTATGGCTTTAGTGGTATAGGAGATCTGCACATTAAACCTATTAGGGGGCGGGACAACGCCCACTTTAAAAAAAAGGAAACTGCAGATGCCCCTCTCTAGTGTGATCCTGTATACCAAATAAGAGTCTTGTATCTTGTTGTGGAGCTTAGTTATGTCAATTTATTTGTTTTTAATTAATGGCGGTTTGTGGGCGTGGCAGTGGGCCGATTACGCCCATCTGCAACACCAACCGTCTTACGGTATCAAGAAACATGTGTACCAAGTTTCATAAAGATATCTCAATTTTTACTCAAGTTACAGCTTGTACAGGCGGACAGACGGACGGACAGACAGTCACCCGGATTTCAACTCGTCTCTTCATCCTGATCATTTATATATACATAACCCTATATCTAACTCGATTAGTTTTAGGTGATACAAACAACCGTTAGGTGAACAAAACTATTATACTCTGTAGCAACAGGTTGCGAGAGTATAAAAAGTAAGGAAGGGCTAAGTTCGGATGCAACCGAACATTTTATACTCTAGCATAGTCAAATGCTATACTCGTTTGAGATTTCTTTATATATTTTAATAATTAGAGCAATCGTTCTTGTGTTTTGTTGTATACGCTTATAATTTATTATATATAGAATGAATTACAACTATATTGAGGAGTATGAAAATAAATCGTTTTTTGACGATAAATAACATTTTTTATTTATTTTATCGATTATACATGATTAGCTTAAAAATAATAAATATTAACAACTTTAAAAATTATATTATTATATTAATTTGTATATAATATTTACAATATTAAACATAAATTTTTAAATAGATTCTTATACATAATTATATATTTTATTAAATTATATTTCTTTTCTCCTTATACTATTTAATTTCTCTCATATATTTATATAATAAAATGATGTCTTTTATAATAACAAATTATACATATAATTTAAATTTTCTTAATTAGTTTAGTTACATATTTTTCTTAAAATTCTCCTAAAAACTGCTGTCAAAATTGCTATACCCTTCTAATTCGATTATATTTGAAAAAAAAAAATGAAGAACTATTGCACTAAATCTGAAAACTTTAGTTCGAAATAGAGTCACAAATACTATCATGATAGCTGTGTACTGTCTCAAAAGTAATTGCATTAAAATGGGAAGGACCCATGTTTGAAAATGCCCAATCAGATTTCTTATTGTAGTCCCAGTAGACATTAAACAAATGTTTAAATCTCCAACATTTAGCACATTTTGATTACATGACTCAGAAGTAAGGACTTTCTGAAGTTGTACAATTAAGTGTCTGACAGAGAAAGCTGAATTTCTATATAGAACCAGAATATTAATATTGAAACATTTAAACAAAACCGCTTCTAAGACTTTGCGTCCTGAATACATTTTTTTTACAGCCTTTGATTCTATAGAGCTAGCAATACTATGCTTTGCATATATTATAACGCCCCGTTTATTTCTATTGCTTGTTTTCATGCTATCTATCCTCAGCTCGTTAATTGGAGTAAATCCTGGTATATCAAAATTTTCGCAAGGATAACTCCAAGTTTCTACAAAACATAAAATAAATCATAAAATCATAAGATTGAAACTTGTTGTCAGAGCTTTATTTGTATTCAATTCCCTCAGTTCCCTAAATACAGGATGCGATTCAGAAGATTTGTTAGGAGGAATAAAATTTCCTATGATGAATAGACCTTCTGCAGTACTAGCTCGACTGCAAGCGACATATATTGAAGCTCTAGACATTCTGGGTCGAGTATGAACTACAACTTTATTATATGTGGAACCCTGACTTTTATGAATAGTTATTCCCTCAGCCTCAGCAATTGAAATTTGTTCATTTCTTTTATATTGAAATGATTTTAAAACTTTTTCAATTGGTGTCCAAGAACTTTCTAGAGGATGAGGCTTTTTTGATCGTGCTATCAAACCAACAAAAGGTTCAAAAAATTTAATCCACAGAATTTTTGGAAAAGAACATTGGAAATAAATATGCATAAGTTGTCCAGCTGCCCTATTAACCAAGCCATCACTCGTGTTTATATTCACTGTAATCATATATTTTGCGGAGGTTTTTAGTGTCAATTCATAGGGCAGTCCCTGCGTTTCAGAAGTTTTGAAAAGTTTAACTCTTTCCAAAATATTCTCATTTTCACTTATACCAATTCCTTTAACTGAGTATTTTACAGTTGAAATGAGAGCTTCAGT
This sequence comes from Bactrocera oleae, assembly GCF_042242935.1. Classification (NCBI taxonomy): domain Eukaryota; kingdom Metazoa; phylum Arthropoda; class Insecta; order Diptera; family Tephritidae; genus Bactrocera; species Bactrocera oleae. The sequence goes on along the minus strand of NC_091537.1, from coordinate 56,977,220 downwards.
TGGGATTCGACTGAGCTTAAGGGCATTTAAATTATTTGTCTTTTCATTGGACCAAAATAAATGTATGGCCTCATCGGGAACTTTTTCGAAATCAACTACTCGAGTTTCAAAGAGTGATATGTCCTCATTTGTCATAGTATCAGATGCCATATGGTTTAATGAAATTGCAAAGGACTGATCCTCCCGTTGTCTCATTATTTCTGTTAATTCCCCAACTAAAGTGCTGTATGCATCATTGGGATTAGGACAGAATATTCACCTATCTCCAACAGGTGAGAGTTGCTTCAAATCACCAAACACTATGATCGGTATACCACCGAAGGGGCTGTCTGTTTTGAAAATTGGTTTTAATCTCGCATCAACAGAACAACTAAACTTGCGAGCACCTACCATCGATGTTTCATCAATTATGATTAATTTTAAATCAATAAGTCAGATAAGAAATATTAAATGAAGGGTCATTCCACCGATTCCGAATGCTACTTTACCCGTAGGAGCGCAAAGAAGAACTTTTAAGGAACTTGGATTGGCTCCAGGTGTAGAATTGTAACGATGGTTAAGAGCTTGATATATTGCAGATATCAAACGACTCTTTCCTACACCTGCACCGTGGCCAATGAACTCATAAAATGGGCGATTTGTTTTTAGCTGGTGCGTCAAATGTGTCAAATAGGTTCTTTGCTTAGTATTTAGACTTGGAACTAAAGAAAATAATTCCTCAACTGGAATTAAAGGGGGTAAGTCTAATATTGCAATCAGATTCAGTGATATTATCTGTTGAATCTTCACCATGCAAGTCCAGCAAATTTATATTTGGGTTTATTTATGGAAGTGCCAACACTCTGAAGTCATTTTCCACTATAGGTAGTTCATTTTGAGCACCTTCCTCTAAGTCTATTTCATTATAAAGACTTTCTAGAACATTTTCAAGTTCTCTTTACTCAAAAACATCATATTTTCTTTGATTTACCTTAACTAGAATACGATGTGTTATGCAAGTCTGCTCATTATCGTTTACAATGAGATCTTGCTGTTCATTCTGCGATGGATAGTAAAGCATTACCATTTCGCGGAAATACTCAACTCTGGCCAAATCTGGGTTAAACTTTCTATACCGAATAATAAAAGGTTTGGTACGTTTCTTAACAAAACCGCTACCGTCTTTAAGAGGCATGACATCCCCGCTTTCTGGTAAATTATCGTTTTCCCTATCTTCTTCTTCATGATCACTGTCTTGTGCTCTTCTAGTAGATTTAACGTATTTATACATAGATGCAAACAGCTAAGCAAAGAGTTTCTAACTGATCGGATCTTTGAACAGAACGGTCTAAAACACCGACTACGAATATTTCAGTCGAACCTGAAGGAAGGTTCTGAAGTTCTGCTCTAGGTTTCACCATTCGAACACGTTCCTCAAGTCGAGAGGTATTTATAAATATTTCAGCATTACATGCCTCCCAAAGATGGAGCCCAATGCAGCAACATACTGCTTCTTGAGCAGATATTTCTGTGCCTGATATAAATTTGTGACCTATATGTTTAAGTTTTTGTTTAACAGTATAATTTCCAGCATTTACCTCTTATATAGCTTCATTTAAGAGCCTAGAAACTCGCCTGTTAGACTTGTTAGTATAATTTATTATACTTATATGAACAGCAAGCATATGCATCCAGTATATATTGGATATCCATATTTGCTCTATGGAGTTCCAAAATCAGGGGATTATAAGCGTTTATAAAACGATCCTGTAATTTTCTTTTTAGAAAAATTTTGGTTTTGTTAAACTTGATCCAAGGGCTAACAAATAGTCATCAAAAGACATATATATTCTACTATCAGACAAGAAATGTTCAAAATCGTTTAAATTAGAAATGTCTTCTGTAGTCATATTTGAATTTAAAACGTTTTGAATTTTGAAAAAGCTTTCCTTGTGTCTTTCTGAATTTTGACTTGTTTCTGTAAGAGGTAACAGTATTTGCGTGGAAGGCATTGGTAAATATGGTATACCAAAACGACAAAACTGTTGTCCTCTTATTTCCCTAGTACAAGACCGACTGTGGCTATGATTTTGATAATCGAAATAATTTTCTAAGTGGCAGACCGAACCATCTGTAGAATATAAATGTCAATAAAACTAATGACATCAGGGAATGTCTGAGGGTTTGGTGAACAAACTATACTATACTATGTTGCATTATGTTGCGAAAGTATAAAAATTTTGCGAAAGAATTCAACATTTATTATTCGATTATTATTTGGTATGTTATTAACTTATGTTATTGATCATCGATTTACTATTTTAGATAGATACTATTTTTTCTCCCAAATGTTAACTTTAACAAAAAGAAGCTATTTAACTCAAACATGGTATATGTGATATAAACTGAACCAAAGGGGTTAGATTTAATATGTGGGGTATATGAGGTTGTTGTTGTACGAAAGGAGCGGAAATCAGTATATTAGGCTTATAAGGTTTAAACAAAGTCTAGACCAATTTCATTCATATGCAGCGATATACATTATTTTTAAGAAAAACTGTCCATTTAATTTCATTAAATTATCAAATTGACGAAAAAAATTATACCATAAGTAGTACATGTGAGCTGGGAAAATCAAAGACCAGAAAATTCCTCCAAACCGTATATTAAAAAATGTTGAATTAAACATCCATTATTAAATAATATCGTAATTAAATTACAATCAAATTTGGTATCTTCTTGACTTATATTAAAGGCCATAAACTTAGTCTCAGTTTTATTGCTTGAAGTCAGATATACATTTCATACTTATGTACTTATTAACTCCACCAAAGTGGCTAAATTTTATATTATAAGCTTAGGTGGCAAACGTCAACCAGAGAATCGGAATTCATTATATGAAGGTGTGAGGTTTAGATCAAGGTATATACTATTTTCATTCTAATTCAGCGTCAAACCACATAATTTTTAAGAAAACTTATCCTCTTAATTACATTAAAATATCACATTTTGATCAACCGGAACGGTTTAAAGTCAAGAGGAAAGACGGAAATCATATATATATTGGGGATAGAGAAAGATATTAATGTTAACATTGCTCAGATATATTTTAAAGCAATTTTATATATAAAAAAAAATGTAATACTCACTGACCGACATACAAGAAGTATTATAGTAGTATTATATATGAAAGTAGAGGGTAGCATTTACCCGCTTTTATCAATTTTTACCAATACTACTCCTCACATACCATCACAAATCAAATGGAGTAAAGTCAGACGAATGTTCGAACACCCTGATATTAGTTACATGGGGGCGAAGGAAAATTTTCACCCGATTTGATCCATTTTAGGCGCAAAGATACCTTGTTATGAGTAAAACACGCTCTCTCATTTTCATTGAGATAACTCACATATGCGGTATAAAGTCACGCGGAAGTTCAAAAATATTTATATTAGATATATGAGGGCTATAAGAACTATTGATTCGATTGAACCCATTTTTTGACACAAACATACTATTATCGAGAGTTTTATTTATTTACTTTATTATATGAATTTCAATTAAATGTCTTACACATTGACCGATATTTTCGGTAAAAAGGTAACTATAGGCACTGGGGTCGACGAATTCAGTACCTAGCGACTTGAATAGTTTTGGTTCGATTTAGACAATTTTTGGTCACAAGGTGGCATACTTCAAACGCATTATTCACGCAAATTATCATTGTTGTTTGATTTGCATAGTGGAAAGTGACAAAATCAGATGGAATTTAAAATGGTGTTACATGGGAAATAAGCGTGGTTGTAATCCGATTTCGCTCATTTTCGCACTTTAGCATAGAAATATGAGAAGAATATTATGTACCGAATTTGGTTGAAATCGAATTTTGAACGTGGTTCCTATAAAGTCATCTCATACCATCCCAGAGATAAAATTTAATGTCTCTGGCGTGTTTAGTGCTTGATTTATCGCGCTTTTAGTAGTTTTTAACAGTGCCGTTATATGGGGAGTGGGTGGAGTTGTCAACCGATTTCATTCATTTTCACACCGTCGATAGAGATGCTAAAAGCATTTGTTGCCAGTGATTTTTTTTTTATTATGGCTTTAGTGGTATAGGAGATCTGCACATTAAACCTATTAGGGGGCGGGACCACGCCCACTTTAAAAAAAGGAAACTGCAGATGCCCCTCTCTAGTGTGATCCTGTATACCAAATAAGAGTCTTGTATCTTGTTGTGGAGCTTAGTTATGTCAATTTATTTGTTTTTAATTAATGGCGGTTGTGATACCGTCTTACGGTATCAAGAAACATGTGTACCAAGTTTCATAAAGATATCTCAATTTTTACTCAAGTTACAGCTTGTACAGGCGGACAGACGGACGGACAGACAGTCACCCGGTTTTCAACTCGTCTCTTCATCCTGATCATTTATATATACATAACCCTATATCTAACTCGATTAGTTTTAGGTGATACAAACAACCGTTAGGGGAACAAAACTATTATACTCTGTAGCAACAGGTTGCGAGAGTATAAAAAGTAAGGAAGGGCTAAGTTCGGATGCAACCGAACATTTTATACTCTAGCATAGTCAAATGCTATACTCGTTTGAGATTTCTTTATATATTTTAATAATTAGAGCAATCGTTCTTGTGTTTTGTTGTATACGCTTATAATTTATTATATATAGAATGAATTACAACTATATTGAGGAGTATGAAAATAAATCGTTTTTTGACGATAAATAACATTTTTTATTTATTTTATCGATTATACATGATTAGCTTAAAAATAATAAATATTAACAACTTTAAAAATTATATTATTATATTAATTTGTATATAATACTTACAATATTAAACATAAATTTTTATATAGATTCTTATACATAATTATATATTTTATTAAATTATATTTCTTTTCTCCTTATACTATTTAATTTCTCTCATATATTTATATAATAAAATGATGTCTTATATAATAACAAATTATACATATAATTTAAATTTTCTTAATTAGTTTAGTTACATATTTTTCTTAAAATTCTCCTAAAAACTGCTGTCAAAATTGCTATACCCTTCTAATTCGATTATATTTGAAAAAAAAATGAAGAACTATTGCACTAAATCTGAAAACTTTAGTTCGAAATCACAAATACTATCATGATAGCTGTGTACTGTCTCAAAAGTAATTGCATTAAAATGGGAAGGACCCATGTTTGAAAATGCCCAATCAGATTTCTTATTGTAGTCCCAGTAGACATTAAACAAATGTTTAAATCTCCAACATTTAGCACATTTTGATTACATGACTCAGAAGTAAGGACTTCCTGAAGTTGTACAATTAAGTGTCTGACAGAGAAAGCTGAATTTCTATATAGAACCAGAATATTAATATTGAAACATTTAAACAAAACCGCTTCTAAGACTTTGCGTCCTGAATACATTTTTTTTACAGCCTTTGATTCTATAGAGCTAGCAATACTATGCTTTGCATATATTATAACGCCCCGTTTATTTCTATTGCTTGTTTTCATGCTATCTATCCTCAGCTCGTTAATTGGAGTAAATCCTGGTATATCAAAATTTTCGCAAGGATAACTCCAAGTTTCTACAAAACATAAAATAAATCATAAAATCATAAGATTGAAACATGTTGTCAGAGCTTTATTTGTATTCAATTCCCTCAGTTCCCTAAATACAGGATGCGATTCAGAAGATTTGTTAGGAGGAATAAAATTTCCTATGATGAATAGACCTTCTGCAGTACTAGCTCGACTGCAAGCGACATATATTGAAGCTCTAGACATTCTGGGTCGAGTATGAACTACAACTTTATTATATGTGGAACCCTGACTTTTATGAATAGTTATTCCCTCAGCCTCAGCAATTGAAATTTGTTCATTTCTTTTATATTGAAATGATTTTAAAACTTTTTCAATTGGTGTCCAAGAACTTTCTAGAGGATGAGGCTTTTTTGATCGTGCTATCAAACCAACAAAAGGTTCAAAAAATTTAATCCACAGAATTTTTGGAAAAGAACATTGGAAATCAATATGCATAAGTTGTCCAGCTGCCCTATTAACCAAGCCATCACTCGTGTTTATATTCACTGTAATCATATATTTTGCGGAGGTTTTTAGTGTCAATTCATAGGGCAGTCCCTGCGTTTCAGAAGTTTTGAAAAGTTTAACTCTTTCCAAAATATTCTCATTTTCACTTATACCAATTCCTTTAACTGAGTCTTTTACAGTTGAAATGAGAGCTTCAGTTGGGATTCGACTGAGCTTAAGGGCATTTAAATTATTTGTCTTTTCATTGGACCAAAATAAATGTATGGCCTCATCGGGAACTTTTTCGAAATCAACTACTCGAGTTTCAAAGAGTGATATGTCCTCATTTGTCATAGTATCAGATGCCATATGGCTTAATGAAATTGCAAAGGACTGATCCTCCCGTTGTCTCATTATTTCTGTTAATTCCCCAACTAAAGTGCTGTATGCATCATTGGGATTAGGACAGAATATTCACCTATCTCCAACAGGTGAGAGTTGCTTCAAATCACCTAACACTATGATCGGTATACCACCGAAGGGGCTGTCTGTTTTGAAAATTGGTTTTAATCTCGCATCAACAGACCAACTAAACTTGCGAGCACCTACCATCGATGTTTCATCAATTATGATTAATTTTAAATCAATAAGTCAGATAAGAAATATTAAATGAAGGGTCATTCCACCGATTCCGAATGCTACTTTACCCGTAGGAGCGCAAAGAAGAACTTTTAAGGAACTTGGATTGGCTCCAGGTGTAGAATTGTAACGATGGTTAAGAGCTTGATATATTGCAGATATCAAACGACTCTTTCCTACACCTGCACCGTGGCCAATGAACTCATAAAATGGGCGATTTGTTTTTAGCTGGTGCGTCAAATGTGTCAAATAGGTTCTTTGCTTAGTATTTAGACTTGGAACTAAAGAAAATAATTCCTCAACTGGAATTAAAGGAGGTAGTTTAATAAGTCTAATATTGCAATCAGATTCAGTGATATTATCTGTTGAATCTTCACCATGCAAGTCCAGCAAATTTATATTTGGGTTTATTTATGGAAGTGCCAACACTCTGAAGTCATTTTCCACTATAGGTAGTTCATTTTGAGCACCTTCCTCTAAGTCTATTTCATTATAAAGACTTTCTAGAACATTTTCATGTTCTCTTTACTCAAAAACATCATATTTTCTTTGATTTACCTCAACTAGAATACGATGTGTTATGCAAGTCTGCTCATTATCGTTTACAATGAGATCTTGCTGTTCATTCTGCGATGGATAGTAAAGCATTACCATTTCGCGGAAATACTCAACTCTGGCCAAATCTGGGTTAAACTTTCTATACCGAATAATAAAAGGTTTGGTACGTTTCTTAACAAAACCGCTACCGTCTTTAAGAGGCATGACATCCCCGCTTTCTGGTAAATTATCGTTTTCCCTATCTTCTTCTTCATGATCACTGTCTTGTGCTCTTCTAGTAGATTTAACGTATTTATACATAGATGCAAACAGCTAAGCAAAGAGTTTCTAACTGATCGGATCTTTGAACAGTACGGTCTAAAACACCGACTACGAATATTTCAGTCGAACCTGAAGGAAGGTTCTGAAGTTCTGCTCTAGGTTTCACCATTCGAACACGTTCCTCAAGTCGAGAGGTATTTATAAATATTTCTGCATTACATGCCTCCCAAAGATGGAGCCCAATGCAGCAACATACTGCTTCTTGAGCAGATATTTCTGTGCCTGATATAAATTTGTGACCTATATGTTTAAGTTTTTGTTTAACAGTATAATTTCCAGCATTTACCTCTGATATAGCTTCATTTAAGAGCCTAGAAACTCGCCTGTTAGACTTGTTAGTATAATTTATTATACTTATATGAACAGCAAGCATATGCATCCAGTATATATTGGATATCCATATTTGCTCTATGGAGTTCCAAAATCAGGGGATTATAAGCGTTTATAAAACGATCCTGTAATTTTCTGTTTAGAAAAATTTTGGTTTTTTTAAACTTGATCTAAGGGCTAACAAATAGTCATCAAAAGACATATATATTCTACTATCAGACAAGAAATGTTCAAAATCGTTTAAATTAGAAATGTCTTCTGTAGTCATATTTGAATTTAAAACGTTTTGAATTTTGAAAAAGCTTTCCTTGTGTCTTTCTGAATTTTGACTTGTTTCTGTAAGAGGTAACAGTATTTGCGTGGAAGGCATTGGTAAATATGGTATACCAAAACGACAAAACTATTGTCCTCTTATTTCCCTAGTACAAGACCGACTGTGGCTATGATTTAATAATCGAAATAATTTTCTAAGTGGCAGACCGAACCATCTGTAGAATATAAATGTCAATAAAACTAATGACATCAGGGAATGTCTGAGGGTCTTGAAGGTTAATCCTAGGAGCATTATTAAGCCAATACATCCCGTGTACATGCGGGGAACCTCTCTGTTGAAACTCCACTCTCCAGTAGAAATTTGTGACAAAATGCTCTCCAATAATGCCGGCGTTATCTTTAAAGAAGTAAAAAAAATATCTAGCACAAGTAACCGCGTCTGACCGAATCAAGCGATATCTATCTTGGGTTGTTAAACTGTTGGCGTCCTCTTCCAAAATATATCTTTGGAATCAGCAGTTTTAGAGAGGGTGACCAAAAGCTCAACCCATTGAGATTCTGCAGCCGATAAGGTGATAAAGAAGGTTGGAAGCCCAAATTGGCGAATCATAGCGATTTCTTTTTCTTCTCAGCTTCCCAATGCGCAGAAGAGGATATAACGCCTTTCAAAACCTGGTTACATGGTGTTGAATCAAGTTTTGAACAAAGTTTTCGTTTAATAGATTTTGGACCGTAACTTGGTTGCGGCCTGAAAACTTTCTAAAGCAAATGGATGTACTATTCTTAATTTGTAGTAGTTATAATTTTTTGTAATCATAGAACAACTTTGGAATGGTACACGCTCTTCTGTCAAAACGGCGAATTTCAGAACGTATTATCTTGCTATATGTTTCAGAGCATGTACGTTTCTGCCCAGCGTATATTGTTCGAAATGACAACTCTTCTGAATTATTGTCTTGAATTATGTCAATTGGTCTTTGCCCTTCACCTGGCGCTATGACTAAACGGTTATAGTCCAAGTTTTCTACAGGAATATTGTCCAAAAGAGTTTCTTGACCGCCTGGGTTTAGCTCGGAAGGTAAAAGACCCATGGGAATATTATTACCTGAGGGATTATCATGAGAAGTTTGTGCGGCACGAAAAGATTGAACCAATCAGAAATCCTCTGCAGATGCAACAAACGAAACTTCTTCTTGGTTATTAAATTCTGAAATCCAGTTCTAATTAATATGTATATCGTGCTCACGATACAGAGGGGTATTCACTAAGAATTGCAAAGCTTCCATAATCTTTGCGGGGCGTATGGTATCGATCATGTAATCATGATTGTACTCCAAACGCCTTCTTAAGTGAATTTGTATCACATGAGCCTCATCAAAGGACCTTTGGTAGAGATGTCACAATATTGTTAATAGAAATTGGTATATTAACAACAGCACCTTTGAGAGAACTCTGATCTTGAAACCCTAACGGACGGATTGTTATAAAAAGCAATCTAGGCATTATGAGACGTTCTTCAATTGGGGTTAAATCTTTCAAACAATCCGGTATTTCAGGAAAGTCTAGACCGTTAGCTTAACATATTTTTGGAACGTTCTTTTTAACAATCGCGTTTTTGCAAGTAGCACAAAAATTGTAATTTTCATCTTCTGAAAGAAATTTTTGCATTAAATGGAAGGCGGATGCAGCATTCGGGTGACCTTGCGCAATAGTTTCGAAATTTAATTTGCGAACTTGGTGTGAAAACCATAATCCGCCGCAGCAAATACATATTTCAGTAGGGCCCTTATTTATATTATGGAAATAAATGTTTTTAAAATCTGTTAAATTGCCACTATAATCATTTTCGATAACATTATTTTCTTTGGAATTTGGAGTTGCGGATTTAGACGTCTTGCCCTATGTTGAACATTATTTAAATTTTGTTCAAAAGACTGTACCTCAAGATTTTCTCGCCTGGTTCTATGATGATTTGTATTGATAATTTGTTCGGACAGACGTATATCGGAATCTAATCTACGATTAGCGTGACTTACAGTATCTTGTGACTGCTTACTATCTCTATATAAAGAGTTTGCACGAAGAACTCTCATACGTCTTCTATTCTGAACGACTTACTACTTAATCTAGGCATAATTAATAAATAATAAGTTGCTTAGTATATAAAATTCTTTTCTAATTCCGTCCGCCCGGGTCTAAAAGTTGGATCCTAGGTGCTGCTCTCTTTCACTGTAATTGAATCCCTGCTATGACTCCTTTCCTGTTCGGTGTATAGGTACTATGGTATACTGGTGCTATATGTATATGTAGTTGCTTGCCACTGTATATAACAATAGTTTAAACACTATATAACTAATACACTGAAATTAGTTTGAATACAGCACTTTGTTGGTCACGAAATCTAGTGTAACTCAAACTACAAACACAGTGTACTTACTTTTGATACTACACTACTAATATTTATCTCACGCGATTTTTTCTGGAAAGATATTTTTGCTGTATACAAAGTCCAGCACTCTAAGAAACTTTTTTACGTTCTTGTCTGGTATATTTTGTTATAAGTTCAACATGATGGCTGCGAAAATATACTTATCCACTGATTATCACCAAATATTAGAAGAAATATTTGTATATAGAAATCTATATATATCTCGATTAGTTTTAGGTGATGCAAACAACCGTTTCCAAACGGAAGTTTGAATTTTTTACATAAAGTATGTTGGATCTAGGGTCAATATATACCCGATAATGGGTACTAGGGCGGAACCAAGAATTTTATACTCTTATAATTCGGAAGAATCAAAAGCCAGGAAATTCCTTCAGGTGTGGCAAAGTTGAGAAAGAATTAAACATCGTGATTAAATTACAATCAAATTTGGTATCTTCTTGACTTATATTAAAGGCCATAAACTTCGTCTCAGTTTTATTTCTATATTTTAGTTTGCATCAGCGAAAATTATATTAAAAAAAAAAAACAAAAAACATCTTGAAGTGAGATATACATAAGTATGAATGTGATATTAACTCGACCAAAGTGGCTAAATTTTATATTATAAGCTTATGTGCAAAACGTCAACCAGAGAATCGGAAATCATTATATGAAGGTGTGAGGTTTAGACTTAGTATGTACTAATTTCAACCGGAACGGTGTAAAGTCAGGTGGAAAGACGGAAATCATATATATATTGGGGATAGAGAAATATATTAATTTTGACATTGCTCTGCTATACTCGAGAACATATAATATTTTGAAGCAATTTTATATATAAAAAAAATATTAATACTCACTGACCGACATGTGCGGCATAAAACTGGTTAGAATAACGAAAAGCATTATAAGTAGTATATGGAATTTGAGGGTAGTATTAACCCGATTTTATTAATTTTTTCCAGTACCACATACTTTTAACATGCCACAGACTAATAAAATGCTCCCATTGTTTCATTAAGGTACCTCACATACCATCACCAATCAAATGGAGTAAAGTCAGAATGCTCGAAAATCCTGATATTAGTTACATTGGGGCCAGGTAACATTTTCACTCGCTTCCATCCATTTTAGGCACAAAGATACCTTGTTATGAGTAAAACACGCTCTCTCATTTTCATTGAGATAACTCACATATTGGCCGATATATGCGGGATAGTGTCACCCGGAAGTTCAAAAATCTTTATATTAGGTATATGAGGGTTATAGGAAGTATTTATTCGATTGAACCCATTTTTTGACACAAACATACTATTATCGAGAGTTTTATTTATTTATTTTATTATATGAATTTCAATTAAATGTCTTACACATTGACCGATATTTTCGGTAAAAAGGCAACTATAGGCACTGGGGTCAACAAATTCAGTACCTAGGGACTTGAATAGTTTTGGTTCGATTTAGACAATTTTCGGTTACACGGTGGCATCCTTCAAACGAATTATTCACGCAAAGTTTTACCCCGATACAGTCATTGTTGTTTGATTTGCATAGTGGAAAGTGACAAAATCAGATGGAATTTAAAATGGTGTTATATGGGAAATAGGCGTGGTTGTAATCCGATTTCTCTCATTTTCGCACTATAGCATAGAAATATTAAAAGAATATTATGTACCGAAATTGGTTGAAATCGGTTAAGCAGATCCTAAGATATGGGTTTTCACCTAAATGTGGTCGGTGCCACGCCCATTGCCTAATTTCGAACGTGGCTCCTATAAAGTCAGCTCATACGATCCCTGTATTAAAATTCAATGACTCTGGTGTGTTTAGTGTTTGATTTATCGCGCTTTTAGTAGTTTTTAACAGTATCGTTATATGGGGAGTGGGCGAGGTTGTCGCTCGATTTCACCCGCAGACGGACAGACAGTCACCCGGATTTCAACTCATCTCTTCATCCTGATAATTTATATATATATAACCTTATATCTAACTCGATTAGTTTTAGGTGATGCAAGCAACCGTTTGGTGAACAAACTATACTATACTATGTTGCACTATGCTGCGAAAGTATAAAAATGTTGCGAAAGAATTCAACATTTATTATTCGATTATTATTTGGTATGTTATTAACTTATGTTATTGATCATAGATTTACTATTTTAGATAGATACTATTTTTTCTCCCAAATGTTAACTTTAACAAAAAGAAGCTATTTAACTCAAACATGGTATATGTGATATAAACTGAACCAAAGGGGTTAGATTTAATATGTGGGGTATATGAGGTTGTTGTTGTACGAAAGGAGCGGAAATCAGTATATTAGACTTATAAGGTTTAAACAAAGGTCTAGACCAATTTCATTCGAATGCAACGATAAACCACATTATTTTTAAGAAATACTGTCCATTTGATTTCATTAAATTATAAAATTAACGAAATAAATTATACCATAAGATTATACCATAAGTAGTACATGTATGCTGGGGAAATTCGTGGATCGAATTCACACATTTTCGGCATTAAACTGTTGTATATCTAATATTTTACGTTTATATAAAGCAAACGGTAGTTTGAATTTTTACATAAAGTATGTTGGAGCTAGGGTCAATATATTCCCGATAATGGGTACTAGGGCGAATTTTATACTCTTGTAATTCGCAAGAATCAAAAGCAAGGAAATTCCTTCAGGTGTGGTTGAGAAAGTTAAGAAAGAATTAAACATCCATTATTAAATGAAATCGTGATTAAATTACTATCAAATTTGGTATCTTCTTGACTTATATTAAAGGCCATAAACTTAGGCTCAGTTTTATTGCTTGAAGTCAGATATACATTTCATACTTATGTACTTATTAACTCCACCAAAGTGGCTAAATTTTCTATTATAAGCTTAGGTGACAAACGTCAACCAGAGAATCGGAATTCATTATATGAAGGTGTGAGGTTTAGATCAAGGTATATACTATTTTCATTCTAATTCAGCGTCAAACCACATAATTTTTAAGAAAACTTATCCACTTAATTACATTAAAATATCACATTTTGATTAACCGGAACGGTTTAAATTCAAGAGGAAAGACGGAAATCATATATATATTGGGGATAGAGAAAGATATTAATTTTTACATTGCTCAGCTATACTCGAGCATAGAGAACATATTTTGAAACAATTTTATATAATATTATATATAAAATGCTCCCACTGTTTCAGTAAGGTACCTCACATGCCATCACCAATCAAATGGAGTAAAGTCAGACGAATTTTCAAAAATCCTGATATTAGTTACATGGGGGCGAAGGAAAATTTTCACCCGATTTGATCCATTTTAGGCACCTACCTTGTTATGAGTAAAACACGCTCTCTCATTTTCATTGAGATAACTCACATATGCGGTATAAAGTCACGCGGAAGTTCAAAAATATTTATATTAGATATATGAGGGCTATTAGAACTATTGATTCGATTGAACCCATTTTTTGACACAAACATACTATTATCGAGAGTTTAATTTATTTATTTCATTATATGAATTTCAATTAAATGTCTTACACATTGACCGATATTTTCGGTAAAAGGGCAACTATAGGCACTGGGGTCGAAAAATTCAGTACCTAGGGACTTGAATAGTTTTGGTTCGATTTAGACCATTTTTGGTCACAAGGTGGCATACTTCAAACGCATTATTAATGCAAAGTTTTATCCCGATACAATCATTGTTGTTTGATTTGCATAGTGGAAAGTGAGAAAATCTGATGGAATTTAAAATTGTGTTATATGGGAAAATGCGTGGTTGTAATCATTTTCGCACTATAGCATAGAAATATAAGAAGAATATTATGTACCGAATTTGGTTGAAATCGGTTAAGCAGATCCTAAGATATGGGTTTTCACCTATATGTGGGCGGTACCACGCCCATTGTCTAATTTCGAACACGGCTGCTATAAAGTCAGCTCATACAATCCCAGAGATAAAATTTAATGTCTCTGGCGTGTTTAGTGCTTGATTTATCGCGCTTTTAGTAGTTTTTAACAGTACCGTTATATAGGGAGTGGGCGGGGTTGTCCCTTGATTTCACCCATTTTCACACCGTCGATAGAGGTGCTAAAAGCATTTGTTCCCAGTGAATTTTGTTATTATGGCTTTAGCAGTTTAGGAGATATGCACATTAAACCTATTAGGGGCGGAACCACGCCACTTCAAAAAAACCGCAGATGCCCCTCCCTAATGTGATCCTGTGTGCCAAATAACAGCCTTGTATCATATTGTGGAGCTTAGTTATGAGAATTTATTTGTTTTTGATTAATGGCGTTTTGTGGGCGTGGCAGTGGCCACTTGCAATACCAACCGTCTTACGGTATCAAGAAACATGTCTACCAAGTTTCATAGAGATATCTCAATTTTTACCCAAGTTACAGCTTGCACGGGCGGACAGACAGTCACCCGGATTTCAACTCGTCTCTGCATCCTGATCTTTTATATATATATAACCCTATATCTAACTCAATTAGTTTTAGGTGATACAAACAACTGTTAGGTGAACAAAACTATTATACTCTGTGGCAACATGTTGCGAGAGTATAAAAATAAGAGCGGCAAATTTAAGCCGGCTATTTAATAAAAAATTTTGTCATATCGCACGGTCATAAGGACGATTTGGATGTATTGTATTCAACTGCGGAGTACGACCTAATCAACTAACATTGATATAGGGGTTACATACAATTAGTGTAAAGCAAATATATCAGTAAAGTGCTTTTCAAACTTTAAACGCGTTTTTTCTTAGAACGGTGTGTTCAAAGTCGGTGACCAACATTACTCAAAACGGCTAAACCGATTATACTATGTTCGCACCGAATTGAAATCCTCTTGAAAACACAATTTGTGGATTGTGGAACTAAAGTCGTTCTGACCGATATTGTGTGTTTTCGATGAGTTTTCATCGACAGTTTACACATCTATTTGTTTACATTTGTTATGTACCCTACAAGAACCGTGACGGTCATCTGATGGGTAATATGACGGTCATAGCTGAAAAAATTTTGTCAGCGCGCAGAACAAAGTTTCTATCATTTTCTTAAGAGCCTTGTTTTCTTTCTTTTGTTTGTTTTGTTTTTTCTGAGTCATTGCTGACCATAAATCCGTCATAGCTGAAAATTGTCAGTTAAGACTGAAACGCTATCAGAAGTGAAAAATTAGTTTGCGCAGTAGATAATATAATTTTTATTTCTTTAATAAATTTCAAACTTTTAATCAAAATTAGTTATAATAATATACTTAAATATAAAAAGGAATGCAACAAAAATATAATAAAATATGAAAGTAAATTTTCACTTGATGCCATCTCCTCCTCTCAATAGCTCTGCGTACGTCTTTCTCCAATCAGTGGATAGTTCTGAATTTAAAAATGCAAATGTAAATTAACGGTACTGACATATCAAACGTGAGTGTATTGGTGAACCCATCAGCAGTTTCTTGTAGGGTACGTTTAGGCTAATTTTGGAATGTAAACAAATTGTCAACTGACATTTAGGGCTGGCAAAATATGTCTTCTAATAATATCGATTAAACTAGAGCAGGCACCGATTATAATGAGTGGAATGTAAGTTTTCAAGGGGTTTTCAGCGAAAACTGTGTTTTCGTTTGACAGATTTTGTATGGATGAAAACACAAGTTTTCACGTGAAAACCTCTTTTGTCTATGAAAACACGAATTTTGTGTCGGTGCGAACATAGTATAAGTCCCAAATTTTAACACGAGCATCTTAAATATATTTTTTAGTAATAAATCGAAGATTTTTTCTCTCCGATAAATAAATATAACGCCATTTTGTCAACAAATTTGATTTTGCTTATTCTTTCAATTAATTACTAGATTTAACATTACTTTAACGAAATCTGTTTGGTTTTCTAATTTCATTAATTTATCCAGATATAGTGGTCATCGCAAACGTCTTTTTTGAAAGGAGCTCGCGGAGATCAGCTGTAGCTTTTTTCCAAATAAATATTTTTACTAGTACAAAGTCTTAAAATATAGTTAAAAGATAAGATAAAAGAATATGTGTATAAATTTTTTGGATCAATAAATTTAAAATTTGTTGAAATAAGCTTAAATTTACTATTAATATCTAAGTTATCCATTTTGATTGTGACTTTTATTTAATTACACCAGCCGGCAGCCGAATGTTGTAGTGTTTTCAAAAGTATTCCCGTGCGGTGTTGTTGCAATATTTAAATAACCTTACTAAATACTGCTTTTGTATTCAAATGTTCTGGTTTGTCCAAAACAGCGAAGAAGTTGTTATTCCCTTTTCATGGAGATTTTCTTGTCATTGATAAAGGAGAAAATGTTGCTGCAAAATTTTTCTTATATAGGGCGTTTGGTAATGCAACTGCGCAGTACGTATGATGCACCTAGTTCTAAAAAGCAAACCTGGAATCTTTGCCAAACTTGAAAGTTCGGAAAAGTATCACTGTCGCAGCTGTTGTCATTGTAAGTTATTTATGTTGGGTATAATTTTAATTTTAATATTATTATTTTATTATACAATATTTGTGAATTTTTTTAAATTCGCATTTAATAAATTTCTTTTTTTATACGATTCATTGCCTTTTTGTATCTATCTAATAGAAATCGAAAATGTTTGCTATCTAACTCGTCAGTAAGAGTATTAATAAGAGATATTTCGCACATTTTTATGTTTGAAAATGCAAATTTCCTAATGCGCAGGTTTTAGCAGTTTCATGCAAAATCATCAGCCATCATAAAATCAGCAGTGCTAGCGGCCCAATGTTCCCAGTATTTACATACATACACGCCACTATTGCTTAACTTTTTTTCAACTGCCCTTGAAGTGATCTTCATATATATACAAAATATATATTAAATGCAATAAATTAAGTTCAGAGTTTCTATAAATGCTTTGAATCTCTCTGCTTTCATTATTTTTATGCACTTTCAGTATTTAAAATATTTATAATTTTTATGAATTCACCTTTCTGTGAGACTTCACACTTTTTTGTTGTAAAAAGCTTTCGGTGTATTGTTTTATTAATCACAGCATTTCTCGCACTGAAAATCACCCGTATTTGAAAAGGTTAATTACTTTACATAAAAATATAAACCTTAATTTTTATGCTCTTGCGTCTGATTACGCCAATAAAAAGTCCGTTTTTTCGAATGTAATTTTATTAAGATAAAAATTTATGATCCAAACAATTCAGAGTAGGTCAACAAATATGAGCTTACAACTAAATGGATGAGTGCAAATGTTTATTGTTGTTATTTTATTAGAATAGATTAAAGGAAAGATATCAGAAAAAGAAATGAGAATAAGTAGGATAAGTAATGAAAGAATGAAAAGATAAGTGTATGTTATTGGTAGTGAGTGGTTACTCTGAAGAGCATTGCGTATAGCAACGCGTTGTGAAAGTGAATTGCGTGTTGTACGGTTTTTGCGTTGACACATTTTCAATATACTTGGCATTACTGGTCGAAAGGAAGGAAAATTAAAAAAAAATCAATAATAAAGAAGTGTAAAAATAAACGGACGTATATTATTCAAATTGCGTAGTGTTTTAAATTAGTTCTAAAAGTTTTAAATATAAAAGGTGTAAATATGGATTATAAATAATTATAGTAAATAAAAATATTATATTAAATATTGAAAAATATAGCTATCAGACTACAATGTCAATGAAATAAATCCACATTATTACGTCATATAAAAAATATAATTAAAATTCAATATGTTTTGTGTTCAATTTTTGACATTAGCTTTTTTAGTTCTAATGATGCAAATTTTGATTTTTTTGTTTTCAAAATCATTTTCCCTTGCGCAAAGTCTTACAGAGTAACCCCTCCGGTATATGACTATATGAATCAGTTGTATGGGCTTCGAAAGCATCGAAAACCTCGAGAAGACTTCTTCTAAGACTTTCCTGCGTCTGCATATCAGGGATCAAGGCGCACCATGCCACACATGAGAGCAGGAGGGTATAGTAGAGGAAATGTAATATCAGCGCAACAAATGAAGGCCTTAGGTGAAAAGATACCACTGGCCCTTCTCCCAAGAGACATTACCAGAAGGTTTAACTTCACAAACAAGTTTAAAGTTACCCTCAACAGCAAGGCCGATTGGTGTAACGCATATTCCAAGCAATAGCTATAGCTTTGCTTTAAGTCAATGTGTACAAATAAATCTCAAACCTAACTCCTATCGCAATCAACATATTGCCATATTCGGCAGCACTCAAAACAATCTCAGCCTATGAGATTAAGTCGCTATTGTGCAGGAGTGTATAGAACGGCTGAACAGCCTATCTATCTGCAACCGATCTCATCTGGATACAGGGTCATAAAAAGATAGCCGTATCAATTCGGGTCTCCATATTTGTTCCAAATGGGTGGTTACAACCTCACTAGGTTAAAAAGCAATATTAACCTACATAGAGACAAATTCCAGCGAGTACTCACATTATACTCGGGGTATTGCAGGCTCAAGAATCACCCGTTCAACATGGGCAAACTGCCGACATGAAGCCGGACACTGCACATCAGTGTGTAGACTCAGGATGAAGGCATTTGGATCTATATATTCAAATAGGGATCACGTCGCCTCAATAGCGTCCAGCAGGTTCGTGTGATAGCGGGAAGGTACAATAGACATTAGGTCGCAATGCAAACCTCAATTCATTTTAAACACCCCTAATGTGTATTTATCTCATAGCGTATATCATAGCCTATAGGCAATCGTATATCAGAATATACATTATGAATGGGTGTCGGATACTAAACATATGTAAATAAGTCGCCATTTACTTTGTTATTATCTATTACTACCATCTCTGACCATGATATACACCCCTAATGTGTATTTATCTCATAGCGTATATCATAACCGATAGGCAATCGTATATCAGAATATACATTATGAATGAGTGTCGGATACTAAACATATGCAAATAAGTCGCCATTTGCTTTGTTATTATCTATTACTACTATCTCTGATCATGATATACAGTGTACAGAAAAACTCTTTAATTTATTTCTGTACGCTGAGAGTTCACTTTTGACTCTGCTTATATTTATTAAAATTTCTTTCTTAAATACATTTTTTAATTCTAATCTCTTAACCAGGTATATTTGCATATGTGTGTATGCTTAAAAGTACATATGTGTATTTTATTTTTATTACATACCTCAGATACCAATGCATAAATATTTTACAACTGTTTAGGTTCACTGTGTGACTTAGTGCATCTAACGCACTTATTATAATGCATACGTACACACACATGATACTCTCTTATCGGTTGCTGCTTGTGTGCATTAGTATTTGGAGTACGTATATTTTGTGTATCTATATTAGTTTTATGTATACACTAATTTATGTGCTTTGTTTCATATTACAATCTTGTTGCTTACTATTGTACTTGACATTTAGTGGACTCTATATTTTTCATATTTAACTTGTTGTTTACGTGTGTATTTTATGTATTAATGTACTTTTTGATGATAATAAAAGTTTCATGTTCATATATTTATGAACATTCTGCCTTGCCCCCTGGTTATGTTTTAATTTTATTATCTTTTTAATTGTGTCTAACTGGCAGTTCAAATGGAATAGTCACAGTTCTTGCCACACATTTTGATCTTATATATAAAATAGAAATTATTAATTCTATTATTAAAACTAAAGTTAGCGAAATGTGACCACTTACATGATGATAATTTATATTTTCTGTTTTGAGGAGCTCTATTTGTTGTTTAAGCTGTATAATATCTTTGGCATTATTTAATAAAGTTGAATCAAAAGGTTTTATTTGTTGTTCTGGAATATCTTCAATATCTTTAACCCAAGAAGAGGATAGCAATTATTTATTAACTTCGGATTGTATATGATGAGATGCTGTTACAGTTACTCCTTCATGTCGGGCTGTACATTATTCTCTTATTGTTATAATGCCTTGATTATTGATTTCCATATGCATTTGTTGATTATTATCACATTGTAGATATATCATTACTTTGCTAAATAATTTGTAAAGCCAACGATTTTTAGAAGATAATTTTATCCAAATATTTTCATTTGTAGCAGGTTTGAATTCACATGCTTCATTTTCCAACTGTTTCAAGGCTGCTACTTCACATCAATTATCTGTTGCTGATTTCCAAGCTAAATTTCCAGGACATTGGTAATGACTTTCCGAGTTAGTAGAACATTTATCTAGATCTACTTGGTTTATAAGTGAATATTGATTCAAATCAAACTTGTATATTAAATATTCTGCTTTTATTTCTGGAATAATCATATTACCTTTGTATTTTATTGGAAGTGGATTTAATTTGTATACGTTTGACGATTCATACGATATTAAGGGAATTTCTATGTTTAGTCACTGAAGCTCCTGGCTTAGCTGTATTATTAATGTATAATGATTTTGCTTGTGTTGCTAATATGAGCAGCGTTAAGAGCCACATCATCAATTTGCTTGTTCTACTCGGCTGTTCTAAGTTTGTAGCATTTTTTGTTATTCTTGAAGTCAACAAACTTGTAAACTGATTTGGTTTTTCTATTCTACTGGTGTTTGTTGCCTCTAATGGGCATAATTTGTGAACAGGCCATTAAAGTAAGCCATTTTGTAATTTTAGTGTTACAACTCTTATATTTCCATCACGTCCCGGATGAGTTTTAATAATTTTACCTAATGGCCATTTGG
Source organism: Bactrocera oleae (assembly GCF_042242935.1). NCBI lineage: Eukaryota > Metazoa > Arthropoda > Insecta > Diptera > Tephritidae > Bactrocera > Bactrocera oleae. The sequence goes on along the minus strand of NC_091537.1, from coordinate 56,955,917 downwards.
CTGAATAAGTCTCTTCATCTTTAATAATTACTATTTGTTCTTCTGCGATATTCTCTTGTTTGGTTTTCCATTTCAACATTACAACATATTCGTTCTTCCAACGTTTCCAAAAGTCTCTTTGAATTTTTTGTACTAATTTCCACCTATCTAATGAACCTACTTGTATTTGTATATCATTTATTGCTTTAGGACAATCTATTATTGGACATCCTATTAAAAAATGACCAGGTGTTAAAACGTCTATATCACTATCTATCGCACATAGAGGTCGTGAATTCAGTACTGGTTCAATCTGTGATAACAAAGTAATCATTTCTTCAAATGTCAATTTACTTTCGCCTATCACTCTAAGTAGGGCTACAAAGCTTTTTTTGTAGCCGCGCAAATATCGAAAAATCGAAATATTTTAGCGAAGTTGTAACAGCGATAAAATACAAATAATTTCCGCTAAGTACATAGTTTCCTTTTCTATTAGTGCATATATACATTAATATGTAAGTATATAAAAACAGTTCATAAAAGGAGAATAACTCAAGTACATACTTTACTCTATTGCTCCTTCGTATATAATGTAGTTACTAACAAAAGAGAAATATAAAAAATGGGAACGCAGCATTCCAAGAGGCTGCTTACATATTAAGCTTACTACATGTTAAATGGGACTAGCTAAAGTGCACAAACAAATATTCATATAATTGCGTGGACGAAAACATAGCGGTAGCATAAGTGTACAAAGCAAGCGCAAGCAAGCAATAAATATGTAAGTATGTACACAATGCAAATACAATTATTAACTGCATTGAGGTGAATGACTTCTAATGCTTGCCCTTGAATATTAGGCAAATAAGTAGAGAACAAGAAATAGCAAAAATATATAGAACATATGACCGTATAATGCAGTGGTTCTCAATCGGTGACCCAACACTCTTTTTAAATGATATTTAACACACTTGACTCCTGCTTTCCAAATTCCTCCGAAGTAAGGAGCTGCCGGCGGCCCAAAATGCCACTGAATTTTATCAGCATCTAAAATGGGAGGTACAGTTGAGTTTTTTTTAATTGCTACTTTAAAATCTCGGTCTAATCTTCTACAAGCTTCGACAAAATTTGTTCCATTATCCGAGTATATATAATATGTTGACTTTTACCTCTTCTAGCAAAAAATCTTTTCAAGGCAGCTAGGAACGCTTCGGTTGTTAAATCACTTACTGCCTCTAAATGAATAGCTTTTGTTATCATACAAACAAATACGGCTATGTACCCTTTAAATGTTTTTTGTCCTCTTCCTTTTGAACATTTCATATGAATCGGTCCTGCATAGTCTATACCAACGTGTGTAAATGGAATTGACATAGATACTCGGAATTCTGGAAGATTTCCCATTACTTGTTTTGTTACTTCTTTGCGGTAACGTATGCATCTACAACAAGCTCGAATTGTCTTTTTTATGGAATTTTTCAATCCAATAATCCAGTAATTCCTCTAATCATTGATTCCATCAACTTGTTTCCTCCATGCAAGGTTATTTTATGAACATTTTCAATTATTAATGATGACAAATGTGATTTATTTAATATTATTGGGTGCTTTTGATTAAATTGAAGATTTGCATTACCTAATCTACCTCCTACACGAAGGATTCCATTACAATCTAAAATTGAATTTAAGCTTGCAATGCTTTTGTCATAAAAAATTTCTTTTTTGATTTCTAAACTCTGAATTTCCTCTCTAAATTGTAATTTTGGCTGATATTTTATTAATATCTCTTCAGCTTCTTTTATTTCTAACTTTACTAAGTATTTGGGACATTTTTGCCTCCTTATTCTTTTTATAAATCGTAAGGTATAAGCTACTACCCTAATTAATTTGCTTAAACTAGAATATTTTAGTATTACCTTATCTAAGAAATGTAATTCTTTTGATGTTGATACATACGTTGTATCGATATGAAGAATCTTCTTTGTTGGCCATTGATGTTCCTCTTCTCGCAACCATTTGGGACCCTTCCACCATAAATTGTGATCTATTGGTTTATTCGCAAGTACTCCTCTGGATGCTATATCAGCTGGATTGTTTTTTGTTCCAATGTGTTGCCATATCGCAGTGGAAGCAAGTAATTTGATTTCTTCTACTCTTGTTCTGATAAATCCGTCCTTACTTCGGCAATTATTTATCTATGCTAACGTTATTGATGAATCGCTCCAAGCAAATATTTTTACTTCTCTGTTTATAACTGTTTTTATCCTTTCTAACAACTTAGCAAGTAGGTGAGCCGCGCATAGTTCCAGTTTTCTTTCTTATTTTTAATTGGATTCACTTTAGTTTTTCCAGCAACTATTGTTATAACTAATCCAACTTTAGCATATACAACTGCCGCATAAACTTTCTCTGAAGCATCTGTGAGTTCAAATTTAAAGTGGTTTTTTGTTTCAAACCATTTAGGAATTTTTATTCTTTTTATCTCTGGTATAAGCTGCATAAACTCTTGCCATTCTTTTGTTAAATTCTCGTCAAGTAACTCGTCCCAGTTGAATTTCATCAACCAAAGTTTCTTTATAAACAACTTTAGGTTAGGTTAGGTTAGAGGGTCGATCCTAAGAAGGATCACACTTGGACAGCTTAAACGCCGGTGCCAAAACTCCTATGAGCCGGATCAATAGCCCCTTCATGTCGACAAAGCGCTTTGTGCCTATGACAAACTTGTTGAGACGGCCAATATCTGTTTCGGCCAGATCTTCTGGTCCGCCAAAAGTGTGATTGCCGAGATGTTTCAATCTCAACCTAGCAAAAGCCGGACACTTGGCAACACTTCAAGCTGTAAAGTTGTACTTTGTTTGCTCTGAATTATTGTGTGTAATTTTGCAAAATTTCTTAAACTTCAATTGATTTTTTAGTGATTCAGTTCAATATTTAGTGATTTTAACTCGGAGCTGCAAGATAAGTATTAAATGTTCTTCAGTTTTGTGCAGCATTAAAAAGTTTAAACTTTCGAATTTTTGGTGCCGAGTCAGCTTTTTGTTTCTTCTATTGTCTTTCTTTATTTATCTCATTTACGTCTTTATTCACAGCTGTGTTGCGTTTAGCTTTTTATTTGCTACAGTGCTTCTAAAACTGCTCGCTATATTGCTTTTTCAAACTGTCAAACTGGTTTTAAACTTTGATAAAAAAAATATGAAAAAAAAATATATAAAAAATTGCTATTATTTTTGCGTTTATTCTTAATTGAATTTATTATTATTAATATTTTGTTAACACACTAATTTATTATATATCTATTAAATTTTGATCCACTTACTCTTTTATTTGATCTTTATTCTTGTTATTTATTATGATTTGTAACTTCCCCAATTGTAACATTTAAGGCGAGTCAGATCGCTACGTTTCATGCTGGCTTTGCCCATATTAAATGCGCTGGACTGACTGGTAAAATCTTAGATTCTATTATCGACTGTAAGGGATTGCGTTGGTCCTGTTTAAATTGTAGATCATTGAAATCGATCTATTTAAAGTTTATAGGGAGACACGCAATGGCTTTAACGAGATCGGTCGTGATCTTGTAACCCTCACTGAAAAATTTAAGCACTATGAAAAATTGTTCAAATCTTTTAAGTGCCTGAATGATTCTCACGAATCCTCTAAACCTGCTCCTAAGCGTAAACGTCCTTCCGATGAAGTAATACTTAGTTTTTCTGTACAGAAAAGAACGTCTCCTCCCAATGACCTAATAAATCTCTCTTCTCCTTGCCCTCAAGGTGATAAGCCGTCAACTTCCAAAGAGCTCAATTCTCCAAAAGCTCTATCTAATAGTAATAAGTGTCTCACAATTCCAGAGGCTCCTCCTATTAACTTAGTAGCATCAGTTAATAATTTGATAGTTATTCCACCTAAAAAGTCTATATTTATTTCGAGACTTGCCAAAGATACCTTGGTGGAGGACATTAAATCTTACATTTCGTCACGTTTAAAAATCGATGTCAAACTGAGGAAAACATTGTTAAATTACCAAAAGCAACCACCGATATAAAAAACTGATTGGTAGAATTTCGCTAAGCATTTATTATCAAAATGTTAGAAGTCTTAATACAAAATTAACCGACTTGTATTTGAACAGTTCCAATTTTAATTTCCATATAATTGGATTTACAGAAACTTGGTTAAAACCTCACATTTTTGATCATGACATTTTAAACAGCGAATTTCAAATTTTTAGATGTGATCGACTGAACAGAATCGGTGGAGGTGTTCTATTTGCCGTGCATTCCTCTATCCCATCTGAAAATATTCTTGTTCCAGGGACCGACTCATTTGAATTTAAATGTATTAGAGTATACGTTAATAGTTGCTTTATTTATTTAACCCTATCTTATATACCACCCCATTCGGACTTATCTGTATACATGCAGCATGCTTCTTTAATAAATAGTGCTACCTCGATGGCAAATAATGCAGATTCAATAATTATATTAGGTGATTTCAATTTACCGTGTGCTTCGTGGAAACCTTTCGATGGATATATCGTGCCGATTTGCAATCGGTCATGTTTTAATGAATTTTTCGAAAAAATGTCCGAGTTGGGTCTGAACCAAATTAATTTGATTCCGAATAAATTTGGTAAATGCTTAGATTTAGTATACGTTGATACCTCTGCAAAGTGTTCCGTTATTCAGAGTAATCCTCTTGTTCTACCAGAGGACTCATATCATCCTGCTTTGGAAATATCTGTCGAAATCTCAGGCATTGTACGGGATAATAATCATCAAACTTCGTGCTTCTGTACTCGGTTTAACTTTGCAAAAGCTAATTTAAAAAAATTAAATACAGAACTTTCTACAATAACATGGCCTAATTATAATGGTGACATTGAATTGAGTGTCTCTCATTTTAATAACATTATTATGAAATTATTTGAAAAGTATGTTTCAATAGTAATTGTTAATAAAAGCAAAAGTATAAGTCCGTGGTTTTCGAAAGAGTTATATAAATTGAGAAACAGAAACGGTTCACTTGTCGACTATTCTAAATATTCTCTATTGAGTCGACAATATTTTGACCTAAACAAAAAATGTTATAATAATTACTTAAATAAAGTAAAAAAAAATATTGTAAGTAATCCAAAATCGTTTTATGATTTCGTCAACTCCAAACGCAGGATTTCCAAATTTCAAGTGACAATGATATTATATCCAATATGTTTGCAGAATTTTTCAAGTCAAACTACTGTAATAATTCTTCCAAAACTTTTTCTTATCAGCAAGTGCTGTGTTCGAATACTTTAATTAACTCTCCAATTATTTCTGAAGAAAACGTCCTATTTAATTTAAATAAGTTAAAACCATCTTTTAGTTATGGCCCAGACATGATACCCTCATGCTTCCTAAAAAATAGTGCCAAATATTATATATTTACCTGCCTTTGACAAGGATATTTAATTCCTCTCTTAAACACGGTATATTTCCTGCAATATGGAAAAAGTCATTTATAATCCCTTTGCATAAAAGTGGATTTAGATCCAATATTGAAAACTATAGAGGTATCGCAAAACTATCAGTTATACCTAAACTTTTTGAAGCTATCATCACTGACCATATAACCTTTTCGATTTCTCCGTTAATTTCCTCCTCTCAGCATGGATTTCGTAAAGGGAACTCGACTATAACAAACTTACTTGAATTTGTAAACCATGTATCATTGGGTTTTAGGGAACATAAGCATACGGATGTTACATACACAGACTTTAGCAAAGCTTTGGATAAAGTAAATCTTTCGATTCTCAACATAAACTTGATCTGCCGGGCTTCCAGCAAAGATTCCTTCAATGGGTAGCTTCCTATCTTTATAATAGAACACAACGAGTGATATTTTAGGATACACCTTCAGATACAATTAATGTTTCTTCTGGTGTTCCGCAAGGTAGTCATCTTGCCCCGATTCTGTTCTTGTTGTTTATTAACGATATCTCTTCAGTAATAGAATTCTCAAAGATTTTATTATACGCTGACGATGTAAAGCTTTTTAAATCATACACTTCAACTGAGGAAAGGTGTCTGTTGCAAACAGACCTAAACAATTTGGTTGCATGGTGTGATAGAAATGATTTGCCATTGAATCTCAATAAATGTAAGACGATGTGCTTTTCCCGTAGATCTGTGCACCCCTCTTCTTATGTAATAAAACACCATATTCTAGAGCAAGTTTTAAACTATGTTGATTTGGGAGTTAATATGGACCCTAAGCTTAATTTCAGTCTTCATATTGATACCATGGTCTTGAAAGCAAAAGCTGTCCTCCGTTTTGTTAAACGTTGGTCTAAAGAATTTAGAGATCCGTATATTACTAAAACACTTTATACAACTTTGGTTAGACCTATATTGGAATATGGCTCTGTGGTATGGAACTCTAGCTACCAAATCCATTGTGACAAGTTAGAATCGCATTTCTTTCTAGTCGTAAGGAAATGCTTGGCATAATATTCTGAGTGAACCTTTTGAATGGAACTGTTTGCAGTTCTTTTCTCCTGTCTGAAATTAAATTTAATATCCCGGTTCGCCTTTCGAGGCAGTTTAGACCTTTACTGCTAAAATCCTGTAGATCAAATTTTGAACTAAACGAGCCATTCCGCCGTATATGTCATGATTTTAATTCTTATTCCAGCACATTTGACTTATCTGACTCACTTTTCAAAATTAAAAAGACTTTATTGTTTTCTCTTAATAAATGAAAATGTACAATTTATTATATTGTAACTTTAGATCTTAGCTGTTGAAATTTTTGTTTCCGTAGCTAAGCAGTTTTAGATCTCAACACTTAAAAACCTCTCTTGCCTTTTCTGACTCGGCTAATTCCGCACGTATGCGGATTGCGCCCCTCGCGTCGGTTGGGCGGGAGGAGGGTAATCGTTGGGTTATTATTAATGGAGGAGAAAGTGCCGGGATGTTTCCACTTCACCCTCCTCCTACAGCTTTGACAACTGCCATCGGGTAGTATTCTAAGCCGCACCGCATGAGTTCCCATTGGACAGTGCCCAGTGAGAACTCCTACCATGGCGGCGAGGTAAACTTTGTTCAAGGCGAGAAGATCCCCCGACCTCGTGCAATCCACTCTCGGCCAGAAGGATCGCACAGTCGCGCAGGAGCTGGTCGTCGACCATCGTCTGCTGAGCGCATACGAGGTCCATTGGTCCAGAGCCAGACTGCAAGACGTTAGTGGAGAACCAACTCGATCCCATTCCGATGTGAGCGGGGCAAGGGTACCCCCCTGGCCAGCTCATCGGCTTTGCAATTCCCAGCGATTCCGCTGTGACCAGGCACCCAAACGAGCCTGAAATTGAAGTAGCCTGATGCTAATTCTAGCGAGGACAGACACTCCTTGACTAGCTTTGAATGCTATCTCTGCTTTGAATGCTCTGCTGTCGGAGTGAATGCTCACCTCTCTAAACGAAGCTACACTACGTAACAGTACTTCTACCGCCACCTTGATCGCGGCCACTTCCGCCTGAAAAACGCTACAGTGGTCCGGTAGCCTGAAGCAAAGATTGACGGAGAGCTCTTTACAGAAAACCCCTCTCCAACTTTCCCTCCTAGCTTCGACCCATCCGTGAAAAAACTCACCGCGCCTCTTCTCCAGCGGCTTCTTCCCCTCCACATCTCCCTCGTCGGGATACGAGCAGAGAAAAAGCCGCCTCGAGTGGCCGCTGTGACGCAGTGATCCAAATTTTCAGGAATGCAGGTGAAGGAGGAGAGAATTGCGGTGTGTCCTTGTTCGGACCTCTTCACAAGCCCAGCTTCTCTGAGCCTAATAGCACACCTCGCAGCAATGCACCTACCGGCAATGTCCACAGGTGCTATATATAATATAGCGTTGAGAGCTATCGTTGGTGTGGTTCGCTGTGCACCGGAGATTCCGATGAGCGCCGCTCTTTGGACTCGCTCAAGCTTTTTAGCCCGGGTAGTCTTTTCGAGCACCTTTCACCAGACGAACACACCATAGAACAGTATTGGCTTGACTACGGTTTCGTAGAGCCAGAACAAGACCTTTGGTGAGAGTCCCCACCTTTTCCCTATAGCTTCCCTGCAGCAGTATAAGGCGACCGATGCCTTCTTGCCTTTCTCCTCAATGTTCGGCCTCCAAGAAAGCTTTCTATCAAGGACGAGCCCTAGGTATTTTACCTTATCAACAGGTTGAAGACGTGAACCCCCGAAGGAGGGGAGAGGCACATTTGGGATCTTATACCTCCTAGTGAATAAAACCATTTCGGTTTTACTTGGGTTGACGGCTAGGCCGCTTCTGTTTGCCCAGTTGGATACCACGTTTAGGTACCCTTCGGTGAGCTCATAGACGGTATTCAGGAATTTACCCTTAACCATAAGAACCACATCATCAGCATAGGCTATCACTCGACAGCCTTGCTCCTCGAGTTCTATAAGTAGGTCGTTTACCACCAAGATCCAGAGCAGAGGGGAGAGTACTCCTCCTTGCGGAGTTCGCCTATTTACCTTTCTGGTTGACTTGGCACTACCCCACTCCGCTACGACAGTTCTGTCGCAAAGAAGACCGAAAATGAGGTGTTTGAGGTTCGATTCCACTTCAAACTTTTCGAGGGCTTTAACCACTGCCTCTGGCCGAACGTTATTGAAGGCCCCCTCGATGTCGAGAAAGGTGCCCAGTGCAAACTCCTTTTGCAATAGCGCTGTCTCCAGCCATGACACTACATCATGCAAAGCAGTGTCGACCGACCTGCCCTTGATATAGGCATGCTGCGCTCGTAACAGTTTACCCCTCGGTATTCTGCACCTGATGTACAGATCCATAAGTCTCTCCAGCGTTTTCAACAAAAACGAGGATATACTGATGGGTCTGAAATCTTTTGCACCGACATGAGAGCTTTTACCGGCCTTCGGAATGAACGCAACCTTAACCTGTCTCCAGGCCTTCGGGACATGGCCCAATCTAACACAGTTCGCGTAGATAGGGGCCAGCCAGCTGCATGACACCTTAACCCTTCGCTGTAGTTGCGCCGGTATGATGCCATCAGGACCCGGGAACTTGAAGGGCTTAAAAGATTTCAGCGCCCAGGTAAGATGACGCTCATCCAGAAGGTCCAAGAAGGCTGTACAGCCTTCCCGAAGCTCCCCCAGTGGCACTTCTTCAGCAAAGCGATTCAGTGAAAAATGAGCATCTAGGAGTAACCTCAGCGACTCCACGCTACTCGTAGTCCACCCGCTATCTGCATTTCTTAGATACCCCACCGGAGTAGAATTTTTCGCAAGAATGCGTCTAAACCTTGAGGACTCGTGACAACCCTCTACACTGACACAACGCTGCTCAGACCCGTGGAACAACGTAGTTGCGGTCTAGGCTGTCGACGCCGCATTGAAGTTACATTCCGCGGGTGTACCGCACGAGTTGAGGTCTTGTTGCGCGGCTTCGAAGGGTAGGTGGCCGACCGACGTCGCGCCTCGAAGTGCGATGAAGTAGCGTGTGATGTGGTCTGCTGCAAATTTGGCACAGACCCGTGGACTCACACTCTTGAGTCCTATGCGTATGCGATAGGCAGTTTAGACAATGCCCGTGTGCGTGGGCAACTTGCTGTCGTTGCAATGGTCGCATACTTCTAAAAATCCCACAATGTTGCAGGTGGTGTGGGCGCCGACATATGGGACATTGTATACGATGTGCCTCTGAAGGCAGTGATGATAGCGTCGGTGGTGGTCCACAAGAAGCTGGTGCTGGTACCGGTGTAGTTGCAAGTGCTGTTGAAGGGGTAGTTGCAGTTGGAGCTCGGGGCGTTGGGGAAGGCCCAGTGCGTGGCACGTTGGTAGTCGACCGCACAGTTGGCGTGGGAGTAGTTGGCGTATCCACATCCATGTTAGTCTGTATGAAAGAGTTGTTTAATTATGCAGATTTGTCATATAAAGGATATGGATGATCGTGCCACGCTTTTTTTTTATTAGTGTACAAATTTGTGTTTAATACAATAGGGAGCACATTCCACTTTAGCAGCACTATCACTTGTAGAATTATAAGTAATTAATATGCGCAATTTAGATTACTATCGGAATTTAATTATTAAATATTGCACAATAAAATTCCTTAAATTTAAGTTTATCTATTATCGGATCGGTGTTAATCTGGCGCAAAGGCCCGTAAACAAAACGAATGAGTAAGATGCGTGGAGTGGTGTCGAGTCGAAATGATTGCACTGTCCAATTGTATATAGCGAATCAAAAATACGCTGAGCATCCCTTTTGTTAGCTAGTGATGTACACGCGCGGTGTTGTGGTGTGTTGTACTGTCCTATGTGGTGTCATCTGGTGTGGTGTATTGGTGAGTATGTGGTGGGCTTTATTAAGATGCGCCAGTTTTTGCTGAGTAGAGTGGTGTGGTTATTTACTGGGGCTTAGCTCATTTAAACATCCTGGGCTGCTGTTGGAGTAGCAGAGCGCGCGGCATGCATAATAATGCAGTAGTGGTAGATCCATATTTACCTGTACGTGTAGGATGGAATTTTGATTTTGAAATGGGTACTATGTGTTTTGATTTAGAAGTTAGTACGTTAAGCAAGCAACGTTGTTTTATATTTATTCGATTGGTAGTTGTGACGACGTATTATTAGATGGTTTAATTTTGTTTATTCATTTGATTGCCGATTATCTACTATTACTTTATTATCGGCTTATAGGATGGCGACTCCACGCCTAGCTTAGATATGGCCAGAATGGGTGCTCCTTTGAAACCTTTCAAGAGGGATCTTGCGAGCGTAAGATTTGTGATTTACGGATACTTTTTTAGTGGATTTGTACAAGTATTTCCCATAACCCACCAATACAAGGAGGGCTTAGATATATGCGATTAGAGCGACCTTTGCTTGTTGTAAGGCTTGGTGCGTCATTGTATCGCATTGGGAGTATGGAGATCTACCGCCCATTCCTGTAGTTGCAAAGTTGGCTTGTTTTGTTGGCAGCTGTTGCCTATTTTATGCCCTAGACGCTATGAAATATCGTTGTGATCCTTGGTCTATTAAGGCTCTAAGTTTGTAGAGTTCTCCTCGATGTTCGATGGAGATGACTGCTGTGGGTAGTAATACCCTATTTTGTATTTCGCTGTGTAGTGTTTGAGTGTTTTGTGCCTTTAAGCAACTTGGTGTCTTTTGGCAATTTTCGGGATTCTGGTTTTTCGGAGTTGTTGTTACCACTAAACCTGTGGTTCTTTTTATATAAGCGCTTCTTTGGGGTGATATGGGTAATTTGCTGTAATGAAGCATTGAGTGCTGTCTTTTGTGACAGTATAAGCAATTGAATTTGCTTTTGCAATTTTTATATGTATGCGCATGTGACAAGCAATTTATACATAATTTTTTTGATCTCACGAAAAAGTTTCTTTCTTTAATTTCTCATTTTTTTAACTTTTTGCAAGATCGAAGTTTATGCCCTCTTGTGCATAGTTCGCATGACGTATGATTGTTCTGTTCGGATGTGAACGATTGCGTTTTGTACAAGCTTCTGTTTAATTTATTTTTGCTACTAGCTTGGGGTCTATTGAAGCTTTATTTTAAGTCGTGTTGTACAATTTTTGTTTTAATTAGTTTTTTGTCTACCCTTTCAGCGATTTAGTACTGGGTAGTTAGAAAGTCTTTCATTTGTTGCCACGTGGGACATTTCTTTCATGATGAGAGTGATTGCTCCCACAAAAGTAACGATTTTTCTGGTAATGCTGCTGTGCCTATATTTACCAGAATAGGGTCCCAGCTATTTGTGGGAATATTTTGTGTCGATAAAACCGACAAACAATTAGAAACAGTGGATTGTAGTCTAACAAATTCTTCACTTGTTTCTTTTTGAATTTTAGGCAAGTTTATTAGGGTCGTTACTTGTTTATCGACCAATATTCTTTCATTTTCATATCTAGATGTTAGAGCTTCCCAAGCCAAATTAAAATTGTCGTCATTTAGTGCGAACTGTTTTACTATTGCGCCTGCTTGACCTTTAGTTTTGTATCGGAGGTGATGCAATTTTTGCGCTATTGATAATTTTGGTTGGTTGATGTATACGGCAGTGAACATGTCCCGGAAGGAGGGCCATTCTTCATAACCTCCATAAAATATTTCTGTGTCACATGCGGGCACCTCGAGATGGATGCCTGAACTTGCCTCTCGATTTTGTACTTGTGGCAGCTCTACTCTGGGATGTGGAGTAGGTGCAATAGCTTTTATTTGCTTTAAGTGATCGTAGATCATAGCTTTTGTATTTTCGTACTGGTCTAAGCAGTTTTCATATTGGGCGTAAACCAATGATTTAAAATTTAGTGGTAGATCTGAATCGTCAGGTTCTACTATTGCGTCATTAGCCGCTTGGAGACGAGTCCAAAAATTGTTAAGATTTTGCTTTTTTATACTCTCGCAACCTGTTACTACAGAGTATAATAGTTTTGTTCACCTAACGGTTGTTTGTATCACCTAAAACTAATCGAGTTAGATATAGGGTTATGTATATATAAATGATCAGGATGAAGAGACGAGTCCGTCCGTCTGTCCCTCCGTCCGTGCAAGCTCTAACTTGAGTAAAAATTGTGATATCTTTATGAAACTTGGTAGACGTGTTTCTTGATACCGTGAGACGTTGGTATTGCAGATGGGCGTAATAAAACAAATAAATTGCCATAACTAAGCTCCACAACAAGATACAAGACTCTTATTTGGTATACATGATCACAATAGGAAGGGGCATCTGCAGTTAAAATTTTTTTTTTAAGTGGGCGTGGTCCCGCCCCTAGTAGGTTTAATGTGCATATCTCCTAAGTTGCTAATGCAATAATAACAAAATTCACTGTTTTTAGAACCTCTACCTACAGTGTGAAAATGGGTGAAATCGGGTGGCAACTCCGCCCACTCCCCATATAACGGTACTGTTAAAAACTACTAAAAGCGCGATAAATCAAGCACTTAACACGCCAGAGACATTAACTTTTATCTCTGGGATGGTATGAGATGACTTTATAGGAACCGCGTTCAAAATTAGACAGTGGGCGTAGCACCGCCCACTTTTAGGTGAAAACCCATATCTTGAGATCTGCTTAACCGATTTCAACCAAATTGGTGCATATATATATATATATATATATATGCATATAATAAAGTAACATAAAATAGAATGAATACGCTCACTTTCATGTTCCTCAGGGGCTCGTTTCAAGGACGTGTGTTTGTTTGTTTAATTCCTTGTTTAAATGATCGCGCCCGTTTATTTTGTTTTTATTTCTATTTTGTCTTTGGGTTTCGCCCCCGGTTTGTGTTTTAGTTGGTTAAAATGTCTGTATTTTTTGTTTTTGGCTCGCACTTTATGTATACTTCTTTTCTTTTTTTTTATGTATTATTTTTCTTCGCACTTTTGCATTATATTATATATATATATTTATACGTGTCACTATATTTGGTTTTAGCTAACACTATTTTAGTTATATGTGTAAACATACACATATTTACTTTTTTGTTTTTTCTTTAATAACACCACTTTTTCTTTCACTGCACTCTTTTCGTTTGTTTTTTGTTATCTATTCTGTCCCTATAGCTTAGCGTGTTGTATGCATGTTGTTTTCTTTTTTTTGTTTTGTGTGGTCACTGAACTTTGTGTTAAGTATGGGTATACATAATTATGTATTTTATTTTCATTATGTATATTTTATCACCACACCGCACTGTTTGTATAAGTGTTTTTTTTAATATGATTTATATTTATTAGTGTACAAATTTGTGTTTAATACATTAGGGAGCACATCCCACTTTAGCAGCACTATCACTTGTAGAATTATAAGTAATTAAAATACGCAATTTAGATTACTATCGGAATTTAATTATTAAATATTACACAATAAAATTCCTTAAATTTAAGTTTATCTATTATCGGATCGGTGTTAATCTGGCGCTAAGGCCCGTAAACAAAACGAATGAGTAAGATGCGTGGAGTGGTGTCGAGTCGAAATGATTGCACTGTCCAATTGTATGTAGAGAATCAAAAATACGTCCAAAAAGTAGCGCGCAGGTTCGTACAGCGAAAACTACCGTGTAGGATCGCTGCGCTGTGTACGAAACGAATCGGATGGGTAGAGTTGCGCGCAGGATCGCTATTCAGCCGAATGAGGTCAAAAAGCTGCGCTGATCATCCCTTTATTTAGCTGATGATGTACAGGCGCGGTGTTGTGGTGTGTTGTACTGTCCTATGTGGTGTCATCTGGTGTGGTGTATTGGTGAGTATGTGGTGGGCTTTATTAGGGTGCTCCAGTTTTTACCGAGTAGAGTGGTGTGGTTATTTACTGAGGCTTAGCTCATTTAAACAATTAGTTATTTGTTATTTTTAATGGTTATTAACGACTTTTTCGGTTTTTGCTTCTTGATTTGATTATTTTATTGCATTGCGGTAGTATCGGTTGATTGTTTGCATAGCTTTACGAGCGGTCTGGTTAGCATTCCGCTTTGCGTACGAAGATCAACCACTCGTATGTGACCGTCGGAGCCGTAATGTAGCTTTTCTATGCGCCCAAGCCGTCATTCGGTAGGAGGTAGACAATCATCATGGATGATGACACAATCTCCAAGTTGTGGTGCTTGTTCAGGAGTCTTCCAACGGTATCGTTTATGGAGATCCTTTATGTATTCTTCTTACCATCGGCGGCTGAAATCGTGATGGAGAATTTTAATTCTTTCCCAGCGATTTAATAAGGATAGCGACTCCACGCCTGGCTCAGGTATGGCCAGAATGGGTGTTCCTTTGAGAAAGTGCCCTGGAGTTAAGGCTGTGAAATCGGAGGGATCCTGCGAGAGGATTGTAAGAGGCCGTAAATTGAGAACGGCTTCAATTCGAATTATTAATGTCGTGAATTCTTCGTAATTGAATTTGTAATTTCCAGCTACTTTTTTAAAGTGGGATTTGAAGCTTTTTACAGCTGATTCTCATAAACCACCCATATGAGGAGCGCTTGGAGGGAGAAACTGCCAGTTAATACCTTGGGGAGGGTACTTTATACAATTTCAGGTGAGATTTGTTTGACAAAATTCACGAACTGTTTCTCTGTGGCTCTTTAAGCGCCGATAAATGTTTTACCATTATCGCTCATGAGTTTTGACGCAAAACCACGTCGTCCGACGAAGCAGACAAATGCCGCAAGGAAAGCCTCCTTCGTCAGATTAATACAAAGCTCAAGGTGCACTGCTTTTCTTGTAAAACAGACAAAAACAGCCACATAGCCTTTCATCAGAGTGGGAGACCTTAACATGGACGCCTTTATTTGAAAAGGCCCAGCAAAATCGACACCTGTGATGGAGAAAGGCAGAGCAAAGTTGCAGCGAAGCGGAAGTGCTGCCATAATTTGTGTTCGCATGTTTTGCTTGTGCGTGGTGCAGATTTTCCACAAGAAAATGAACTTCTTGATTTGCATGAGACGATGTTCGGCATGAAGCATTAATATGTGGATATAATTGATAGTAATGTGGCAAGTTGAGACTTCTCTGGTAGTATTATGGGAAGAAGACCTCTCGTGTCGAGGAATGGGTTTAAAACTAAGAGGGGACTTCTCATTTCAATAGGTTTTGATTCTTTCAATAGTGATATATCGCGGCTGAAGTGGCGCGCTTGAGTATATGCGATAAGAAGGCCTTTGCTTTTTGTAAGTCTAGGTGCGTCACTGTATCGCATTGGAAATATAATGAGGTTACTCCCTTAAGTTTAATTTTGAATCGCTCTATGAACTTGATCATATAAGCTATTACCCTAAGTGCTCGGGGTATGAGGAATATCGCTCGAGGATGTCATTATCCTGCAATGTTGTGTGAAAGGAGTCGATTTTTGTGGCCAAGAATCGGGAGGTTCTATCAACCATCGGGGGCCATTCCAACATAGGGTGGTGATGGCATGGTGCAGAGGTTTACACCCTCTTGTACCTAGATCAGCTGGATTGTCAGCACTGGCTACGTGTCGCCAAGTGGCTGATCCTACTAGGTCAAGTATTTGAGACGTTCGATTGGAAATATACGTCTTCCATGCATATGGTGGTTTTTCTAGCCAGGCTAGAACGGCGAAAGCCATCCTGCGGGGTCGAAAAGTTTTGCCACAGAGGATAAAATTTGGCGTTTTGTTATTACGGATAATGCTGATATTGACTCTGTAGTGTATGAAAACTCGTCAGATATCGCATTCCATTGGATCCCTAGAGTTTTTGTTGTACTTTCCTTTTCGAATTTAAGGAAATTAGTGTCTAACAGATTTCTTTTAGGTATGTCCTTTAAGATATTAGGGTGGTTCGCCGTTATCCTTTTTAACGGAAACATTGTGGTTTTGAGGGCTTGTGTCACTTGAGCTAGTGACTCGTATGCTTGTGAAAGAGTGTGACTTCCAGACAGGATATCGTGTACATACTTTTGAGTTATTAACACTTTAGTTGCCAGAGGAAATTCTGACCTTGTGTTTTCTGCCAATTCGTGGAGTGTTCGAATGGCTAAATATGGAGCACAGTTGACGCCAAAGGTAACTGTTTTTAGTTTATAGCCGCGTAGTGGACTATTGGGAGATTTTCGGAAAATAATTCGTTGAAAATCTTGGTCGTCTTTATGCACAACTATCTTTCGATACATTTTCTCAACATCTCCATTGAATACGTATTTGAATATACGCCAATTTAATATGAGGAGCATTAAATCTGGTAGGAGCGTGAGTCCCGTAAATTAAATACCATTCAGGGAATTCCCCGAGCTAGTGGATCTTGATGCATTAAAGACAACTCTTACTTTAGTTGTTTTTTTGTCTAGCTTTACTACTGCGTGATGAGGCAAGTAAAATGAGTAATATTTGGCATTTATGATTTTTTCGCATGGGCTTACTTCCTCCATGTGGTCTAAATGGAGGTATTCTTCTAACACGCCATCGTATTCTGGCTTAAGCTCACCTTTTTTAAGTAAGTTTTTTTCCATACTTAAAAACTGCTGTATTACAGAGGTGCGAGAGTGACCTAAGGAGAGTGTGTTAGGAAATTGTTGTTTTAGTGGTAGTCGTACGACATTAGCTGATCTAGTAGTTGTGGCTTTGTAAAAATCTTCACAATACTGATCTTCAGGGGTTGTGATTGATATGGGGGGGAGCTCTTCTAACTCCCAAAATTTCTTTAATTGTGAAATGAGGTATTCGTTTGAGATTTCCTCAACTTCAGTGGTCATGGTTGTAACTGGTTCTGAAACTAGTCCACTTAAGATCCAACCAAAAATAGTACTTTGTGCCAATAGTGTATTTGAAATATTCTCAATACCTTCAAGTATTATCTGTGGTATTGAGGTGTGAAACCTTTTGCCAATGCTTGCTATTTATGTGATAGCTTGGAAGCATATTTGTAAGTTGCGGTAAGACTGTAGCTTCTGCTTGTATGTGCTTATCCGCTTGGGGGGAAATTAGGGTAATGGGGCAGATTTTATTTGAGTTTTGGACCACTCTTCCGCCCATTCCCGTGATTTTAAAATTGGCTAGTTTTGTAGCCTATTTTGAGTCCTAGACGCTATGAATGGTCGTTGTAATCCTTGGTCTATTAAGCCGCTAAGTTCAAACAGTTCTTTCTACTTTGATTTTCGCTATGTAGCGTTTGGGTTTTTAATACCTTTGAGCAGCATGGTGCTTCTTGGCAATTTTCGGGATTTCGCACTTCGGGATTTGCTGTTGCAACTAAACCCGTGGCTCTTTTCATATTTGCGCTGTTTGGGGGTGAACTGGAAAAATTATTTATATGAAATAAAATGATGTCGTTTATGACAATAAACGCAATTAAACTTGCTTTCACACTCTTTCAGAGTATGCGAACGTGACAAGTAGTTTGTGCAAAGTTTTTTTGTTCTCACAAAATTGTTCCTATCGACAATATTCAATTTTTTGAATTTACCGCAAGATTTAAGTTTATGCCCTCCTGTACACAGTTCGCATGACGTTTGTTTATACTGTTCGGATGTGAACGATTGATTTTTAAAAAAACTTCTATTTAAATTGTTATTGCTACTGGTTTGGGGTCTATTGAAGCTTCTATGGTCGTTGTGAACGTTTTTAGTTCTAACTAGTTTTTTGTCTACCCTTTCTGCTATTTCACATTGGGTAGTTAGAAATTCTTTCATTTGCTGCCACGTTGGGCCTTTTTTCCGAGATGAGAGCGATTGCTCCCACAAAAGTAACGATTTTCTGGTAATGCCGCGGTGCATATATTTACCAGAATAAGGTCCCAGCTGTCTGTGGGAATATTTTGTGTCGATAAAACCGACAAACAATTAGAAACAGTGGATTGTAGTCTAATAAATTCACCACTTGTATCTTTCTGAATTAGTATCGTTACTTGCTTATCGATCAATATTCTTTCATTTTCGTATCTTGCTTTTAGAGCTTCCCAAGCCAGATTGAAATTATCGTCATTTAGTGCGAACTGTTTGACTATGACGCCTGTTTGACCTTTTGTTTTGTATCGGAGGTGATACAATTTTTGTGCATTTGTTAATTTTGGGTGGTTTATGTAAACGGCTGTAAACATGTCCCGGAAAGACGGCCATTGTTCATAACCACCATAAAAGATTTCTGTATCACATGTGGGCACCTTTTGACTCTTGACATTGAATTTGTGGCAGTTCTACTCTCGGATGTGGAGTAGGTGCGATTGCTTTAATTAATTTTAATTGAACCGAAATCATTGCTTTTGTTTCTTCAAACTGGTCTAAGCAGTTTTCGTACTTGGCGTAAGCCGAGGATTTCAAATTTTTCGGTAGATCTGAGTCTTCAGATTTTACTATTGCGTCATATGCAGCTTGGAGACGTGTCCAGAAATTATCAAGATTTTCCTTTTTGATTTCTAATACCGATTCAGAATTGTCCTGAATCGGCGAAGATGAAAATCGAGTGCAGTATCGTATTAGACTGTCACTCTCAGAGATAAATTTGGTGTATGAAATATCTTTCACCCGTTTTTGTTTTGTAGCACCTTGCTTTGAGCGTGTAGCTTCTACATGTTTACATGGACTTTTTTCTCCAGAAATCATTTTAGGTACTTTTAGAGACTGTGTTGTTTTGGATTCTTTTGAATCTGAGCTCATTTAGAAAATAGTGAAGTAAATTTAAAATTCCTCAGTGTCGACCGATGGAGTTCAAGCTATATGCTCGTATATAACGAAACTCGTCTAAGTAAATAAAGTTTTTTTTTCGACAAAATTAATTTTAACTTCTGTATATGTGTATAACCGCAAACTCTTTTAGTTAATAAGAGTTTTTAATTCGAAGTAAGTTTCTTAAAAACGCGGATTTAGTTTTTTATAATTACTGGTCGTATTTATTTTTTAAATTTCGAACTTGTATTCATTTATCGTTTTTTATGTCCTGATGTATAGGTATGTAGGTACACCCTAATGCGTGGACTTGTAGATATGTATTTATGTATGTAGTCACTGAACTTTGTGTTAAGTATGGGTATACATAATTATGTATTTTATTTTCACTATGTATATTTTATCACCACACCGCACTGTTTTTTTTTTATATGATTTATATTTATTTTCCGAGGTGCCTTTCTTTAAGGCTCGAAGGACCACGTACAAATTTGTGTTTAATACATTAGGGAGAACATCCCACCTTCGCAGAACTATCACTTGTAGAATTATAAGTAATTAAAATACGCAATTTAGATTACTATCGGAATTTAATTATTAAATATTACACAATAAAATTCCTTAAATTTAAGTTTATCTATTATCGGATCGGTGTTAATCTGGCGCTAAGGCCCGTAAACAAAACGAATGAGTAAGATGCGTGGAGTGGTGTCGAGTCGAAATGATTGCACTGTCCAATTGTATGTAGAGAATCAAAAATACGTCCAAAAGGTAGCGCGCAGGTTCGTACAGCGAAAACTACCGTGTAGGATCGCTGCGCTGTGTACGAAACGAATCGGATGGGTAGAGTTGCGCGCAGGATCGCTATTCAGCCGAATGAGGTCAAAAAGCTGCGCTGATCATCCCTTTATTTAGCTGATGATGTACAGGCGCGGTGTTGTGGTGTGTTGTACTGTCCTATGTGGTGTCATCTGGTGTGGTGTATTGATGAGTATGTGGTGGGCTTTATTAGGGTGCTCCAGTTTTTTCCGAGTAGAGTGGTGTGGTTATTTACTGAGGCTTAGCTCATTTAAACAATTAGTTACTTGTTATTTTTAATGGTTATTAACGACTTTTTCGGTTTTTGCTTCTTGATTTGATTATTTTATTGCATTGCGGTAGTATCGGTTGATTGTTTGCATAGCTTTACGAGCGGTCTGGTTAGCATTCCGCTTTGCGTACGAAGATCAACCACTCGTATGTGACCGTCGGAGCCGTAATGTAGCTTTTCTATGCGCCCAAGCCGTCATTCGGTAGGAGGTAGACAATCATCATGGATGATGACACAATCTCCAAGTTGTGGTGCTTGTTCAGGAGTCTTCCAACGGTATCGTTTATGGAGATCCTTTATGTATTCTTCTTACCATCGGCGGCTGAAATCGTGATGGAGAATTTTAATTCTTTCCCAGCGATTTAATAAGGATAGCGACTCCACGCCTGGCTCAGGTATGGCCAGAATGGGTGTTCCTTTGAGAAAGTGCCCTGGAGTTAAGGCTGTGAAATCGGAGGGATCCTGCGAGAGGATTGTAAGAGGCCGTAAATTGAGAACGGCTTCAATTCGAATTATTAATGTCGTGAATTCTTCGTAATTGAATTTGTAATTTCCAGCTACTTTTTTAAAGTGGGATTTGAAGCTTTTTACAGCTGATTCTCATAAACCACCCATATGAGGAGCGCTTGGAGGGAGAAACTGCCAGTTAATACCTTGGGGAGGGTACTTTATACAATTTCAGGTGAGATTTGTTTGACAAAATTCACGAACTGTTTCTCTGTGGCTCTTTAAGCGCCGATAAATGTTTTACCATTATCGCTCATGAGTTTTGACGGAAAACCACGTCGTCCGACGAAGCAGACAAATGCCGCAAGGAAAGCCTCCTTCGTCAGATTAATACAAAGCTCAAGGTGCACTGCTTTTCTTGTAAAACAGACAAAAACAGCCACATAGCCTTTCATCAGAGTGGGAGACCTTAACATGGACGCCTTTATTTGAAAAGGCCCAGCAAAATCGACACCTGTGATGGAGAAAGGCAGAGCAAAGTTGCAGCGAAGCGGAAGTGCTGCCATAATTTGTGTTCGCATGTTTTGCTTGTGCGTGGTGCAGATTTTCCACAAGAAAATGAACTTCTTGATTTGCATGAGACGATGTTCGGCATGAAGCATTAATATGTGGATATAATTGATAGTAATGTGGCAAGTTGAGACTTCTCTGGTAGTATTATGGGAAGAAGACCTCTCGTGTCGAGGAATGGGTTTAAAACTAAGAGGGGACTTCTCATTTCAATAGGTTTTGATTCTTTCAATAGTGATATATCGCGGCTGAAGTGGCGCGCTTGAGTATATGCGATAAGAAGGCCTTTGCTTTTTGTAAGTCTAGGTGCGTCACTGTATCGCATTGGAAATATAATGAGGTTACTCCCTTAAGTTTAATTTTGAATCGCTCTATGAACTTGATCATATAAGCTATTACCCTAAGTGCTCGGGGTATGAGGAATATCGCTCGAGGATGTCATTATCCTGCAATGTTGTGTGAAAGGAGTCGATTTTTGTGGCCAAGAATCGGGAGGTTCTATCAACCATCGGGGGCCATTCCAACATAGGGTGGTGATGACATGGTGCAGAGGTTTACACCCTCTTGTACCTAGATCAGCTGGATTGTCAGCACTGGCTACGTGTCGCCAAGTGGCTGATCCTACTAGGTCAAGTATTTGAGACGTTCGATTGGAAATATACGTCTTCCATGCATATGGTGGTTTTTCTAGCCAGGCGTTTTGTTATTACGGATAATGCTGATATTGACTCTGTAGTGTATGAAAACTCGTCAGATATCGCATTCCATTGGATCCCTAGAGTTTTTGTTGTACTTTCCTTTTCGAATTTAAGGAAATTAGTGTCTAACAGATTTTTTTTAGGTATGTCCTTTAAGATATTAGGGTGGTTCGCCGTTATCCTTTTTAACGGAAACATTGTGGTTTTGAGGGCTTGTGTCACTTGAGCTAGTGACTCGTATGCTTGTGAAAGAGTGTGACTTCCAGACAGGATATCGTGTACATACTTTTGAGTTTTTAACACTTTGGTTGCCAGAGGAAATTCTGACCTTGTGTTTTCTGCCAATTCGTGGAGTGTTCGAATGGCTAAATATGGAGCACAGTTGACGCCAAAGGTAACTGTTTTTAGTTTATAGCCGCGTAGTGGACTATTGGGAGATTTTCGGAAAATAATTCGTTGAAAATCTTGGTCGTCTTTATGCACAACTATCTTTCGATACATTTTCTCAACATCTCCATTGAATACGTATTTGAATATACGCCAATTTAATATGAGGAGCATTAAATCTGGTAGGAGCGTGAGTCCCGTAAATTAAATACCATTCAGGGAATTCCCCGAGCTAGTGGATCTTGATGCATTAAAGACAACTCTTACTTTAGTTGTTTTTTTGTCTAGCTTTACTACTGCGTGATGAGGCAAGTAAAATGAGTAATATTTGGCATTTATGATTTTTTCGCATGGGCTTACTTCCTCCATGTGGTCTAAATGGAGGTATTCTTCTAACACGCCATCGTATTCTGGCTTAAGCTCACCTTTTTTAAGTAAGTTTTTTTCCCTACTTAAAAACTGCTGTATTACAGAGGTGCGAGAGTGACCTAAGGAGAGTGTGTTAGGAAATTGTTGTTTTAGTGGTAGTCGTACGACATTAGCTGATCTAGTAGTTGTGGCTTTGTAAAAATCTTCACAATACTGATCTTCAGGGGTTGTGATTGATATGGGGGGGAGCTCTTCTAACTCCCAAAATTTCTTTAATTGTGAAATGAGGTATTCGTTTCAGATTTCCTCAACTTCAGTGGTCATGGTTGTAACTGGTTCTGAAACTAGTCCACTTAGGATCCAACCAAAAATAGTACTTTGTGCCAATAGTGTATTTGAAATATTCTCAATACCTTCAAGTATTATCTGTGGTATTGAGGTGTGAAACCTTTTGCCAATGCTTGCTATTTATGTGATAGCTTGGAAGCATATTTGTAAGTTGCGGTAAGACTGTAGCTTCTGCTTGTATGTGCTTATCCGCTTGGGGGGAAATTAGGGTAATGGGGCAGATTTTATTTGAGTTTTGGACCACTCTTCCGCCCATTCCCGTGATTTTAAAATTGGCTAGTTTTGTAGCCTATTTTGAGTCCTAGACGCTATGAATGGTCGTTGTAATCCTTGGTCTATTAAGCCGCTAAGTTCAAACAGTTCTTTCTACTTTGATTTTCGCTATGTAGCGTTTGGGTTTTTAATACCTTTGAGCAGCATGGTGCTTCTTGGCAATTTTCGGGATTTCGCACTTCGGGATTTGCTGTTGCAACTAAACCCGTGGCTCTTTTCATATTTGCGCTGTTTGGGGGTGAACTGGAAAAATTATTTATATGAAATAAAATGATGTCGTTTATGACAATAAACGCAATTGAACTTGCTTTCACACTCTTTCAGAGTATGCGAACGTGGCAAGTAGTTTGTGCAAAGTTTTTTTGTTCTCACAAAATTGTTCCTATCGACAATATTCAATTTTTTGAATTTACCGCAAGATTTAAGTTTATGCCCTCCTGTACACAGTTCGCATGACGTTTGTTTATACTGTTCGGATGTGAACGATTGATTTTTAAAAAAACTTCTATTTAAATTGTTATTGCTACTGGTTTGGGGTCTATTGAAGCTTCTATGGTCGTTGTGAACGTTTTTAGTTCTAACTAGTTTTTTGTCTACCCTTTCTGCTATTTCACATTGGGTAGTTAGAAATTCTTTCATTTGCTGCCACGTTGGGCCTTTTTTCCGAGATGAGAGCGATTGCTCCCACAAAAGTAACGATTTTCTGGTAATGCCGCGGTGCATATATTTACCAGAATAAGGTCCCAGCTGTCTGTGGGAATATTTTGTGTCGATAAAACCGACAAACAATTAGAAACAGTGGATTGTAGTCTAATAAATTCACCACTTGTATCTTTCTGAATTAGTATCGTTACTTGCTTATCGATCAATATTCTTTCATTTTCGTATCTTGCTTTTAGAGCTTCCCAAGCCAGATTGAAATTATCGTCATTTAGTGCGAACTGTTTGACTATGACGCCTGTTTGACCTTTTGTTTTGTATCGGAGGTGATACAATTTTTGTGCATTTGTTAATTTTGGGTGGTTTATGTAAACGGCTGTAAACATGTCCCGGAAAGACGGCCATTGTTCATAACCACCATAAAAGATTTCTGTATCACATGTGGGCACCTTTTGACTCTTGACATTGAATTTGCGGCAGTTCTACTCTCGGATGTGGAGTAGGTGCGATTGCTTTAATTAATTTTAATTGAACCGAAATCATTGCTTTTGTTTCTTCAAACTGGTCTAAGCAGTTTTCGTACTTGGCGTAAGCCGAGGATTTAAAATTTTTCGGTAGATCTGAGTCTTAAGATTTTACTATTGCGTCATATGCAGCTTGGAGACGTGTCCAGAAATTATCAAAATTTTCCTTTTTGATTTCTAATACCGATTCAGAATTGTCCTGAATCGGCGAAGATGAAAATCGAGTGCAGTATCGTATTAGACTGTCACTCTCAGAGATTGGTGTATGAAATATCTTGCACCCGTTTTTGTTTTGTAGCACCTTGCTTTGAGCGTGTAGCTTCTACATGTGTACATGGACTTTTTTCTCCAGAAATCATTTTAGGTACTTTTAGAGACTGTGTTGTTTTGGATTCTTTTGAATCTGCTTTTTGTTTTGTAGCACCTTGCTTTGAGCGTGTAGCTTCTACATGTGTACATGGACTCTTTTCTCCAGAAATCATTTTAGGTACTTTTAGAGACTGTGTTGTTTTGGATTCTTTTGAATCTGAGCTCATTTAGAAAATAGTGAAGTAAATTTAAAATTCCTCAGTGTCGACCGATGGAGTTCAAGCTATATGCTCGTATATAACGAAACTCTTTTAAGTAAATAGAGTTTTTTTTTCGACAAAATTAATTTTAACTTCCGTATATGTGTATAACCGCAAACTCTTTTAGTTAATAAGAGTTTTTAATTCGAAGTAAGTTTCTTAAAAACGCGGATTTAGTTTTTTATAATTACTGGTCGTATTTATTTTTTAAATTTCGAACTTCTATTCATTTATCGTTTTTTATGTCCTGATGTATAGGTATGTAGGTACACCCTAATGCGTGAACTTGTAGATATGTATTTATGTACTTGAGCAATTGAGAGCTCGTTGAAAAGATCAATGCACTTTGTACCTAGGTATACACGAATTATTGTTCTGAAATGTTTGTGCGCAATCCTGCTTGTGTTTGTTTGCCAAAGAACAAGGTGTATTGCGGGATATTTGCTAAAATGAACTTTGAAGAAATTTTTATTTGAGAAATTTTTATATTATTGTTTTTAGCTTTCCTTTAGCAAAAAAATTTGTTTTTGTATTATGGAATTATTTATTTATTTGTTGCTATGATTTAACCGCACCGTTTAATTAGTTTTAAAATACTCGATGTTTAAATAATGAAATGAAATAAAAATATGTATTTGTACCCACTGTATATGGGGTATGTGAGCATAGGCAGATCGTATGCCGTATGTACAAGTGTGTATGTGTGTGACTCTGCACGCGTGATATTTTTCGGCGTGAGGGAAGAGTGTGGAGAAAAATAAAAATTGTAATACGCAGGTATTTTACCGACTGCGCATATGTTAATATATTCTGATATAATATATATGTAAAAATATAAAAGAATGTTTAGTTATAAGATTTATTGGTAAATGCAATTTGTATATTGTTTCCCGATTGAATGTATATACAAGTATATGTATGTTTGTATTTTGTCTTTTTGCTGTAGATTCTAGCTGTAATTGTTATTGTGCCTTTAGCCTACTTATCGTTACGCAGTTCTGCTTATTGCTTTATTAAGCCTAAGGGGTACTACTGGAAATTCTTTGCAAATAAATACTAAAATTTTTTTTTTTTTGTTTTTTATTTTGTGGTTGTTTTATACATATACATATATACAAATGTAAGCACATAAGTTTATGCAATCAATAATTTGTTAATATAATATATATATATACAAATATGTGTAAATATAAGTATATATGTATATACGTATATTCACCCGTTTTTTTTGCCTTTTTTTCACGTTATTTTAATATTTTTTATTTAATGTTTTATAACCCATAGTGCCGTCCACTAGGGCTAGAAGGACCATAATTAAATTAAGTAGTAAATTAATTTTAATTTCTCTCACCGTTCGTGCAAGTAAAACGAAGTGAAGAGGCGGGTGCTCGAAATAAAGAGATGTGGTCATAACCGAATCGAAATGCTACAAAGCTAGCGGGATCCTTCTTTTAGTCCCTTATATATTGATGTCTTCATGGTGGTGTGATCGTGGTGATGTTGTGTTTGAGTGCGTGTTGGTGCAGTGATGTGGAATGTATGGTAAGTAGGTGTGGTGATGCTGATGTGAATTGGTGTGGTGTGACAGTGTCTTATGGTGAGGGGGGATTGCGTGGTCATTTAGCCAGTAATGTTTGAAAGTAAATAGTTGTGAGGCTCGCAGAATTTGGCAATTTCTCGTAAAGTTCTCATTGCCAGAGGTCGGCAAAAATCCCCCACTGAACCCTCCCCGAGGGTGCCGACTGGTAATAGATACCACAGATTCACGACACAAGCGGGGACGAGCTGGCAACAGTCCGCCTTTGCCGTAGACGTAAGGAATCTAGCTAAGGTCAGACTTCTTATCCGTGTGTTCGATGTTCCTCAATAGCACAGCATACAGATAAGGAGCCTTACCATGGTCGGGGGTAAAGGGCTGGATCAAGGTGTCATGCGACCCGTGCCGAGGATCAACCTGGCTGGGGGCCCTTAAATTGCCCAGTCTCGAACGGAGCTTACGGATACCTGGCGCCCTCCGAAATAAGATAGCCTTACTTGCGCAACGGGGGCTATGCGCAAGTGGACATACTTTCCGCCACACTCGTGGGACCAACAATGAACCAAAACGCAAATAAACAAAAACAACAAATAACGAAACCAAAAAATCGGAGAGAGCCCGGATCTCCAGGAAAAAAGCCGGAGGGAGCGAGTTGCTCCCATAAAAGAGCAGCATTTGGAGCGAGCTCAACAAACACGAAGAGGACAGGAGCGAAGCTTGGTCCTGATGACAAGGCAAGCACTAGTAAAGGGGCAGAAGCTAAAGCTGGCCCACAGAAAGTGGTAGCGCCGGAGGCAGCCAGACCCAAACCCTGCGGCCAAAACACGGCTGAGAAGCAGGGGGAGGGAGGAGATGCCAAAGGGGCTGTTGCTGGAAGTGCATCTGCCAGGGAGTGGCCTGCATTTAGCATGCAGGACCCGACAAAGGCAAAGTATGCGGAGAGACGACGCGCCGCATACTTACTAAGGTTGGTAGAGCTAAAGCCGCCAACGAAAGAGGAGCTAACGAAGGAGCTCCAAGCATCAATTGACTGCGCGAGAGCAGTCATACCCAACTTCAAGTTGGAGCCGCCGGTAAAGGCAGCCAAGCGACAGAGGTCAGCTGAAGAGGCAAAGCCGTCAGCAAAGAGACCGAAGACCAAGGGTGTAACGCCCGCAAAATTATTTGCAGAAGTGGCCCGGAACCGAATTGTCATTGGCGTTCTGGATGAGGAAGATCCCGAAAATGATTGCTTGCGATGACGAGAGATCGGTCGCTCTATACAAAGCTGCTATAGCCAAGGTGGGAGAGGTATACCCCGGGGCAAAATTGGTAGCAGTGGACAAGAAGGACACACCATCCAGACCAAGGGCAAGGGTATGGGTTCCAGCTACACCATCACAGCCGGACCAAATTATGCATAAGAGCCTGCAACCCGAGCCTACCCACGGAAGGGTGGAAGTATGTCAAGACATTTGATGACAGCGTAGCAGAATCTGGCGTGGAGACCAAAAGGGCCACGATGCAGATTCTGCTGTTATTAACGAAAGAATCCATCGAACCGCTGGCGAAAAGTGGCGGGGAGATAAATTACGGGTTCACGAAAGTAAGGACAACGCCTTACAAGTCGGACGCCGATGCTGCAGACCATCTGGCATCGGGGAAAGAGTTATGCGAAGTAGAGGAAGATCCGATGGAGTCCTCGAGCGACGCGGAAAGTATGGAGCAAGGTGAGTGTTCTTCTTCAGGGTCTGAGCTTGCGGCCAGACTCTCAAGCTTGTATACTGAGAAAGAGCTTTTAAGCGACTCTCAGGAAGACGCAGATATAACAATAGTTAATGCGTCTTCTACAAATTAATCTCCATCATAGCAAACTAGCTTCAGCAGCCCTAATTAACCGCGTGGCAATGGAACAGCCTGAATTTGTCCTCATTCAGGAGCCATGGGCTAATGGAGGGCGTATTTGTGGACTAGAAGTGGCTTGTCCAATAACACGAAGCAGGGGTAGAATAAGGCCCCCCTGGTGGTCTCTAGAACTTAAAAAGCTACAAAAAGAATGCAGAAAGCAGTTCAATTTAGCTAAGCAATCCCAAGGCGAGTCAGACTGGGATTATTATTACAACCTCCTTAGGTCATTCAAAAAGGAAGTTAGGAGAGCAAAAAGAAATTCATGGAAATCGTTTTGCAACGACATCGAGAACACGGCGGAAGCGTCTCGACTTAGGAAAATAATGGCACAATCGGTGCATAGTATCGGATATCTTCAGAAGCCAGACCGAAGTTGGACGGTATCCAGTGAAGAGTCCTTGGGGCTACTAATGGATACCTACTTCCCAGGCAGCTCTGAAAGCCATACTGCAGAAAATAGACAAAGGACTTCAGGCCAATTATCCTCTCCTCTTTCCTTTTAAAAATCCTGGAAAGACTAATAGAATTACATATAAGAAATAAACTGAAACCAGAAAAGTTGGCTGGTTCGCAGCATGCGTATTCTAAAGGAAAATCCACAGAAACAGCACTAAGAACTGTGGTGGCGGAGATTGAAAAATCTCTGGAAGTCAGAGAATACACTCTATTTGCCTTCTTAGACATAGAAGGAGCCTTCAATAATATCCAGCCTAGGGCCATACTGAGCGCGCTTAAGGATCTGGACATCTCTGAACCTCTCAGGAAATTAATTGAACAGATGCTCACGAGCAGGTCAATAATTTCAACGATAGGAGCGTCAACGATGTGCAGATCTGTCCAAAGAGGTACACCTCAAGGAGGCGTGTTATCCCCACTTCTCTGGGTCCTGACAATGAATAAGTTGCTGATGGATCTAGAAAAGAAGGGGGTACATGTTGTGGCCTACGCTGACGATGTGGCAGTATCGGTCAGAGGCAAATTTCCGAATACTCTCGCAGACCTTATGCAAACGATATTGGACGATATAAATCGCTGGGCAGTATCGTGCGGATTAAATTTAAATGCTGGTAAGACAGAGCTCGTATTGTTGACCAGAAAACATAATGCTCCAGAAGTTACGGCGCCAATAATAAATGGTTGCAGACTAACAATTGGAGATAAGGCAAGCTACGTGGGACTAATTTTTGGAAACAAAACTTGGATGCTAGGATGAAGAAGGCAGCCACAGCACTCTACACCTGTAAAAGGATGGTGGGCCCCAAATGGGGACTTACACCTCGGGTAACTTATTGGCTCTATGCAGCAGTTGTCAGACCAATCATGACATACGGTATATTGGTATGGGGGCCAATAATGGAAAGAAATACGCGGTAAAGCGTATGGAAAGCATACAGAGAGCAGCCAGTATATGCATTAGTGGAGCTCTTAGAACAACGCCAAGCCAGGCTCTTAACGTCATTCTACATTTACTGCCAACAGACCTGTTCTGTAAACAAGTGGCGGCAAAGTCAGCTCTTAGACTGAGGGAATCCTCCCAACTAGTCGCATGCAACAAGGGGCATTCAAGGATACTCAGTATATTCCCGTTCCTACCCAAAACCACGGATTTCCACAATCCAATAGAACGGATGCTAAATTCGGTCCACAATATTGCCTTCCCCACAAGAGATGAGTGGAAAAGGGGCGAGGGGGACAGGAATACAGGAATTAGCATCTACACGGATGGATCCAAATTGGATCATCGAGTGGGAGGTGGTGTCTTTTGCGCAACATTAAACACCAATATCGCCTTCCGTTTGCCAGATCACTGCAGTGTCTTCCAGACGGGGATCACAGCAATTAAGGAAAGCCTAGTGGTATTGACAAAAAGTGTGCTCACAACAAGGAGCATATATATATACACGGATAGCCAAGCGGCCTTGAAATCACTCAAGTCTCCAATGGGCTCATCCAAGCTAGTGAAAGATTGTTGATCTATTAGAGGATCTGACATCCTACTT
The DNA here is from genome assembly GCF_042242935.1 of Bactrocera oleae. Lineage (NCBI taxonomy): Eukaryota > Metazoa > Arthropoda > Insecta > Diptera > Tephritidae > Bactrocera > Bactrocera oleae. The sequence goes on along the minus strand of NC_091537.1, from coordinate 56,925,453 downwards.
CACAATAAACCTGCAATGGGTTCCAGGACATAGCGATATTCCTGGTAACTGCGAAGCAGATGAACTAGCCAGAATAGGCACCACTTTGCAACTAACCCCTGAAAAAGAGGGTATCTTTATGCCTCTGGCAACTTGCAAACACTTAATCAGCGAACATGCTATAAATATAGCTGAGTCTCGGTGGAGACAATCAATAACCTGCACAACCAGCAGACTAACGTGGCAGGAATGGAGCGTGAGTCGCACAAACCGACTAATAAAATTTAAAAGGAATGATATAAGAACTCTGATAGGAGTACTAACAGGTCACTGCCTAATTGGAAGACATGCAAGTAGGCTAGGTGTACCATACAACGACTATTGTAGAAGCTGTCAAGAAGTAGAGGAAGAGGAGACTGTAAAGCATCTTCTATGCGAATGTAAAGCTCTATATAGGAAAAGAATCGCAACTATCGGTCGTGGATTCCTTGACGACGTATCAGAAGTTGCTAATATAAAATTATTTGTACTGATGAACTTCATCAGGAGCACTGGTTGGTTCAGAGAGGAGACGATAGAGTGAGGGAACATTAGTCCCGGTGGTATCACAATGGGCCTCCTATAGGCCTAGGTGCGTCATTGGACAGCCACTCAACCTACCTACCTACCTCTCATTACCAGGAAAGGAGCTAATGCTGTCCCATACGTAACTGTTTGTAGTTTGTATTGTTCTATCGGCTCTCCTTTTGTTTCCCTCCACAATATACGTTGATAATCTTGATCACTATCTGTTACTTTAATTTGTCGAAACATCTTTTCAATATCACTAGTTAATACATATTGCCAAAGTCTCCATTTGATTATAATGTCAAATATATCTTTTTGAAGTCTCGGTCCTATGAAGAGGATATCATTTAACCTACTTCCATTTGTAGATGCATCCTGTTTTTGCAGATGCATCGAAAACTACTCGTAGTTTAGTTGTTAAACTGTCTTCTCGAATGACTGCTTGATGTGGAAAGTAGTATTTTTCGCATTTATTTTCACTTGCTTTTTCCATGTGACCCATTTCTATTCTCTCATAAATTGCACATATTGTTTTCTTAGCTCTCAATTTTTTTTTTCTTTTTTAAAAGGTAAATTGACGACAAATTATTATTTTCATCTCTTTTTGTAGTTTTTTCAAAAATTGTTAGGCAGTCGTCTTCATTTGCTGTATTTGCTGGAGTTGTGGTGTCTTCTATTTCCCAAAACTTTTCCAATGTTGTCGTAACCGCTGCTAATATTGTATTGTTTTTGCTCGGTTGTTGTAAAATTCCCGACAGTATCCAGCCCAATTTCGTAGCTTGTCCTAGTATTCGATCCTTTTTAAATATGCCCTCTTCTAGTATGTCAGCATATATGTATGTCACTTCCAATGACGACATCGATTCGATCTGATTTATTGAAATTGGGATCAGCTAAAGTGTAGTTTTTTCATTGTTCTACAATGTTTTGTCTGGTTGAGCACTCGCTAATTTCGCCAAAATTAGTGCTTCGACATTGTATGCTTCGTTGCTTAGGAATCTCGGCTTGATTTCAATGTTGATTTTAAATTTGGACACTCCCACTGCGGTATTTCCTCAACCTTGTAGTTCAGTTACTTCTCTCCTTTTTGGTAAATGAAGTACTTGAGCTGCTTCTTCGTAAATAGTAGTCTTTTAAGATTCTTGATCGATTAGAGCTTGCAATGTCACGTACTCTCCATTTGCTCCCTTTACTCTTATCTGTGCTGTTGCTAGAAGTATCGCTGTTTCTGAGTGTTTCGTCATCATTGTAGACGATATTTTTTTTTGCGATATTTTCTTCACTACCTTCTTTTCCTTTTAGGAATTCATTGTAATGTAATAAATTGTGATGATTTCTTCCACATTTATTGCACCTTTTCTTATTATTACAATTGCCTTCATATACATGATCAAAGCAGTTGTAGCATAGCTTGTTGCTTATAATGAATTTCCTACGATTCATCGTAGCCAATGCCTGGAACTTTCTGCATTCAAAAATTTGATTCCCAGGAACTTTGAAGTATACACAATATTTTTGTGCAACTGTATAAAATATAGGTGTTCGCTGTGGCTGTTTTTGATTGTTCCATTTAACTGTTTTTCTGTCTCGTAGTGCTTCTAGAGCTTGATATTGCTGCTCCAGAAAACAGAAAACATCATTTAGGGTTTGTATTTCCCTACTTTTTTACACGTTCTGCTCATATAAACTCAGACTCTCTTTGTCCAGTTTTCGAACCACTATTCGAGCTATGATGGCTTGTTTATCGTTTAAATCTAAATTTAATCATTTTAAAGCATAAATGCATTCTTTGATGGTATCCAACAGTTGCTTCATGCTTGTTGCACTTTCTCCATACGCTGTCGGTTGATCAAGTAGTCTGTCTACTTTTGTCGTAAATTGTAGCCTTCTATTCTCATATATTTCTTGGAGAACATACCTAGCGGCTTCATAGTTTGTTTCTGTTACTGGTAGATGTTGAATTAATCTACCAGCTTCTCCGCCTAATGATGTCTTCAATCTTCAAGGTGCTTTGAATTATGCACCAAATTTTTAAAAAGATCGCGGAATGACGACCATTCTTTCATTTCTCCATAAAACATCGGGCTTTTGATTTCCTGCAGTTTTATATTTGGAGACATTGGTTGTGTTGTATTTTTCCATTTTAGTTTTTCTGTTACTTTTTTTAAGGGTAATTGTATATTTTACCCGAAATTTCTTCATTTGTTCATCGATAGATTCTTCCGTTATTTCCTTTAATTGGATACTACGAGTTTCAAAATAAGCTGCTTCTACATATTCATATTGTACTTTAAGTTTGATTTTGAAGTCACTAATTTGTTCGAGAGAATCCAACTCATTTTTTTAGCTTTTTTGCTCTACGTTGATATCGTTCGTTTTTCAACGTCAGAACTGCTTCAGATGGCTTGAACTGATTAGCTGGTTGCATAGATCCTTGACATTCGCTGCTTTCTGCTGAAAGATTTTCAGCAGCACTTTGAATTTTTAAATTCTTAATGGAGTTTTCCATTATTTTAATTACATGCTCGTAGGAATTTTTTGTAATGTACTCCTTTGCTTCTTGAGGTTTCTTAGCCAGAATTTTGTTATGATTTGCTGTAAATTCTGTCATAACAGTCTGAATATGTTCAATATATTCTAGACATGAAGCTTTTCTGATTCTTCCGCTAAGAATTTTCTGCTCCTCCGACTCAGCCAGATCGCCTTTTTTGTCTTTTAAGCAAATTCTCAATGTTTGTTTCTTTTTTGGTTGATTTTTGTATGATGATTTTTAATAATATAAATTTTTTTTATTTTTAACACTGTACTTGTTGTTATAGCAACAAGGACGGCTTTAACAAAAACTTAAAAAAAAAAATTTTTCTACGGAATCGGTTTTTGCTTATGAGAATTATTTATATAAATGCGGATAATCTTTGTTATTCCGGCTGACTTTTATATTTATTTTCGTCACCTCTTTTTTAGGCTTCGAAGGACCAAAATGTACAGAAAAACTCTAATTTATTTCTGTACGCTGAGAGTTCACTTTTGACTCTGCTCAATTTATTAAAATTTCTTTCTTAAATACACTTTTTAATTCTAATCTTTTAACTAGGTGTATTTGTATATGTGTGTATGCTTAGAAGTACATATGTGTAAATATGTATTTTATTTTTATTGCATACTTCAGATACCAATGCATTAATATTTTAGAACTGTTTAGATTCACTGTGTGACTTAGTGCATCTAACGCACTCATATACATACGTCATGTGTGTATACTCTCTTATCGGTTGCTGCTTGTATGCATTAGTATTTGGAGTACGTATATTTTGTGTATTTATATTAGTTTTATGTATAAACTAACTTATGTGTTTTGTTCGATAAGCAATGATTTTCACATTTTTATAGGCAAGTTTCAAATTACAATCTTGTTGCTTACTATTGTACTTGACATTTAGTGGATTATTCTACTACTAAAACGTCCAAATGACAGAAATCTGCTATAGTGTGTTGCCGTGTTATGTTTTAAAATTTATAACTTTAAGCTTTAACTTATTTTTATATTTATTTTTGTTTTTGCTAAAATTAATACAAGTAGATTGTTTTCACTTATATTTGTTCATGAATTGTACCTGATTTTTATATATTTATTTCCGTTTTTGTTCAAATCAAGCTGAATATTTCAACTTATATATGTTAATGTAATTAATATTCATGAACCTGATTCATGTACCTGATTTTATGTATTCATCTTTTCGAGTTATAATTGTTATGAAAAGTAGATTGTCTTAGAACTGTATATATTATATGGGTGAATAAAGGCCTCTTGGGGAACCGAACACCCAAAAAAGATCGATAACGCGCCTATATTGCAACCCCAGAAGTGGTGAGGAAAAGCAATATATATATAAAAATCTTTTGTTTCGAAAATATTCTTGAAAGTGTTCATTATTATTTCCATTAAAAATACATGTTCATAAACAAATTGTTAAACTACATCCTTTTATTTAAAACTCTGTGTCAAAAAAAGGCATATTCGATCAGACGATCACGGCTGTTTCACACACATAGGAAAACAGCTGATTCTTTGTCTACTTGTAGATTTATACAATGATATGGGCAACAAAGTTGACAATCTGATAGTTGTCGGAATCAGAATTGAAACCGATAACAAAATGTAGTAGGAGTCATGATTTCAAATACTCAGAGGCTTGGATAAAATGATCCGAAACTTCCCTCTTTGCTTTTTGAGAAAGCTCATGAGCTCGTGGTTTCTTTGGCAGCACTGAAAGTTCATGAGCTACTGATCAGATGACAAGCAAAAAAATTAACTGCCATATAAAATCCCGTTAAAAATAACTGACAAAATCAGTTCATTATTTTTAGAAGAAATTTTTATGCTGAAGCAGCAATATTGTTTTTATTAAATTACATGATATATAAATGTTTTTATATAAAATAAAATTGGTAAGGATGTTATTAAAGCCGTAGCAAATATATGTACTAAGATATACTATGTTTTCCTAACGTGTGTGACTGGGTGCGTAGGAGCGCGACGTTTTTTCAATTTCTCTAACAAGCAGAAGGATGGATCCAGGTTCGTAAATTATTTTAATGAAAATTAAGAAAAATATAATTATTTTGTTCAAATTAGAAGTGATTTTTTTTTAAGTGTTTAAGGTGTTAATAATAATTTACATTCAATTTATTGCATAATAATAAATATAGCATAATTGCTATTTGTAATATAACATAGAAAATATAATTTCAATATTTAATAAATTCATTTAAATATATTGTTTTGAGTAGCGTAGATAAATATAGAACTTTAATTATAAAATATAAGTGTAAATAAATGTTATGTGAGTAGAAAGTATCGTTAATACTTATAAATGTTGCAATATTAGTTTTGTTGGTAGCCTATAGTAGATTTTTATTTTAAAATATAGTATTGTAACGGATTTCTCGATAAATCGTCTACCTGTAACTCACTCTTGAGTTCGATCACTGGATTGTTAAATAAAAGTCCCAATTTAATGGCTACACACTTATCTTTATTTCTTATTCCAACAACCTAAAACTTATTGCTCGTTATTCGAGCTTCCAACTTCTTGCTTATAACTTAACTGCTCTTATCACGACAACACTTTAACTAGAACTGTGTTTGCTGCACAATCCGGCAGCCCTTATATAGTAAATCTGTAAGAAAACATTGGTTCTAGAACATTCTGGCAACTAACGCTAACTAGTTGCTTCTGGCAGTTTATCGTTCATTCGATTTTGTTCTATCATCTATGTTCGTCACAGTATTATAAGTTAAGGTTAGAGTACATTTGTTTGTATTTAAGTACACTCTTTGGATGCAACGACTGGGGGTAGGAGATAACCATCAAAAATATTTGTATGCCTGTGACCGTCACTTCTCTGATGATGTGAAATATATGAAGAAACTGTCACCAACTGCACCCAGTTTTCAGGTAGAATTCGTGGAGCCTAATTCGACTATTAAATTAGACATATTAGATTTTGCAACCAAAATAGTCGAGAACCCCTTAGGTTCGGGAGACATATTAGATTTTGCAACCAAAATAGTCGAGAACTCCCTAGGTTCGGAAGACCTATTATTACTAGCGCCTGTAGCCGAAGACGCACAAACACAGGATATAAGAGTTCCTAAATTCGGTAAAATTATAGGAGAACGGCGATAAAAAACGCCCGTCGCGAATAGGTAATAGCGCAATGACTCTTATGGTTCAAGGTATTGGTGGAATGCCTTGGTCACACCCACTTTCCTATTTCATTGTCCATGGATTCTGTAAAAAGGATGTTGCCAAAACAGCTCATACCTTGTCATTTTTTTTCAGACCAGGGATGTAACTTTGTGTATTTATCTAGGATTTTAGAAGTTACAGAAGAGCGCCCATATTTTCAGGTCAATGGCAAGGATATATATATATTGTTTTTTTTTTTTTGATAGCCCCCACCTTTTAAAAAGCACTCTGAATTGTTTAGAAAATTCCAAAATTAAAGCCAGTCTTGAATCGCGTTCGGTAAGTTGGGATGAGATTATTTATTTTTATAATAAAGTTTCCCAAAATAACGTGCGTTGTGTCTTAAGCTGTCTGAAGCACATATGTTTCCGAATAGCTTTCAGAAAATAAATGTGAAGCTATCGTCCCAGGTTATGAGCGATACGTCAGCTTCTGATGATCGCTTCATATAGTTCAGGGCTTTTGTCGTGCCCTAATGCTCGATTTTTAAGTACCGCGGACTTGTTATATTATTAAATAATTGTTTGATATTGTCAATAGTAATTTTGAAGCATTTTTGACAACAAAAAAATATTTTGGCGGTCAGACGACCAGTTAAAATTTTTAGATGAGACAGAAAGAATTTTAAGATAGATAGATTAAATAGAGGTATACACCGCGACCTATGGTCTATAGTGCCCTCCCCTAAGTCACAACGACTCACCTAGCCCCAGCACATTGATGAACTTCAATATACTGCTAGGTGCTAGTGAGGCAATGTGATCCCTATTAGGAAACATGGATCAAAGGGTCTTAATTCAGCCTCTGCAGACTGCTACGCAGTCAGGTGCTCTGGGGTTTCCGGCTCCATGTCGCAGAACTGGTAGTTTGCACAAGAGGTCAAACCCATGTTGTAAAGATGCTTCTTGAGCCTGCAATGGTCAGTCTTGAATGCAGCAAGTAGCCGGAACTTGTTTCTTAGGAGATTGATTACATTTTTAAATCTTCTAAGGACGTAAACCCCCATAAGCAACCTGGCATGGTGCATGCCTTGAAGTTGTTGCCAATGTCTCTCCCTGCCTGCTCTTTTCTCACTTCGTACTAGCTCCTTAATGGTGGGCGGACCAACCACGACAAAAGATTGCAGAGTAGGTCAGCTCGTCAGCCAGTTATGCTTGGAAAACTTCCCATGGGAATGGAGTGTTTGGTGCGTGGTCCACAAGACAATTAGAGTAGAAGAAGAAAATGGATCTGACATAACAAATTCTTTCAATTATATTAAGGGTTGAATTTCGAATTAGTATTTTAATATGTTTGTGCCGGTTTTTGTCACAGTCAGGCTTCTCTAACCTACAAACGAGAAGACTTTGCCGGGACAATTTAGAACACTACTCCGGACACATTAAAAGAGGAGGTTGAAGAAGTGTAAGGACTACACCTTACATTTTTTGTAACCTCTTCAAAAAATCTTAGGGATTAAGATATGCCAATATCGTAGTGAAGGGAAACTTCGAACCCGTTCAACAAAACGAAAATTTTTCAGTTGCAGTCTCACCGGATAATAGTAAGTCTGTGCAATAACAATGTGGTACGGGATCTTTCTTGGCAAGAATTTCAAGGTCTATAACGACCAGGCCATATTTTTAATTGGATAGCAGTAAGAGAAAATTCAGTTAGATTTAGAAGTAGACTTTTTAAAAGAAATCGCATGTGCATATTTCTACAGTTATCTTTATTTAAAAATTTATAAGACACACCTTGCTCCCAACCCTTTTCATATATAGAAGAAAAAGATATTTCAACCGAATTTCATTTCATTTAACGCCGCAGAGTACTTAAAAGACTTAGATGGTAAAAGATCTTCAAATCCCTACGGAAGCATATGTGTAAACTTTGTTTTTTGAATTTTTTTTCCATATATGTAAAAATATAAACCTTAGCTATTCCGTTCTTATAGTTTTAACTAAATAATTAATTATTACTGAAAACTGGGTATAAGGTATTTTATGGATAGGACCGGAACCATTCATAGCGGTTGGTCCACATACCATCAAAGAGCTCCTCCGTAGGGAGGAAAGAGCAGGCAGGGCAACAACTCCAGGGCATGCCCCATGCCAGACTGCTAATGGGGGGTTACGACCTCAAGCGGTTCAAAGCCATAATTAATCTCCCAAGGAGCAAATTTCGGCTACTGGTAGCATTCTACATCGGCCACTGCAGGACAAGAAGCACCTCTTCAACATGGGTATAGCCTCTTCGGCAAACTGCCGGTTCTGCGACATAGAGAAACCCCTGAACATCTGCTGATGAACAGCATAGCAGTCTGCAGTCGCAGAATCAAGGCCCTGGGATCCATGTTTCCACACAGGGATTGTATCGCCTCACTAGCACCCAGCAGAATTTTGGAATTTATCAACATGCTGGGCCTAGATGATACGATATGACTTAGGGGAGGGAACAATAGACCATAGGTGGCGGTGCATACCTCAAAATTAATCTAATCTACGGTATTTTCTATATATATAAATATTAGGCATTAATTATATTTATTTATTTATTACAAATATTTGCTGCCTAACAGCTTATATTATATAAATTGTGATATTTTGTTTATAAAATTTTAATTTTTTTTTATATGATGTAATTTCTATATTTTTACATTGTTATTTTTGAATTTTGGAAATTATTGAGATTTTATTTTGTACCTATATGGGTGATATAGGTTTAGGGGGAACCGAGTGGAAATTACTAACTCCGATAATGAGATTAAAATCAGTAAAATAAGCATTTATAAAAACATAGAAGTAAATGTAAGCCAAATTTCACATGTGATTCTCCTGGTGCATTATACAAACATTTACATTATATAAAATTTTATCAACTTGAAAAACTGAAGCATATAAGCCACAGTAATCTAGTAATTTCACGACGTACGTAATCTACATTCTAAACATAACCATTTCAAATTTCGAAGAACATCATTACTTTCTTTATTTCAGTGAACGATTTTGAACAAGTTGGAGCAATACTGTCAAATGCTGCTATGATAGAAGCTATAATTTAGTCGCCTCACATTAGGAATTATAAAGTTTCTGTCTCATTTGTTAGCAATAGCTCAGACAATATTAAAATTAAAATTATATGGAGGTTTGGATTATACTCCAAAATAATAAAAATTAGTGAATATGAATTATGCCAATGTCAATCTCGCTTGATTTATGCTTTTATGTTCGCCCTAATAGCTTCGCCTATATTTTAATATAGTAAAAAGGTTTCCAATATAAAATACCGTTGCTTTAAATAAATAATAATTTATCAACTACACGCCGTGTGGTTAGCTTTTTGTGGTTTTTGAATGGGTAGAAATAGTTTAAATTCCGGTGGAAGCTCTTCTTCGGAATAAAGTCTATCAGAGAAATACACTCGTCTTATTCTACAGTTCGCATGTATTTGTACCCGTAAAGTTTCCACATAATTCGTTCCATACGCCCTCCTAGTAAAGTCAGACAAGTTAAATTGTATTTGATTCCAACCTTCATCAAGACGCATTGGCATGGTGCAAATAAAAGGTTTGACGCGGGTTGTTGATTGATAATTGCTAGCTCGAAATCTGCGACGTACATTTTTATCATCCAGAACCTAGCAATAGAACGAATTTACAATTATAGTATGTTTAATTAATTAACTTACTTACTTGAACTTCAAAGGTAAAATATTTTTTCAAATTTTTAATTATCATAACCAAATATGGCAGTTTTATGCCTAAAGTTTTTTTCGGATCAGCTGGACACGTTACATATGTGGTGCTTACATTTGTACCGACAATTTCTAACACTAAGCTTTGAATATCATTGTCAGTAATACGTTTAATATGTCCATTTCGCACTTTTTTGTCCCATATTTGCAAAGGTTTACTTCCGATGCTATACAAAATCGAAAGAAACCCTGATTGAAAGGTGTTCTTAAACATACCCTACCACTTTCTAAGGAATACACAAAAATTTACACTTCCAATTAACTAATCATTAAGTAAAGGTGGTTAGACAAAACAATCAAGATGAGCTATAAAATTCGTTAAAATCGATACAATCGATCACTTTCGAGCCCGTTCACGCACAGAAATATTAGTTGCTCGGCTATCGGCTATTTCTCTTTCAGTTTTGCCCATCCCGTAGAACTAGCCATTTGCGACAGATTTGTGCTTTCGATCGATATGAAATCTTTTCACTAAACAAACAGATACATTTGGCGTTCGTCTATGTATAATTCTCGTGTAAATTTATTATACTAATATTTTTACGTATCTGACTGTACAACTGTAGACAATGACTCATCCAAACATCCATATGTTTCTAATAAATTTTACTTTAATTTGCAACACTTTGTTTTGCAAAAGAGTGCACAGGCCATACACGAGTAAGTTTGATTTGTGCACATAGGCGGCTTTAACACACAGACTCTTTTGACCCTCGTTTTCGGCAAATTCTCTTTTGGTGTCGCTCTGTGTATTCACACGGGCAAAAAAAGTCCAGGAACTCGAGTCTAGTTTTTCTGCATTCCTTTTCACAAAATTTTCGTAAATATTTGTGGGGTTAGACTGCGCAACACTGAGAGTGTGTTGCATATTTCATTTGTTTGTTGAGATGATGATCACACATTTGGCTTGCAATGAATTACCATAAATATGGTAGAACAATATGCATAATACCTACCCGCTTAATAGTTTCAAAAAAGTACTTAAGACGGGAATTCCCTAATCCACCAGAATGTATTGAATATCCGCTACTAATATTTTCAAGGCCAAATTTATAACAGGAATTTCCTAATCTTAAAGTTTTAAAAATTCATAATTTCTTCACTCCATAATCTATATCTTAATTTTCTCTTTATTTACAATATTTCAAAATATTTCTATTATTCTATGCATACATATTTGCATATTACATACAAAAAAGTAGATAACGGAATTCAAATTTGTGAACGAATTCATTTGAAACCAAGCGCTCTTGCAACCGTTCAAAGAATTTGAAAGTGAAAAGGAATGCTCATAAGGGTAGCAGCGAGCTGTTACGAACAAGAACACAAAGCGGGCCACCCGAACACGAGTAGTACGGTCCCTTCGTCTTTCCTCGTGGTCCCCTCGCCCACAATACCCCGGTTTGGGTTGCAAGAGAGTCTGTGTGTAAAAGCCGTCATACCGATCACATGTACGTCGTGCCCGGCATGTTTCACATTCTCTCTCAGATCATTTTCTTATTTCAGGAGAATACCGTCCCAAGATTTCGGGGATATAATGGGTATGATCGGATAGAGGATGTTTTCCACATCCGCGGAAAACTTGAAGCTTTTGAGAAATTTCGCTGCGTTTAAAAAAATTACCCGGTTCGGTCCAACACCGGGGTGTCCCTAGTTTTATTCACGGACAACTCTTTTGTGCTTTGACTGCTTTCGGCCGCGTTTCAAATAAACCCTGGTCGGCCCAACATCGGTGTTTAGGATTATTTACATTAGTTTAAGTTTATTTTCTAATAATGTCAAGTTTTGATCTGGCAATACTGTGTTATGTAAGTTTTATATATGTGATCTCTCCATTATCATTTATTCCCTTTATAATTACCTTTGTTTATGCATATTTAAAGTTATGGTATTTTAAATTCCGTTGAACTCCTATAAATGTCAGGGGACATGTGTGTACGATGCTCTTCTCTGATTGTAACTCGGTGCTGATTGTACTCATCTCTGGTTTGATGTCGTACAAATCAAAATAAAGCATTGAGAACGCTACTCGCTGGGAAATTAATTATTTAACATTTTGGTGTACATCAGTAGTGAAAGCAATAAAGCGCATACATGCACATGTCTCGGAAAGTGCCATGGAGGGTTTCTCTTTCAACAAGAACTCAAGGCGCTTGAATCGTATTTTCAGCGCCTCATGGGGAACCATAATCATCTGGTTGGAGGAGCTACGTTCTCCGAGATTGGGCCACATAATGCACTTTTTGAATCAGTATCCTACATTATTGGCTCTTAGTATAGAGCAACGGTTTGAAGCCCTAAAGATACTGAAAATGTGTTACAACTGATTACGTACGGGTCATTCTTATCGACAGTGTGCATCTGGTAGCTGTCGAAATTGTGGTCGTAAACAAAACACAATCCTATGTTGAGACAAGTTCAACAACACGTCAACGCTTTCATCTACAACGACGCCGACCGTATGCAATGCAGCATCCGTGACCCTTCCTGTAAAGGAATTATTGCTCACACTCATCACTTCGCTAGACAGGGAGGACCACCGGTTGGAGGAACTGATGTCCAACTTTTGGCAAATGGAGTGGTTGACGATCTGCCAGAGAATGAATGTCGGCAGATCTTCGAGACCACTCACAGCCGTACCTTAGACGGCAGTTATATTGTACACTTACCCTTGCGACGAGAGGCAGCGGAATTAGGTGACTCTTACGCACTGGCGTTACGGCAATTCCATAGACTAGAGCGTCGCGTGGTTGCGGATGCAGTCCTTAAGGAAAACTACATTTCATTTATGAGGGAGTATGTAGCATCCGGACATATGGAACTAGTACAAACACCTTACGATCATACTAATTGCTACTACATTCCTCGTCACGTGGTCACAACGAAGATCCGCGTAATGTTCAACGCTTCGGCACCTACCATCACTGGAATCTCACTGAACGATGTTCAACTGGTAGGTCCAACACTTCAGGATTCACTGAGTAGTATACTTTTACGTTTTCGTCGCTATCGGGTGGCGATAACTGCGGACATAGAGAAGATGTTCAGGCAAGTGTTGGTAGTCATCGCGACTATCAACGAATAATATGGCGAGAGTCTCCTGAAGATGAGATCCGGGTGTATCGCCTGAAGACCATCACATATGCCAAGGCATGCAGTCCGTACAATGCAGTACGAACCCTACAACAATGTGCTTGTGATAATTCCGGTGTGGTTCCCGACATACAACAAGCGACTCGTGCTCGAACTGCGATATTAACCTCGTTTTATGTTGACAACTTCTTAACAAGTTGTGAAAGCGTTGCTGAAGCCGTGGAGCTGGCTAAGAACGTGGACGCCATCTTATCTGCGGGACAGTTCACCTTAAGGAAATGGAACCCGAACCATAGTTAGGTGATGATGCTTTTATCTAATGAGCCGTCACTTTCTAGTTATATTTTCCATTCTGGTGAAGTTTCCGTTAAGAGGGGACGCACTGAAAGATCAGTTACTCTTTCGCGTCGATCTATGCCAAAGAGTAGAAATTCCAACGAAGTGCCGGGTACTCAGCGAGGTGGCATGACTCTTCGATCCTACTGGATTATTATCGCCTGTTATCCTAACTGGGAAAATATTCATTCAGCGACTGTGGTCTGCGGGTCTATCCTGGGACTCCCCATTGCCTGAAGATCTTCGAACGTCGAACACAAACGGTTCGGCGCGTTTCACCCTTCTGACGGCACGCACCAAACTGGCATAACTCAAAACTGCTACCATTCCACGCTTAGAGCTTGCGGCAGCGCTCCTTCTTCCAGAACGTGCGATATTCTTTGCGATTAGTTGACGTTCCCTACTATCTGTGGTCGGACTCAGCGATCGTATTCTGTTGGTTGAGGAAGGATCCAGTAACACTTAAACCTTTCATATCAAATCAGATTCGTAGAACACAGGAGCTGGCATCCCCCGCCCGATGCCATCACATTCGTTCGGCTCAGAACCCAGCCGATTGTGACAATAGAGGCATCACACTCGCCGAGCTATTAGTACATCCCCTTTGGTGGCATGGACCTAAGGAAGCAGAGATGGGGTTTTTCTTACTCGTCGAAAACCGAAAAACAACCAAATTTATATACTCGTCGTCTAAATGGACATACTATTCCGTTTAATGAACGGTTCAATAGTGTCACTCGATTGTTGGGTACATTGGCCATTATCCTGCGCTGGTTAAGAAGGCGGCGACACTTTCGTGAACAGGTGATCGTTGCTCAGGAATTGGAGGACGCATTATTAACTATATTCTGTTTAGAGCAAGAGGAGCATTTTGCAGATGAAATTTGAAAATTGAAGTCCAGTTCGGGTTTGTCATCTTCCAGTCGGATAATATTTTTAAATTCATTTACAGACAAAAACCAAATCCTCGGTGTCGGGGGACGCATCCACCAGGCCGAACTAGGGCATGATCAACGATTCCCGATTATTCTGCCTAAATCAACGCCACTGGTCAAGCTTTTACTAACTCAGACGCATGAGGTTACACTGCATGGAGGCACGCAACTCATGCTGCATACTCTTCGTCAAGGCTTCTGGAGTCGTAGAGGGGAAGTCCTGAAGCAACAGATGGTTTCCTTACCCGGGCAGAGGATCAGAGCAGCAAGGCCGTTCATATCATCTAGTGTCGATCACTGTGGGCGTTTTACACTACGTATCGGAACGAAACGCTCTCGAACGCTCATCAAGACGTATCTCGCAATATTCGTATGCATGATCACCAAAGCCGTACACATCGAGGTGGTTGAGGACCTATCGGCACAGGCCTTTTTAGATGCTTTCACTCGTTTCGTCAGCCGACGCGGTGCCTGTTGTTATTTATATAGTGATAATGGTACAGCCCTTGTTGGTGCTAACCGACTCTTGAAGGAAGATCTCGCAGTATGGCAGGGTAAAAATAATCAGCGATCGTTAGTAGTTTCGGGCACACATTGGAGGTCTCTAGGAAGCTGCTGTGAAGTCCGCTAAGCATCATTTGAGACGATCCTGAAGAGAAACTTGCATTAACGCCAGGTGATTTCCTGATTGGGTCGCCACTTCTAGCGGTCTCTGAGCCAAATATTAAACATATTCCTAGCAACCGGCTGAAACAAAGGCAATGGATACGTCAAATTCAACAAGGATTATGGGAACGATGGAGTTAGGAGTATCTAACTAGTCTGCAGAGACGGAACAAATGGTTTCAACGCACGAGGAATATAAGGGTGAACGATATCGTTCTAGTCAAACAAGAGAACCTGCCTCCCACTCACTGGTGCCTGGGTCGAGTGATAACACTTCACCGGAGCTGATGGTGTGGTCCGCAATGTCACGTAGAGAACCGCTACAGGATATATGAAATGATGATGATATTGATAGAGAAGAAGGATTTCGAGTCAACCGACTCGACCGGGCAGGATTATTTACATTAGCTTAAGTCTATTTTCTAATAATGTCAAGTTTTGATCTGGCAAAACTGTGTTATCTAAGTTGTATATTTGTCATTTCTACTTTATCATTCATTCCCTTTATAACTAACTTTGTTTATTCATATTTAAAGTTATCGTATTTTGGTTTGGAGTCAAGCAAACCGTTCACAATCGTACAAATCCCAATAAAGCCTTGAAAACTCTACCCGCTGGTAAATTAATTATTTAACAACCGGGTTGTTTTCAGTTCCTTCGTGTAGAACTCCTTTATGCTGAGGGCGGCCTTCGGGAAAACTTTAGAATACTGTCAGATCAAGAATATATATAGATATATGGGTGATATAGGCCTAGGGGAGAACCGAGCTCCCAAAACTAACTTCGGTAACGCGCCTTTGTATACCTCAGCGGTATTGTGGAATTTACAAACTCCCAAAAAATTTACTAAAAACCCCTAACATATTTCTTCCACAGTAGCAACATTGACAACCGACATGAAAAATGTGGCAGCGCTCTCTCGAATCATAGAGTTTCGTATGATGTCTCAATTGCTAAGAGGTGTTGTAGAATTTGATCATTGTCGGAATCAAAGTTGAGACCGAAAAAAAAATATTGCAGGTGTCATGAATTCAGATATTATTGGTTTGACGTTCGAAACAGAAATTGTATCGGATTTGCTGTCAGAAACAAACCAAGAGAATAGTCGTTGTCAGATTTGAAATGTAAGTTAAGAAAAAATTTATATTATTGTTACGATTTAATTTATCGTAATATCTATAGGGGAAAACATAAGACTAAAACAAAAATTCAGATATTTTAAGGCGATTTACAAAACTTGAACACTCAAATGCGATAATGGGATATAAATCTGTAAAATAAGGATTTATACAAACATAGCAGTAAACGCAAGCCAAATTTCACTAGTGATTCCCTTGGTGCATTATATAAACGTGCATTATACTCCATACTCCAAATATATAACCATTAGTGAATATGAATTATGCCAATGTCAATCTCGCTTGATTTTTGCTTTTATGTTCGCCCTAAAAATAGCTTCGCCTGTATTTTAATATATTTAATATAGTAAAAAGGTTTCCAATATAAAATACCGTTGCTTTAAATAAATAATAATTTATCAACTACACGCCGTGTAGCTATTTGTGGTTTTTAAATGGGAAGAAATAGTTTAAATTCCAGTGGACCCTCTTTTTCGGAATAAAGTCTATCAGAGAAATACACTCGTCTTATTCTACAGTTCGCATGTATTTGTACCCGTAAAGTTTCCACATAATTCGTTCAATACACCCTCCTAGTAAAGTCAGACAAGTTAAATTGTATTTTATTTCAACCTACATCAAGACGCATTGGCATGGTGCAAATAAAAGATTTGACGCGGGTTTACATTTACAACCCTTTTGTTATTGTCAAATGAACAAAAGCTTGTTTTGCATAAAGTGCAAATATGTAAAATAAATGTGTACAAACGAATTAGTGAAATATTAGTGGATATAAAAGTGAAAAATATAAATGTATAATTCATTTTAATATTTTTTAAATCGAAAAGATACGTTTAATAGTTTAAATTTTCAACATTATACGTTAATATCTCGAAAACTATATTATATATTCTTGATCTGGAGGACCTCTTCTATCCGTCCATACCCATTTAATCCCCGAAATCCTGGGGCAGTATTCTAAAGCCTTCAGCTGCGCTTTCAAAAAATAATGGTTTTTCCAACAAAGGGAAGGAAATACTGAAAGATTTTTCATTGCCCATGTACAATTATTGTTCCTGTGTTTGGGGTAAAATCTTTCTTTTTATTCTATTTTTGTTCTTCTGAAAAATATATGAATATATCTTTTTTTATTGTTTAAATAAGTGGAATTCATAAAATACTTTAATTATGAATTAATATCTGCACTATTTAATGTTAAATAATGTGTAGAAACAATTGAGTGAAGTGTTAATGGAGAAGTGACAAGTGAAATATATAAGTTTAAAATTCTTTATGAATAGAAAAGATGAGTAGTTCAAATAGTTTGATTTTTTAACATTAAATGCAAATATCTCAAAAACGGTCAATTTCTAAAGCCCACCCCAAATTCTTGTTTACCTCATTTAAGCGGAATATCAAAATATTTTCCATTAACGAATTTTTATCCTTAATAACTCTTATATTTTATATTTATAATATACTTTTTCCTTTACGCGAATACTATACCGCGATGATCATCTTTTTATTGGTGGTGTTACCAGAAAACCATAATTTTGTCTGTTTTAAACTTTTGCTGCATTTTTGTTTTTGAAATTTTTCGACAAACAATCAAAAATTCCAAAATATGTTTTTTTTTCAATTTTAAAATGTTCAAATTTATTTTACACACATATATGATCTGCCAAGGTAATTTTTTTCACAATTCGTAAAAAATATACTTTGTTTTTAATAATAAATATTTTATGTTACATTAATGTAAGTAAACAAGTGGTTTTGTACACATAGGTATATTGTTATTCGCACTTATTTTTAATATATTTGTTTTAGGAACCTTGCTCACGGAGAACCTTTTGAGGGCCTCGATGAGCACAATATATGCAAATTGCTGCTGATTTAAAACTGTGTCCGGGAGTATATAGCTAATTTTCACCAACGGAACTCAGGTTCTTTGTTTTATAACTGTACAAAGTTTTATAGTATATTTTTAGAAGCAACCTGTGATGCTAAGTATTCATTTATGTTTGCAAGCATTGGTTGATATGGCATCACTAACACTTTATGATCTATAAATTTACTATTTACTTTTTTTAATTTAATTTCAAGGTGTTTTCGATCCGTCTATCTTTGGTAAAGCACTCTTGGGAAACAGATTGCCACTTCCACCAAGAACTCCATTACTTCGAAACAAACCAATTTTTAATTACCGGTTGTCGCAACCCCGGCAAATAAGAGAAAATATCTTTGACACGCGCAGGTGTGTTATTTGAAAGAGCATAGACTTTTGCACAGAGAATAGCGAAACCATTGTGTTAACGTGCTTTGTTCTTTACAATTTTGTGATTCTAAATGATCCTAAATGTTGGAAATGTTTAGATAAATTTATAGGCACAGGGAGAATGATATAATGATTTTGAGAGTGTTGGCAATACATTACATTCCCTAAGTACATCCCGATGCAATTGATCTAATAGCGTATTCCGTTTAGGGGGTTTTTGGCAGAGTATTTTTTTAATCGAAGGACCGGTTTTATTTCAAGAAAGTCATGTAAATGCTAATTAGTTATTTTTTTAAATATTCAACCTACGAAGATATTGAAAAGCCTTCACAATGTATAAATGTGTTTTGTTACAAAAATTATTCAACGTTAATAAGCTCTTAATTTCCAATTTAAACCGTGCATTGACTAAAACATTTTACTTGTATATTACATGGAATTTCTTAATCTTTTGTATAAAATTTTTTTATCTACAAAACAAATAAACCTAAGACTTCAAAAAGAAAATATTCTTATACAAAAACTAAAACTTCAAGGGGCGTATGCAAAAAAAAAAAACCAGATCCACTTGGAAAATAACGGACACCGTACAAGGCTTATATCAAAAATGAAGTTCGTTGTTGTTCACAGTTCACAAAAAAAGAAACTTATGTCTCTTATAAGTCGATGAAGCGACTTGAGGCCTATACAAATCTGTTTAGCCGTTTTATTTCAAAGGTCTTTTAAGGTCCTAAGCTTTTACCCTGGTCAGAAGGTATACCGCAAGAGTTTAGTTTAGCGACTTTAGTGACATGATGTTACCTGCCTTTAGAGTGAATGTAACTTTATACAGACGAATATAATCTAGTCTGATGCAGTTGATGGGTGTCAGATAGTTGCATGACACTTGACAGCATGTTACAGGTGCGCTGGTATGACGCTATCCAATGTCGGGAACTTGAAAATTTTGACGAGCAGATCTCCAATTCATATGTTTTTCATCCAGAAGGAGTTCTAAGGCTGTGAATCGTCTTCGCTGCTCAAGGCCCACCTTATAATTGTATTTTTAAGATAACCTGTGGAAATGGGCTTCCATGCAAGGATACGCCTGAACTTAGAGGATTAATAATAACCCTCAACATATTCGCAGAAGACTTTCCATAAAATATTCTTGGCTGTCCTTAGCTTGAACTTGTATATTCCCAGTCCCGCTTTATATAATGTCTAATCGTTGGTTATCTCCTTCAGTAGACCTTGTTGCATAACTGTTATTAGGTGCCCCGATTTCGGAGAGTTCTATGGTTCACCACCGCTGAACCCTCCACGAGGGTGCCGACTGGGAATAGATACCACAGTTTCAAGACGTAGGCAAGGACGAGGTGGCAGCAGGTCGCCTGTTGCAGTAGTGGGGTATCTAGCTAAAGTCAGGCTTCCTATCTGGGTGTTCGGTACTCTTCAATAGTGCAGCATTCATATAGGTGGTCTTACTATGGTAGGAGGTGTTTAAAGGTGTCATGCGACCCGTGCCAAAGATCAACCTGGCTGGGGGCCCTTAAATAACCCAGTCTCGCACGGAGCTTACGGATACCTGGCACTCTCCGTAATAAGATAGCCTTACTTGCGTAGCGGGGGTATGCGCAAGCGGACATACTTTCCCCTACACTCGTGGGTCCAAATACACCAAAAACTTAAACATATAGGAGTCCGGAAGTCCTTTAAAAAGGTCGGAGGGAGCGAGTAGTCCCCAGAGGAGAGCAGCGTTTGGCAAGAGCTCGACAACAGCCAAGGTGAGGACAGGAGCGAAGCTTAGTCCTGGAGCAAAGGCAAACACTAAAGGTGCAGAAGCCAAGACTGGCGCCAGGAAAGCAACAGCAACGGAGGCAGCCTATACCAACCCCGGTAGCCAAGGCTTGGCTGCTAATCAGGGAAGGCGGGAGATGCCAAAAGTGATGCTGCCGGTAGTGGGTTCGCCAGAGAATGGCCTACCTTTAAGATCGACGGCCCATTGAAGGCAAGGTATGCAGAGAAGCGACGCGGCCAGCTAAATAAGGCCGCAATAGCTAGCGGTAGACAAAAAAGATATCCCATCCCGACCGTAGACAAGGGTATGGATCCCGGCTACACCATCGCAGCCGTACCAGATAATGCAGCGCATTAAAGCCTGTAACTCGAATTTGCCAACTGGGGGAGGAAGATTCGTCAGGGCCTTCGATGACTCCGTAGCGGAATCTGGTGTGGAGACGAAACGAGCCACAATGCAGATTCTGCTGATGCTAACAAAGGAATCCGCAGAACCCCTAGCAAAAAGTGGCGAGGAGATCAACTACGGATTCACAAAAGTGAAGGTTATGACCTACAAGTCCGACGCCGATGCAGGAGAAAACTTGGCATCGGAATCGGAATGCGAAGTCGAGGAAGATCCAATGGAGTCCTAAAGTGATGTGGAGAACACTGAACAAGGTGAGTGTACTTCGGGGTCTGAGCTTTTGGACAGACTCTCCAAACTTTACTCTGAGAGTAAGCTTTTAAGCGACTCTCAAGAAGACGCAGAGAAAACACTAACTAATGCGTCTTCTCCAAATTAATTTACAACACAGCAAATTAGCGTCTTTAGCCCATTTTAACCGCATGGCAGAAGAACGGCCTGACTTCGTCCTCATTCAGGAGCCATGGGTTAATAGAGGGCGGATTTACGGTCTGAGGACACCGGGGTATAATTTATACGTGACTGGCTGCGTAGGTAAGGCTAGGAAATGTATATTGGCTACTAAAAAGCTTGATGTCGACACTACAGTAGTAAGCTGGGAGACAGTGGAAAGAAATACCGACTGGCATCATGCTACATGCCGTATGACGAGGTAGCAATACCATCGAAGCTGATCAAAGAGCTGATACGAGACACCGAAGCATCCAAGGGCTTGATTATACTTGGGTGCGACTCCAACGCACACCACGCACTATGAGGAGCATCAATGAAAGGGGTGAGTTGCTTTTTAATTATTTAATAGGAAGTAAGCTTTTGTTATGCAACATTTATAACCAGAAACCGACAGGAAGGATTAGATATAACACTTGTATCGGAAGAACTGGTGAATAAAATAAGACATTGGAGGGTACTGGAGAAACTTTCCTTCTCAGATCACCGCAACATTGAGTGTATAATTGAAGATAATGTAGTTAGGGAAGAGGAATTTAGGAATCATAGGAAAACGAACTGGCAGCTGCACATGCAGGAGCTAAAAAAGCGTATTCCTATGATTCCACCATTTCAACCCAAGAACAAAGAGGACCTAGACATCCTTGTTAAACAGTTCACAGATTCTTGTCGTCAAGCAATAGAAGTGGCTTGTCCATTAACCAACAGTAGGGGAAGAATTAGGCCCCCTTGGTCGTCTCCCATACTTAAGAAGATCCAGAAAGATTGCAGGAAGCAATTAAATTTTCCCAAATTATCCCACAGTGACCAAAGAGACTCTAGGCCTACTAATGGATACTCACTTCCCAGACAGTTCCGAGAACCATATAAGGGAGCATATACTGGGGAGTAAAGTGGGCCAAGAGTCCCCTCCGCTAGACATAGTGTCAGATAGTAATGTTTACTTGCCGATAGGCTGCTTCAAGCCTTATAAACCGCCGAGACCAGATGGATTATTCCCTGCTCAGTTACAGCAGTCCATGAGCTATACAATAAGCTGGTTAACAACCATGCTTAAAGGGGCACTGCAATTATACTATATTCTTGTATATACCAAAGGCTGGCAAAAGCTCACACATTAATCCAAAGGATTTTAGACAATCAGTTTTTCATCATTTCTTTTAAAAACGCTGGAGAGACTAATAGAAATACATATAAGGGGAAAACTAAACCCAGGAAAAATGCCAGTTTCGCAGCATGCGTATTCTAAGGGTAGATCCAAAGAAACGGCATTAAGCTCAGTGGTAGCAGAGATTGAAAAGTCTCTGGAGATAAAAGAATACACCCTCGTAGCTTCTTAGACATAGAAGGTACTTTCAATAACATCCAGCCGAAGACCATATTGAGCGCGCTTCAAGATCTGGACATCTCTGAGCCTCTCCGGAAATTAATTGAACAGATGCTCTTGGGCAGATCAATTATTTCAACGCTGGGAACTTCACCGATGCGTAGATCTGTCCGAAGGGGTACACCCCAAGGAGTTGTGTTATCCCCACTTCTCTGGATCCTGACAATGAATAAATTGCTTATGGATCTAGAAAAGATGGGGGACATGTTGTGGCCTACGCTGATGATGTGGCAGTTTCGGTTAGAGGCAAGTTCCCGAATACCCTCGCTAGCCTTATGCAGACAATATTAAACGATATTAATCGATGGGCCGCATCATGCGGACTAAATTTAAATGCTAGCAGGACAGAACTAGTAGTTCACTAAGTAGTTCACTAAGAAACACAATACTCCAGAAATCACGCCACCATCTTTAAATGGCACCAGGCTAACGATAGGATATTAAGCAAGCTACTTGGGACTAATTTTGGACAGGAAGCTTTCTTGGAAACAAAACTTGGAAGCGAGGGTAAATAACGTAGGTACAGCGCTTTACACGTGTAAAAGAATGGTGGTACATAGTAATTGCAAGACCGATCATGACTGACGGTATATTAGTATGGTGGGCAATTACAGGAAAGAAATATGCGATTAGAAGCATAGAAAGTATACAAAGAGCAGTTAGTATTTGCATCAGTGGAGCTCTCAGAACTACACCAAGCCAGGCACTCAACCTACTTTTACACTTACCGCCAACAGATCTAGAGACTAAGGGAATCCTCCTTACTAGTCGCTAGTAACAAGGGACATTTCTTGATACTTAGGAAGTTCCCGTTTCTTCCCATAACCACGGATTTTCGCAATCCTACACAGCTGAATCTAAATCCGGACCCCAAGATTGCCTCCCCCTCCAGAGAGGAGTGGGAAAGGGGCGTAGTGAACAAGGAAGCTGGGATAAGCTTCTATACGGATGGTTCCAAACTGGATAACCGAGTAGGAGGCGGTGTTTTCTCAGCTTAATTAGATACCAAAATCGCCTTCCGGTTACCAGACCACTGCAGTGTCTTCTAAGCGGAGGTCACCGCAATTAAAGAAAGCCTTCTTGTACTGACAAGGAGTGTGCTCTCAACAAGGAATATATTTATATATACAGACAGCCCGGCGGCTTTGAAATCTCTGATGTCTCATAGGATTTCGTCGAAGAGAGTGAAAGAATGCCATGATCTTCTAGCGGATCTGACATCCTATTTCACGGTAACCCTGCAATGGGTCCCTGGATACAGTGACATCCCCGGGAACTGTGTAGCAGATGAACTAGCCAGAAAGCCCCACCCTACAACTAGATCCTGGTAAGGAAGACATATATATCTCTGGATACTTGTAATTACTTAATCGACAAACATGTCATTAACATAGCCGAGCGTCCGTGGAATCAGTCCCTGACTTGCTCAACTAGCAGGCAAACGTGGCATGAATGAAATATGAGCCACAGATGCCGACTGTTAAAATTCAATCGGAATGACATAAGAACTCTAGTAGGAGAACTAACCGGCCACTGTCTAATGGGCAGACAAGCAAGTAGACTTGGTACGCCATATAACGACATTGTAGAAGCTGTCAGGAAATAGAAGAGGAGGAGACCATTAAACATCTTCTATGCGACTGCGCAGCACTAAATAGGTTTAACGGATAAAACTTGTCTCACTGATGAAGTTCATCAGAAGTACGGGGTGGTTCAGAGAAGAGCCAATAGAGTGAGGGACCACAGTCCCGGTGGTATCGCAATAGGCCTCCTAAAGGCCTAGGTGGGTCGAAAGACAGCCACTTTACCTACCTACCTAGTAACATCAAGTCAGCTGTTTGTTTTGTGTCGTTGCCTAAAAAGTTCATTTGAGTCATTACGCAAAAATACATGTTGTGTTCGCTACAAAATTCCATTTAGACTAATTTTTCAAAGGTAAGTATTTAATAAAATTTAATCAGCTGCTTTGGAACAAAATATACCACACTACTGAGACAGAGCAAAAAGTATCTTCACAACATAGATAAAATGATCCGAAACTCCTCTCTTTGCCTTCTGAGAGAGCTCATGAACTTTCAGTGCTGCCAAGAAAAACCACGAGTTCATGAGCTAGTGAACAGATGACAAGCAAAACAATGAACTACCACTAAGAATCCCGCAGAAATAAATTGCGAAATCAGTGGGTAATTTGTGAGATCAGATTTTTTGTTAACCTTTACGTATATTTGTAATCTTTTTTTAAAGAGATTTAATATAGTTTTGTTTTTAAGAAAGAGCGGTTATTTTGTCGCAGAGTATTGTTTTGTTAAGCAGTACCAATTGTCAACGTATATACATATTTTGGTTAGAATTCCGAGCAAATGTTATGTAAACTTTAACTATCGAATAAATTATCAAAAGATATTTATTTATAGAGTGTATTAAAAAAGAAATAAGGTTCATTTTAAGGTTATTTAAAACTTTTAGCTGTTTTGAAATATTAAAATATTTTGTGAAATTTAGTTTTAAACATTAATTTTGAAAATCTTTTGTGATTAAAAAATACATGTACTTATATTTAGAAGTCATATAGGATATCTAGCTTGTTAAACTAATTTTAATTATGTATATTTTTCTGTAAATTGGAAACCGAAAAATACCCAAGAAATACATTAAAAAAGGTTATGACCTACAAGTCCGACGCCGATGCAGGAGAAAACTTGGCATCGGAATCGGAATGCGAAGTCGAGGAAGATCCAATGGAGTCCTAAAGTGATGTGGAGAACACTGAACAAGGTGAGTGTACTTCGGGGTCTGAGCTTTTGGACAGACTCTCCAAACTTTACTCTGAGAGTAAGCTTTTAAGCGACTCTCAAGAAGACGCAGAGAAAACACTAACTAATGCGTCTTCTCCAAATTAATTTACAACACAGCAAATTAGCGTCTTTAGCCCATTTTAACCGCATGGCAGAAGAACGGCCTGACTTCGTCCTCATTCAGGAGCCATGGGTTAATAGAGGGCGGATTTACGGTCTGAGGACACCGGGGTATAATTTATACGTGACTGGCTGCGTAGGTAAGGCTAGGAAATGTATATTGGCTACTAAAAAGCTTGATGTCGACACTACAGTAGTAAGCTGGGAGACAGTGGAAAGAAATACCGACTGGCATCATGCTACATGCCGTATGACGAGGTAGCAATACCATCGAAGCTGATCAAAGAGCTGATACGAGACACCGAAGCATCCAAGGGCTTGATTATACTTGGGTGCGACTCCAACGCACACCACGCACTATGAGGAGCATCAATGAAAGGGGTGAGTTGCTTTTTAATTATTTAATAGGAAGTAAGCTTTTGTTATGCAACATTTATAACCAGAAACCGACAGGAAGGCAGCTGCACATGCAGGAGCTAAAAAAGCGTATTCCTATGATTCCACCATTTCAACCCAAGAACAAAGAGGACCTAGACATCCTTGTTAAACAGTTCACAGATTCTTGTCGTCAAGCAATAGAAGTGGCTTGTCCATTAACCAACAGTAGGGGAAGAATTAGGCCCCCTTGGTCGTCTCCCATACTTAAGAAGATCCAGAAAGATTGCAGGAAGCAATTAAATTTTCCCAAATTATCCCACAGTGACCAAAGAGACTCTAGGCCTACTAATGGATACTCACTTCCCAGACAGTTCCGAGAACCATATAAGGGAGCATATACTGGGGAGTAAAGTGGGCCAAGAGTCCCCTCCGCTAGACATAGTGTCAGATAGTAATGTTTACTTGCCGATAGGCTGCTTCAAGCCTTATAAACCGCCGAGACCAGATGGATTATTCCCTGCTCAGTTACAGCAGTCCATGAGCTATACAATAAGCTGGTTAACAACCATGCTTAAAGGGGCACTGCAATTATACTATATTCTTGTATATACCAAAGGCTGGCAAAAGCTCACACATTAATCCAAAGGATTTTAGACAATCAGTTTTTCATCATTTCTTTTAAAAACGCTGGAGAGACTAATAGAAATACATATAAGGGGAAAACTAAACCCAGGAAAAATGCCAGTTTCGCAGCATGCGTATTCTAAGGGTAGATCCAAAGAAACGGCATTAAGCTCAGTGGTAGCAGAGATTGAAAAGTCTCTGGAGATAAAAGAATACACCCTCGTAGCTTCTTAGACATAGAAGGTACTTTCAATAACATCCAGCCGAAGACCATATTGAGCGCGCTTCAAGATCTGGACATCTCTGAGCCTCTCCGGAAATTAATTGAACAGATGCTCTTGGGCAGATCAATTATTTCAACGCTGGGAACTTCACCGATGCGTAGATCTGTCCGAAGGGGTACACCCCAAGGAGTTGTGTTATCCCCACTTCTCTGGATCCTGACAATGAATAAATTGCTTATGGATCTAGAAAAGATGGGGGACATGTTGTGGCCTACGCTGATGATGTGGCAGTTTCGGTTAGAGGCAAGTTCCCGAATACCCTCGCTAGCCTTATTCAGACAATATTAAACGATATTAATCGATGGGCCGTATCATGCGGACTAAATTTAAATGCTAGCAGGACAGAACTAGTAGTTCACTAAGTAGTTCACTAAGAAACACAATACTCCAGAAATCACGCCACCATCTTTAAATGGCACCAGGCTAACGATAGGATATTAAGCAAGCTACTTGGGACTAATTTTGGACAGGAAGCTTTCTTGGAAACAAAACTTGGAAGCGAGGGTAAATAACGTAGGTACAGCGCTTTACACGTGTAAAAGAATGGTGGTACATAGTAATTGCAAGACCGATCATGACTGACGGTATATTAGTATGGTGGGCAATTACAGGAAAGAAATATGCGATTAGAAGCATAGAAAGTATACAAAGAGCAGTTAGTATTTGCATCAGTGGAGCTCTCAGAACTACACCAAGCCAGGCACTCAACCTACTTTTACACTTACCGCCAACAGATCTAGAGACTAAGGGAATCCTCCTTACTAGTCGCTAGTAACAAGGGACATTTCTTGATACTTAGGAAGTTCCCGTTTCTTCCCATAACCACGGATTTTCGCAATCCTACACAGCTGAATCTAAATCCGGACCCCAAGATTGCCTCCCCCTCCAGAGAGGAGTGGGAAAGGGGCGTAGTGAACAAGGAAGCTGGGATAAGCTTCTATACGGATGGTTCCAAACTGGATAACCGAGTAGGAGGCGGTGTTTTCTCAGCTTAATTAGATACCAAAATAGCCTTCCGGTTACCAGACCACTGCAGTGTCTTCTAAGCGGAGGTCACCGCAATTAAAGAAAGCCTTCTTGTACTGACAAGGAGTGTGCTCTCAACAAGGAATATATTTATATATACAGACAGCCCGGCGGCTTTGAAATCTCTGATGTCTCATAGGATTTCGTCGAAGAGAGTGAAAGAATGCCATGATCTTCTAGCGGATCTGACATCCTATTTCACGGTAACCCTGCAATGGGTCCCTGGATACAGTGACATCCCCGGGAACTGTGTATCAGATGAACTAGCCAGAAAGCCCCACCCTACAACTAGATCCTGGTAAGGAAGACATATATATGCCTCTGGATACTTGTAGTTACTTAATCGACAAACATGTCATTAACATAGCCGAGCGTCCGTGGAATCAGTCCCTGACTTGCTCAACTAGCAGACAAACGTGGCATGAATGAAATATGAGCCACAGATGCCGACTGTTAAAATTCAATCGGAATGATATAAGAACTCTAGTAGGAGAACTAACCGGCCACTGTCTAATGGGCAGACAAGCAAGTAGACTTGGTACGCCATATAACGACATTGTAGAAGCTGTCAGGAAATAGAAGAGGAGGAGACCATTAAACATCTTCTATGCGACTGCGCAGCACTAAATAGGTTTAACGGATAAAACTTGTCTCACTGATGAAGTTCATCAGAAGTACGGGGTGGTTCAGAGAAGAGCCAATAGAGTGAGGGACCACAGTCCCGGTGGTATCGCAATAGGCCTCCTAAAGGCCTAGGTGGGTCGAAAGACAGCCACTTTACCTACCTACCTAGTAACATCAAGTCAGCTGTTTGTTTTGTGTCGTTGCCTAAAAAGTTCATTTGAGTCATTACGCAAAAATACATGTTGTGTTCGCTACAAAATTCCATTTAGACTAATTTTTCAAAGGTAAGTATTTAATAAAATTTAATCAGCTGCTTTGGAACAAAATATACCACACTACTGAGACAGAGCAAAAAGTATCTTCACAGCATAGATAAAATGATCCGAAACTCCTCTCTTTGCCTTCTGAGAGAGCTCATGAACTTTCTGTGCTGCCAAGAAAAACCACGAGTTCATGAGCTAGTGAACAGATGACAAGCAAAACAATGAACTACCACTAAGAATCCCGCAGAAATAAATTGCGAAATCAGTGGGTAATTTGTGAGATCAGATTTTTTGTTAACCTTTACGTATATTTGTAATCTTTTTTTAAAGAGATTTAATTTTTTTGTTTTTAAGAAAGAGCGGTTATTTTGTCGCAGAGTATTGTTTTGTTAAGCAGTACCAATTGTCAACGTATATACATATTTTGGTTAGAATTCCGAGCAAATGTTATGTAAACTTTAACTATCGAATAAATTATCAAAAGATATTTATTTATAGAGTGTATTAAAAAAGAAATAAGGTTCATTTTAAGGTTATTTAAAACTTTTAGCTGTTTTGAAATATTAAAATATTTTGTGAAATTTAGTTTTAAACATTAATTTTGAAAATCTTTTGTGATTAAAAAATACATGTACTTATATTTAGAAGTCATATAGGATATCTAGCTTGTTAAACTAATTTTAATTATGTATATTTTTCTGTAAATTGGAAACCGAAAAATACCCAAGAAATACATTAAAAAATCTCAAAACTTATTTCTTTCCTTAGTAGCACCACTGTCAAATGTTATAAAAAATGTGGACTTTGACAGCGCTCTCTCGAATCAAAGAGTTTCGGATCATTTTATCCATGCTTCACAGTTAAGTGCTTTGACAAAGTATCAACTAACGAATTATCAGATTAACGTGTTCGGTCTGATTACCACTGCAGAAGCAACTAGTTAGCGAATTCGTAGTTGCCAGAATGTTCTAGAAGCAATGTTTTGTTACAGATTTACTATATAAGGACTGCCGGATTGGGCAGCAAACACAGTTCTAGTTAGAGTGTTGTCGTGATAAGAACAATTGAGACATAAGCAAGAAGTGGTAAGCTCGAATAACGAGCAATAAGTGTTAAGTTGTTGGAATTAGAAATAAAGATAAGTGTGTAGCCATTAAATTGGGACTTTTATTTAACAATCCAGTGATCGAACTCAAGGGTGAGTTACAGGTAGACGATTTATCGAGAAATCCGTTACAATGGTGGTCTTATCGAGCCAAAACAGTTTACTCGTTAGTCCTACCCACATTTTATTTATTATAAAAATTTAAAGTGCAAATCAACATTAAAAAATTTTCAAATTGGTTCCTTAAGCACATTAAGTGAACCTATTCGCCTGTGGTAATTGACAAATTAGGCTTTCCACCACTTAATTACATGCGTACAAATATATATACGTACTCAAGACAAGAAGTGTAATAATAAAACATAATTGTTTTGCCGTCGGCTATTGCACTCTTTTTGTCAAAAAATAATAAATGTAATTAAATATATGCATCCGCACTCGCAAACATATATACGAATAATGAGCCAGTTGATATATTATTTGCTGTTAGCAAACACTAATAGCGGATAGATCATTCTAAAGCAAATATCCAGCAAAAAATTAAAAAATTGCGATTGTTCTACAAAATTTTTGTGTACCGATTTTATTTGTTTATTTCGGGCATACATTACAAAACTATTATTTTTTTCAATAATATTCAACCTGAACTAAGAGGAAAATATACAAAAAAAAAAGTTTCTGTTAACTTTAATTTATCGTTAACCTTACGTGAATTTTATCAACTTTTTCAGCCCTTCTATAAATTCTTACCCAAATCATTTAAATAGAGGAAATTAACAGAGTTGAACTTAATTCGCCTTACGATAGCAAAACAAGGATTCGATGGTTGTCATGGGCTGCCGACCCCGCGTTGATGCCTCCTGTCGCCTTGGTCTGGAGGAAGGTGGAGCTGCCTGTCTTCGGAGGCGATCCGGATGGCTGCTCTGCTGCGATCTGCGGCTTGGGGCGAGTTGTCACCCGACGGCCCGCTTTGGGGTGCGGTGTAGCATGGTGTGGTGCTGCCTACTGCACAGTTGACAAAGCGTAACCGACGTACACGCCGGAGTCGTGTGGACCGTAGCCAAACAGTTGAGGCAGTGCCCGTGAGCTTGGGCAACCTGCTGACGTTGGAGGGGCTGCATACTTCGAAAAATGCTGCAGTGTTGCATCCGGTGTGTGCGTCGACACAGTGTGCATCGGCTGCGTTGAGATATCGTTGCTGGTGCTGATGAAGGTGGTAGTGGTCGCGGGCCATTACGGGGAGCGGTTGCAGGAACGATTGCCGCTGCGGTTCATGGTGTTGGAGTTGCCCCAGGGCGCGGCACATTGATTGCGGACCTCACAGATAGCGTTGGTGTTGCTGTCATATCTACTTCAAAATTGATGTGTATGAAGAAGTTGGAATGATTATACATTTGTGGCATGTAAATTTATGGCGAATGTGCCACGGTATGTGGCAGGAACGGATCGTCAATTTGATCGATCATTCCGGTTAGAATGGTTGGTTTATAACGGTTTTGTCATTTGCGGGTTTATTGGTTAGTTATACGACTAATTCATTTGCGTCGCGGTAATATCGGCGGATGGTTTGTTATTTGCGGTTTTGTCATTAGATACGGTTGGAAGAAAACAAAATTCCACGAGCGGTCTTGTCAGTAATATAGTTTTTCTATGCGGCCAAGCCGCCATTCTGTGGGGAGTAGACAATCATCGTGTATAATGACACAGTCTCCAAGCTTTGGTGCTTTTTCTGGAGTTTTCCATCGGTACCTTATATGAAGGTCCTTGATGTACTCTTCCTTTAATCGGCGGCTGAAATCATGATGGAGAATTTTGATTCTTTTCCATCGACTTAATAGGGATAGCGACCCCACGCCTTGCTCAGGTATGGCCAGAATGGGTGCTCCTTTGAGAAAATGCCCTGGAGTTAGGGCTGTGAAGTCGGAGGGATCTTGCGAAAGTGTTGTGAGTGGCCGTGAATTGAGAACGGCTTCAATTCGGATTAATAAGGTAGTGAATTCTTCATAATTGAATTTATAATTTCCAGCTACTTTTTTGAAGTGGGATTTGAAGCTCTTTACAGCTGATTCCCATAATCCACCCATATGAGGGGCGCTTCGTGGGCGACCTTAGCATGGACGACTTTAATTGAAAAGGCCCAGCAAAATCGACACCTGTGACTGTGAAAGGCAGAGCGAAGTTACAGCGTTCCGGTGGAAGTGCTGCCATAATCTGCGTTGGCAACTTCTGCTTATGCAGAATGCAGATCTTGCACATGAAAATGCATTTTTTTATTTGGGGCTTTAGTCGGGGAATGTAGAACTCTTGCCGGACTATATGTTGCATTAGGCGATGTTCTGCGTGGAGCATAAGTAAGTGGATATAATTGAGGAGTAAAGTGGCAAGTCGAGATTTCTCTGGTATGATTAGAGGGTTTTTTTTTTTTTTTTATGGATACGCCAAAGGTTGGTGTAAATCTTCGAAAGATATTGATGGCCCGTACCATCAATTATGGCCGATTCACTGTACAATATAAAGTGTACAGCGCATACGTGCTAAATCACCACCTTGCTCTCAGACCTGTGTTTACCTGCGGAACTACCGTTAGGCTTTCCTTCGCAGGGCAGATATTATACACAGTAATGCTTCTTTATTTCTATTCCCTTATGGGGTCGTCTTAGTTTTGTAATGCAGTATCTCGGGACTGCACCCTCGGTCTTTCAGCTACTTCGTCTTCGCGGGCCTTTTGCATGATATACGATATTATACCGCTTACTTTATCCCAGCCATTTTGGGAGGATAGCATATGACGCACAACATCAGTGGAACGTATTGGTAGAGATTTCCCTAGTTTCTCAGATAGTATTCGTCTTTCATTTCGGAAACGGACACATTTTACCACGAGGTGATCTGCCGTTTCAGTGTAGTTTTCGCAGTATGTACAGTATGGTGTTTCAACGTGCTTGTATTTATATAGATATGCTCTGAAGCAGCCGTGGCCAGATTAAAACTGTGTGAGGTAATAGTTCACCTCGCCGTGTTCGCGCATAGTCCACTCTTGGATATTGGGTATCAAGGAGTGGGTCCACCTTCCCTTACTTGACGTATTCCACCTTTTCTGCCATTGAGTGAGGCACTTCTCGTCGATTTTTCTAAGTTCTTGAGCATACTGGTTGGATGTTTTAACGTGTCGAATATCACGCACTAATGAGCAACGCAAAGCTGCAATGTCTATGGGTAGTCTACCTGATATAACACTTATTGCATCATCTGATACCGTTCTAAACGCACAGCACGTTCTTAGTGATGCTAGTCTGTGTGTTGAGACCAATCCTCTCATATAGGAACTATATTTGGTTGCTGGTAGCCAAAATGGTGCCGCATACAGAATTATTGAGTTACTGACACATGTCAGTAGCTTTCTCACCTGCTGTCTAGAGCCCCGCGTATTGGGCATTATCCTAGCGATTGCCGATACAGACCGCGCCGCTTTGTTATGGGTGGCGATTAGGTGCTGTTTGAATGAGATCTGTGGTCCAGGATCACTCCCAAATATTTGAGGTAAGGGCTCGATTTTATGGTGTTCCCATCAATGCTGATCTCAATGGTTTCAACTTTCTTTCGACTACTCATTAGCACCACCTCAGTTTTGTGTGTTGCTAGTTCTAGACCGGTGTTCTCTAGCCAGTTTTTAACATGGCTTATGGCTTCACTACAATTATTCTTCGCCTCATTTAGAGTTTTCGCTACGACTACGACCGCAATATCGTCCGCGTATCCTACTATTTTTACTGTGTCCGGCACCGCTACTCTTAGAACTCCGTCATTTATTATATTCCACAGGACAGGACCAAGAACTGATCCCTGTGGGACACCGCCAGTAACTTTGTATGCTTCGGGACCGTGTTCGGCATCGTAAACCAGAACTCTATTTTTGAAATAGCTCGTAACAATTCGACAAAGGTAATCCGGTACCTTTAGCTCTTTCAGGGCCCTTATAATTAGCGTCCATTTGGCCGAGTTGAAGGCGTTCTTTATGTCGAGGGTAATGACAACGCAGTATTGCTTATCACCCCACCGCCATCTACTCCCTTCCAGTGCTTTTTTTTGCTAGTTTTGTGACAGTGTCTATGGCATCCACGGTGCTTCGTCCTTTCCGGAAGCCAAACTGCATTGGGTTCAATTCACAGTCTCCTTCGGTGTATTTTTCAAGCCGTTTACGTATTATGGTTTCCAGAACCTTTCCTGCCGTATTGAGCATGCAGAGAGGGCGATATGATTAGGGTTCTCCCGGAGGTTTGTCACCCTTTCGGAGAAGAACTAGCCGTTGCCGCTTCGTTTTGTCATATTTTTGGGCATCGTACTACTGGGGCTTTGCCTATGTCGTGGATTTATATCGTACTAGGTCGAGATTTGCGAATGATGATAGTAGAGATGTACCCCTCGCATTTGTAAAGGTACTTCCCCATTCGACCGCCCACGCATTAAAATCGCCGGCTACCACTAGCGGTACCTTACCCCTTGCGTGCGTTGTGAGCTTGAAGAGCATGTCCTGAAATTGCGTAAGTGATAGGCTGGGAGCAGCGTAGTAGCTATAAAAATGTATGCCTTTTATCCTTCCATATACAAAGCCATTATCTTGACTTTTGGGTGCTTCTTCAAACGGTATATTGCTTAAAACCCATATCGCGGATTTTGAGCTTTTATCTTCGGTCCAATTACTGTCACTACCTGGGGTTTTGTACTGTTCGCTGAGTAGTAGTACGTCTGTGTTGAGATCTGATGCAGTTTTTGTCAGTAGTGCTTGAGCTGCTGAGCAGTGATTCAGGTTCAGTTGGAGGCACCTAATCATTTGCCTGAGGTTTTCCAACAGCCTTTTTGTATGCTAGGCAGATGTAACAACCAGTCGGGTGCTTATTTCCACCTTGTGGGCATAGCACACACAAAGGGTCTTTAATACAACCTTTTGCGGTGTGACCTTTCTCTCCGCATCGGAAACACGAGCCAGTAAGATCTCTAGTGCTTTTACAGTTGCGTAGTGTATGTCCAAACTCGAGACATTTGAAGCAGCGGACTGGTCTGGCGACTTCTCGGATTCTACAATTGACCCAGCCTATCCTTATTTTGTTTGCGCTAAGGAGTTTATTCGAGACTGTTACAGGAAGACTAATAAGTGCTACTTGTGTTTCGCCTTTGAGACGACGCATGGATTTAATGGCACTGCTTTCTATTTTGTCATCATCGGGCAATTTCTCATTTATTGCATTGCAGACTTCCTCGACTGATGTTGCCTCGTCCAAATCTCTGATCTCTAGTGTAACCGCGTGCCCTAGGACTCTGACTACTGCTATATCTTTTAGGACCTCTAAAGTGCGCTCTCTAAGTTTACTGGATGACTCCTTCCGATTAGCTTTAAGTTTAAGCAACAGTTCACCCTTCACTGTTCTTCGCTGTCGCCGAGGTCTTGTAATCTGGGGTCCGACTTCATTTTTTTTAACATATCTGCATAAGATGCGTCGCTTGTCTTTACAATCACTAAAGCTTCAGAGCGCTTGGCCTTCCGTTTTGGGGCCTTTGGTTCGGTATTCTTAGGTTCAGCCTTACTTTTTTTGGTCTTACTTTTGTTACTGACCAGTACCCACTCAGGCTCTGGAACTTGTGGCGGGGCGATATCTTTACTTTCGCAGGTTGTTCGATTGTTAGGCGTTTGTGCTATTGGCTATTGGTCGTCTCTTGCTGTTCGAGGTTTCCTTATCATTCTCGAGTTTTCTCTTGGCCTGCATCGCAATCATGAACCATGGTGAGGTTTGTGACATGTTTTCCCTCAGTTCACATTCTTTAGGTTTGGCTCGTTCATAGGCAGCTACTTCATATAATGCGGTTATCCGTCCGATGGTGTCTCTCATGGCTTGGTGGATAGATCGTCTTTTCCCATCCTCAAGCATGGCTACGAGGTTTCCGATTTGTTCGCCAAGTTGGTAGAAAGCTGATATATTTCCTCCAATATCCTCTCTTCTTACTACAGGTGTCGTATTTACCAATGTATCCTGCTCGACACTTACAGGTATACTGTTTTCGCCTCTAGTATGTGGTGAAGGCGTCCTCATTATAGTTGACCTTCTCCTAAAAGCCGTGTGTTCGTTTCCGTTTTTAAGTTCGTTTTGTAGTTCCGTTGTGGTATTGATGGGTTTTGGTTCTATTAAGCTGTTCATATTTGTGTGATTGGGTCCCCCCTCAGGGCCGCTATCTCCGCTCGCTTTGTGCAATCGCTGTGTTGATCCCGTGATTATCTTTGCATTGCAGGGAGGTCACGCAAGGGTTGACGTAGGTCCTTATGGGTGCCTACGTTCAGTGCCAGATCGGCGTTAATTGGGAGCATGTTCAACCGAAAATTGCAGCACCAACTCAATGGCGGCAAGCATTGAACGTACTCTGAGGCCTTGCCAGGGTTTCAGTGGGGACGGGAGGCATCCGTAGCATTAACCGACAAGCCATTTCAGCAAGATGTCACTCCGCTTACTGAGGTTGCCGAATACCACGTCTGTCAGCGCCAAATCATGCATTTCCAAATAAATATTTCCAGTAGGGTCTCACCAGGGTCTTACTGGGCTCAGACTCTGGGGTCCGTTTAAACAGGCATTTGCCATTTGTGTCGCGGTTTAGGACTTGATCCTAGCGCGTCGCGTTGCGTGATGTTAACAGCCGCACCTAACATGGTGAACAGACGCAGACCAGGAAGCCGCTCATTGTGAGTCCGTCGCGCCTGGATTTTGGTATTACTCACCATGCCTATGCATGCCTATGCATGGTGAGGGGGACACCTATTTTATAGAGGCGGTGTCGGCTCGCCTCTGTCTGTCTGATTAGAGGGTGACGTTCATTATACGTAAGGCTTGAATTGGCAAGCCCACCATTCGCACGAAGCAGACCTTTCGTGTCTAGGAATGGGTTAAGAACTAAGAGTGAACTCCTTTTATCAATGGGTTTTGGTTCTCTTAATATTGTTATATCGCGGCTGAAGCAGCGCATTTGAGTTGATGCGATTAGAGCGACCTTTGCCTTTTGCAATTCTAGGTGCATCAATGTATGGCATTTGGGATATTCTGAGGGAACTTCCTTAACTTTAATTTTAAGTCGCTCTATGAACTTTAACATATAGGCGATTACTCTGAGGGCTTGGGAGAACGATGAAAATCGCTCAAGCAAGTCAGTATCCTCCACTGCTGTGTGAAAGGAGTAAATTTTTCGACTTTCTGGGGCTATTATATTGCGCATGGGCGATTGTGGCCAAGAATCAAGAGATTCTGTTAACCAGCGAGGTCGCCAAGTGGCTGATCCCACTAGGTCAAGTATTTGAGATGTTCGATTAGCCATGTACGTCTTCCATGCATGCGGTGGTTTTTCCAACCAGGCTAGAGCGATTTCAGAATCGGACCAGAGATACAATCTATGTTTCTTCATGTTTAAATGGGTCTGCACCATGGAAGCTAATTTTGCGAGTAGTAGCGCGCCACAGAGCTCAAGTCGAGGTAGACTTAGCGTTTTTAAAGGAGCCACCTTTGCTTTTGCTACTAATAAGTGGTTTGTGATCGCAGTATCGCTTTGTGTGCGCACATAGATAGTGGCACAGTTTGCCTTCTCCGAGGCATCATAGAAGCTGTGTATTTCGACTTTGTGTTCGGGGAAATAGTTTACCCATCGTGGGATTTGTATCAGGGAAATGTCTTCCAGATTGTTTGCGAACTGGGACCATTTTTCTAAGCGAAGAGGTTTCACTTGTTCGTCCCAGTCGGTTCCGTCTAGCCATAATTCTGGTATCAAGATTTTCGCTTGTATCATAGTTGGCAAAAGCCATCCTGCCGGGTCGAAAAGTTTTGCCACAGAGGATAAAATTTGGCGTTTTGTTATGGCGGATAATGCTGATATTGACTCTGTAGTGTATGAAAACTGGTCAGATATCGCATTCAGATGGATCCCCAGAGTTTTTGTTGTACTTTCCTTTTCGAATTTAAGGAAATTAGTGTCCAACAGATTTTCTTTAGGTATATCCTTTAAGATATTAGGGTGGTTCGCCGTCAACTTTTTTAACGGAAACCCTGCGGTTTTCAGGGCTTTTACCACCTTTGATAGTGATTCGTATGCTTGTGAAAGATTGTGACTTCCAGACAGGATATCGTCTACATACGTTTGTGTTTTTAACACCTGGGTTGCCAGAGGAAATTCTGACTTGGTGTTTTCTGCCAATTCGTGCAGTGTTCGAACGGCTAAATGAAGAGCACAGTTAACGCCAAAGGTAACTGTTTTCAGTCGCGGAGTGAAAATCTTGATCGTCTTTATGTACGACTATTTGTCTATACACTTTTTCGACGTCTCCGTTAAAAACGTATTTAAATATACGCCAATTTAAAACGAGTAGCATTAAATCTGGTTGGAGCGTGGGTCCCGTAAATAGGATATTATTTAGGGAATTCCCCGAGCTAGTGGATCTTGATGCATTAAAGACAACTCCTACTTTAGTTGTTTTTTTGTCTGGCTTTACTACTGCGTGATGAGGCAAGTAAAATGAGTAATATTTGCCATGTATGATTTTTTCGCATGGGCTTACTTCCTCCACGTGGTCTAAATGGAGGTATTCTTCTAACACGCCATCGTATTCTGGCTTAAGCTCACCTTTTTTAAGTAAGTTTTTTTCCATACTTAAAAACTGCTGTATTGCAGAGGTGCGAGAGTGACCTAAGGAGAGTGTGTTAGGAAATTGTTGTTTTAGTGGTAGTCGTACGAAATGCCGAACTTTGCTTTGTAAAAATCTTCACAATACTGATCTTCAGGGGTTGTGATTGATATGGGGGGGAGCTCTTCTAACTCCCAAAATTTCTTTAATTGTGAATTGAGGTATTCGTTTGAGATTTCCTCAACTTCAGTGGTCATGGTTGTAACTGGTTCGGAAACTAGTCCACTTAGGTTCCAACCAAAAATAGTATTTTGTGCCAATAGTGTATTTGAAATTTTCTCAATACCTTCGAGTATTATCTGTGGTTTTGAGGTGTGAAACTTTTGCCAGTGCTTGCTATTTATGTGATAGCTTGGAAGCATATTTGTAAGTAGCGGTAAGACTATAGCTTCTGCTTGTATGTGCTTATCCGCTTGGGGGGAAATT
The DNA here is from genome assembly GCF_042242935.1 of Bactrocera oleae. NCBI lineage: Eukaryota > Metazoa > Arthropoda > Insecta > Diptera > Tephritidae > Bactrocera > Bactrocera oleae. Next base: position 56,886,619 of record NC_091537.1, on the reverse strand, counting down.
AAGGTAATGGGGCAGATTTTATTTGAGTTTTGGACTGCTCTTCCGCCCATTCCCTTGATTTCAAAATTGGCTAGTTTTATTGGCAGTTGTAGCCTATTTTGAGCTCTAGACGATGAAAGATCGTTGTGGTCCTTGGTCTATTAAGGCCCTAAGTTTAAAAAATTCTCCTCGGTGTTCGAAGGAAACGACTGCTGTTGGTAGTAGTACTCTACTGTGATTTTGGCTGTGTAACGTTTGGGTTTTTATTGCCTTTGAGCAGCATGATGCTTCTTGGCAATTTTCGGGATTTCGCACTTCGGGATTTGCTGTTGCAACTAAACCCGTGGCTCTTTTCATATTTGCGCTGTTTGGGGGTGAACTGGAAAAATTATTTATATGAAATAAAATGATGTCGTTTATGACAATAAACGCAATTAAACTTGCTTTCACACTCTTTCAGAGTATGCGAACGTGACAAGTAGTTTGTGCAAAGTTTTTTTGTTCTCACAAAATTGTTCCTATCGACAATATTCAATTTTTTGAATTTACCGCAAGATTTAAGTTTATGCCCTCCTGTACACAGTTCGCATGACGTTTGTTTATACTGTTCGGATGTGAACGATTGATTTTTAAAAAAACTTCTATTTAAATTGTTATTGCTACTGGCTTGGGGTCTGTGGAAGCTTCTATTTAGGTCATGTTGAACGGGTTTTGTTCTGACCATTTTTTTATCTACCCTTTCTGCGATTTCATATTGGGTAGTTAGGAAATCTTTCATTTGTTGCCACGTGGGGCATTTTCTTCGTGATGAGAACGATTGCTCCCACAAAAGTAACGATTTTTCTGGTAATGCCGCGGTCCATATATTAAATAGAATAGGATCCCAGCTGTCTGTGGCAATATTTTGTGTCGATAAAACGGACAAACAATTTCAAACAGTGGATTGTAGTCTAATAAATTCATCACTTGTATCTTTCTAAATTAGTATCGTTACTTGCTTATCGATCAATATTCTTTCATTTTCGTATCTTGCTTTTAGAGCTTCCCAAGCCAGATTGAAATTATCGTTATTTAGTGCGAACTGTTTGACGCCTGTTTGACCTTTTGTTTTGTATCGGAGGTGATACAATTTTTGTGCATTTGTTAATTTTGGGTGGTTTATGTAAACGGCTGTAAACATGTCCCGGAAAGACGGCCATTGTTCATAACCACCATTAAAGATTTCTGTATCACATGTGGGCACCTTGAGATAGATGCCTGAATTTGACTCTTGACATTGAATTTGTGGCAGCTCTACTCTCGGATGTGGAGTAGGTGCAATTGCTTTAATTAATTTTAATTGAACCGAAATCATTGCTTTTGTTCCTTCACACTGGTCTAAGCAGTTTTTGTACTTGGCGTAAGCCGAGGACTTAAAATTTTCTGGTAGATCTGAGTCGTCAGATTCTACTATGGCGTCATATGAAGCTTGGAGACGAATCCAAAAATTGTCGAGATTTTCCTTTTTGATTTCTAATGCCGATTCAGAATTATCTTGAATCGGAGAAGAAGAAAATCGAGTGCAGTATCTTTTCTAAACTGTCACTCTCAGCAATGAATTTACTGTATGTAATGTCTTTCCCCCTTTTTTTTGCTTTGTAGCACCTTGCTTTGAGCATGCAGTTACTGCAGGTGTATATGGACTTCTTTCGTCAGAAATCCTTTTTGGAACTTTTAGCAACTGAGTTGTTTTAGAATCTTTCGAGTCTGAGCTCATTGAGGAGATGTGCCGAAATAAAATAAAATATTTTCAATGTAAGAAATATATGTATATTTGAAACCACTTTTAAGAAAATAAAATTAATATTATTTAATTGATTAATATTAAACGCAAATGCTTTTATACTCTCGCAACCTGTTGCTACAGAGTATAATAGTTTTGTTCACCTAACGGTTGTTTGTATCACCTAAAACTAATCGAGTTAGATATAGGGTGATACATATATAAATGATCAAGATGAAGAGACGAGTTGAAATCCGGGTGACTGTCTGTCCGTCCGTCCGTCCGTCCGTGCAAGCTCTAACTTGAGTAAAAATTGAGGTATCTTTATGAAACTTGGTAGACATGTTTCTTAGTACCGTGAGACGATTGGTATTGCAGATGGGCGTAATCGGACCACTGCCACGCCCACAAAACGCCATTAATCAAAAACAAATAAATTGCCATAACTAAGCTCCGCAGTAAGATACAAGACTGTTATTTGGTACACAGGATCACATTAGGGAGGGGCATCTGCAGTTAAATTTTTTTTTTAAGTGGGCATGCTCCCGCCTCTAATAGGTTTAATGTGCATATCTCCTAAACCGCTAATGCTATAATAACAAAATTCACTGGAAGCAAATGTTTTTAGCACTTCTATTGACGGTGTGATAATAGTTGAAATCGGGTTGCAACTCCGCCCACTCCCCATATAACGGTACTGTTAAAAACTACAAAAAGCGCGATAAATCAAGCACTAAACACGCCAGAGACAATTTTATCTCTGGAATGGTATGAGATGACTTTAAAGGAACCGCGTTCAAAATTAGACAGTTTGCGTGGCACAGCCCATCTTTAGGTGAAAACCCATATCTTGAGATCTGCTAAACCGATTTCAACCAAATTAGGTGCATAACGTTCTTTTCGAGTCTCTATATCATAGTGCGAAAATGGGCGAAATCGGACTACAACCACGCCTACTTCCTATATAACAGCATTTTAAATTTTATCTGATTCTTTCACTTTCCACTACGCAAATCAGGTAACAATGATTATATCGGGGTAAAACTTTGCGTGAATAATGCAATTAAAGTATGCCACCTTGTGGACAAAAATTGTCTTAATCGAACCAAAACTGTTTAAGCCCCTAAGTACTAAATATGTGGACCCCAGTGCCTATAGTTGACCTTCTACCGAAAATATCAGTCAATCCACAAAGAAATCTCAAACGAGTATATTATTTGACTTAGCGAGAGTTTAAAATGTTCGGTTACATCCGAACTTAGCCCTTCCTTACTTGTTTATTAATTCTTTTATTTGTATGTATTATGTGTCCGTAATTCCTATAGGGTATACCTATAAGCGGATCAGCTGATACATATGTACTTGACGTTATGCGCAATTGAGAGCTCGTCTTAGAGATCAATGCACTTTGTACATATGTAAATATGTATCTATGTAATATACTATGTTTAAATATTTTTGCGCAATCCTGCTTGTTTTTGTTGGTCAAAGAACAAGGGGTATTGCGAGTATATGCCAATGTGGACTTTGAAACTACTGATGTATGTTTGTATACCTGAGCGCGTATATATGTGCGCAGTGCGAAAAGACCGCAAAAAGGAAAAAATATACCGCAGGTATTCTTGTAAACTGTGTGTATATATGTATGCATATCACGTAATATATTTGTCGGAATGTATGTACGCAGTGCGAAAAGACCGCGAAAAGTAGAAGAATTTACTGCAGGTATTCGAGTAAAATTTATGTATATATGTATGTATATCAATTTTTTGTAATATTAATGCTTTAAACGGAGGTTTTCTCCTAATATAGTATGTATATATTTAAATATGTTAAATATAATATGTATATGTATGTATCATAAATTGTATTGGCCTTTATGTATGTATGTTTAAATTTATTTTCTAAGTTTTCGCTTTTGTTTTATTTTCTTTTGATTTGCCTTTGCTTATTTTACGCAATCCGGCTTATACTTGATAAAGTATAAGGGGTAATGCTGGAAATAGGTGCAAGTAAATACTTGAATTATTTAGTTGTAGAGATATTTTTGTGTATTTGAACACAACGGTAAGCATTTAGGCAATCTAGAGTTCGATGGATATATATTTTTTACCAAACTGTTTTATCTGTTAGCGGTATTCCGGTTTTTACCGGAAAATAAACCGAAATATAGAAACAGTTTGGTAACCGCTCTTTTTTGTTATTGCCTTTATTAAGACGGATTTATGTAATAAATAAACCGCAAAGGCATAAATTTTAACATACATATAATAATATGATATATTATATACAGATACTAAATGGAATCGATACGACTCACTTTGGGGTTTCCGCCAAGGGGTTTTGGGGACAATGTTATAATGCTTAGCTGCGGTGGGTGACTTTGGTGAGCTGGTGTGGTTGTTGTTGTTTGCTGTTAAGGTTTTTGATTTAAATTCGCGCCCGTTCTGTATTTTTATGTTATGTTGTTTTTTGTTCAAATTCGCGCCCGTATGTAGTTTCTCAATATTTCCCGCACGTTGTTGGTTTTTCTTCTTTTTTTTTTTTGTTATGTATATATGTCTGTGTCACTTCACTTCACACACTTCTATCGTTTGTATATATATATATATGTTTATATATAAATATATTTTTTTTTGTATATGCATATGCACTATATGTGTTTGTTTTTCTTTCACTGACCTTTTTTTCACTTGTTTGCACTTTTCCGTCACCAAAAAACCAAACGGACACTGTCGGTACGGCTTATATAAAAAGAATACGGGCGGAAAAGTTTGACGTCTCGATCGCTCGAATTGCTAACGAAAAAGAGAAGCCATCTGGTCCTCTGTTAGTCCCTTTTGATTGTTGGGTTGTGTAGAGTTGTGTTGTGATGTGATGTGTATGTGTGGGTGGTCTGAGTGGTGTGATGTCTGTGTGGTGTGATGTCTTGTTGTGGATCGTGTTTATGTGGTGTGTTGGCGCGCAGTGGCGTGTATGGAGGGGGGAGGCGTAACTCATCTAGCCAAAAAGATATATATCACAAGTAAGGAAGGGCTAAGTTCGGATGTAACCGAACATTTTATACTCTCGCAAAGTCAAATGGTATACTCGTTTTAGATTTCCTTGTGGATCTTGCCGCCTTGTTCTATGTTGACAAATATTTTCGGTAAAAAGTCAGCTATAGGCACTGGGGTCCACATATTCAGTACCTAGGGGCTTGAACAGTTTTGATTCGATTTAGACAATTTTTGGTTACAAAATGGCATACTTTAAACATATTATTCACGCAAAGTTTTACGCCGATATAATCATTGTTGCTTGATTTGCATAGTGGAAAGTGAAAACATCAGGTGAAATTTAAAATGCTGTTATATGGGAAATAGGCGTGGTTGTAATCCGATTTCGCCCATTTTCGTACTATGATATAGAAATATGAGAAGAATATTATGTGTCGAATTTGGTTGAAATCGGTTAAGCAGATCCCAAGATATGGGTTTTCACCTAAAAGTGGGCGGTGCCACGCCCACTGTCAAATTTTGAACGTGGTTTCTATAAATTTTTCTCATACCATCCCAGAGATAAAAATTTAATATCTCTGGCTTGTTTAGTGCTTGATTTATCGCGCTTTTAGTAGTTTTTAACAGTAGTGGTATATGGGGAGTGGGCGGTGTTGTCACCCGATTTCACCCATTTTTACACCGTCGATAGAGATGCTAAAAACATTTGTTCCCAGAGGATTTTTTTATTATGGCTTCAGTGGTATAGGAGATATGCACGCCCACTTTAAAAAAAAAATTTTAACTGCAGATGCCCCTCCCTAATGTGATCCTGTATACCAAATAGGAGACTTGTATCTTTTTGTGGAGCTTAGTTATGGCAATTTATTTGTTTTTGAATAATGGCGTTTTGTGGACGTGGCAGTGGTCCGATTACGCCCATCTGCAATACCAACCGTCTCACGGTACCAAGAAACATGTCTACCAAGCTTCATAAAGATATCTCAATTTTCACTTAAGTTACAGCTTGCACAGACGGATAGACGGACGGACAGACAGTCACCCGGATTTCAACTAGTCTCTTCATCCTGATTATTTATATATATATAACCCTATATCTAACTCAATTGGTTTTAGGTGATACAAAGAACCGTTAGGTGAACAAAACTATTATACTCCGTCGCAACATGTTGCGAGTGTATACAAATATACATTGAATTTATTAGGAGGTGGGGCTACGACCCATCACAATACAATCTTTTTTATCAAATTACAGATGTATATATTTTTTAAATTTAATGCTTAGTTATGGCGGTTTATAAGTTTTCGATTAATGGGGGTTTTTGGGCGTGGTAGTGGTCCGATTACGCCCATTTACAATACCAAACGTCTTATGGAGCCAAGGAACATGTGTACCAAGCTTCAGCAAGATATCTTAACTTTTCCTCAAGTTACAGCTTTCACAGACGGACGGGACAGACAGACATCAATTTCAACTCGTCTCGTTATCATCATTTATACGAGTATATATATTTAATGGTTTGCCACATGTATAACCCTATATCTAACTCGATTAGTTTTAGGTGATACAAACAACCGTTAGATGAACAAAACTATTATACTCTGTAGCAACAGGTTGCGAGAGTATAAAAAGTAAGGAAGGGCTGAGTTCGTATGCAACCGAACATTTTATACTCTCGCATAGTCAAATGGTATACTCGTTTGAAATTTCTTTATATATTTTAATAATTAGAGCAATCGTGTGTTTTGTTGTATACGCTTATAATTTATTTTATGTAGAATGAATTACAACTGTATTGAGTATGAAAATAAATCGTTTTTTGCCAATGAATAACATTTTTTATTTATTTTATCGATATTATTATGCATGTTTAGCTTAAAAATAATAAATATTAACAACTTTAAAAATTATATTATTATATTAATTTGTATATAATATTTACAATATTAAACATAAATTTTTATATAGATTCTTATACATATATCCAAATTATATTTTTTTTCTCCGTATACTATTTAGTTTCTATCATATATTTATACAATAATGTCTAATATAATAACATATTATACATATAATTTAAATTTTCTTAATTAGATTGTTTACATATTTTTCTTAAAATTGTCTTAAAAACTACTGTCAAAATTTCTATACCATTTCTTAATATATATTTGAAAAAAAATGAAGGACTATTGCAATAAGTCTGAAAACTTTAGTTGGAAATAGAGACACAAATACTGTCATGATAGCTGTGTACTGTCTCAAAAGTAATTGCATTTGGGATGTAGAGCAGGTTCGCCTCCACGCGGTGCATCCTGGGTAACGCTAAATGACCTGCGGCCTTTACGGCCTTTTCTAGAACTCCTACGGATTTGACCTTAGATGGATCGGTTTGAACCCTGGGCTGGTAATACCCTGCAGAAATGGCTGATGGGCTAATGCCAAGGCCGCCTCCGTCCCGTTAAAACCATGGCAGGCCTCAGAGTACGTTCCCCTCCTGTCATCATTAAGTTGGTGTGGTAGGTGTTTGTTGACATGACTTATTCTTTGCGCTGGTCGGCTCTGAACGCACTGCCTCATAAGGGCGTGCGTTAACCCTCGCCGTGGCCTCGTAACCGAGACAACCTTGGGATCATTTATAGGCGAGCTCTCCGTCAGTCTTAGCTTTAGGCGACCGGATCAATGTAGTGTTTTTCAGACGGAAGTGGCTGCTATCAAGGTGGCGGTAGAAGTACTGCTGCATAGTGCAGCCTCGTTTGTAAAAGCGGCAATACTAACTTCGCGCGAACCGTGCAATCAAAGCTAATCAAGAAGTGGTTGTCCTCTCTAGAGATAGCGTCTGGCTATTACAACATCAGGCTCGTTTGGGTGCCTGGTCATAGCGGAATCGCTGGAAACTGCGAAGCCGATGAGCTAGCCAGGGGGGCACCTTTGCCCCGCTCACATCGGAATGGGATCCGGTAGGATCTCCGTTAGCGTCTTGCGCTCTAGCTTTGGATGGACCTCGCGTGCACTCAGCAGACGCTGGTCGACGACCAAGTCCTGTGCGACCGTGAGATCCTTCTGGCCAAGAGTGGATCGCAGGAGGTCGGGGGGACTTCTCGCCCTGAGCAAAGTGCATCTCGCCGCTATGGTAGGAGTTCTCACTGCACACTGTCCAATGGGCACTCATGCGGTACGGCTTGGAGTACTACCCGATGATAGTTGCCAAAGTTGCATGGAGGTGGGCGGGGTGGAATCATTCCGGCACTTTCTCCTCCAATGTCCAGCTTTCGCTAGGCTACGATTGAAATATCTCGGCAATCACACTTTTGGCGGACCTGAATACTTAGCCGAAATGGATCTTGGCCGTCTTAACAAGTTTGTAGTAAGCACAAAGTGTTTCGTCGACTTGTAAAGGTCTTTTGATCCAGATTATAGGAGTTTTGTAGGTATCAATCAATGGAATAGTTATTCCCTCAGCCGGAACAACTGGAAACTGATTTCTTTCAATTGAAATTTGTTCGTTTCTTTTATATTGAAAAGATTTTTAAACTTTTTCAATTGGTGTCTAAGAACTTTCTAGAGGATGAGGCTTTTTTGATTGCTATCAAACCAACAAAAGGTTTCAAAAATTTAATCCACAGAATTGTTGGAAAGGAACATTGGAAATCAATCTGTATAAGTTGTCCAGCTGCCCCATTAACCAATTCACGTGCTTATATTCACTGTAATCATATATTTGGCGAAGGTTTTTAGTGTCAATTCATAGGGCAGTCCCTGCGTTTCAGAAGTTTTGAAAAGTTTAACTCTTTCCAAAATATTCTCATTTTCACTTATACCAATTCCTTTAACTGAGTCTGTTGCAGTTGAAATGAGAGCTTCAGTTGGGATTCGACTGAGCTTAAGGGCATTTAAATTATTTGTCTTTTCATTGGACCAAAATAAATGTATGACCTCATCGGGAACTTTTTCGAAATTAACTACTCGAGTTTCATTGAGTGATATGTTCTCATTTGTCATAGTACCAGATGCCATATGATTTAATGCAATTGCAGAGGGCTGATCCTCCCGTTGTCTCATTATTTCTGTTAATTCCAAGTATTTAAATAACTCCCACAAAGGGGAACCAACTAAAGTGCTGTATGCATCATTGGGATTAGGAGAGAATATCCACCTATCTCCAACAGGTGAGAGTTGCTTCAAATCACCAAACACTTTGATCGGAATACCACCGAAGGGGCTGTCTGTTTTGAAAATTTGTTTTAATCTCGCATCAACAGAGCTAAATATACGAGCACCTAATATCGATATTTTATCAATTATGATTAATTTTAAATCGATAAGTCTGGAATACAATGAATTAACTGTGTCATTGCTAACTGGCCTCAACTCTCTATTCAACTGATTAACAGGTAAAGAGAATATTGAATGAAGGGTCATTCCACCGATTCCGAATGCTACTTTACCCGTAGGTGCGCAAAGAAGAACTTTTAAGGAACTTGTGAATTCAACTAAAGAAAATAATTCCTCAACTGGAATAAAGGGAGTAGTTTAATAAGTCTAATATTGCAATCAGATTCAGTGCCATTATCTGTTAAATTTTCACCATGCAAGTCTAGCAAAATAATATTTGGGTTTATTTCTGGAAGTGCCAACACTCTGAACTCATTTTCCACTATAGGTAGTTCATTTTGAGCACCTTCCTCTAAGTCGATTTCATTATAAAGACTTTCTAGAACGTTTTCAAGTTCTCTTTGCTTTAAAACATCGTATTTTCTTTGATTTCCCTCAATTAGAATACGATGTGTTATGCAAGTCTGCTCATTATCGTTTTCAATGGGATCTTGCTGTTCATTCCGCCAAGGAAAGTAAATCATTACCATTTCGCGAAAATACACAACTCTGGCCAAATCTGGGTTAAACCTTCTATACCGAATTATACAAGGTTTGGTACGTTTTTTAACAAAACAAAAAGATGGAACCCAATGCAGCAATATACTGCTTCTTGTGCAGATATTTCTGTGCCTGATATAAATTTGTGACCTATATGTTTAAGTTTTTGTTTAACAGTATACTTTTCAGCATTTACCTCTGATATAGCTTCATTTAAGAGCGAACCTCCCCTGTTAGACTTGTTAATATAATTAATTCTATAAAAACAGCAAGCATATGCATCCAGTATATATTGGATATCCATATTTGCGCTATGGAGTTGCAAAATCAGAGGATTATAAGCGTTGAGCAATATAATTGTCAATAAAACTAATGACATCAGGAAATGTCTGAGGATCTTGAAGGTTGATCCGCGGAGAATTATTAAGCCAATACATGCCGTGTACATGCGGCGAACCTTTCTGTTGAAACTCCACTCTCCAGTAGAAATTTTTGACAAAATCCTCTCCAAAAATGCCGGAGTTATCTTTAAAAAAGTAAAAAAATATCTAGCACAAGTAACCGCTTCTGACCGAATTAAGCGATATCAATCTTGGGTTGTTAAACTGTTGGCGTCCGCTTCCAAAATATATCTTTGGAATCAGCAGTTTTAGAGAGGGTGACCAAAAGCTCAACCCATTGAGATTCTGCAGCCGATAAGGTGATAAAGAAGGTTGGAAGCCCAAATTGGCAAATCATGGCGATTTCTCAGCTTCCCAATGCGCAGGAGAGGATAAAATGCCTTTCAAAACCTGGTTACATGGTGTTGAATCAAGTTTTGAACAAAGTTTTGGTTTAATAGATTTTGGGCCGTAACTTGGTTGCGGCCTGAAAACTTTCTAAAGCAAATGGATGTACTATTCTTAATTTGTAGCAGTTCTAATTTTTTGTAATCATATAACAACTTTGCAATGGTCCACGCTCTGCTGCAAAACGGCGAATTTCAGAACGTATTATTTTGCTATATGTTTCAGAGCATGTACATTTCTGCCCAGCGTATATTGTTCCAAATGACAACTCTTCTGAATTTTTGTCTTGAATTACGTCAATTGGTCTTTGTCCTTCACCTGGCGCTATGACTAAACGGTTATAATCCAAGTTTTCTACAGGAATATTGTCCAAAAGAGTTTCTTGACCGAATGGGTTTAGCTCGGAAGGCAAAAGACACATGGGAATATTAATACCTGAGGGATTGTCATGAGAAGTTTGTGCTGCACGAAAAGATTGAACCAATCGGGCAGATGCAACAAACGGAAGTTCTTCTTAGTTATTAAATTCTGAAGTTCTAATTAATATGTATATTGTGCTCACGATAGAGAAGGGTATTCACTAAGAATTGCAAAGCTTCCATAATATTTGCGGGGCGTATGGTATCGATCATGTAATCATGATTGTACTCCAAACGCCTTCTTAAGTGAATTTGTATCACATGAGCCTCATCAAAGTGCCTTGGTAGCAATGTCACAATATTGTTAACAGAAATTGGTATATTAACAACAGCACCTTTGAGAGAACTCTGACCTTGATACCCTAACGGAGGGATTGTCATAAAAGGCAATCTAGGCAATATGAGACGTTCTTCAATTGGGGTTAAATCTTTCAAACAATCCGGTATTTCAGGAAAGTCTAGACCGTTAGCTAAACATTTTTTGGAACGTTCTTTTTAACAATCGTGTTTTTGCAAGTAGCAAATAATTGTAATTTCCATCTTCCGAAGGAAATTTTTGCATTAAATAGAAGGCGGATGCAGCATTCGGGTGACCTTGCGCAATAGTTTCGAAATTTAATTTGCGAACTTGGTGTGAAAACCATAAGCCGCCGCAGTAAATACATATTTCAGTAGGGCCCTTATTTATATTTTGGAAATAAATATTTTTGAAATCTGTTAAATTGCCACTATTATCAGTTTCTATAACATTATTTTCTCTCGTTAATCGGATTCGTTGGGACTTCCTTTGGTTTTCAATTTGTCTATTGAGTGGGTTATCTCTACGAAGGCGAACTTGACCTTGTCTAAGACGTCTCTGATTCAAAATTTCTTTCCTTTAACCCCTCCTACTAAGCTGTCGACGTTGTGTTCCTATATCACGCTCCTCTCTCTTTATTTCAGGATTTCTTCTTGCATGTTCCCTTTGCATTTGATCACGAATGCGCTCTAAATTCCTATACTCAGGATTTCTTGCGCGAAGTTCTCTATGATCCCTTGTGTTCCTACTTTGTTCATCATAACGTACCTCAGGATTTTCTCGACGAGACCTATGACCTCGAGTATCTCTTATTTGCTCTTCAAAGCGAATTTGGGGATCTTGCCGCCTTGTTCTATGGTGAACCGTATTTGCAACTTGCTCAACAGATCGAACCTCGGGGTCTTCACGCCGAGACCTATGACCTCGAGTATTTCTTATTTGTTCTTTAGAGCGAATTTGGGGATTTTGCCGCCTTGTTCTATGTTGAACAGTATTTGCAACTTGCTTAACAGATCGAACCTCGGGGTCTTCACGCCGAGACCTATGACCTCGACTATTTCTTATTTGTTCTTCAGAGCGAATTTGTGGATCTTGCCGCCTTGTTCTATGTTGAACAGTATTTGAATTTTGTTCAAAATACCGTACCTCGAGATTTTCCCGCCTGGTTCTATGTTGATTTGTATTGATAATTTGTTCGGACAGACGTACATCGGAATCTAATCTACGATTAGCGTGACTTACAGTATTTTGTGACTGCTCACTATCTCTATATAAAGAGTTTGCACGAAGAACAATCATACGTCTTCTATTCTGAATCATACGTCTTCTATTCTGAAGACGACTTAGTAATATAGATTTTCTACTTAATCTAGCCATAATTAATTAATAATAAATGGATTAATATATAAAATACTTATAGATAATACTTATATAATTCAGTCCGTCCGGGTGTTAAAAGTTGGATCCTAGGTGCTGCTCTCTTTCACTGTAATTCCTTGCTATGACTCCTTTCCTGTTCCGTGTATAGGTACTTTGGTATACTGGTGCACATATGTATATGTGTTTGCTCGCCACTGTATATAATACGGTTTTGCTCGTCACTGTATATAATAATACTTTAAACACTATATAACTAATACACTAAAATTAGTTTGAATAAAGCACTTTGCTGGTCAAGAAATCTAGTGTAACTGAAACTACAAACACAGTGTACTGATATTTATTATACTCTTGCAACATGTTGGTGCAGCTTACGTACTTTTGTATACCTATATATTACTTAGCTATTCACTAACATAATAATACATAATATTTAGTTATATTTATATTTTAGAAATTAGTAGTTTATTTCATTGTATTGAAATTAAGTTCTCGGAAAACCCCTCCGTAAATTACTTTTGTTAAACGCTTTCTAAAACAGGGGGATCTATGGTACCAATTTTGAAGGGTCTACCCATGAAGGCTAAATTAACAATAACTTACATATAATTAAGTATGGTATACACATATGTAGAGCAGGTATGTAGATTTTCTTCTTTCTGTCTTAATATCTAAACCTTTCATAAGCTGCCAACGGCGCTAGGTAAAAATGTAATTTTCTTAAGTTTACAGTTCACCTCATGACCTTCATATTAAAATGTGTCGCAAAACTGAAATAATAGACAGTAGCATGTGAACAGACGGGGTCGCCGTTTATATATAACCACATAAAAAGAGTCTTTAGCCCTTTTGATACTACATTACTAATATTTATTTCATGCAATTTTTTCTAGAAAGATTTTTTTGCTCTATACAAAGTCCAGAACTCTAAGAAACTTTTTTACATTGTTGTCTGGTATATTTTGTTATAAGTTCAACATGATGGCTGCGAAAATATACTTATCCACTGATTATCACCAAATATTAGAAGAAATATTTGTATATAAAAATCTATATATATCTCGACCGTTTGGTGAACAAAACTATACTTTGTTGCACCATGTTGCGAAAGTATAAAAATGTTGCGAAAGAATTCAACATTTATCACTCGATTATTATTTGGTATCTTATTAACTTATGTTATTGATCATAGATTTATTTTGTGTCAATACTATTTTTTTTCTCCGAAATGTTAACTTTTATAAAAAAAAGCTATTTATATTTAACTCAAACATGGTATATCTGATATATAATCACATCAGAAATACGGAAATCAGTATATTAGGGTTATAAGGTTTAAACAAAGTCTAGACCAATTTCATTCATATGCAGCGATATACATTATTTTTAAGAAAAACTGTCCATTTAATTTCATTAAATTATCAAATTGACGAAAAAAATTATACCATAAGTAGTACATGTGAGCTGGGATAATCAAAGACCAGAAAATTCCTCCAAACCGTATATTAAAAAATGTTGAATTAAACATCCATTATTAAATGATATCGTAATTAAATTACAATCAAATTTGGTATCTTCTTGACTTATATTAAAGGCCATAAACTTAGTCTCAGTTTTATTGCTTGAAGTGAGATATACATAAGTATGAATGTGATATTAACTCCACCAAAGTGGCAAAATTTTATATTATAAGCTTAGGTGGCAAACGTCAACCAGAGAATCGGAAATCATTATATGAAGGTGTGAGGTTTAGACTTAGTATGTACTAATTTCATTCTAATTCAGCGTCAAACCACATAATTTTTAAGAAATCTTTTCCACTTAATTTCGTTAAAATATCACGTTGATCAACCGGAACGGTGTAAAGTCAGGTGGAAAGACGGAAATCATATATATATTGGGGATAGAGAAATATATTAATTTTGACATTGCTCTGCTATACTCGAGAACATATAATATTTTGAAGCAATTTTATATATAAAAAAATATTAATACTCACTGACCGACATGTGCGGCTTAAAACTGGTTAGAATAACGAAAAGCATTATAAGTAGTATATGGAATTTAAGGGTAGTATTAACCCGATTTTATTAATTTTTTCCAGTACCACATACTTTTAACATGCCACAGACTAATAAAATGCTCCCATTGTTTCATTAAGGTACCTCACATACCATCACCAATCAAATGGAGTAAAGTCAGAATGTTCGAAAATCCTGATATTAGTTACATGGGGGCCAGGTAACATTTTCACTCGCTAACATCCATTTTAGGCACAAAGATACCTTGTTATGAGTAAAACACGCTCTCTCATTTTCATTGAGATAACTCACATATTGGCCGATATATGCGGGATAGTGTCACCCGGAAGTTCAAAAATCTTTATATTAGGTATATGAGGGTTATAGGAAGTATTTATTCGATTGAACCCATTTTTTGACACAAACATACTATTATCGAGAGTTTTATTTATTTATTTTATTATATGAATTTCAATTAAATATCTTACACATTGACCGATATTTTCGGTAAAAAGGCAACTGGGCACTGGGGTCAACAAATTCAGTACCTAGGGACTTGAATAGTTTTGGTTCGATTTAGACAATTTTCGGTTACACGGTGGCATCCTTCAAACGCATTATTCACGCAAAGTTTTACCCCGATACAGTCATTGTTGTTTGATTTGCATAGTGAAAAGTGACAAAATCAGATGGAATTTAAAATGGTGTTATATGGGAAATAGGCGTGGTTGTAATCCGATTTCTCTCATTTTCGCACTATAGCATAGAAATATTAAAAGAATATTATGTACCGAAATTGGTTGAAATCGGTTAAGCAGATCCTAAGATATGGGTTTTCACCTAAATGTGGTCGGTGCCACGCCCATTGCCTAATTTCGAACGTGGCTCCTATAAAGTCAGCTCATACGATCCCTGTATTAAAATTCAATGACTCTGGTGTGTTTAGTGCTTGATTTATCGCGCTTTTAGTAGTTTTTAACAGTATCGTTATATGGGGAGTGGGCGAGGTTGTCGCTCGATTTCACCCACAGACGGACAGACAGTCACCCGGATTTCAACTCATCTCTTCATCCTGATAATTTATATATATATAACCTTATATCTAACTCGATTAGTTTTAGGTGATGCAAGCAACCGTTTGGTGAACAAACTATACTATACTATGTTGCACTATGCTGCGAAAGTATAAAAATGTTGCGAAAGAATTCAACATTTATTATTCGATTATTATTTGGTATGTTATTAACTTATGTTATTGATCATAGATTAACTATTTTAGATAGATACTATTTTTTCTCCCAAATGTTAACTTTAACAAAAAGAAGCTATTTAACTCAAACATGGTATATGTGATATAAACTGAACCAAAGGGGTTAGATTTAATATGTGGGGTATATGAGGTTGTTGTTGTACGAAAGGAGCGGAAATCAGTATATTAGACTTATAAGGTTTAAACAAAGGTCTAGACCAATTTCATTCGAATGCAACGATAAACCACATTATTTTTAAGAAAAACTGTCCATTTAATTTCATTAAATTATCAAATTGACGAAAAAAATTATACCATAAGTAGTACATGTGAGCTGGGATAATCAAAGACCAGAAAATTCCTCCAAACCGTATATTAAAAAATGTTGAATTAAACATCCATTATTAAATGATATCGTAATTAAATTACAATCAAATTTGGTATCTTCTTGACTTATATTAAAGGCTATAAACTTAGTCTCAGTTTTATTGCTTGAAGTGAGATATACATAAGTATGAATGTGATATTAACTCCACCAAAGTGGCAAAATTTTATATTATAAGCTTAGATGGCAAACGTCAACCAGAGAATCGGAAATCATTATATGAAGGTGTGAGGTTTAGACTTAGTATGTACTAATTTCATTCTAATTCAGCGTCAAACCACATAATTTTTAAGAAATCTTTTCCACTTAATTTCGTTAAAATATCACGTTGATCAACCGGAACGGTGTAAAGTCAGGTGGAAAGACGGAAATCATATATATATTGGGGATAGAGAAATATATTAATTTTGACATTGCTCTGCTATACTCGAGAACATATAATATTTTGAAGCAATTTTATATATAAAAAAATATTAATACTCACTGACCGACATGTGCGGCTTAAAACTGGTTAGAATAACGAAAAGCATTATAAGTAGTATATGGAATTTGAGGGTAGTATTAACCCGATTTTATTAATTTTTTCCAGTACCACATACTTTTAACATGCCACAGACTAATAAAATGCTCCCATTGTTTCATTAAGGTACCTCACATACCATCACCAATCAAATGGAGTAAAGTCAGACGAATTTTCAAAAATCCTGATATTAGTTACATGGGGGCGAAGGAAAATTTTCACCCGATTTGATCCATTTTAGGCACCTACCTTGTTATGAGTAAAACACGCTCTCTCATTTTCATTGAGATAACTCACATATTGGCCGATATATGCGGGATAGTGTCACCCGGAAGTTCAAAAATCTTTATATTAGGTATATGAGGGTTATAGGAAGTATTTATTCGATTGAACCCATTTTTTGACACAAACATACTATTATCGAGAGTTTTATTTATTTATTTTATTATATGAATTTCAATTAAATATCTTACACATTGACCGATATTTTCGGTAAAAAGGCAACTGGGCACTGGGGTCAACAAATTCAGTACCTAGGGACTTGAATAGTTTTGGTTCGATTTAGACAATTTTCGGTTACACGGTGGCATCCTTCAAACGCATTATTCACGCAAAGTTTTACCCCGATACAGTCATTGTTGTTTGATTTGCATAGTGAAAAGTGACAAAATCAGATGGAATTTAAAATGGTGTTATATGGGAAATAGGCGTGGTTGTAATCCGATTTCTCTCATTTTCGCACTATAGCATAGAAATATTAAAAGAATATTATGTACCGAAATTGGTTGAAATCGGTTAAGCAGATCCTAAGATATGGGTTTTCACCTAAATGTGGTCGGTGCCACGCCCATTGCCTAATTTCGAACGTGGCTCCTATAAAGTCAGCTCATACGATCCCTGTATTAAAATTCAATGACTCTGGTGTGTTTAGTGCTTGATTTATCGCGCTTTTAGTAGTTTTTAACAGTATCGTTATATGGGGAGTGGGCGAGGTTGTCGCTCGATTTCACCCACAGACGGACAGACAGTCACCCGGATTTCAACTCATCTCTTCATCCTGATAATTTATATATATATAACCTTATATCTAACTCGATTAGTTTTAGGTGATGCAAGCAACCGTTTGGTGAACAAACTATACTATACTATGTTGCACTATGCTGCGAAAGTATAAAAATGTTGCGAAAGAATTCAACATTTATTATTCGATTATTATTTGGTATGTTATTAACTTATGTTATTGATCATAGATTAACTATTTTAGATAGATACTATTTTTTCTCCCAAATGTTAACTTTAACAAAAAGAAGCTATTTAACTCAAACATGGTATATGTGATATAAACTGAACCAGAGGGGTTAGATTTAATATGTGGGGTATATGAGGTTGTTGTTGTACGAAAGGAGCGGAAATCAGTATATTAGACTTATAAGGTTTAAACAAAGGTCTAGACCAATTTCATTCGAATGCAACGATAAACCACATTATTTTTAAGAAATACTGTCCATTTGATTTCATTAAATTATAAAATTAACGAAATAAATTATACCATAAGATTATACCATAAGTAGTACATGTATGCTGGGGAAATTCGTGGATCGAATTCACACATTTTCGGCATTAAACTGTTGTATATCTAATATTTTACGTTTATATAAAGCAAACGGAAGTTTGAATTTTTTACATAAAGTATGTTGGATCTAGGGTCAATATATACCCGATAATGGGTACTAGGGCGGAACCAAGAATTTTATACTCTTATAATTCGGAAGAATCAAAAGCCAGGAAATTCCTTCAGGTGTGGCAAAGTTGAGAAAGAATTAAACATCGTGATTAAATTACAATCAAATTTGGTATCTTCTTGACTTATATTAAAGGCCATAAACTTAGTCTCAGTTTTATTGCTTGAAGTGAGATATACATAAGTATGAATGTGATATTAACTCCACCAAAGTGGCAAAATTTTATATTATAAGCTTAGGTGGCAAACGTCAACCAGAGAATCGGAAATCATTATATGAAGGTGTGAGGTTTAGACTTAGTATGTACTAATTTCATTCTAATTCAGCGTCAAACCACATAATTTTTAAGAAATCTTTTCCACTTAATTTCGTTAAAATATCACGTTGATCAACCGGAACGGTGTAAAGTCAGGTGGAAAGACGGAAATCATATATATATTGGGGATAGAGAAATATATTAATTTTGACATTGCTCTGCTATACTCGAGAACATATAATATTTTGAAGCAATTTTATATATAAAAAAATATTAATACTCACTGACCGACATGTGCGGCTTAAAACTGGTTAGAATAACGAAAAGCATTATAAGTAGTATATGGAATTTGAGGGTAGTATTAACCCGATTTTATTAATTTTTTCCAGTACCACATACTTTTAACATGCCACAGACTAATAAAATGCTCCCATTGTTTCATTAAGGTACCTCACATACCATCACCAATCAAATGGAGTAAAGTCAGACGAATTTTCAAAAATCCTGATATTAGTTACATGGGGGCGAAGGAAAATTTTCACCCGATTTGATCCATTTTAGGCACCTACCTTGTTATGAGTAAAACACGCTCTCTCATTTTCATTGAGATAACTCACATATGCGGTATAAAGTCACGCGGAAGTTCAAAAATATTTATATTAGATATATGAGGGCTATTAGAACTATTGATTCGATTGAACCCATTTTTTGACACAAACATACTATTATCGAGAGTTTTATTTATTTATTTTATTATATGAATTTCAATTAAATATCTTACACATTGACCGATATTTTCGGTAAAAAGGCAACTATAGGCACTGGGGTCAACAAATTCAGTACCTAGGGACTTGAATAGTTTTGGTTCGATTTAGACAATTTTCGGTTACACGGTGGCATCCTTCAAACGCATTATTCACGCAAAGTTTTACCCCGATACAGTCATTGTTGTTTGATTTGCATAGTGAAAAGTGACAAAATCAGATGGAATTTAAAATGGTGTTATATGGGAAATAGGCGTGGTTGTAATCCGATTTCTCTCATTTTCGCACTATAGCATAGAAATATTAAAAGAATATTATGTACCGAAATTGGTTGAAATCGGTTAAGCAGATCCTAAGATATGGGTTTTCACCTAAATGTGGTCGGTGCCACGCCCATTGCCTAATTTCGAACGTGGCTCCTATAAAGTCAGCTCATACGATCCCTGTATTAAAATTCAATGACTCTGGTGTGTTTAGTGCTTGATTTATCGCGCTTTTAGTAGTTTTTAACAGTATCGTTATATGGGGAGTGGGCGAGGTTGTCGCTCGATTTCACCCACAGACGGACAGACAGTCACCCGGATTTCAACTCATCTCTTCATCCTGATAATTTATATATATATAACCTTATATCTAACTCGATTAGTTTTAGGTGATGCAAGCAACCGTTTGGTGAACAAACTATACTATACTATGTTGCACTATGCTGCGAAAGTATAAAAATGTTGCGAAAGAATTCAACATTTATTATTCGATTATTATTTGGTATGTTATTAACTTATGTTATTGATCATAGATTAACTATTTTAGATAGATACTATTTTTTCTCCCAAATGTTAACTTTAACAAAAAGAAGCTATTTAACTCAAACATGGTATATGTGATATAAACTGAACCAAAGGGGTTAGATTTAATATGTGGGGTATATGAGGTTGTTGTTGTACGAAAGGCGCGGAAATCAGTATATTAGACTTATAAGGTTTAAACAAAGGTCTAGACCAATTTCATTCAAATGCAACGATAAACCACATTATTTTTAAGAAATACTGTCCATTTGATTTCATTAAATTATAAAATTAACGAAATAAATTATACCATAAGATTATACCATAAGTAGTACATGTATGCTGGGGAAATTCGTGGATCGAATTCACACATTTTCGGCATTAAACTGTTGTATATCTAATATTTTACGTTTATATAAAGCAAACGGTAGTTTGAATTTTTACATAAAGTATGTTGGAGCTAGGGTCAATATATTCCCGATAATGGGTACTAGGGCGAATTTTATACTCTTTTAATTCGCAAGAATCAAAAGCAAGGAAATTCCTTCAGGTGTGGTTGAGAAAGTTAAGAAAGAATTAAACATCCATTATTAAATGAAATCGTGATTAAATTACTATCAAATTTGGTATCTTCTTGACTTATATTAAAGGCCATAAACTTAGTCTCAGTTTTATTGCTATATTTTAGTTTGCGTCAGCGAAAATTATATTAAACAAGGAAGGAAGGGCTAAGTTCGGATGTAACCGAACATTTTATACTCTCGCAAAGTTAAATGGTATATTCGTTTAAAACATCTGTATATATTTTAATAATTAGAAGTAGGAACTGTTGCCTTAGTTATTTACTTTTCACTCACAGTGAAAAAAATTAGAGCAATTTGTGAACTAAATTTACTCAAATTATGAGAAATCGTTCTTGTGCTTTTTGTATACGCTTATAACTGCTTTTATATAGAATGCATTACAACTGTATTGAGAAGTATGAAAAGAAATCGTTTTTGGACAATGAATAACATTTTTTATTTATTATATCGATATTATTATACATGTTTAGCTTAAAATTAATAAATATTAACAACTTTAAAAATTATATTAATTTATTAATTTGTATATAATACTTACAATATTAAACATAAATTTTTGTAGACATTCTTATACATATATCCAAATTATATTTCTTTTTTCCTTATACTATTTAATTTCTATCATATATTTATACAATAATGTCATATATAATAACAAATTATATATATAATTTAAATTTTCTTAATTAGATTATTTACATATTTTTCTTAAAATTGTCTTAAAAACTACTGTCAAAATTCCTATACCCCTTTAATTCGATTATATTTGAAAAAAAATGAAGAACTATTGCACTAAGTCTGAAAACTTTAGTTCGAAATAGAGACACAAATACTGTCATGATAGCTGTGTACTGTCTCAAAAGTAATTGTATTTACACGGGAAGGATCCATGTTTGAAAATGCCCAATCAATTTGTGTATCGGCAGGTGTAGTTGAATATTCTGCACCAAGCAGGGAATTAAAGTTTTTGTCTTGGAGCAGATTTCTTATTGCAGTCCCTGTAGACATTAAACAAATGTTGAAATCTCCAACATTTTGATTGCCTAACTCAGAAGTAAGGACTTCCTGCAGTTCTACAATTATTTGTCTGACAGAGAAAGCTGAATTTCTATATAGAACCAGAATATTAATATTGAAACATTTAAACAAAACCGCTTCTAAAACTTTGCGGCCTGAATAAATTTTGTTTACAGCCTTTGATTCTATAGAGCAAGCAATACTATGCTTTGCATATATTATAATGCCCCGTTTATTTCTGTTGGTTGTTTCCGTGCTATCTATCCTCAGCTCGTTAATTGGAGTAAATCCTGGTATATCAAAACTTTCGCAAGGATAACTCCAAGTTTCTACAAAACATAATTATCTGAAGATAGCATCAAACAGTCGCTTTTTATATCATTAATGTGAGCGTGAAGACTCTGAACATTATAGAATAAAATTTGATGTCCCGATGTTCGGGAAATCATAAAATTGAATCTTGTTGTCAAAGCTTTATTTGTGTTCAATTCCCTCAGTTCCCTAAATACGGGATCCGATTCAGAAAATTTGTTAGGTGGAATAAAATTTCCTATGATGAATAGACCTTCTGCAGAAATAGCTCGACTACAAGCGACATATATTGAAGCTCTAGGCATTCTGGGTCGAGTATGAACTACAACTTTATTATATGTGGCACCCAGACTTTTATGAATAGTTAGTCCCTCAGCCGGAACAACTGGAAACTGATTTTTTTCCATTGAAATTTGTTCATTTCTTTTATATTGAAAAGATTTTAGTACTTTTTCAATTGGTGTCCAAGAACTTTCTAGAGGATGAGGCTTTTTTGATCGTGCTATCAAACCAACAGAAGGTTTCAAAAATTTAATCCACAGAATTGTTGGAAAAGAACAATGGAAATCAATTTGCCCAGCTGCCCCATTAACCAAGCCATCACACGTGTTTATGTTCACTGTAATCATATATTTGGCGAAGGTTTTTAGTGTCAATTCATAGGGCAGTCCCTGCGTTTCAGAAGTTTTGAAAAGTTTAACTCTTTCCAAAATATTATCATTTTCATTTATACCAATTCCTTTAACTGAGTCTGTTGCAGTTGAAAGGAAAGCTTCTGTTGGGATTCGACTGAGCTTAAGGGCATTGAAATTATTTGGATCTTCATTGGACCAAAATTAATGTATGGCATCATCGGAAACTTTTTCGAAATTAACTACTCGAGTTTCATTGAGTGATATGTTCTCATTTGTCATAGTACCAGATGCCATATGATTTAATGCAATTGCAAAGGGCTGATCCTCCCGTTTTCTCATTATTTCTGTTAATTCCAAGTATTTAAATAACTCCCACAAAGGGGAACCAACTAAAGTGCTGTATGCATCATTGGGATTAGGAGAGAATATCCACCTATCTTCAACAGGTGAGAGTTGCTTCAAATCATCAAACACTATGATCGGTATACCACCGAAGGGGCTGTCTGTTTTGAAAATTTGTTTTAATCTCGCATCAACAGAGCTAAACATACGAGCACCTACCATCGATATTTCATCAATTATGATTAATTTTAAATCGATAAGTCTGGAATACAATGAATTAACTGTGTCACTGCTGACTGGCCTCAACTCTATATTCAACTGATTAACAGGTAAAGAGAATATTGAATGAAGGGTCATTTCAAATGCTACTTTTAAGGAACTTGGATTGGATCCAGGTGTAGAATTGTAACGATGGTTAAGAGCTTGATATATTGCAGATATCAAATGACTCTTTCCTACACCTGCACCGCAGCCAATGAACTCATAAAATGGGAGATTTGTTTTTAGGTGGTGCATCAAATGTGTCAAATAGGTTTTTTGCTTAGTATTTAGACTTTGAACTGAAGAAAATAATTCCTCAACTAGAATTAAAGGGGGTAGTTTAATAAGTCCATATTTGGGTTTATTTCTGGAAGTGCCAACACTCTGAACTCATTTTCCACGATAGGTAATTCATTTTGAGCACCTTCGTCCAAGTCTATTTCATTATAAAGACTTTCTAGAACATTTTCAACTTCTCTTTGCTCAAAAACATCATATTTTCTTTGATTTTCCTCAATTATAATACGATGTGTTATGCAAGTCTGCTCATTATCGTTTTCAATGGGATCTCTCTGTTCATTCCACCAAGGATAGTAAAGCATAAACTTTCTATACCGAGTAATACAAGGTTTGGTACGTTTTTTCACAAAATCGCTACCGTCTTTAAGAGGCATGACAACCCCGCTTTCTGGTAAATTATCGTCTTCCCTCTCTTCTTCTTCATGATCAATATCTTGTGCTCTTCTACTAGATTTAAAATATTTATACCTAGATGCAAAATCAGCTAAACAAAGAGTTTCTAACTGATCGGATCTTTGAGCATAACGGTCTAAAATTCCGGCTACGAATATTTCAGTCGAACCTGAAGGAAGGTTCTGAAGTTCCGCTCTAGGTTATATCATTCGAATACGTTCCTCAGGTCGAGAGGTATTTATAAATATTTCTGCATTACTTGCTTTCGAAAGATGGAGCCCAATGCAGCAATATACTACTTCTTGTGCAGATATTTCTGTGCCTGATATAAATTTGTGACCTATATGTTTAAGTTTTTGCATAATAGTATAATTTCCAGCATTTACCCCTGATATAGCTTCATTTAAGAGCCTAGAAATTCCCCTGTTAGACTTGTTAATATAATTAATTATATATGAACAGCAATCATATGCATCCAGTATATATTGGATATCCATATTTGCTCTATGGAGTTCCAAAATCAGAGGATTATAAGCGTTTATAAAACGATCCTGTAATTTTCTTTTTAGAAAAATTTTAGGTTTTGTTAAACTTGACCTAAGGGCTAACAAATAGTCATCAAAAGACATATTTATTCTACTATCAGACAGGAAGTGTTCAAAATCGTTTAAATTAGAAATGTCTTCTTTAGTCATATTTGAATTTAAAAAGTTTTGAATTTTGAAATAGTTTTCCTTGTGTCTTTCTAAATTTTGACTTGTTTCTGTAAGAGGTAACAGTATTTGCGTTGAAGGCATTGGTGGATATGGTATACCAAAACGACAAAACTGTTGTCCTCTTATTTCCCTAGTACAAGATCGACTGTGGTTATGCTTTTGATAACCCAAATAATTTTCTAAGTGGCTGATCGAACCATCGGTAGAAATATAATTGTCAATAAAACTAATGACATCAGGGAATGTCTGAGTATCTTGAAGGTTGATCCTGGGAGCATTATTAAGCCAATACATGCCGTGTACATGCGGGGAACCTCTCTGTTGAAACTCTACTCTCCAGTTGAAATTTGTGACAAAATGCTCTCCAATAATGCTGGCGTTATCTTTAAAAAGCTTCAGAATTTGTCGATAGCGGTAGTCAAAATATCTAGCACAAGTAACCGCATCTGACCGAATTAAGCGATATCTATGGTTGTTAAACTGTTGGCTTCCTCTTCCGAAATATCTTTAGAATCAACAGTTTTAGAGAGGATGACCAAAAGCTCAACCCACTGAGATTCTGCAGCCGATAAAGTGATAAAGAAGGTTGGAAGCCCAAATTGGCGAATCATAGCGATTGCCTTTTTCTTCTCAGCTTCCCAGTGCGCAGGTGAGGATCTAACGCCTTTCAAAACCTTGTAACCATCATCGTGTTGAATCAAGTTTTGAACAAGGCTTTCGTTTAATAGATTTTGGGCCGTAACTTGGTTGCGACCTGAAAACTTTCTAAGGCAGATGGATGTGCTGTTCTTAATTTGTAGCAGTTCTAATTTTTTGTAATGAGAGAATAACTTGGGAATGGTACACGCTCTTCTGTTAAAACGGCGATTTCAGAACGTATTATCTTGCTATACGTTTCAGAGCATGTACGCTTTTGCCCAACGTATATTGTTCCAAATGACAACTCTTCTGAATTATTATCTTGAATTATGTCAATTGGTCTTTGTCCTTCACCTGGCGCTATAACTAAACGGTTATATTCTAAGTTTTCTACAGGAATATTGTCCAAAAGAGTTTCTTGACCGCCTGGATTTAGCTCTGAAGGTAAAAGACCCGTGGGAATATTATTACCTGAGGGATTGTCATGAGAAGTTTGTGCCGCATGAAAAGATTGAACCAATCGGGAATCCTCTGCAGATGCAACAAACGGAACTTCTTCTTGGTTATTAAATTCTGAAATCCAGTTTTCATTATTATGTATATTGTGCTCACGATACAGAGGGGTATTCACTAATCTTTGCGGGGCTTATGGTATCGATCATGTAATCATGATTGTATTCCAAACGCCTTCTAGCTAAACATGTTTTTGGAATGTTCTCTTTAATAATCTTTGCAGGGCTTATGGTATCGATCATGTAATCATGATTGTATTCCAAACGCCTTCTAGCTAAACATGTTTTTGGAACGTTCTCTTTAGCATTTTTGCAAGTAGCACAAAAATTGTAATTTCCATCTTCTGAAGGAAATTTTTGCATTTAAAAAAGGCGGATGCAGCATTTGGGTGACCTTGCGCAATAGTTTCGAAATTTAATTTGCGAACTTGGTGTGAAAACCATAAGCCGCCGCAGTAAATATATATTTCAGTAGGGCCCTTATTTATATTTTGGAAATAAATATTTTTTAAATCTGTTAAATTGCCACTATTATCAGTTTCTATAACATTATTTTCTCTCGTTAATCGGATTCGTTGGGACTTGCTTTGGTTTTCAATTTGTCTATTGAGTGGGTTATCTCTACGAAGGCGAACTTGACCTTGTCTAAGACGTCTCTGATTCAAAATTTCTTTCCTCTTACCCCTCCTACTAAGCTGTCTCTCTCTTTATTTCAGGATTTCTTCTTGCATGTTCCCTTTGCATTTGATCACGAATGCGCTCTAAATTTCTTTACTCAGGATTTCTTGCGCGAAGTTCTCTATGATCCCTTGTGTTCCTACTTTGTTCATCATAACGTACCTCAGGATTTTCTCGACGAGACCTATGACCTCGAGTATCTCTTATTTGCTTTTCAAAGCGAATTTGGGGATCTTGCCGCCTTGTTCTATGGTGAACCGTATTTGCAACTTGCTCAACAGATCGAACCTCGGGGTCTTCACGCTGAGACCTATGACCTCGAGTATTTCTTATTTACTCTTCAGAGCAAATTTGCGGATCTTGCCGCCTTGTTCTATGTTGAACAGTATTTGCAACTTGCTCAACAGATCGAACCTCGGGGTCTTCACGCCGAGACCTATGACCTCGAGTATTTCTTATTTGTTCTTTAGAGCGAATTTGTGGATTTTGCCCCCTTGTTCTATGTTGAACAGTATTTGCAACTTGCTTAACAGATCGAACCTCGGGGTCTTCACGCCGAGACCTATGACCTCGAGTATCTCTTATTTGCTCTTCAGAGCGAATTTGTGGATCTTGCCGCCTTGTTCTATGTTGAACAGTATTTGAATTTTGTTCAAAATACCGTACCTCGAGATTTTCCCGCCTGGTTCTATGTTGATTTGTATTGATAATTTGTTCGGACAGACGTACATCGGAATCTAATCTACGATTAGCGTGACTTACAGTATTTTGTGACTACTCACTATCTCTATATAAAGAGTTTGCACGAAGAACAATCATACGTCTATTCTGAAGACGACTTAGTAATATAGATTTTCTACTTAATCTAGCCATAATTAATTAATAATAAATGGATTAATATATAAAATACTTATAGATAATACTTATATAATTCAGTCCGTCCGGGTGTTAAAAGTTGGATCCTAGGTGCTGCTCTCTTTCACTGTAATTCCTTGTAAGTCCTTGCTATGACTCCTTTCCTGTTCCGTGTATAGGTACTTTGGTATACTGGTGCACATATGTATATGTGTTTGCTCGCCACTATATATAATACGGTTTTGCTCGTCACTGTATATAATAATACTTTAAACACTATATAACTAATACACTAAAATTAGTTTGAATAAAGCACTTTGCTGGTCAAGAAATCTAGTGTAACTGAAACTACAAACACAGTGTACTGATATTTATTATACTCTTGCAACATGTTGGTACAGCTTACGTACTTTTGTATACCTATATATTGCTTAGCTATTCACTAACATAATAATACATAATATCTAGTTATATTTATATTTCAGAAATTAGTAGTTTATTTCATTGTATTGAAATTAAGTTCTCGGAAAACCCCTCCGTAAATTACTTTTGTTAAACGCTTTCTAAAACAGGGGGATCTATGGTACCAATTTTGAAGGGTCTACCCATGAAGGCTAAATTAACAATAACTTACATATAATTAAGTATGGTATACACATATGTAGAGCAGGTATGTAGATTTTCTTCTTTCTGTCTTAATATCTAAACCTTTCATAAGCTGCCAACGGCGCTAGGTAAAAATGTAATTTTCTTAAGTTTACAGTTCACCTCATGACCTTCATATTAAAATGTGTCGCAAAACTGAAATAATAGACAGTAGCATGTGAACCGATGAGGTCGCAGTTTATATATAGCCACATAAAAAGGGTCTTTAGCCCTTTTGATACTACATTACTAATATTTATTTCATGCAATTTTTTCTAGAAAGATTTTTTTGCTCTATACAAAGTCCAGAACTCTAAGAAACTCTTTTACATTGTTGTCTGGTATATTTTGTTATAAGTTCAACATGATGGCTGCGAAAATATACTTATCCACTGATTATCACCAAATATTAGAAGAAATATTTGTATATAGAAATCTATATATATCTCGATTAGTTTTAGGTGATGCAAACAACCGTTTGGTGAACAAAACTATACTTTGTTGCACCATGTTGCGAAAGTATAAAAATGTTGCGAAAGAATTCAACATTTATCACTCGATTATTATTTGGTATCTTATTAACTTATGTTATTGATCATAGATTTATTTTGTGTCAAAACTATTTTTTTTCTCCGAAATGTTAACTTTTATAAAAAAAAGCTATTTATATTTAACTCAAACATGGTATATCTGATATATAATCACATCAGAAATACGGAAATCAGTATATTAGGGTTATAAGGTTTAAACAAAGTCTAGACCAATTTCATTCATATGCAGCGATATACATTATTTTTAAGAAAAACTGTCCATTTAATTTCATTAAATTATCAAATTGACGAAAAAAATTATACCATAAGTAGTACATGTGAGCTGGGATAATCAAAGACCAGAAAATTCCTCCAAACCGTATATTAAAAAATGTTGAATTAAACATCCATTATTAAATGATATCGTAATTAAATTACAATCAAATTTGGTATCTTCTTGACTTATATTAAAGGCTATAAACTTAGTCTCAGTTTTATTGCTTGAAGTGAGATATACATAAGTATGAATGTGATATTAACTCCACCAAAGTGGCAAAATTTTATATTATAAGCTTAGATGGCAAACGTCAACCAGAGAATCGGAAATCATTATATGAAGGTGTGAGGTTTAGACTTAGTATGTACTAATTTCATTCTAATTCAGCGTCAAACCACATAATTTTTAAGAAATCTTTTCCACTTAATTTCGTTAAAATATCACGTTGATCAACCGGAACGGTGTAAAGTCAGGTGGAAAGACGGAAATCATATATATATTGGGGATAGAGAAATATATTAATTTTGACATTGCTCTGCTATACTCGAGAACATATAATATTTTGAAGCAATTTTATATATAAAAAAATATTAATACTCACTGACCGACATGTGCGGCATAAAACTGGTTAGAATAACGAAAAGCATTATAAGTTGTATATGGAATTTGAGGGTAGTATTAACCCGATTTTATTAATTTTTTCCAGTACCACATACTTTTAACATGCCACAGACTAATAAAATGCTCCCATTGTTTCATTAAGGTACCTCACATACCATCACCAATCAAATGGAGTAAAGTCAGACGAATTTTCAAAAATCCTGATATTAGTTACATGGGGGCGAAGGAAAATTTTCACCCGATTTGATCCATTTTAGGCACCTACCTTGTTATGAGTAAAACACGCTCTCTCATTTTCATTGAGATAACTCACATATGCGGTATAAAGTCACGCGGAAGTTCAAAAATATTTATATTAGATATATGAGGGCTATTAGAACTATTGATTCGATTGAACCCATTTTTTGACACAAACATACTATTATCGAGAGTTTTATTTATTTATTTTATTATATGAATTTCAATTAAATATCTTACACATTGACCGATATTTTCGGTAAAAAGGCAACTATAGGCACTGGGGTCAACAAATTCAGTACCTAGGGACTTGAATAGTTTTGGTTCGATTTAGACAATTTTCGGTTACACGGTGGCATCCTTCAAACGCATTATTCACGCAAAGTTTTACCCCGATACAGTCATTGTTGTTTGATTTGCATAGTGAAAAGTGACAAAATCAGATGGAATTTAAAATGGTGTTATATGGGAAATAGGCGTGGTTGTAATCCGATTTCTCTCATTTTCGCACTATAGCATAGAAATATTAAAAGAATATTATGTACCGAAATTGGTTGAAATCGGTTAAGCAGATCCTAAGATATGGGTTTTCACCTAAATGTGGTCGGTGCCACGCCCATTGCCTAATTTCGAACGTGGCTCCTATAAAGTCAGCTCATACGATCCCTGTATTAAAATTCAATGACTCTGGTGTGTTTAGTGCTTGATTTATCGCGCTTTTAGTAGTTTTTAACAGTATCGTTATATGGGGAGTGGGCGAGGTTGTCGCTCGATTTCACCCACAGACGGACAGACAGTCACCCGGATTTCAACTCATCTCTTCATCCTGATAATTTATATATATATAACCTTATATCTAACTCGATTAGTTTTAGGTGATGCAAGCAACCGTTTGGTGAACAAACTATACTATACTATGTTGCACTATGCTGCGAAAGTATAAAAATGTTGCGAAAGAATTCAACATTTATTATTCGATTATTATTTGGTATGTTATTAACTTATGTTATTGATCATAGATTTACTATTTTAGATAGATACTATTTTTTCTCCCAAATGTTAACTTTAACAAAAAGAAGCTATTTAACTCAAACATGGTATATGTGATATAAACTGAACCAAAGGGGTTAGATTTAATATGTGGGGTATATGAGGTTGTTGTTGTACGAAAGGAGCGGAAATCAGTATATTAGACTTATAAGGTTTAAACAAAGGTCTAGACCAATTTCATTCAAATGCAACGATAAACCACATTATTTTTAAGAAATACTGCCCATTTGATTTCATTAAATTATAAAATTAACGAAATAAATTATACCATAAGATTATACCATAAGTAGTACATGTATGCTGGGGAAATTCGTGGATCGAATTCACACATTTTCGGCATTAAACTGTTGTATATCTAATATTTTACGTTTATATAAAGCAAACGGAAGTTTGAATTTTTTACATAAAGTTTGTTGGAGCTAGGGTCAATATATTCCCGATAATGGGTACTAGGGCGAATTTTATACTCTTGTAATTCGCAAGAATCAAAAGCAAGGAAATTCCTTCAGGTGTGGTTGAGAAAGTTAAGAAAGAATTAAACATCCATTATTAAATGAAATCGTGATTAAATTACTATCAAATTTGGTATCTTCTTGACTTATATTAAAGGCCATAAACTTAGTCTCAGTTTTATTGCTATATTTTAGTTTGCGTCAGCGAAAATTATATTAAACAAGGAAGGAAGGGCTAAGTTCGGATGTAACCGAACATTTTATACTCTCGCAAAGTTAAATGGTATATTCATTTAAAACATCTTTATATATTTTAATAATTAGAAGTAGGAACTGTTGCCTTAGTTATTTACTTTTCACTCACAGTGAAAAAAATTAGAGCAATTTGTGAACTAAATTTACTCAAATTATGAGAAATCGTTCTTGTGCTTATTGTATACGCTTATAACTGCTTTTATATAGAATGCATTACAACTGTATTGAGAAGTATGAAAAGAAATCGTTTTTGGACAATGAATAACATTTTTTATTTATTATATCGATATTATTATACATGTTTAGCTTAAAATTAATAAATATTAACAACTTTAAAAATTATATTATTATATTAATTTGTATATAATACTTACAATATTAAACATAAATTTTTGTAGACATTCTTATACATGTATCCAAATTATATTTCTTTTTTCCTTATACTATTTAATTTCTATCATATATTTATACAATAATGTCATATATAATAACAAATTATATATATAATTTAAATTTTCTTAATTAGATTATTTACATATTTTTCTTAAAATTGTCTTAAAAACTACTGTCAAAATTCCTATACCCTTCTAATTCGATTATATTTGAAAAAAAAATGAAGAACTATTGCACTAAGTCTGAAAACTTTAGTTCGAAATAGAGACACAAATACTGTCATGATAGCTGTGTACTGTCTCAAAAGTAATTGTATTTACACGGGAAGGATCCATATTTGAAAATGCCCAATCAATTTGTGTATCGGCAGGTGTAGTTGAATATTCTGCACCAAGCAGGGAATTAAAGTTTTTTTCTTGGAGCAGATTTCTTATTGCAGTCCCTGTAGACATTAAACAAATGTTAAAATCTCCAACATTTTGATTGCCTAACTCAGAAGTAAGGACTTTCTGAAGTTCTACAATTATTTGTCTGACAGAGAAAGCTGGATTTCTATATAGAACCAGAATATTAATATTGAAACATTTAAACAAAACCGCTTCTAAAACTTTGCGGCCTGAATAAATTTTGTTTACAGCCTTTGATTCTATAGAGCAAGCAATACTATGCTTTGCACATATTATAATGCCCCGTTTATTTCTGTTGGTTGTTTCCGTGCTATCTATCCTCAGCTCGTTAATTGGAGTAAATCCTGGTATATCAAAACTTTCGCAAGGATAACTCTAAGTTTCTACAAAACATAATTATCTGAAGATAGCATCAAACAGTCGCTTTTTATATCATTAATGTGAGCGTGAAGACTCTGAACATTATAGAATAAAATTTGATGTCCTGATGTTCGGGAAATCATAAAATTGAAACTTGTTGTCAAAGCTTTATTTGTGTTCAATTCCCTCAGTTCCCTAAATACGGGATCCGATTCAGAAAATTTGTTAGGTGGAATAAAATTTCCTATGATGAATAGACCTTCTGCAGAAATAGCTCGACTACAAGCGACATATATTGAAGCTCTAGGCATTCTGGGTCGAGTATGAACTACAACTTTATTATATGTGGCACCCAGACTTTTATGAATAGTTAGTCCCTCAGCCGGAACAACTGGAAACTGATTTCTTTCAATTGGAATTTGTTCGTTTCTTTTATATTGAAAAGATTTTAGAACTTTTTCAATTGGTGTCCAAGAACTTTCTAGAGGATGAGGCTTTTTTGATCGTGCTATCAAGCCAACAGAAGGTTCCAAAAATTTAGTCCACAGAATTGTTGGAAAAGAACAATGGAAATCAATTTGCCCAGCTGCCCCATTAACCAAGCCATCACACGTGTTTATGTTCACTGTAATCATATATTTGGCGAAGGTTTTTAGTGTCAATTCATAGGGCAGTCCCTGCGTTTCAGAAGTTTTGAAAAGTTTAACTCTTTCCAAAATATTATCATTTTCATTTATACCAATTCCTTTAACTGAGTCTGTTGCAGTTGAAAGGAAAGCTTCTGTTGGGATTCGACTGAGCTTAAGGGCATTGAAATTATTTGGATCTTCATTGGACCAAAATTAATGTATGGCATCATCGGGAACTTTTTCGAAATTAACTACTCGAGTTTCATTGAGTGATATGTTCTCATTTGTCATAGTACCAGATGCCATATGGTTTAATGCAATTGCAAAGGCCTGATCCTCCCGTTGTCACATTATTTCTGTTAATTCCCCAACTAAAGTGCTGTATGCATCATTGGGATTAGGAGAGAATATCCACCTATCTCCAACAGATGAGAGTTGCTTCAAAGCAGCAACACTATGATCGGTATACCACCGAAGGGGCTGTCTGTTTTGAAAATTTGTTTTAATCTCGCATCAACAGAGCTGAACATACGAGCACCTACCATCGATATTTCATCAATTATGATTAATTTTAAATCGATAAGTCTGGAATACAATGAATTAACTGTGTCATCGCTAACTGGCCTCAACTCTCTATTCAACTGATTAACAGGTAAAGAGAATATTGAATGAAGGGTCATTTCAAATGCTACTTTTAAGGAACTTGGATTGGATCCAGGTGTAGAATTGTAACGATGGTTAAGAGCTTGATATATTGCAGATATCAAACGACTCTTTCCTACACCTGCACCGCAGCCAATGAACTCATAAAATGGGAGATTTGTTTTTAGGTGGTGCATCAAATGTGTCAAATAGGTTTTTTGCTTAGTATTTAGACTTTGAACTGAAGAAAATAATTCCTCAACTAGAATTAAAGGGGGTAGTTTAATAAGTCTATATTTGGGTTTATTTCTGGAAGTGCCAACACTCTGAACTCATTTTCCACGATAGGTAGTTCATTTTGAGCACCTTCGTCCAAGTCTATTTCATTATAAAGACTTTCTACAACATTTTCAACTTCTCTTTGCTCAAAAACATCATATTTTCTTTGATTTTCCTCAATTATAATACGATGTGTTATGCAAGTCTGCTCATTATCGTTTTCAATGGAATCTCTCTGTTCATTCCACCAAGGATAGTAAAGCATTAACATTTCGCGGAAATACTCAACTCTGCCCAAATCTGGGTTAAACTTTCTATACCGAGTAATACAAAGTTTGGTACGTTTTTTCACAAAACCGCTACCGTCTTTAAGAGGCATGACAACCCCGCTTTCTGGTAAATTATCGTCTTCCCTCTCTTCTTCTTCATGATCACTATCTTGTGCTCTTCTACTAGATTTAAAATATTTATACCTAGATGCAAAATCAGCTAAACAAAGAGTTTCTAACTGATCGGATCTTTGAGCATAACGGTCTAAAATTCCGGCTACGAATATTTCAGTCGAACCTGAAGGAAGGTTCTGAAGTTCTGCACTAGGTTATATCATTCGAATACGTTCCTCAGGTCGAGAGGTATTTATAAATATTTCTGCATTACTTGCTTTCGAAAGATGGAGCCCAATGCAGCCATATACTACTTCTTGTGCAGATATTTCTGTGCCTGATATAAATTTGTGACCTATATGTTTAAGTTTTTGCTTAATAGTATAATTTCCAGCATTTACCCTTGATATAGCTTCATTTAAGAGCCTAGAAATTCCCCTGTTAGACTTGTTAATATAATTAATTATATATGAACAGCAAGCATATGCATCCAGTATATATTGGATATCCATATTTGCTCTATGGAGTTCCAAAATCAGAGGATTATAAGCGTTTATAAAACGATCCTGTAATTTTCTTTTTAGAAAAATTTTGGGTTTTGTTAAACTTGACCTAAGGGCTAACAAATAGTCATCAAAAGACATATTTATTCTACTATCAGACAGGAAGTGTTCAAAATCGTTTAAATTAGAAATGTCTTCTGTAGTCATATTTGAATTTAAAAAGTTTTGAATTTTGAAATAGTTTTCCTTGTGTCTTTCTGAATTTTGACTTGTTTCTGTAAGAGGTAACAGTATTTGCGTTGAAGGCATTGGTGGATATGGTATACCAAAACGACAAAACTGTTGTCCTCTTATTTCCCTAGTACAAGATCGACTGTGGTTATGCTTTTGATACCCCAAATAATTTTCTAAGTGGCTGATCGAATCATCGGTAGAAATATAATTGTCAATAAAACTAATGACATCAGGGAATGTCTGAGTATCTTGAAGGTTGATCCTGGGAGCATTATTAAGCCAATACATGCCGTGTACATGCGGGGAACCTCTCTGTTGAAACTCCACTCTCCAGTAGAAATTTGTGACAAAATGCTCTCCAATAATGCTGGCGTTATCTTTAAAAAGCTTCAGAATTTGTCGATAACGGTAGTCAAAATATCTAGCACAAGTAACCGCATCTGACCGAATTAAGCGATATCTATCTTGGGTTGTTAAACTGTTGGCTTCCTCTTCCGAAATATCTTTAGAATCAACAGTTTTAGAGAGGATGACCAAAAGCTCAACCCACTGAGATTCTGCAGCCGATAAAGTGATAAAGAAGGTTGGAAGCCCAAATTGGCGAATCATAGCGATTGCCTTTTTCTTCTCAGCTTCCCAGTGCGCAGGTGAGGATATAACGCCTTTCAAAACCTTGTAACCATCATCGTGTTGAATCAAGTTTTGAACAATGCTTTCGTTTAATAGATTTTGGGCCGTAACTTGGTTGCGACCTGAAAACTTTCTAAGGATGTGCTGTTCTTAATTTGTAGCAGTTCTAATTTTTTGTAATGATAGAACAACTTGGGAATGGTACACGCTCTTCTGTCAAAACGGCGATTTCAGAACGTATTATCTTGCTATACGTTTCAGAGCATGTACGCTTCTGCCCAACGTATATTGTTCCAAATAACAACTCTTCTGAATTATTATCTTGAATTATGTCAATTGGTCTTTGTCCTTCACCTTGCGCTATAACTAAACGGTTATATTCTAAGTTTTCTACAGGAATATTGTTCAAAAGAGTTTCTTGACCGCCTGGATTTAGCTCTGAAGGAAAAAGACCCGTGGGAATATTATTACCTATACCATGAAAAGATTGAACCAATCGGGAATCCTCTGCAGATGCAACAAACGGAACTTCTTCTTGGTTATTAAATTCTGAAATCCAGTTTTCATTATTATGTATATTGTGCTCACGATACAGAGGGGTATTCACTAAGAACTGCAAAGCTTCCATAATCTTTGCAGGGCTTATGGTATCGATCATGTAATCATGATTGTATTCCAAACGCCTTCTAGCTAAACATGTTTTTGGAAAGTTCTCTTTAACAATAGCATTTTTGCAAGTAGCACAAAAATTGTAATTTCCATCATCTGAAGGAAATTTTTGCATTAAAAAGAAGGCGGATGCAGCATTCGAGTGACCTTGCGCAATAGTTTCGAAATTTAATTTGCGAACTTGGTGTGAAAACCATAAGCCGCCGCAGTAAATACATATTTCAGTAGGGCCCATATTTATATTTTGGAAATAAATATTTTTGAAATCTGTTAAATTGCCACTATTATCAGTTTCTATAACATTATTTTCTCTCGTTAATCGGATTCGTTGGGACTTCCTTTGGTTTTCAATTTGTCTATTGAGTGGGTTATCTCTACGAAGGCGAACTTGACCTTGTCTAAGACGTCTCTGATTCAAAATTTCTTTCCTCTAACCCCTCCTATTAAGCTGTCGACGTTGTGTTCCTATATCACGCTCCTCTCTCTTTATTTCAGGATTTCATCTTGCATGTTCCCTTTGCATTTGATCACGAATGCGCTCTAAATTCCTATACTCAGGATTTCTTGCGCGAAGTTCTCTATGATCCCTTGTGTTCCTACTTTGTTCATCATAACGTACCTCAGGATTTTCTCAACGAGACCTATGACCTCGAGTATCTCTTATTTGCTCTTCAAAGCGAATTTGGGGATCTTGTCGCCTTGTTCTATGGTGAACCGTATTTGCAACTTGCTCAACAGATCGAACCTCGGGGTCTTCACGCCGAGACCTATGACCTGGAGTATTTCTTATTTGTTCTTTAGAGCGAATTTGGGGATTTTGCCGCCTTGTTCTATGTTGAACAGTATTTGCAACTTGCTTAACAGATCGAACCTCGGGGTCTTCACGCCGAGACCTATGACCTCGATTATTTCTTATTTGTTCTCCAGAGCGAATTTGTGGATCTTGCCGCCTTGTTCTATGTTGAACAGTATTTGAATTTTGTTCAAAATACCGTACCTCGAGATTTTCCCGCCTGGTTCTATGTTGATTTGTATTGATAATTTGTTCGGACAGACGTACATCGGAATATAATCTACGATTAGCGTGACTTACAGTATTTTGTGACTGCTCACTATCTCTATATAAAGAGTTTGCACGAAGAACAATCATACGTCTTCTATTCTGAAGACGACTTAGTAATATAGATTTTCTACTTAATCTAGCCATAATTAATTAATAATAAATGGATTAATATATAAAATACTTATAGATAATACTTATATAATTCAGTCCGTCCGGGTGTTAAAAGTTGGATCCTAGGTGCTGCTCTCTTTCACTGTAATTCCTTGTAAGTCCTTGCTATGACTCCTTTCCTGTTCCGTGTATAGGTACTTTGGTATACTGGTGCACATATGTATATGTGTTTGCTCGCCACTATATATAATACGGTTTTGCTCGTCACTGTATATAATAATACTTTAAACACTATATAACTAATACACTAAAATTAGTTTGAATAAAGCACTTTGCTGGTCAAGAAATCTAGTGTAACTGAAACTACAAACACAGTGTACTGATATTTATTATACTCTTGCAACATGTTGGTACAGCTTACGTACTTTTGTATACCTATATATTACTTAGCTATTCACTAACATAATAATACATAATATCTAGTTATATTTATATTTCAGAAATTAGTAGTTTATTTCATTGTATTGAAATTAAGTTCTCGGAAAACCCCTCCGTAAATTACTTTTGTTAAACGCTTTCTAAAACAGGGGGATCTATGGTACCAATTTTGAAGGGTCTACCCATGAAGGCTAAATTAACAATAACTTACATATAATTAAGTATGGTATACACATATGTAGAGCAGGTATGTAGATTTTCTTCTTTCTGTCTTAATATCTAAACCTTTCATAAGCTGCCAACGGCGCTAGGTAAAAATGTAATTTTCTTAAGTTTACAGTTCACCTCATGACCTTCATATTAAAATGTGTCGCAAAACTGAAATAATAGACAGTAGCATGTGAACCGATGAGGTCGCAGTTTATATATAGCCACATAAAAAGGGTCTTTAGCCCTTTTGATACTACATTACTAATATTTATTTCATGCAATTTTTTCTAGAAAGATTTTTTTGCTCTATACAAAGTCCAGAACTCTAAGAAACTCTTTTACATTGTTGTCTGGTATATTTTGTTATAAGTTCAACATGATGGCTGCGAAAATATACTTATCCACTGATTATCACCAAATATTAGAAGAAATATTTGTATATAGAAATCTATATATATCTCGATTAGTTTTAGGTGATGCAAACAACCGTTTGGTGAACAAAACTATACTTTGTTGCACCATGTTGCGAAAGTATAAAAATGTTGCGAAAGAATTCAACATTTATCACTCGATTATTATTTGGTATCTTATTAACTTATGTTATTGTTCAGATTTATTTTGTGTCAATACTATTTTTTTTTCTCCGAAATGTTAACTTTTATAAAAAAAGCTATTTATATTTAACTCAAACATGGTATATCTGATATATAATATAATCACATCAGAAATACGGAAATCAGTATATTAGGGTTATAAGGTTTAAACAAAGTCTAGACCAATTTCATTCATATGCAGCGATATACATTATTTTTAAGAAAAACTGTCCATTTAATTTCATTAAATTATCAAATTGACGAAAAAAATTATACCATAAGTAGTACATGTGAGCTGGGAAAATCAAAGACCAGAAAATTCCTCCAAACCGTATATTAAAAAATGTTGAATTAAACATCCATTATTAAATGATTTCGTAATTAAATTACAATCAAATTTGGTATCTTCTTGACTTATATTAAAGGCCATAAACTTAGTCTCAGTTTTATTGCTTGAAGTCAGATATACATAAGTATGAATGTGATATTAACTCCACCAAAGTGGCTAAATTTTATATTATAAGCTTAGGTGGCAAACGTCAACCAGAGAATCGGAATTCATTATATGAAGGTCTGAGGTTTAGACATAGTATGTACTAATTTCGTTCTAATTCAGCGTCAAACCACATAATTTTTAAAAAATCTTTTCCACTTAATTTCGTTAAAATATCACGTTGATCAACCGGAACGGTGTAAAGTTAGGTGGAAAGACGGAAATCATATATATATTGGGGATAGAGAAATATATTAATTTTGACATTGCTCTGCTATACTCGAGAACATATAATATTTTGAAGCAATTTTATATATAAAAAAATATTAATACTCACTGACCGACATGTGCGGCATAAAATTGGTTAGAATAACGAAAAGCATTATAAGTAGTATATGGAATTTGAGGGTAGTATTAACCCGATTTTATTAATGTGTTGCAGTACCACATACTTTTAACATGCCACAGACTAATAAAATGCTCCCATTGTTTCATTAAGGTACCTCACATACCATCACCAATCAAATGGAGTAAAGTCAGAATGTTCGAAAATCCTGATATTAGTTACATGGGGGCCAGGTAACATTTTCACTCGCTTCCATCCATTTTAGGCACAAAGATACCTTGTTAT
This sequence comes from Bactrocera oleae, assembly GCF_042242935.1. Classification (NCBI taxonomy): domain Eukaryota; kingdom Metazoa; phylum Arthropoda; class Insecta; order Diptera; family Tephritidae; genus Bactrocera; species Bactrocera oleae. Next base: position 56,846,420 of record NC_091537.1, on the reverse strand, counting down.
GAGTAAAACACGCTCTCTCATTTTCATTGAGATAACTCACATATTGGCCGATATATGCGGGATAGTGTCACCCGGAAGTTCAAAAATCTTTATATTAGGTATATGAGGGTTATAGGAAGTATTTATTCGATTGAACGCATATTTTGACACAAACATACTATTATCGAGAGTTTTATTTATTTATTTTATTATATGAATTTCAATTAAATATCTTACACATTGACCGATATTTTCGATAAAAGGCAACTATAGGCACTGGGGTCAACAAATTCAGTACCTAGGGACTTGAATAGTTTTGGTTCGATTTAGACAATTTTCGGTTACACGGTGGCATCCTTCAAACGCATTATTCACGCAAAGTTTTACCCCGATACAGTCATTGTTGTTTGATTTGCATAGTGGAAAGTGATAAAATCAGATGGAATTTAAAATGGTGTTACATGGGAAATAGGCGTGGTTGTAATCCGATTTCTCTCATTTTCGCACTATAGCATAGAAATATTAAAAGAATATTATGTACCGAAATTGGTTGAAATCGGTTAAGCAGATCCTAAGATATGGGTTTTCACCTAAATGTGGTCGGTGCCACGCCCATTGCCTAATTTCGAACGTGGCTCCTATGAAGTCAGCTCATACGATCCCTGTATTAAAATTCAATGACTCTGGTGTGTTTAGTGCTTGATTTATAGCGCTTTTAGTAGTTTTTAACAGTATCATTATATGGGGAGTGGGCGAAGTTGTCGCCCGATTTCACCCACAGACGGACAGACAGTCACCCGAATTTCAACTCATCTCTTCATCCTGATCATTTATATATATATAACCTTATATCTAACTCGAATAGTTTTAGCTGATACAAACAACCGTTAGGTGAACAAAACTATTATACTTTGTAGCAACAGGTTGCGAGAGTATAAAAGGTAAGGAAGGGCTAAGCTCGGATGCAACCGAACATTTTACACTCTCGCATAGTCAAATGATATACTCGTTTGAGATTTCTTTATATATTTTAATAATTAGAGCAATCGTTCTTGTGTTTCGTTGTGGACAAAGTTTTGGACAAGTATCAAAAAGATTGGGATAGCTATATATCCTTATTCCTGATGGCTTATCGGTCTGCTGTACATGAAACAACGGGGCAGACTCCAGCAAGGGTAATTTTTGGTAATGACCTTCGACTACCGATTGATTTAAAATTTGGAATTAACGCCAACGGAGGAAGGAATACTAAGGAATTCAATAGCATCCTAGAAGACGGGATGAGGGATATACATGCTATGTTAAGACAGCGCACCAAAATTATGAGCGATAAGATGAAAGCAAAATACGACAAGGCAATAAACTCTGAGGGTTTTATTGAAGGCGATTGGGTATTGTTATATAACCCACAACGAAAGAAAGGGCTGTATCCCAAATTACAGTGTAATTGGAAAGGACCATACCAGGTTATTCAACGACTCAATGATGTAGTGTATTGCAAGACCAAGGAATAAAATGAAGGTGGTTCATCTGGAACGGCTTGCAGCGTTTGGTACCGCAAATATGTCTAAGCGGGACGATCAGACTTAGGTAGAGGGCAGTGTGGCGAACACAAATACCAGAACAAATCAGAATCGACGATAAACTGCTAAAAGCAACTAGACAGCGAATTCGTAGTTGCCAGAATGTTCTAGTAGCGAACTTTTGTTAAAAATTTACTATATAAGGGCTGCCGGATTGTGCAGCAGACACAGTTCTAATTAGAGTGTTGCCGTGTAAAGAGCAATTAAGCTATAAGCTATATTGGGACTTTAATTTAACAATCCAGTGATCCAGAGTAGGTTATAGTTAGACGATTTATCGAGAAATCCGTTACACTATATTTCATCGATTTATTTAAAAAATTGAGTTTGGATTTTTCTATCGACCATTCCAATTGAAGCTTCTCATTAAAGTGTCCGCAACAATTAGGCGAAGAATTGAGTAAAAGAACATATTAATGAAATAAGTTTACAGTTAAGTGGAGATTTTTATAATAAAAATAATATACAATAACATACCACTGTCTCATAATATCGCTTCATATATAATTTTAAAATTGTAGTATAATAATTGTACATTCAAGAAAGTAAATAGATTTTAGACCCATTTTTTACCTTTCGTGTTGTTAGCAGTTTGAAAATTTTATGTTCCAAAATAACTTAAAGTTTTACACGAAAACAATTTTCTTATATCTTTCACTCATTACGTGTTTTTATAGAGAGATAAAGAGATGTACAAACTGATGTTATAACATAACGCTTAAACGAAAACAATTTTCTTATTTCTTTCACTTATCTAGTGTTTATAACGAAGAAAGATCAAGGACCGAGATAAAGAGATGTACTTATCTCATGTCATTGGAAGTGAGCATCCCTTTATACTTGCCAAGGATATACCATATGTTTGACTACAATTCATCATTGCATATGAATGTATCTATTCGTTTTCATAAAAATTCTAAGAGTGTTTTGGTGTTTCTGTAGTCGTGAATTTTTGAAGATGGGTATAGAACCTTTTCGCCATTCACCTTGATGATCAGGGATCTCCGATGATGACTAACTTGTTCCAATCTGACAGCGACTCAAAATGAGAGCTTTTTATAACATTTTTCATTGTTGGATTGAGGAGGTTTTGACGTCCAAAAATTATTATTTTGACTGATCTTGCTCGACTAAAAATTGCCAATATTAAACAGAATGCGAAATACGTAGTTGCCACCAAACAAAAAGGAGCTATAGCAACGTGGTGAGAAAACAAATGGAGTAAAGTCCGATTTACAGTCACGATAACGAGAGGCCATGGAAGCCGAAAATATTTATGTTAACGAATATGTGTTTCAATTGGAATTAGAGGAAGAAGGCTACGAAGATAGAAGAGGCGCAATGCTCGTCAAAGGTTATGCACATGAACATGATTTTTGCTGCAATATTGACGCAGATATCATCATAAATTATGGCGCAGTTGGATGCACGATTGTCAGCAATGTTCGAAGCGCATGGGAAGCGTTTGTAGCACGGTTTCCAACGATTAGGGCGTGTATGTTAGCACAGTTAGTGGCGCACGAGGCGCATATACCAACACAGGAAGAACCGTCGGGTGAGCAGGAAGCTTATATACCAGCCTAGACATCCTCACAGTCAAAAGAGAAAGAAGATTGTATACCAGAACAAGTGTTCTCACAGTTGGAAGAACAGGAAGCGTGTATACCAGTACAAGAGTTCTCACATTCGAAAGATCATAATAAAACTAAGGCCGAAGTGCATGAAGATCCAGATTTGAAAAGTGGTCTGCATTAAGTAGAGCTGCACAACGATTCAAGTGGAGGACACTTAAGAATCACGACGACCTTGGGGAAGTTAAAGAAGCATCGTCGATTCGATTTTGCTCTATCCGGATTAGATATATTTGCGGTATCATACACATAGCATTTATGTCTCTAATATCGTCTTAGCCTTACTTTCTGTACTTCCGTTTTCCAAATACCCAGTTTGTGGTACATATCTTGACCTAGAACTGACTCAAGATTCCCTTCTTGATCAGAACGTAGTTTCATTGGAATACCGAGTCTCGTTAATCACTTGTTGATGAATACGTCCGCTACTAGTTCAGCCTCTTGATTAGTAATTGTATATATTTCTGGCCATTCGGTGAAATAGTCCTTGACGACTAAAACACATTTGTTTCCAAACTTAATTGTGGCAAAAGGATCATCCATATTCATGACAATTCGCTCAAATAGTGCACCCGGATATATACTGTTTTATCTGGTCGATCCTTTAGGAGCAGTACACTCATCATAATTGACCGAAACTGATTGACAACAACCAACCCAATAAAATCTTTGCTTCTCCAAGTGTCCTCCATGATTCTCAACTGTCCTCTGATTGGATCGTTATTCAGCTCGTTGAGAGCTTAAGGAACTCTACTCTTCGGAACCACCATGAATACTCGGAAACTTTGCCCATCGTCGCTTTTCCATACTCGATGCACGCAGCCACACACCACCTTAAACCGATCTGCCCAATATGCATTTGCGTGCTGGTATACACGCATCCTGCTTTCCCGACTGTGAGGACAAGCTTCTTGCTCTTCTGGCTGTAAGAAGCCTTCTACTAGTACACACGCTTCCTGCTCTTCCTACGGTGATAATACCTGCGCTGACATACGCATGTCTACCTATTTCGCTGCTGACAACGGTGCTGGCAAACGCTCCCAGAACGCTTCCATCGCAGCATAAATAACCTCTACTGAACATTGAATCACTTCTGGTCTGTTACTCTAAATCCAATTGAAAGATATATTCCTCAACATTAATGTTTTTGTTTAAATGGCTCTTCGTAACTGTGACTGTAATTTAAACTTTACTGCATTTGTTGCCAAACCACAGTGCTAAACGATCCGAAGATTCCACAAATTAGCACCTTTTTAAGTTGTGGAATCTTCGGATCGTTTAACTTTGCTATTTTAAAATAATTTACTCTTTTGAAGTTTATTTGACAATCCCACTTTTGAGACCAATTGCAACGGATCCCTTGATAAATCGTCTACCGTGAAAGTCAATTTGAGTTCAATCATTGGATTGTTAAATAAAGGTCCCAATTTTATAGCTATACACTTATATTTGTTTCTAATTTCAACTACTTAAGGCTTGATTACTTACGAGTTTACAATTCTTACTTACATCTCAATTGCGCTTTACGCGACAACACTCTTACTAGAACTGTGGCGTCTGCACAATCCGGTAGCCCTTGTGTAGCAGATCTTTAACAAAACTTCGCCACTAGAACATTCTGGCAACTACGGCTAGTTGATTCTGGCAATTTATCGTCGATTTCATTTACATATGATTTTGTTCTATCATCCGTTCATGACGAACCTTAGAAAGAAGGGTGTTAGATGGGTGGTTTTTGTTGGGCATACAAAGAGGTGGTTAGTGTCATATATATTTGGCACGTCGAGGTCGACTCTGGAAAAATAGGAATTTAAACTGCTACAGTACACAGAACGAAGTTGCGCAAGGGTTACTCTAGATTCTCGTGGCAACTCGAGCTCTTTGTTTGACTTCATGTACGCCATTCACTGAGTTGTTTGATAAGGCTTAAATTGGTTACCACTTGGGAGAACAATGGTCCTAATGTCCTCTCAGGCGCCTCCCCTTTCAACCAACCATATATATATTACATATAAAAAAGGTGTAATAACATATAAATATTGGAACATAAGAAAAAATATTCCTTTGAAACCTAGCATAGCAGCGAGCTGTTCGTCTTTCTTCATTGTCTCCTCGCATACGAACATACACATACAAAACTTATGACGTTTACACAGTTTTTGTATATTCACAATGCAAGTTTTGTGAACTGTTTTCCCCACGCATTCACATAATTAAACTATCTGTAGATAAGCTCACCGCTGGTGAAAATGATTGTGTCAGTTAAACCTATCATCCTGTTAAGCAACCAGAGGTTAAAGATATTATAAACTGGGTAATGAGAAAACGGCCTTTTGAGTTTTTACAAATCACCCTTTCATAAGACGAGCACCATAGTCATTCAATATCTTGGTCAACCACCAGAGTTGCCCGAAGACACTCAATTATTCCTTTTCTGTACTCAAAAACCTGTTGATTTGCTAACACCGGTTATTTCTACAATTTCTTTGCTTGTTCTTTTTAGATTCTGATAATAGTTTTTCAAATTCTGTGAAATTTGCTTAATGTTTTAAAAATTCTGTAATGATTGATTTTGGCATTTTTTGTTATTTTTTTATTTTGTTTTATATTAATGTGACAATGTACGAACTACACGATACTTAAAAAACTAAACTAAACTAAAAGCTCGTTGTCTTTTTCCAAAGACTAACAGTAAATCAAATATGGAAATGTTGTGATGTTGGCGTGCCTTATAAGTTTTGTTTCGTTTGGTTTTCTAATTAAATTATTGGTTTATGTTGTCTTTTCCAATATAATAAAAAAAACATTTAAAACTAAAAATTTCAAACAAATTAAACTATTATTGACTTTTTTATTGTATCTTATGTTGAATTTTGACATGCATCCGACCGGTATTTCTCACCACGAAATATTCCCACAACAGCCATCCCGTTTGGATAGGATGAATTTAAGTTTAAGATTTTCTTCACTGGAGCAATTCCTAAAAGTATGTTTGCCCCGCATCGTCTTGACTCCAGATGGCATTGTGTTGTTTGTTTCAAGAGGCTCCATCCAAACTCCGCCTCGGTTAGATGCAATACATGCAATGATGAGCCATCTTAAGACCCACAGGGAGTATACCACGAGTTATGTGGCCAATGGTACTAAAGCACTATTGCGACACCAGCCTCAACGGCCGTGCAAATTGCCAGTGTCGAGTGGGCAACACAGGACCTCTACAGTCGTTAGGAGCTTAAGCTGGCAGCATGACTCCCAATCTGACTAGTCCCCCAGCAACCTTCATCACGCTTCAAATCTCGTGCCAAAACCACTCAGCAACTCCTGGTTCCTTACACAGTCTGTCCCGTATGCCAGACCGCCATACGTCGAAACGTCACATCAGTTAAGGGTTATTCTTGGACTCCAGAGTAAGATCGAGGAAATAGTTGCATTTATGAGCCCGTAACGCATATCGATAGCTGCGGTCCAAGAAACCTAGTTCAACAGCCGCTCAGATCTTCTGAGTTGTGCAGGTTTCAACGTTTTATACGAACGGATCGCTAGCGATATATTGGTGGAGGCCTAGCCTTTATCCTGTACAACACTGTGCAATATCGTCTTATCGACGGCGATATCGACCGAAGGGACATTACCCTTGAAATTCTGAGAATAACCATAGAGTCAGGCGATGTCGAGCTCATATATATACATCCCACCAGTTACATGTTGCCCAATAGGATATCACCCGAACATAGTGCGATGCTTCGTGGTGAGAACCGATTGGTATTTGATTTGGCACATTGTAAACCAGCTTAAGCGGACAAAATGGGTAGATCATTTGAAGTCTTCTTACCTCTCCTCCGGTCTGAGTGAGCTTTTACTATTGTCAAGGCTTTGTCAAAACCGAAGAGGCATGACGACCAGGTTGAAATCCAATTCACTGGACGTGCCATGCGGATTTGGAGGAGTGCGTGACCTATTTCGGCCGGCAATTCACATTGGACTCTTCAAAAGACAACACCAAACGATGTTGCCAAAAGGTTGCGCAAAATGCCAAAAGACTTACACTTACTTTCATCGATGAGGTGGTTCAGAGATCAACAAGGTTAAATCATGCAATCTATTTGCCCAGACGTAAAAAACATGCTGATGCTAAAACATCTAGGCTCATAGGGAGTAAGCTACCTAACCATGGTGTTCAACCAGTCGGTGACCACTCCTCAAATATCTGATGTGTTGAAAGTCGGAAGAGTGGTCCCACTACTGAAACCTGGGAAACCCTCAAAAAAAAAGGGAAGTCTTATCGTCCGATAACTCTCTTTTCCCCAGCAGTGAAGGCACTTAAGGCCTTGCTACTCCCGACATTCACTCACCACTGGCAGGGTTGAATTGATGGACTATTAACTATCTGAGCTGTCGACAATCATCCCTTCTGTTTCGTGGTCAAATCTCTAAAGTTAAATAGGGGTTCCCGCAGGGAGATCAGATTTTTGGTGACTTTTACGTTTATTTCTAATATTTATTTAAAGAGATTTAAAATAGTTTTGTTTTTAAGAAAGAGTGGGTATTTTGTCGCAGAGTATTGTTTTGCTTCGCAGTACCAATTGTCAACGTATATACATATTTTGGTTATAATACCCAGCAAATATTATGTAAACTTTGACTTCCGAATAAATTATCAAAAGATATTGTTTTATAGAGTGTATTGTAACGGATTTCTTGATAAATCGTCTAACTGTAACTAACTGTTGAGCTCGATCACTGGATTGTTAAAGTCCCAATTTAATGCTATACACTTATCTTTATTTCCAATTCCATCAATTAACACTTATTGCTTGCTATTCGAACTTATAATTTATTGCTTATAGCTTAATTGCTGTTTACACGGCAACACTCTAATTAGAACTGTGTCTGCTGCACAGTCCGGCAGCCCTTATATAGTAAATTTTTAACAAAAGTTCATCCTGGCAACTACGAATTCGCTGTCTAGTTGCTTCTGGCAGTTTATCGTCAATTCTGATTTGTTCTGGGTCTCGTGTTCGCCACAGTATATAAGAAATAAGGTTCATTAGGTTATTTAAAACTTGTAAGTGTTTTGAAATATTATATTAAAATAATTTGTTAAATTTAGTTTTAAAAGTTAATTTAAACAATTTTTTTGATTAAAATATACATGTACATATATTTAGACGTCATATAAGATCTAGCTTGTTAAACTAATTTTAATTATGTATATTTTTCTGTTAAATGGAAACCGAAAAATACCTGAGAAATACATTAAAAAATCTCAAAACACATTTCTTTCCTCAGTGGCGCCACTGTCAAATGTTATAAAAAATGCGGACTTTGACAGCGCCCTCTCGAATCAAAGTGTTTCGGATCATTTTATCCATGGCATCCACCGAAAATCCTTCAATTCTTAAAATGGATCACATTTCTAATATCATATTGTAACGGATTTCTCGATAATCGTCTAGCCCTCCGTCAATCCGGTAGCCCTTGTGTAGCAGATCTTTAACAAAACTTCGCCACTAGAATATTCTGGCAACTACGGCTAGTTGCTTCTGGCAATTTATCGTCGATTTCATTTACATATGATTTTGTTGTATCATCAGTGTTCGTCACAATATTTTAATATTGAACGTGAGACAGGTGTTTAAGCATCATCTTACTATAAAAATAACATTTATTGCTTGCACAGGCAGGCTATAATAGCTTTCAAACAATTAAAAACGAATTTTTTGGTGGTGGAACTAATCCTAAGATTTTCACTAATACACACGCAAAAATATCCCACTTGGTACGGGTTGCCTCGAAAATTCTACTACTAAAATCACACTTGGTACGGGTTGCCAACCAATATTCTCCTACTAAAGTCACACTTTGTACGGGTTGCAAACCAATATTCTACTACTAAAACGTCCAAATGACATAAATCTGTTTTAGTGTGTTGCCGTGTTATGTTTTAAAACTTATAACTTTAAGAATGTTTTTATTCCATATTCAAACATTTTTGGGTTGTTTTAATTCCTAAAGATTAAATTTACATAGCATTATTTAAATTATCATTTATTGTATTGAAATATTATTAAATAGTTCCAATTTTATCAAATATATAATTGTGTAACGGTGATTTAGAATATTTTGTGAATATTATTTAGTACTTAGTAGATTGTTTTGATTATTATTATTGTTCCTGATTTGTACCTCATTTTTTATATTTATTTCTTTTTTGAAATAATTAATATTCATGAACCTGATTCATGTACCTGATTTTATGTATATATCTTTTCGAGTTACAATTGTTATGAAAAGTAGATTGTTTTAGAACTGTATATATTATATGGGTGAATATAGAGTTCCTGGGGAACCGAACACCCAAAAATGATCGGTAACGCACCTATATTGCAAGCTCAGAGGTTGTGAGGAAAAGCAATATATATATAATAATCTTTTGTTTCGAAAATATTCTTGAAAGTTTTCATTAATATTCTCCATTACAAATACATGTTCACAAACAAGCCTTTCATTTACATCTCTGTGTCAAAAAAAAGGCAGATTCGATCAGGTGATCACGGCTGTTTCACACACATAGGAAAACAGCTGATTCTTTGGCCACTTGTAGGCTTATACAATGATCTAGAATAAGACGTGCAATCTACGAGCCGCGACTGAAATTTCAATATATATCATTGTATAAGATTTCAAGAAACCAAAGAACCAGCCAGAACAATAATATATTTGATAAAATTGGAAACATTTAATAATATTTCAATACAATAAATAATAATTTAAATAATCTATGTAAATTGAATCTTTAGGAACTATTACAACCGAAAATTATTTGAATATGTAATAAAAACATTTATAAAGTTATAAACTTTAAAACTTAACACGGCAACACACTATAGCAGACTTGTGTCATTTGGACGTTTTAGTAGTAGAATATTGGTTGGCAGCCCGTACCAAGTGTGACTTTAGTAGTAGAATATAAGTAGTAGTAGAATTTTCGAGGCAGCCCGTACCAAGTGAGACATTTTTGCGTGTGCATTAGTGAAAATCTTAGGATTGGTTACTAGAAAATTTTAACAATGATAAATATCGATAGTGGTATATGGAACGCAATCCAACAACGTTTAATAAATATCACAATGCTGGGTCGCTTTCAATTTATATTGAACGTGTAGAACACCCCTATATGTGTTTTTTCATACCTATATGTTACTTGCTTTTGTTTAGATTTGTGAAATATATAATTAAATCAACATTTTTACAATGACGTTGTTTCGATTTACTTCTAAATTTTTACGTTTGCCTACAATTAGAGTGCAGTAAGTATTTTTATAATATAAAGTGTCGTTGGTAGGAAAAACATTTATTAATTGTTTGTAACAGAAAAGGTATGCCGTTATTGCCGCAAAGTATCCACAAAGCTTATGAAAACTTAAAAAAACAAACAAAAATAGCAATGTTTAAAAGATACTAGGAGTTCTCTATAGCTAAATTTGTGACAAGACAAAGTTCTATCACACATATATACTAAATATAAAGAGATTTTGCGGTTTTTTCTACTCTTTCAATCAGCATGATATGAACACGTAGTTTAAAGTCCAAATCAGTGATTAAATTATATAATACACGGAGTAAAATTGAGGGGGAAACTTTAGTATACCGTCCCCGGCTTTCGGGGATAAACTTGGTGTGGGCGGATAGAGGAGGCCCTTCAGATCAAGAATATATACAGCTAAAGACTCGGGAAACTTATAGTTTTCGGGATATTTACGTTTAAATTTGAAAATTTCAACTATTTAAAGTACGCATCTATTCGATTTCAAATATATTTTTCACTTTTGTATCCAATCATTTCACTAATTCGGGGAAAACTTTAGATTAGCATCCCACGATTTCAGAGTTAAGAGGGCTATGGTTGTATAGACGAGATTCTCCAGATCACGAATATATAGTTTTCGAGATATTTGCATTTTAAGTTGAAAATTAAACAAATTTTATTTTAAAATTTCTTGATTTATGGTTAACTTTTATGCACTTATTATACACTAACACTTCAATACAATGTTTCTACCTATTTATTTTATATAATTTATTTAAATATTTGCTTTAAATAAGCATTTTATTTTTACACAATTTTCGTTATTTGCACAATAACCAATGGGTTGCATGTTGACTGATAATAAGTATTGCCATATCCAAACGAATGAAAGCAATCAAGATAAAAAAAAAAACCCAATTATATGCACAATATTTACCAATTCAATTTGAATATGAATTAAGAGAAGAAAAATAAAATAAAACAAAAAGATGATACCACAAATACAGGAACCATAATCGTTGATGGACAAAATGGATTGTTAAATAAAAGTCCCAATTTAATGGCTACACACTTATCTTTATTTCTTATTCCAACAACTTAACACTTATTGCTCGTTATTCGAGCTTACAACTTCTTGCTTATAGCTTAATTGCTCTTATCACGACAACACTCTAACTAGAACTGTGTTTGCTGCACAATCCGGCAGCCCTTATATAGTAAATCTGTAACAAAACATTGCTTCTAGAACATTCTGGCAACTACGAATTCGCTATCTAGTCGCTTCTGGCAGTTTATCGTTCATTCGATTTTGTTCTATCATCTATGTTCGTCACAATATTTACAGTATCGGACAACACCTTTGCAACTGAAATATGATAATGAAAATACTGTCGATTACACAGGCCGTAATTGCCGGAGACTTACTATTGTAGTCTAAATATTAGATGTCTCAATAAATGCTTTGCATCGCCGTGGCATTGAAGATACTTATAACGTTATTTACTATAGTCTAGGGTGTAATTTTTCCTTGCCTCCAGGACCCTTTGGAAAAACTGTTTTCTATGGGGTTAAGGTCTGGAGATTTTCCTTTACATCCACTTTATTCCTCTGGAACCATGATTTTAAGACATTTGACGTATACTTCGGATCGTTGTCCTGAAGGTAGGTAGGTAGAGTGCTGTCTGACGAGGCATCTAGGCGGCCCATTGTGATACCACCGGGACTTATGTTTCCTCACTCTCACCTCTTTTCTTGTATAGAGCCTTTATTCGCATAGAAGATGTTTTACAGTCTCCTCTTCTTCTGCCTCCTGACAGCTTCTACAATAGTCATTGTATAGTGCACTTAGTCTGCTGGCATGTGTACCAATTAGACAGTGATCTGTTAGCCTTGCTTTTAGAATTTTTATGTCATTCCTTTTGAATTGAAATAGTCGGCAAGTGCGCCCATGCTCCATTCATGTCATGTTTGCCTGCTTGTTGAGCAAGTCAGGGATTGACTCCACCGAGACTCAGCTCCATTTACAACATGTTCGTCCATTAAATGTTTACTTCGCAGTTTCCAGGGGTATCACTACGCCTTAAAACCCATTGCAGATTTATCGTGAAATAGGATGTTAAAACCACTAAGAGATCAAGACATTCTTTCACTCTCCCTTGGAGACTTCAGTGATTTCAAAGCCGGTTGGTCATCCGTATATATAAATATACTCCTTGTTGTAAGCACACTTCTTGTCAGACCAATAAGGCTTTCTTTGATTGCTGTGATCTTCGCTTAGAAAACACTGCAGTGGTTCGGTAAACCGTAGGCGATTTGGTATTTAATTTTGCTGAAAATACGCCACCTCCCACTCGATTATCTAGTTTGGACCCATCCGTATAGATGCTTATCCCTGCACTGTCCTCTGGAAGGGAAGGCAAAATTGGGGACCGAATTTAGTTTCAATTCTATAGGATTTCGTGGTAGAGGGTAGAATCGTAAACTTACTAAGTATCTAAGAATGCTTCATATTACAATCGACTGATTGGGATGGTTTCCTTAGAGCTGACTTCGCAGCCAGTTGCTTACAAAACAAGTCTGTTGGCAGTAAATGTTAAATGACATTTAGTCGGTCCAACAACTACTTTGTAGAGCCAATGGGCTACCCGAGGCGTTAGTCCCCATTTCGAGCCCACCAAGGTAACTTGCCTTATCTCCAATTGTTAGTCTGGTACCATTTAATACTGGCGCTGTGTTTCCTAGTGACTTACTAGGTCTTACTAGTATTGAAGTTTAGACCTCTTTGGACAGATCTGCACATCGTTGAAATTATGGGCCTACTAACACTAACACTTACCGATCCAAACGGTTGGATCGCCGAAAATAACAGCTCTTGGACGGATAAAATTCGGGTCAATTCTGGTAACGTAGAACCGGCTGTTGTGGGAATTGATTGACCTACTCGTGAGCATCTGTTCAATTAATTTTCTAAAAGGTTTAGAGGTGTTCAGATCCTTAAGCGCGGTCAGTATGGCTGGATATTATTGAAAGCATCTTCTTTATCAAAGAAGGCAATTAAAGTGTATTCTTTAATTTCCAGAGATTTTTCAATCTCCGCCACCAGTAAGCTTAGTGCTCTTTCTGTGGATTTTCCTTTAGAATATGCCTTCTTGACGGGCTGCGAAACAGCCAGCTTTTCTGGTTTTAGTTAGTTTCTTATGTGTATTTATATTGGCCTTTCCAACGTTTTTAGGTGTCAGACTAGTTGGCCTGAAATCCTTTGAACTTGCATTTGAGCTTTTTCCCGCCTTAGGTATGTATATTACTTTGACTTTCTTTCATAATAAAGAAATATAGTTTAATTGTTGTGTCCCTTTAAGAATGGTTACTTGCCAACCTATTATGTAGTTCTGTGACTGCTGCAATTGAGCCGGGAATAAAACGTCTGGTCCCGGCGATTTGAAGGGATTGGAACTTTTTATCGCCCAATAAACATTGCTTTCTAACACTCTATCTATAGGAGTGGAATTTATCCCTACTCCACTGTCTTGTGTATACTCCACTGTATGGCTTTCAGAGCTACCTGGGAAGTTGGTAACCATTAGTAGGCCTAAAGACTTTTTACTGGATACCGTTTTCGTGATTCGCTGTCCCGTACCAACTCTCTTACCAGCTGAGATGGTACTTGCTCCTCATTGTACGGCATATAGCCTGACATCAGCCGGTAACTACTTGTACCTTTCCCAGCTTACTGCTGCTGTCATGGTTGCTATAACGGTGTAACATAAAAACATTAAGGGTTTCCTTTGCTACTATACATGCCCTGACCTTACCTTCGCAATAAGCCATATATAGCTTGTACTTCGATGTCCTTAATCCGCAAATACACCCTCCATTAACCCATGGCTCCTGAGGACAAACTCAGGCTGTTCTATTGCCACGTGGTTAATTACGGCTACTTAGGCTAGTTTGCTATGATGGCGATTAATTTGTAGAAGACTCATTAACTATTGCCTTATCTGCGTTTTCTTCAGAGTCGCTCAGAGCTTACTCTCTGTGTATAGTTTAGAGAGTCTGTCTGCAAGCTCAAACACCGAAGAACACTCACCTTGCTCTAAACTTTCTATATCACTCGAAGCTATGTGGTCCACGGCATCAGCGTCGGACCTGTATGTCGTGATTCTCACCTTTTTGAATCCGTAATTGATCTCCCCGCCACTTTTCGCCAGCGGTTCGATGAATTCCTTTGTTAGTAACTGCAGAATCTGCATCGTGGTCCTTTTGGGCTCTACGTCAGATTCTGCTACTGGGTACTCGAAGGCCTGAACGATTTTTTCCCCTCCGTAGGTAGAGTCGGATTGCAGGCTCTTTTGAGCTGCATTATCGGGTCCGGTGTAGCTGAGATCCAGGATAGTGATTAGTTTAAAATATTTTTTAGTGTGTTATAATAAACCATAGAGACAGCAAGTGCGTTTATATAAAAATGGGTCGTCGTACAACAATTGAGCAGCGTGAACTGGTTATAAACCATTTTAAAAATTGTAAATCGGTTCGAAAAATTTATGAAATTGTGAACCTTAGTGCCTCCACTGTACAGCACATCATTGAGCGATATTTACATGAAAATCGAGTTTAAAATAAAGGCAGAAGCGCCCCAAACAAAACTTTTAGTGCTTCCAACGAGCGCTATATTGTTCGATAAATCAAGGTAAACCCCAAACTATCGGCTCCAAAATTGGTTGGAGATGTTCAGCATGAATTAGGAAAACATACAGCGCTGAAACTATCCACCGCGTACTCCGCGAACATGATTTTAATGGCCGAGTTGCTGGTGAGAAACCATTTATTAGTAAAACACCAAATATGTCGATTAAAGTTCGCTCAGGACCGTGTTTGTAAGACCCATGATTCTTGGAACACGGTTATATATTCAGACGAGTCAAAATTCAATATTTTTGGGTCCGACGGCATGTCTGAGAGCTACAGTAAAACATGGCGGTGGAAGAGTGATGGTTTGGGTGATGTATGTCCTCAGCCGGTGTGGGAAATTTGGAGTTTATTGAAGGGAGAATGGACAAAAATATGTACCTTAATATCCTGAGAAATAATTTGCGGCAAAGTGTCGAGAATCTTTGTATAAAAAAAAATTCCGCTTTTATCAAGTCGTTCAATCCTGGCTCATATCGAACTGTCCCCATTTGATGACACTCCCGGCACAGTCACCTCATATGAATGTTATTGAAAACTTGTGGGCTTATTAGACAAAAACATTCGAAGCCACAAAATTTCGAATAAAGAGGGATTGAAAAAGGCGCTATTAGAGGCATGACAGAAAATTACCCCAGAAACCACACAAAAGTTGGTCCAATCAAGCTGTGACCTGAAATTTAGCAGTAATTTTAATTTTATGTACATATGTTTGAAAATAAAATCTTTTTTAAATAAATAAGGTACATCATATATATGAAATTCTTTACTCTATAATATAGCGTTTAAATTTTTTCAATATTCCTTTCAGTTTAGAAAATATTGGGTTTCGAAATTTATATCGGCTGCTGTATAAAATAAGCTGTGACTCACTGTAGTTCGAAATTATTCGTGGGTTTGAATATTTGTCAATTTTATAAAAATTTCGTTTTGAAAAGTTCCATCATTATAATCATCATTAACACGTGCTCGCAGCGCTGAACCGAATTTATTTGGAGCCATTACGTTTTTTGTCACAAATTTAACATTAAAACGTGTTTTCCCAAAAATTATGCTCAGTTATTGTTTCAATCAATACAAACTCAATTCAGTTAGAAAAAGAAATGAGGTTTGAGTACTTTTTACAGTAATATAGTTGAGAGAGCAGAGTGCAATTGTTTTATCGCGAAAAAGTCGCAATTAACATTTCCAAATATGTAAATATGTAAAATATGCTGTAAATTTAATATCAAGAAGCAATTCGAAAGAAAAATGGTATTGTAAGAGAAAGAAATTGAAGACTTCGCGCTAGTTGCAAATGTTTTGTCCGATAACGTAAATGTTTAAATTAGTGAATACATAAATTAAAAAATATGTTTTTGGCGAAAAAAATGTTTAAAAATACTGAAAAAAGGGATATCTGCTAACCTGATTACCTAATTTAAATTGTTAATTTTTCTGTGGATTTCGGAAAAAAAATTATTAAGAAATATAAAAAAAAGATGAGTTATTAATTGCTGTTTTATTTAAATTGCGTTAATAATAGCTAATAATTTTAAAATTGTAGCTTCTTTAGTTTTGATAAAAATTAACCGAAATTGTTTAAACCCTTGATATGCTAACCTGCAAAAACTTAAAAATACCGGAATTCCTGGTTTAAATGGGAATGGGAGAAGTTCCATGTTAAATATACATATGTATATATATATAACACATATATATCTCTCTATTATATATAAAAGTTTTCTGCTGCTGTCGAGAATCAACTAACATAAGAGCGAGCTAGCTCGCGCTCGGCGGGCGGCGGACGTAGGCGAGCGAGCGAAGCGAGTGTCCCGGAGCAAAAAATTTTTTTTTGCTTAGCCTGAGGATAAAATTTGTAGATTATAAAAAAAGATTTATTTTTTAACATCTAGAGGCGTCTCACTTTTAAACTAAATTTCGAGTTAACATTTTTTTTTGGACAAACATTTTTTTTGTTTAAACTTTTCACATTTATGTAAAAGTTGCCGTATTTGACGGTTTCTGACTCAAAATTTTAACGCTTAAGGGAAGCATATTGTCGTTTCAGACTTAAAAAAATATTTTTTCGTTCCACCCTAATATATATATAAATATATATATATATACAGTGATGTGCGATGAAATAGAGCCAGCACTATAGATATCTTTTAAATCAATCTATTGTGTAATATTTCAAGAAATTTGGATTTTTTCAGGTTTTTTTGTTATTGGTAGAAAAAAAACGACGCATGGAGTATATATTGTATTAAGATACCAGTTAAAAGTCTAAAATTAAAATAAAAAACTTATTAGCATATCGCGTTTTGGCTGTGCACATAACAGCTGGAAGTTTATGCCATGCGGCCTTCACTAGCCTCCAAAGATCCTCTTTATGTAATGGATCTTGGCCTCTCAGAAGCACTTTAACCTCTCGCCCTAAATTTCTCGCAACCTGTTGCTACAAAGTATAATAGTTTTGTTCACCTAACGGTTGTTTGTATCACCTAAAACTAATCGAGTTAGATATAGGGTTATGTATATATAAATGATCAGGATGCAGAGACGAGTTGAAATCCGGGTGACTGTCTGTCCGTCCGTCCGTCCGACCGTCCGTGCAAGCTCTAACTTAAGTAAAAATTGAGATATCTTTATGAAACTTGGTAGACATGTTTCTTGGTACCGTAAGACGGTTAATTTTGCAGATGGGCGTAATCGGACCACTGCCACGCCCACAAAACGCCATTAATCAAAAACAAATAAATTGCATTAACTAAGCTCCGCAATAAGATACAGGACTGTTATTTGGTACACAGGATCACATTAGGGAGGGGCATCTGCACCGCTAATGCTATAATAACAAAATTCACTGGAAGCAAATGTTTTTAATACTTCTACCTACAGTGTGAAAATAGTTGAAATTGGGTGGCAGCTCCGCCCACTCCCCATATAACAGTACTGTTAAAAACTACTAAAAGCGCGATAAATCAAGCACTAAACACGCCAGAGACATTAAATTTTATCTAAAGGATGGTATGAGATTACTTTATAGAAACCGCGTTCGAAATTAGACAGTGGGCGTGGCACCCCCCACTTTTAGGTGAAAACCCATATCTTGGGATCTGCTTAACCGATTTCAACCAAATTCGGTGCATAACGCTCTTATCATTTCTATGCTATAGTGCGAAAATGAGAAAAATCGGATTACAACCATGCCTATTTCCCATATAACACCATTTTAAATGCCATCTGATTTTGTCACTTTCCACTATGCAAATCAAACAACAATGATTGTATCGGGATAAAACTTTGCGTGAATAATGCGTTTGAAGTATGCCACTTTGTGACCAAAAATTGTCTAAATCGAACCAAAACTGTTCAAGCCCCTAAGTACTAAATATGTGGACCCCAGTGCCTATAGTTGACCCTCTACCGAAAATATCAGTCAATCCACAAAGAAATCTCAAACGAGTATACCATTTGACTTTGCGAGAGTATAAAATGTTCGGTTACATCCCAACTTAGCCCTTCCTTACTTGTTTTATATTGACTTTGGTCAGAAACGGTACCTTCCGAGCAACTTAAGCTTTCAAATTGTTTTTGATTAATAACATTCGAATAGTTAAAGCATTCACATCCAAAGAATATTGCTTCTTAAGGGCTGAAGAGGTCACAAACGGATTTTCTCTCACCTGACTCAGAATTCACCTTTGCAAAACCGCAGTGATTTTGTACCTCTATATTTTGGTTTTACTTTATAATTTATTGCATTCTCAACTATTTCTTTCGCAGTAATTTATATGAAACAACAACAATTTACATTAAATGTATAAAATTAAAACCCTTTACTCACGTTTTGTTGAAAATTTTATCAAATAAAGTTTTTTCGCTTCGCAAAATGTTTAATTTTGTCGTTTGGCTATATTTTAACGCACGCGTCATTGCACAGTCAATAGCAAACTTTCACTGATTTGCAAAAAATGAACTCGCAATTGACTTCAGAAATACTTGTATAATATTCCAAGACGATATTATTATTGATCTACCGTTAGTTCATAGAATATTATATTCACAAAAAACTTTTAAATGATGTGACATCGTCAGCGATAGAATAGAATAAAAAATGTTATTTACAACTATGTGCAAAAAAATGTTACCACAGGTCTTAGGAGGAAACAATTATTTTTTATAGTTTATACTTTAAATTTAAATAAAAAGTTAAATTTATTTTAATCATTGCAAAAACAAAAATAACTTAATACCAATTTATGTATTATCAGCAGACAACTTTTAAAGGAACTGTCAGCAACTTTAATTGACAATAAAATAATTCCTGGAACCAAATCATGTAAATATTAGACTACTATATAATATAATATAATAGTATATAACTAAAAATGCATATTAGTTAACATATTGTTGCACAACCTTTATTTGCGAGTACGGCATTGCACATTTTCATCATAGACTCTCCTTGAGCTTTACAGACTGAATTCGGTATTTAGTACCACGCCTCTTAGACTATTCTCCATAGTTTCTCAGTATTTCGTGGTTTAATGAGTCCCACATTTTCCTTTTAAATCTTCCACAGGTTTTCTATAGGATTTAAATCTGGAGATTGCGCCGGTCAAGTCATAACATCGATTCCTTGATACTGTAGAGAAGTCTTAACCACACTCGAGGTATGCTTCTGGTCATTGTCAGGCTGGAACTGCCAAATTAAAGGCATGTTCCATTCCACATAAGGAAGCATTACATCTTCTAAAATTCTAAGGTAGTGGTCCATGTTTTCCCGAATCCAAAACAGCGATCAAAATCCGTACCACGAAAATCATCCCCATATCATGATATTACCACCTCCGTGTTTGAAAGTTTATGTCGTGTATCGGGGATTCATTTCGCATTCTTCGGACATCGAACCCAAAATTTTCCATCCCTACGTACCATATTTATTTTAGATTCATCAGACCAAAAGATCCACTCTTTCGCACCACTTTTCCATTTCACTACTCTTTCGCATTTTCTGGACCGGTTCAATTGTTATGCGCCGAAGGAAAATTAATCCGATTGTTCCGTTGTTTTGTTTGTCAACATTGAAACCTTCCGAGAGATTCCAAAGAGATTATTTTCGACAAGGCGACGCGCAACAGTTCTCGAAAAAATTTCTACACCCAATTCTCTTTGGATAGCTACAGAGGACGTCAAAGGATCGCTTTTTGAATAAATCTCAATGTAATTTTCTACTTGTGACGTCGTTTTTCGTGTCCGTCCTCTCAATTCACATTCTCTTAGAGGTTTCAAAACAGTATACCGAAACTTTTGGGTTAGTTTTATAATGCTTGCAATTTCCCTTTGATATCTTCACGATAGATTATTGACCAAGGGAACTCTATAGTCTCCGCAGAAATTGTTCAGATCGGGCCACCATATATGCCATTTGTCATACAAACTGACGAATCAAAATCAAGTTCTTGTATGGAATTTTTTGTAATTGTGAAGGGTGCAACCGTAGTGATATGAAAGAAAATCGAACTATGATTAAAAGCTATTTGTGCATTAATAAATGTGAAATAAATGCATAGAAACAAAGTAGGTAATTGTTAGTAGATGTAAAAGGGAACAATATAGGCATAACATTCATTGTTATTCGAAAAATTACACACTTTATATCGTTGAATTTTTTAAATTTAAATGCAAAGATCTTAAAAACCATAAGGGCCAAAAATATGTAACTATTGTATATATTATATAATGTATTCTTAATTTTCATAACCGCGCCTACGAAACTCTCTTGAACGTGTGAGTGTATTAATTAATATTTAAAATATACTTATATACAAAAAATTTGCCTACTATTTGCTGTAGTACTTTTCTTCAGAAACGCACATTAAATCCATATTTTGGATGTATTTCTATGTGTACTAGTGAAATAGCATGCAATAGTTTTACAATTTTTGGGCTTTAAATACAAAATTTCCAAAATTATAAGTATAAGGCGGGTATAAGTCCGATTTTTTTGAGCCCGCGATCCCATTGTATGGACGGATAGAGAAGGTTGTCCAAATTAAAAAATTTTTAATTTCTGATTATTTGTTCGCGTTCACAAAATGTGGCAACACTTGTATTTGTGATAAATGTAATCAAACAAATCTCTTGTACCTGTGAAGGCCCATTAATATTCAACTTTCTTCGCTTTGCGTGACACCTATACTGAAACAACGAAGCGAAGAAAACAGAGGTTATGCCATAGTAACTGCTTTGCATTCAGTGTTTCCCTCTAATAAAAATGACGGCTGTTGCTTGGCAAAGCGTAAAAAGATCAGAGTTACCCAACATTGCGAATTTTCATAATAAAGTTGAACGATTTTTAACCGTTGTTCAGGCGTAAGTCTTTCCATGATGAAATGCAAAAATGAAAAGTATTGAACAAAAATAACGACAGTTTGACACGACTCATGCGTGATCTGTCAAAAAAGGCTATTGGAAAAAGGACTTCTACTTGGATCACCCTTAATAATATAAGAAATGCCGTTAAGCGAAAACATATTACGGGCTATAACAAAGCTGCAAATTGATATACGCATGGATTTCCCGAATGAATATGTTTCAAAGCCTCCAGAATTTTGGAATAGCGTAAGTTTTACGGACGAGAGCAAGTTTTGCATCTTCGGGATAAAAGGGAAGAAACTTATACTAATACCCCAAACATACTGCGCAAAATGTTAAGCTCTGGCTTTTGTATGATTTATAAAAGCAGTTGCGAACGCCTTTTACGGATCTAAATCTCATTGAGCATTTATGGGACTTGCTCGAGCGTGGAATCCGAAAACACATCATAACATCAAGAAGTATGCTCAAGGATATAATAATGAAGGAATGGGTGAATATTTCGGCAGAGTATGCAGCAAAACTTGTGGAAGTACAGAAGAGAAACGGATATCCTAATCCACATATATAAGGTTGGCCGTTATTTCCCTTCCGCTTTTTTGCTCTTCATTCAATGCTTTATAAAAAGTGTTACAGTGATCGGATTTAGTTAAAATATGCGCCTTTTTGTTCGTTAACTTGTTGCCAACGAGATACATCTTCATTATACCCCTCTCGTAGAAGGCTGCGTCCCTATTGGCAAAAAACTCGGAGAGCCAATTTTCACAGGCCTCTCTTGCGGTCAACTTCTCACCATTAAGCGCGTTCGCCATGGACAGGAAAAGATGGTAATCACTTGGTGCCAGGTCCCGGCTATATGGTAGATGCGATAAAACCTCCCATCCGAGCTCCCGTAGCTTCTGACGAGTCATCAACGAAGTGTGTGGTCTGGCGTTGTCCTGGTGGAACACTACACCCTTCCTGTTGGCCAATTCTGAACGCTTCTGGTCGATCGCCTGCTTCAAGCGGTCCAGTTGTTCGCAGTAGATGGTAGAATTAAGCGTCTGGCCATATGGGAGCAGCTCATAGTGGATGATTCCCTTCCAATTCCACCAAACACACAGCAAAACCTCCCTATCCAAACCAAATAAATTGCCATAACTAAGCTCCGCAATAAGATACAGGACTGTTATTTGGTACACAGGATCACATTAGGGAGGGGCATCCGCAGTTAAAATTTTTTTTAAAGTGGGCGTGGACCCGCCCCTTATAGGTTTAATGTGCATATCTCCTAAACTGCTAATGCTATAATAACAAAATTCACTGGAAGCAAATGTTTTTAGTACCTATACCTACAGAGTGAAAATAGTTTAAATCGGGTGGCAACTCCGCCCACTCCCCATATAACAGTACTGTTAAAAACTACTAAAAGCGCGATAAATCAAGCACTAAACACGCCAGAGACATTAAATTTTATCTAAAGGATGGTATGAGATTACTTTATAGAAACCGCGTTCAAAATTAGACAGTGGGCGTGGCACCCCCCACTTTTAGGTGAAAACCCATATCTTGGGATCTGCTTAACCGATTTCAACCAAATTCGGTGCATAACGCTCTTATCATATTTCTATGCTATAGTGCGAAAATAAGAGAAATCGGATTACAACCACGCCTATTTCCCATATAACACCATTTTAAATTCCATCTGATTTTGTCACTTTCCACTATGCAAATCAAACAACAATGATTGTATCGGGATAAAACTTTGCGTGAATAATGCGTTTGAAGTATGCCACTTTGTGACCAAAAATTGTCTAAATCGAACCAAAACTGTTCAAGCCCCTAAGTACTAAATATGTGGTCCCCAGTGCCTATAGTTGACCCTCTACCGAAAATATCAGTCAATCCACAAAGAAATCTCAAACGAGTATACCATTTGACTTTGCGAGAGTATAAAATGTTCGGTTACATCCCAACTTAGCCCTTCCTTACTTGTTTTATATTGACTTTGGTCAGAAACGGTACCTTCCGAGCAACTTAAGCTTTCAAATTGTTTTTGATTAATAACATTCGAATAGTTAAAGCATTCACATCCAAAGAATATTGCTTCTTAAGGGCTGAAGAGGTCACAAACGGATTTTCTCTCACCTGACTCAGAATTCACCTTTGCAAAACCGCAGTGATTTTGTACCTCTATATTTTGGTTTTACTTTATAATTCATTGCATTCTCAACTATTTCTTTAGCAGTAATTTATATGAAACAACAACAATTTACATTAAATGTATAAAATTAAAACCCTTTACTCACGTTTTGTTGAAAATTTTATCAAATAAAGTTTTTTCGCTTCGCAAAATGTTTAATTTTGTCGTTTGGCTATATTTTACCGCACGCGTCATTGCACAGTCAATAGCACACTTTCACTGATTTGCAAAAAATGAACTCGCAATTGACTTCAGAAATACTTGTATAATATTCCAAGACGATATTATTATTGATCTACCGTTAGTTCATAGAATATTATATTCACAAAAAACTTTTAAATGATGTGACATCGTCAGCGATAGAATAGAATAAAAAATGTTATTTACAACTAAGTGCAAAAAAATGTTACCACAGGTCTTAGGAGGAAACAATTATTTTTTATAGTTTATACTTTAAATTTAAATAAAAAGTTAAATTTATTTTAATCATTGCAAAAACAAAAATAACTTAATACCAATTTATGTATTATCAGCAGACAACTTTTAAAGGAACTGTCAGCAACTTTAATTGACAATAAAATAATTCCTGGAACCAAATCATGTAAATATTAGACTACTATATAATATAATATAATAGTATATAACTAAAAATGCATATTAGTTAACATATTGTTGCACAACCTTTATTTGCGAGTACGGCATTGCACATTTTCATCATAGACTCTCCTTGAGCTTTACAGACTGAATTCGGTATTTAGTACCACGCCTCTTAGACTATTCTCCATAGTTTCTCAGTATTTCGTGGTTTAATGAGTCCCACATTTTCCTTTTAAATCTTCCACAGGTTTTCTATAGGATTTAAATCTGGAGATTGCGCCGGTCAAGTCATAACATCGATTCCTTGATACTGTAGAGAAGTCTTAACCACACTCGAGGTATGCTTCTGGTCATTGTCAGGCTGGAACTGCCAAATTAAAGGCATGTTCCATTCCACATAAGGAAGCATTACATCTTCTAAAATTCTAAGGTAGTGGTCCATGTTTTCCCGAATCCAAAACAGCGATCAAAATCCGTACCACGAAAATCATCCCCATATCATGATATTACCACCTCCGTGTTTGAAAGTTTATGTCGTGTATCGGGGATTCATTTCGCATTCTTCGGACATCGAACCCAAAATTTTCCATCCCTACGTACCATATTTATTTTAGATTCATCAGACCAAAAGATCCACTCTTTCGCACCACTTTTCCATTTCACTACTCTTTCGCATTTTCTGGACCGGTTCAATTGTTATGCGCCGAAGGAAAATTAATCCGATTGTTCCGTTGTTTTGTTTGTCAACATTGAAACCTTCCGAGAGATTCCAAAGAGATTATTTTCGACAAGGCGACGCGCAACAGTTCTCGAAAAAATTTCTACACCCAATTCTCTTTGGATAGCTACAGAGGACGTCAAAGGATCGCTTTTTGAATAAATCTCAATGTAATTTTCTACTTGTGACGTCGTTTTTCGTGTCCGTCCTCTCAATTCACATTCTCTTAGAGGTTTCAAAACAGTATACCGAAACTTTTGGTTTAGTTTTATAATGCTTGCAATTTCCCTTTGATATCTTCACGATAGATTATTGACCAAGGGAACTCTATAGTCTCCGCAGAAATTGTTCAGATCGGGCCACCATATATGCCATTTGTCATACAAACTGACGAATCAAAATCAAGTTCTTGTATGGAATTTTTTGTAATTGTGAAGGGTGCAACCGTAGTGATATGAAAGAAAATCGAACTATGATTAAAAGCTATTTGTGCATTAATAAATGTGAAATAAATGCATAGAAACAAAGTAGGTAATTGTTAGTAGTTGTAAAAGGGAACAATATAGGCATAACATTCATTGTTATTCGAAAAATTACACACTTTATATCGTTGAATTTTTTAAATTTAAATGCAAAGATCTTAAAAACCATAAGGGCCAAAAATATGTAACTATTGTATATATTATATAATGTATTCTTAATTTTCATAACCGCGCCTACGAAACTCTCTTGAACGTGTGAGTGTATTAATTAATATTTAAAATATACTTATATACAAAAAATTTGCCTACTATTTGCTGTAGTACTTTTCTTCAGAAACGCACATTAAATCCATATTTTGGATGTATTTCTATGTGTACTAGTGAAATAGCATGCAATAGTTTTACAATTTTTGGGCTTTAAATACAAAATTTCCAAAATTATAAGTATAAGGCGGGTATAAGTCCGATTTTTTTGAGCCCGCGATCCCATTGTATGGACGGATAGAGAAGGTTGTCCAAATTAAAAAATTTTGAATTTCTGATTATTTTTTCGCGTCACAAAATGTGGCAACACTTGTATTTGTGATAAATGTAATCAAACAAATCTCTTGTACCTGTGAAGGCCCATTAATATTCAACTTTTTTCGCTTTGCGTGACACCTATACTGAAACAACGAAGCGAAGAAAACAGAGGTTATGCCATAGTAACTGCTTTGCATTCAGTGTTTCCCTCTAATAAAAATGACGGCTGTTGCTTGGCAAAGCGTAAAAAGATCAGAGTTACCCAACATTGCGAATTTTCATAATAAAGTTGAACGATTTTTAACCGTTGTTCAGGCGTAAGTCTTTCCATGATGAAATGCAAAAATGAAAAGTATTGAACAAAAATAACGACAGTTTGACACGACTCATGCGTGATCTGTCAAAAAAGGCTATTGGAAAAAGGACTTCTACTTGGATCACCCTTAATAATATAAGAAATGCCGTTAAGCGAAAACATATTACGGGCTATAACAAAGCTGCAAATTGATATATACGCATGGATTTCCCGAATGAATATGTTTCAAAGCCTCCAGAATTTTGGAATAGCGTAAGTTTTACGGACGAGAGCAAGTTTTGCATCTTCGGGATAAAAGGGAAGAAACTTATACTAATACCCCACACATACTGCGCAAAATGTTAAGCTCTGGCTTTTGTATGATTTATAAAAGCAGTTGCGAACGCCTTTTACGGATCTAAATCTCATTGAGCATTTATGGGACTTGCTCGAGCGTGGAATCCGAAAACACATCATAACATCAAGAAGTATGCTCAAGGATATTATAATGGAGGAATGGGTGAATATTTCGGCAGAGGATGCAGCAAAACTTGTGGAAGTACCGAAGAGAAACGGATATCCTAATCCACATATATAAGGTTGGCCGTTATTTCCCTTCCGCTTTTTTGCTCTTCATTCAATGCTTTATAAAAAGTGTTACAGTGATCGGATTTAGTTAAAATATGCGCCGTTTTGTTCGTTAACTTGTTGCCAACGAGATACATCTTCATTATACCCGTCTCGTAGAAGGCTGCGTCCCTATTGGCAAAAAACTCGGAGAGCCAATTTTCACAGGCCTCTCTTGCGGTCAACTTCTCACCATTAAGCGCGTTCGCCATGGACAGGAAAAGATGGTTATCACTTGGTGCCAGGTCCCGGCTATATGGTAGATGCGATAAAACCTCCCATCCGAGCTCCCGTAGCTTCTGACGAGTCATCAACGAAGTGTGTGGTCTGGCGTTGTCCTGGTGGAACACTACACCCTTCCTGTTGGCCAATTCTGAACGCTTCTGGTCGATCGCCTGCTTCAAGCCGTCCAGTTGTTCCTCCCTCCCTTATAGGTTTAATGTGCATATCTCCTAAACTGCTAATGCTATAATAACAAAATTCACTGGAAGCAAATGTTTTTAGTACCTATACCTACAGTGTGAAAATAGTTTAAATCGGGTGGCAACTCCGCCCACTCCCCATATAACAGTACTGTTAAAAACTACTAAAAGCGCGATAAATCAAGCACTAAACACGCCAGAGACATTAAATTTTATCTAAAGGATGGTATGAGATTACTTTATAGAAACCGCGTTCAAAATTAGACAGTGGGCGTGGCACCCCCCACTTTTAGGTGAAAACCCATATCTTGGGATCTGCTTAACCGATTTCAACCAAATTCGCTGCATAACGCTCTTATCATATTTCTATGCTATAGTGCGAAAATAAGAGAAATCGGATTACAACCACGCCTATTTCCCATATAACACCATTTTAAATTCCATCTGATTTTGTCACTTTCCACTATGCAAATCAAACAACAATGATTGTATCGGGATAAAACTTTGCGTGAATAATGCGTTTGAAGTATGCCACTTTGTGACCAAAAATTGTCTAAATCGAACCAAAACTGTTCAAGCCCCTAAGTACTAAATATGTGGTCCCCAGTGCCTATAGTTGACCCTCTACCGAAAATATCAGTCAATCCACAAAGAAATCTCAAACGAGTATACCATTTGACTTTGCGAGAGTATAAAATGTTCAGTTACATCCCAACTTAGCCCTTCCTTACTTGTTTTATATTGACTTTGGTCAGAAACGGTACCTTCCGAGCAACTTAAGCTTTCAAATTGTTTTTGATTAATAACATTCGAATAGTTAAAGCATTCACATCCAAAGAATATTGCTTCTTAAGGGCTGAAGAGGTCACAAACGGATTTTCTCTCACCTGACTCAGAATTCACCTTTGCAAAACCGCAGTGATTTTGTACCTCTATATTTTGGTTTTACTTTATAATTTATTGCATTCTCAACTATTTCTTTAGCAGTAATTTATATGAAACAACAACAATTTACATTAAATGTATAAAATTAAAACCCTTTACTCACGTTTTGTTGAAAATTTTATCAAATAAAGTTTTTTCGCTTCGCAAAGTGTTTAATTTTGTCGTTTGGCTATATTTTAACGCACGCGTCATTGCACAGTCAATAGCAAACTTTCACTGATTTGCAAAAAATGAACTCGCAATTGACTTCAGAAATACTTGTATAATATTCCAAGACGATATTATTATTGATCTACCGTTAGTTCATAGAATATTATATTCACAAAAAACTTTTAAATGATGTGACATCGTCAGCGATAGAATAGAATAAAAAATGTTATTTACAACTATGTGCAAAAAAATGTTACCACAGGTCTTAGGAGGAAACAATTATTTTTTATAGTTTATACTTTAAATTTAAATAAAAAGTTAAATTTATTTTAATCATTGCAAAAACAAAAATAACTTAATACCAATTTATGTATTATCAGCAGACAACTTTTAAAGGAACTGTCAGCAACTTTAATTGACAATAAAATAATTCCTGGAACCAAATCATGTAAATATTAGACTACTATATAATATAATATAATAGTATATAACTAAAAATGCATATTAGTTAACATATTGTTGCACAACCTTTATTTGCGAGTACGGCATTGCACCTTTTCATCATAGACTCTCCTTGAGCTTTACAGACTGAATTCGGTATTTAGTACCACGCCTCTTAGACTTTTCTCCATAGTTTCTCAGTATTTCGTGGTTTAATGAGTCCCACATTTTCCTTTTAAATCTTCCACAGGTTTTCTATAGGATTTAAATCTGGAGATTGCGCCGGTCAAGTCATAACATCGATTCCTTGATACTGTAGGGAAGTCTTAACCACACTCGAGGTATGCTTCTGGTCATTGTCAGGCTGGAACTGCCAAATTAAAGGCATGTTCCATTCCACATAAGGAAGCATTACATCTTCTAAAATTCTAAGGTAGTGGTCCATGTTTTCCCGAATCCAAAACAGCGATCAAAATCCGTACCACGAAAATCATCCCCATATCATGATATTACCACCTCCGTGTTTGAAAGTTTATGTCGTGTATCGGGGATTCATTTCGCATTCTTCGGACATCGAACCCAAAATTTTCCATCCCTACGTACCATATTTATTTTAGATTCATCAGACCAAAAGATCCACTCTT
Organism: Bactrocera oleae; assembly: GCF_042242935.1. NCBI lineage: Eukaryota > Metazoa > Arthropoda > Insecta > Diptera > Tephritidae > Bactrocera > Bactrocera oleae. The sequence continues at coordinate 56,816,841 of NC_091537.1, read as the reverse complement.
TCGCACCACTTTTCCATTTCACTACTCTTTCGCATTTTCTGGACCGGTTCAATTGTTATGCGCCGAAGGAAAATTAATCCGATTGTTCCGTTGTTTTGTTTGTCAACATTGAAACCTTCCGAGAGATTCCAAAGAGATTATTTTCGACAAGGCGACGCGCAACAGTTCTCGAAAAAATTTCTACACCCAATTCTCTTTGGATAGCTACAGAGGACGTCAAAGGATCGCTTTTTGAATAAATCTCAATGTAATTTTCTACTTGTGACGTCGTTTTTCGTGTCCGTCCTCTCAATTCACATTCTCTTAGAGGTTTCAAAACAGTATACCGAAACTTTTGGGTTAGTTTTATAATGCTTGCAATTTCCCTTTGATATCTTCACGATATATTATTGACCAAGGGAACTCTATAGTCTCCGCAGAAATTGTTCAGATCGGGCCACCATATATGCCATTTGTCATACAAACTGACGAATCAAAATCAAGTTCTTGTATGGAATTTTTTGTAATTGTGAAGGGTGCAACCGTAGTGATATGAAAGAAAATCGAACTATGATTAAAAGCTATTTGTGCATTAATAAATGTGAAATAAATGCATAGAAACAAAGTAGGTAATTGTTAGTAGATGTAAAAGGGAACAATATAGGCATAACATTCATTGTTATTCTAAAAAGTACACACTTTATATCGTTGAATTTTTTAAATTTAAATGCAAAGATCTTAAAAACCATAAGGGCCAAAAATATGTAATTATTGTATATATTATATAATGTATTCTTAATTTTCATAACCGCGCCTACGAAACTCTCTTGAACGTGTGAGTCTATTAATTAATATTTAAAATATACTTATATACAAAAAATTTGCCTACTATTTGCTGTAGTACTTTTCTTCAGAAACGCACATTAAATCTATATTTTGGATGTATTTCTATGTGTACTAGTGAAATAGCATGCAATAGTTTTACAATTTTTGGGCTTTAAATACAAAATTTCCAAAATTATAAGTATAAGGCGGGTATAAGTCCGATTTTTTTGAGCCCGCGATCCCATTGTATGGACGGATAGAAAAGGTTGTCCAAATTAAAAAATTTTTAATTTCTGATTATTTTTTCGCGTCACAAAATGTGGCAACACTTGTATTTGTGATAAATGTAATCAAACAAATCTCTTGTACCTGTGAAGGCCCATTAATATTCAACTTTCTTCGCTTTGCGTGACACCTATACTGAAACAACGAAGCGAAGAAAACAGAGGTTATGCCATAGTAACTGCTTTGCATTCAGTGTTTCCCTCTAATAAAAATGACGGCTGTTGCTTGGCAAAGCGTAAAAAGATCAGAGTTACCCAACATTGCGAATTTTCATAATAAAGTTGAACGATTTTTAACCGTTGTTCAGGCGTAAGTCTTTCCATGATGAAATGCAAAAATGAAAAGTATTGAACAAAAATATCGACAGTTTGACACGACTCATGCGTGATCTGTCAAAAAAGGCTATTGGAAAAAGGACTTCTACTTGGATCACCCTTAATAATATAAGAAATGCCGTTAAGCGAAAACATATTACGGGCTATAACAAAGCTGCAAATTGATATACGCATGGATTTCCCGAATGAATATGTTTCAAAGCCTCCAGAATTTTGGAATAGCGTAAGTTTTACGGACGAGAGCAAGTTTTGCATCTTCGGGATAAAAGGGAAGAAACTTATACTAATACCCCAAACATACTGCGCAAAATGTTAAGCTCTGGCTTTTGTATGATTTATAAAAGCAGTTGCGAACGCCTTTTACGGATCTAAATCTCATTGAGCATTTATGGGACTTGCTCGAGCGTGGAATCCGAAAACACATCATAACATCAAGAAGTATGCTCAAGGATATAATAATGGAGGAATGGGTGAATATTTCGGCAGAGTATGCAGCAAAACTTGTGGAAGTACAGAAGAGAAACGGATATCCTAATCCACATATATAAGGTTGGCCGTTATTTCCCTTCCGCTTTTTTGCTCTTCATTCAATGCTTTATAAAAAGTGTTACAGTGATCGGATTTAGTTAAAATATGCGCCTTTTTGTTCGTTAACTTGTTGCCAACGAGATACATCTTCACTATACCCCTCTCGTAGAAGGCTGCGTCCCTATTGGCAAAAAACTCGGAGAGCCAATTTTCACAGGCCTCTCTTGCGGTCAACTTCTCACCATTAAGCGCGTTCGCCATGGACAGGAAAAGATGGTAATCACTTGGTGCCAGGTCCCGGCTATATGGTAGATGCGATAAAACCTCCCATCCGAGCTCCCGTAGCTTCTGACGAGTCATCAACGAAGTGTGTGGTCTGGCGTTGTCCTGGTGGAACACTACACCCTTCCTGTTGGCCAATTCTGAACGCTTCTGGTCGATCGCCTGCTTCAAGCGGTCCAGTTGTTCGCAGTAGATGGTAGAATTAAGCGTCTGGCCATATGGGAGCAGCTCATAGTGGATGATTCTCTTCCAATTCCACCAAACACACAGCAAAACCTCCCTATCCAAACCAAATAAATTGCCATAACTAAGCTCCGCAATAAGATACAGGACTGTTATTTGGTACACAGGATCACATTAGGGAGGGGCATCCGCAGTTAAAATTTTGTTTAAAGTGGGCGTGGACCCGCCCCTTATAGGTTTAATGTGCATATCTCCTAAACTGCTAATGCTATAATAACAAAATTCACTGGAAGCAAATGTTTTTAGTACCTATACCTACAGTGTGAAAATAGTTTAAATCGGGTGGCAACTCCGCCCACTCCCCATATAACAGTACTGTTAAAAACTACTAAAAGCGCGATAAATCAAGCACTAAACACGCCAGAGACATTAAATTTTATCTAAAGGATGGTATGAGATTACTTTATAGAAACCGCGTTCAAAATTAGACAGTGGGCGTGGCACCCCCCACTTTTAGGTGAAAACCCATATCTTGGGATCTGCTTAACCGATTTCAACCAAATTCGGTGCATAACGCTCTTATCATATTTCTATGCTATAGTGCGAAAATAAGAGAAATCGGATTACAACCACGCCTATTTCCCATATAACACCATTTTAAATTCCATCTGATTTTGTCACTTTCCACTATGCAAATCAAACAACAATGATTGTATCGGGATAAAACTTTGCGTGAATAATGCGTTTGAAGTATGCCACTTTGTGACCAAAAATTGTCTAAATCGAACCAAAACTGTTCAAGCCCCTAAGTACTAAATATGTGGTCCCCAGTGCCTATAGTTGACCCTCTACCGAAAATATCAGTCAATCCACAAAGAAATCTCAAACGAGTATACCATTTGACTTTGCGAGAGTATAAAATGTTCGGTTACATCCCAACTTAGCCCTTCCTTACTTGTTTTATATTGACTTTGGTCAGAAACGGTACCTTCCGAGCAACTTAAGCTTTCAAATTGTTTTTGATTAATAACATTCGAATAGTTAAAGCATTCACATCCAAAGAATATTGCTTCTTAAGGGCTGAAGAGGTCACAAACGGATTTTCTCTCACCTGACTCAGAATTCACCTTTGCAAAACCGCAGTGATTTTGTACCTCTATATTTTGGTTTTACTTTATAATTCATTGCATTCTCAACTATTTCTTTAGCAGTAATTTATATGAAACAACAACAATTTACATTAAATGTATAAAATTAAAACCCTTTACTCACGTTTTGTTGAAAATTTTATCAAATAAAGTTTTTTCGCTTCGCAAAATGTTTAATTTTGTCGTTTGGCTATATTTTACCGCACGCGTCATTGCACAGTCAATAGCACACTTTCACTGATTTGCAAAAAATGAACTCGCAATTGACTTCAGAAATACTTGTATAATATTCCAAGACGATATTATTATTGATCTACCGTTAGTTCATAGAATATTATATTCACAAAAAACTTTTAAATGATGTGACATCGTCAGCGATAGAATAGAATAAAAAATGTTATTTACAACTAAGTGCAAAAAAATGTTACCACAGGTCTTAGGAGGAAACAATTATATTTTATAGTTTATACTTTAAATTTAAATAAAAAGTTAAATTTATTTTAATCATTGCAAAAACAAAAATAACTTAATACCAATTTATGTATTATCAGCAGACAACTTTTAAAGGAACTGTCAGCAACTTTAATTGACAATAAAATAATTCCTGGAACCAAATCATGTAAATATTAGACTACTATATAATATAATATAATAGTATATAACTAAAAATGCATATTAGTTAACATATTGTTGCACAACCTTTATTTGCGAGTACGGCATTGCACCTTTTCATCATAGACTCTCCTTGAGCTTTACAGACTGAATTCGGTATTTAGTACCACGCCTCTTAGACTATTCTCCATAGTTTCTCAGTATTTCGTGGTTTAATGAGTCCCACATTTTCCTTTTAAATCTTCCACAGGTTTTCTATAGGATTTAAATCTGGAGATTGCGCCGGTCAAGTCATAACATCGATTCCTTGATACTGTAGGGAAGTCTTAACCACACTCGAGGTATGCTTCTGGTCATTGTCAGGCTGGAACTGCCAAATTAAAGGCATGTTCCATTCCACATAAGGAAGCATTACATCTTCTAAAATTCTAAGGTAATGGTCCATGTTTTCCCGAATCCAAAACAGCGATCAAAATCCGTACCACGAAAATCATCCCCATATCATGATATTACCACCTCCGTGTTTGAAAGTTTATGTCGTGTATCGGGGATTCATTTCGCATTCTTCGGACATCGAACCCAAAATTTTCCATCCCTACGTACCATATTTATTTTAGATTCATCAGACCAAAATATCCACTCTTTCGCACCACTTTTCCATTTCACTACTCTTTCGCATTTTCTGGACCGGTTCAATTGTTATGCCCCGAAGGAAAATTAATCCGATTGTTCCGTTGTTTTGTTTGTCAACATTGAAACCTTCCGAGAGATTCCAAAGAGATTATTTTCGACAAGGCGACGCGCAACAGTTCTCGAAAAAATTTCTACACAAATTCTCTTTGGATAGCTACAGAGGACGTCAAAGGATCGCTTTTTGAATAAATCTCAATGTAATTTTCTACTTGTGACGTCGTTTTTCGTGTCCGTCCTCTCAATTCACATTCTCTTAGAGGTTTCAAAACAGTATACCGAAACTTTTGGGTTAGTTTTATAATGCTTGCAATTTCCCTTTGATATCTTCACGATAGATTATTGACCAAGGGAACTCTATAGTCTCCGCAGAAATTGTTCAGATCGGGCCACCATATATGCCATTTGTCATACAAACTGACGAATCAAAATCAAGTTCTTGTATGGAATTTTTTGTAATTGTGAAGGGTGCAACCGTAGTGATATGAAAGAAAATCGAACTATGATTAAAAGCTATTTGTGCATTAATAAATGTGAAATAAATGCATAGAAACAAAGTAGGTAATTGTTAGTAGATGTAAAAGGGAACAATATAGGCATAACATTCATTGTTATTCGAAAAATTACACACTTTATATCGTTGAATTTTTTAAATTTAAATGCAAAGATCTTAAAAACCATAAGGGCCAAAAATATGTAACTATTGTATATATTATATAATGTATTCTTAATTTTCATAACCGCGCCTACGAAACTCTCTTGAACGTGTGAGTGTATTAATTAATATTTAAAATATACTTATATACAAAAAATTTGCCTACTATTTGCTGTAGTACTTTTCTTCAGAAACGCACATTAAATCCATATTTTGGATGTATTTCTATGTGTACTAGTGAAATAGCATGCAATAGTTTTACAATTTTTGGGCTTTAAATACAAAATTTCCAAAATTATAAGTATAAGGCGGGTATAAGTCCGATTTTTTTGAGCCCGCGATCCCATTGTATGGACGGATAGAGAAGGTTGTCCAAATTAAAAAATTTTGAATTTCTGATTATTTTTTCGCGTCACAAAATGTGGCAACACTTGTATTTGTGATAAATGTAATCAAACAAATCTCTTGTACCTGTGAAGGCCCATTAATATTCAACTTTCTTCGCTTTGCGTGACACCTATACTGAAACAACGAAGCGAAGAAAACAGAGGTTATGCCATAGTAACTGCTTTGCATTCAGTGTTTCCCTCTAATAAAAATGACGGCTGTTGCTTGGCAAAGCGTAAAAAGATCAGAGTTACCCAACATTGCGAATTTTCATAATAAAGTTGAACGATTTTTAACCGTTGTTCAGGCGTAAGTCTTTCCATGATGAAATGCAAAAATGAAAAGTATTGAACAAAAATAACGACAGTTTGACACGACTCATGCGTGATCTGTCAAAAAAGGCTATTGGAAAAAGGACTTCTACTTGGATCACCCTTAATAATATAAGAAATGCCGTTAAGCGAAAACATATTACGGGCTATAACAAAGCTGCAAATTGATATATACGCATGGATTTCCCGAATGAATATGTTTCAAAGCCTCCAGAATTTTGGAATAGCGTAAGTTTTACGGACGAGAGCAAGTTTTGCATCTTCGGGATAAAAGGGAAGAAACTTATACTAATACCCCACACATACTGCGCAAAATGTTAAGCTCTGGCTTTTGTATGATTTATAAAAGCAGTTGCGAACGCCTTTTACGGATCTAAATCTCATTGAGCATTTATGGGACTTGCTCGAGCGTGGAATCCGAAAACACATCATAACATCAAGAAGTATGCTCAAGGATATTATAATGGAGGAATGGGTGAATATTTCGGCAGAGGATGCAGCAAAACTTGTGGAAGTACCGAAGAGAAACGGATATCCTAATCCACATATATAAGGTTGGCCGTTATTTCCCTTCCGCTTTTTTGCTCTTCATTCAATGCTTTATAAAAAGTGTTACAGTGATCGGATTTAGTTAAAATATGCGCCGTTTTGTTCGTTAACTTGTTGCCAACGAGATACATCTTCATTATACCCGTCTCGTAGAAGGCTGCGTCCCTATTGGCAAAAAACTCGGAGAGCCAATTTTCACAGGCCTCTCTTGCGGTCAACTTCTCACCATTAAGCGCGTTCGCCATGGACAGGAAAAGATGGTTATCACTTGGTGCCAGGTCCCTATATGGTAGATGCGATAAAACCTCCCATCCGAGCTCCCGTAGCTTCTGACGAGTCATCAACGAAGTGTGTGGTCTGGCGTTGTCCTGGTGGAACACTACACCCTTCCTGTTGGCCAATTCTGAACGCTTCTGGTCGATCGCCTGCTTCAAGCCGTCCAGTTGTTCCTCCCTCCCTTATAGGTTTAATGTGCATATCTCCTAAACTGCTAATGCTATAATAACAAAATTCACTGGAAGCAAATGTTTTTAGTACCTATACCTACAGTGTGAAAATAGTTTAAATCGGGTGGCAACTCCGCCCACTCCCCATATAACAGTACTGTTAAAAACTACTAAAAGCGCGATAAATCAAGCACTAAACACGCCAGAGACATTAAATTTTATCTAAAGGATGGTATGAGATTACTTTATAGAAACCGCGTTCAAAATTAGACAGTGGGCGTGGCACCCCCCACTTTTAGGTGAAAACCCATATCTTGGGATCTGCTTAACCGATTTCAACCAAATTCGGTGCATAACGCTCTTATCATATTTCTATGCTATAGTGCGAATATAAGAGAAATCGGATTACAACCACGCCTATTTCCCATATAACACCATTTTAAATTCCATCTGATTTTGTCACTTTCCACTATGCAAATCAAACAACAATGATTGTATCGGGATAAAACTTTGCGTGAATAATGCGTTTGAAGTATGCCACTTTGTGACCAAAAATTGTCTAAATCGAACCAAAACTGTTCAAGCCCCTAAGTACTAAATATGTGGTCCCCAGTGCCTATAGTTGACCCTCTACCGAAAATATCAGTCAATCCACAAAGAAATCTCAAACGAGTATACCATTTGACTTTGCGAGAGTATAAAATGTTCAGTTACATCCCAACTTAGCCCTTCCTTACTTGTTTTATATTGACTTTGGTCAGAAACGGTACCTTCCGAGCAACTTAAGCTTTCAAATTGTTTTTGATTAATAACATTCGAATAGTTAAAGCATTCACATCCAAAGAATATTGCTTCTTAAGGGCTGAAGAGGTCACAAACGGATTTTCTCTCACCTGACTCAGAATTCACCTTTGCAAAACCGCAGTGATTTTGTACCTCTATATTTTGGTTTTACTTTATAATTTATTGCATTCTCAACTATTTCTTTAGCAGTAATTTATATGAAACAACAACAATTTACATTAAATGTATAAAATTAAAACCCTTTACTCACGTTTTGTTGAAAATTTTATCAAATAAAGTTTTTTCGCTTCGCAAAGTGTTTAATTTTGTCGTTTGGCTATATTTTAACGCACGCGTCATTGCACAGTCAATAGCAAACTTTCACTGATTTGCAAAAAATGAACTCGCAATTGACTTCAGAAATACTTGTATAATATTCCAAGACGATATTATTATTGATCTACCGTTAGTTCATAGAATATTATATTCACAAAAAACTTTTAAATGATGTGACATCGTCAGCGATAGAATAGAATAAAAAATGTTATTTACAACTATGTGCAAAAAAATGTTACCTCAGGTCTTAGGAGGAAACAATTATTTTTTATAGTTTATACTTTAAATTTAAATAAAAAGTTAAATTTATTTTAATCATTGCAAAAACAAAAATAACTTAATACCAATTTATGTATTATCAGCAGACAACTTTTAAAGGAACTGTCAGCAACTTTAATTGACAATAAAATAATTCCTGGAACCAAATCATGTAAATATTAGACTACTATATAATATAATATAATAGTATATAACTAAAAATGCATATTAGTTAACATATTGTTGCACAACCTTTATTTGCGAGTACGGCATTGCACCTTTTCATCATAGACTCTCCTTGAGCTTTACAGACTGAATTCGGTATTTAGTACCACGCCTCTTAGACTTTTCTCCATAGTTTCTCAGTATTTCGTGGTTTAATGAGTCCCACATTTTCCTTTTAAATCTTCCACAGGTTTTCTATAGGATTTAAATCTGGAGATTGCGCCGGTCAAGTCATAACATCGATTCCTTGATACTGTAGGGAAGTCTTAACCACACTCGAGGTATGCTTCTGGTCATTGTCAGGCTGGAACTGCCAAATTAAAGGCATGTTCCATTCCACATAAGGAAGCATTACATCTTCTAAAATTCTAAGGTAGTGGTCCATGTTTTCCCGAATCCAAAACAGCGATCAAAATCCGTACCACGAAAATCATCCCCATATCATGATATTACCACCTCCGTGTTTGAAAGTTTATGTCGTGTATCGGGGATTCATTTCGCATTCTTCGGACATCGAACCCAAAATTTTCCATCCCTACGTACCATATTTATTTTAGATTCATCAGACCAAAAGATCCACTCTTTCGCACCACTTTTCCATTTCACTACTCTTTCGCATTTTCTGGACCGGTTCAATTGTTATGCGCCGAAGGAAAATTAATCCGATTGTTCCGTTGTTTTGTTTGTCAACATTGAAACCTTCCGAGAGATTCCAAAGAGATTATTTTCGACAAGGCGACGCGCAACAGTTCTCGAAAAAATTTCTACACCCAATTCTCTTTGGATAGCTACAGAGGACGTCAAAGGATCGCTTTTTGAATAAATCTCAATGTAATTTTCTACTTGTGACGTCGTTTTTCGTGTCCGTCCTCTCAATTCACATTCTCTTAGAGGTTTCAAAACAGTATACCGAAACTTTTGGGTTAGTTTTATAATGCTTGCAATTTCCCTTTGATATCTTCACGATATATTATTGACCAAGGGAACTCTATAGTCTCCGCAGAAATTGTTCAGATCGGGCCACCATATATGCCATTTGTCATACAAACTGACGAATCAAAATCAAGTTCTTGTATGGAATTTTTTGTAATTGTGAAGGGTGCAACCGTAGTGATATGAAAGAAAATCGAACTATGATTAAAAGCTATTTGTGCATTAATAAATGTGAAATAAATGCATAGAAACAAAGTAGGTAATTGTTAGTAGATGTAAAAGGGAACAATATAGGCATAACATTCATTGTTATTCTAAAAAGTACACACTTTATATCGTTGAATTTTTTAAATTTAAATGCAAAGATCTTAAAAACCATAAGGGCCAAAAATATGTAACTATTGTATATATTATATAATGTATTCTTAATTTTCATAACCGCGCCTACGAAACTCTCTTGAACGTGTGAGTCTATTAATTAATATTTAAAATATACTTATATACAAAAAATTTGCCTACTATTTGCTGTAGTACTTTTCTTCAGAAACGCACATTAAATCTATATTTTGGATGTATTTCTATGTGTACTAGTGAAATAGCATGCAATAGTTTTACAATTTTTGGGCTTTAAATACAAAATTTCCAAAATTATAAGTATAAGGCGGGTATAAGTCCGATTTTTTTGAGCCCGCGATCCCATTGTATGGACGGATAGAAAAGGTTGTCCAAATTAAAAAATTTTTAATTTCTGATTATTTTTTCGCGTCACAAAATGTGGCAACACTTGTATTTGTGATAAATGTAATCAAACAAATCTCTTGTACCTGTGAAGGCCCATTAATATTCAACTTTCTTCGCTTTGCGTGACACCTATACTGAAACAACGAAGCGAAGAAAACAGAGGTTATGCCATAGTAACTGCTTTGCATTCAGTGTTTCCCTCTAATAAAAATGACGGCTGTTGCTTGGCAAAGCGTAAAAAGATCAGAGTTACCCAACATTGCGAATTTTCATAATAAAGTTGAACGATTTTTAACCGTTGTTCAGGCGTAAGTCTTTCCATGATGAAATGCAAAAATGAAAAGTATTGAACAAAAATATCGACAGTTTGACACGACTCATGCGTGATCTGTCAAAAAAGGCTATTGGAAAAAGGACTTCTACTTGGATCACCCTTAATAATATAAGAAATGCCGTTAAGCGAAAACATATTACGGGCTATAACAAAGCTGCAAATTGATATACGCATGGATTTCCCGAATGAATATGTTTCAAAGCCTCCAGAATTTTGGAATAGCGTAAGTTTTACGGACGAGAGCAAGTTTTGCATCTTCGGGATAAAAGGGAAGAAACTTATACTAATACCCCAAACATACTGCGCAAAATGTTAAGCTCTGGCTTTTGTATGATTTATAAAAGCAGTTGCGAACGCCTTTTACGGATCTAAATCTCATTGAGCATTTATGGGACTTGCTCGAGCGTGGAATCCGAAAACACATCATAACATCAAGAAGTATGCTCAAGGATATAATAATGGAGGAATGGGTGAATATTTCGGCAGAGTATGCAGCAAAACTTGTGGAAGTACAGAAGAGAAACGGATATCCTAATCCACATATATAAGGTTGGCCGTTATTTCCCTTCCGCTTTTTTGCTCTTCATTCAATGCTTTATAAAAAGTGTTACAGTGATCGGATTTAGTTAAAATATGCGCCTTTTTGTTCGTTAACTTGTTGCCAACGAGATACATCTTCATTATACCCCTCTCGTAGAAGGCTGCGTCCCTATTGGCAAAAAACTCGGAGAGCCAATTTTCACAGGCCTCTCTTGCGGTCAACTTCTCACCATTAAGCGCGTTCGCCATGGACAGGAAAAGATGGTAATCACTTGGTGCCAGGTCCCGGCTATATGGTAGATGCGATAAAACCTCCCATCCGAGCTCCCGTAGCTTCTGACGAGTCATCAACGAAGTGTGTGGTCTGGCGTTGTCCTGGTGGAACACTACACCCTTCCTGTTGGCCAATTCTGAACGCTTCTGGTCGATCGCCTGCTTCAAGCGGTCCAGTTGTTCGCAGTAGATGGTAGAATTAAGCGTCTGGCCATATGGGAGCAGCTCATAGTGGATGATTCTCTTCCAATTCCACCAAACACACAGCAAAACCTTCCTATCCAAACCAAATAAATTGCCATAACTAAGCTCCGCAATAAGATACAGGACTGTTATTTGGTACACAGGATCACATTAGGGAGGGGCATCCGCAGTTAAAATTTTGTTTAAAGTGGGCGTGGACCCGCCCCTTATAGGTTTAATGTGCATATCTCCTAAACTGCTAATGCTATAATAACAAAATTCACTGGAAGCAAATGTTTTTAGTACCTATACCTACAGTGTGAAAATAGTTTAAATCGGGTGGCAACTCCGCCCACTCCCCATATAACAGTACTGTTAAAAACTACTAAAAGCGCGATAAATCAAGCACTAAACACGCCAGAGACATTAAATTTTATCTAAAGGATGGTATGAGATTACTTTATAGAAACCGCGTTCAAAATTAGACAGTGGGCGTGGCACCCCCCACTTTTAGGTGAAAACCCATATCTTGGGATCTGCTTAACCGATTTCAACCAAATTCGGTGCATAACGCTCTTATCATATTTCTATGCTATAGTGCGAAAATAAGAGAAATCGGATTACAACCACGCCTATTTCCCATATAACACCATTTTAAATTCCATCTGATTTTGTCACTTTCCACTATGCAAATCAAACAACAATGATTGTATCGGGATAAAACTTTGCGTGAATAATGCGTTTGAAGTATGCCACTTTGTGACCAAAAATTGTCTAAATCGAACCAAAACTGTTCAAGCCCCTAAGTACTAAATATGTGGTCCCCAGTGCCTATAGTTGACCCTCTACCGAAAATATCAGTCAATCCACAAAGAAATCTCAAACGAGTATACCATTTGACTTTGCGAGAGTATAAAATGTTCGGTTACATCCCAACTTAGCCCTTCCTTACTTGTTTTATATTGACTTTGGTCAGAAACGGTACCTTCCGAGCAACTTAAGCTTTCAAATTGTTTTTGATTAATAACATTCGAATAGTTAAAGCATTCACATCCAAAGAATATTGCTTCTTAAGGGCTGAAGAGGTCACAAACGGATTTTCTCTCACCTGACTCAGAATTCACCTTTGCAAAACCGCAGTGATTTTGTACCTCTATATTTTGGTTTTACTTTATAATTCATTGCATTCTCAACTATTTCTTTAGCAGTAATTTATATGAAACAACAACAATTTACATTAAATGTATAAAATTAAAACCCTTTACTCACGTTTTGTTGAAAATTTTATCAAATAAAGTTTTTTCGCTTCGCAAAATGTTTAATTTTGTCGTTTGGCTATATTTTACCGCACGCGTCATTGCACAGTCAATAGCACACTTTCACTGATTTGCAAAAAATGAACTCGCAATTGACTTCAGAAATACTTGTATAATATTCCAAGACGATATTATTATTGATCTACCGTTAGTTCATAGAATATTATATTCACAAAAAACTTTTAAATGATGTGACATCGTCAGCGATAGAATAGAATAAAAAATGTTATTTACAACTAAGTGCAAAAAAATGTTACCACAGGTCTTAGGAGGAAACAATTATTTTTTATAGTTTATACTTTAAATTTAAATAAAAAGTTAAATTTATTTTAATCATTGCAAAAACAAAAATAACTTAATACCAATTTATGTATTATCAGCAGACAACTTTTAAAGGAACTGTCAGCAACTTTAATTGACAATAAAATAATTCCTGGAACCAAATCATGTAAATATTAGACTACTATATAATATAATATAATAGTATATAACTAAAAATGCATATTAGTTAACATATTGTTGCACAACCTTTATTTGCGAGTACGGCATTGCACCTTTTCATCATAGACTCTCCTTGAGCTTTACAGACTGAATTCGGTATTTAGTACCACGCCTCTTAGACTATTCTCCATAGTTTCTCAGTATTTCGTGGTTTAATGAGTCCCACATTTTCCTTTTAAATCTTCCACAGGTTTTCTATAGGATTTAAATCTGGAGATTGCGCCGGTCAAGTCATAACATCGATTCCTTGATACTGTAGGGAAGTCTTAACCACACTCGAGGTATGCTTCTGGTCATTGTCAGGCTGGAACTGCCAAATTAAAGGCATGTTCCATTCCACATAAGGAAGCATTACATCTTCTAAAATTCTAAGGTAGTGGTCCATGTTTTCCCGAATCCAAAACAGCGATCAAAATCCGTACCACGAAAATCATCCCCATATCATGATATTACCACCTCCGTGTTTGAAAGTTTATGTCGTGTATCGGGGATTCATTTCGCATTCTTCGGACATCGAACCCAAAATTTTCCATCCCTACGTACCATATTTATTTTAGATTCATCAGACCAAAAGATCCACTCTTTCGCACCACTTTTCCATTTCACTACTCTTTCGCATTTTCTGGACCGGTTCAATTGTTATGCGCCGAAGGAAAATTAATCCGATTGTTCCGTTGTTTTGTTTGTCAACATTGAAACCTTCCGAGAGATTCCAAAGAGATTATTTTCGACAAGGCGACGCGCAACAGTTCTCGAAAAAATTTCTACACCCAATTCTCTTTGGATAGCTACAGAGGACGTCAAAGGATCGCTTTTTGAATAAATCTCAATGTAATTTTCTACTTGTGACGTCGTTTTTCGTGTCCGTCCTCTCAATTCACATTCTCTTAGAGGTTTCAAAACAGTATACCGAAACTTTTGGGTTAGTTTTATAATGCTTGCAATTTCCCTTTGATATCTTCACGATAGATTATTGACCAAGGGAACTCTATAGTCTCCGCAGAAATTGTTCAGATCGGGCCACCATATATGCCATTTGTCATACAAACTGACGAATCAAAATCAAGTTCTTGTATGGAATTTTTTGTAATTGTGAAGGGTGCAACCGTAGTGATATGAAAGAAAATCGAACTATGATTAAAAGCTATTTGTGCATTAATAAATGTGAAATAAATGCATAGAAACAAAGTAGGTAATTGTTAGTAGATGTAAAAGGGAACAATATAGGCATAACATTCATTGTTATTCGAAAAATTACACACTTTATATCGTTGAATTTTTTAAATTTAAATGCAAAGATCTTAAAAACCATAAGGGCCAAAAATATGTAACTATTGTATATATTATATAATGTATTCTTAATTTTCATAACCGCGCCTACGAAACTCTCTTGAACGTGTGAGTGTATTAATTAATATTTAAAATATACTTATATACAAAAAATTTGCCTACTATTTGCTGTAGTACTTTTCTTCAGAAACGCACATTAAATCCATATTTTGGATGTATTTCTATGTGTACTAGTGATAGCATGCAATAGTTTTACAATTTTTGGGCTTTAAATACAAAATTTCCAAAATTATAAGTATAAGGCGGGTATAAGTCCGATTTTTTTGAGCCCGCGATCCCATTGTATGGACGGATAGAGAAGGTTGTCCAAATTAAAAAATTTTGAATTTCTGATTATTTTTTCGCGTCACAAAATGTGGCAACACTTGTATTTGTGATAAATGTAATCAAACAAATCTCTTGTACCTGTGAAGGCCCATTAATATTCAACTTTCTTCGCTTTGCGTGACACCTATACTGAAACAACGAAGCGAAGAAAACAGAGGTTATGCCATAGTAACTGCTTTGCATTCAGTGTTTCCCTCTAATAAAAATGACGGCTGTTGCTTGGCAAAGCGTAAAAAGATCAGAGTTACCCAACATTGCGAATTTTCATAATAAAGTTGAAAGATTTTTAACCGTTGTTCAGGCGTAAGTCTTTCCATGATGAAATGCAAAAATGAAAAGTATTGAACAAAAATAACGACAGTTTGACACGACTCATGCGTGATCTGTCAAAAAAGGCTATTGGAAAAAGGACTTCTACTTGGATCACCCTTAATAATATAAGAAATGCCGTTAAGCGAAAACATATTACGGGCTATAACAAAGCTGCAAATTGATATATACGCATGGATTTCCCGAATGAATATGTTTCAAAGCCTCCAGAATTTTGGAATAGCGTAAGTTTTACGGACGAGAGCAAGTTTTGCATCTTCGGGATAAAAGGGAAGAAACTTATACTAATACCCCACACATACTGCGCAAAATGTTAAGCTCTGGCTTTTGTATGATTTATAAAAGCAGTTGCGAACGCCTTTTACGGATCTAAATCTCATTGAGCATTTATGGGACTTGCTCGAGCGTGGAATCCGAAAACACATCATAACATCAAGAAGTATGCTCAAGGATATTATAATGGAGGAATGGGTGAATATTTCGGCAGAGGATGCAGCAAAACTTGTGGAAGTACCGAAGAGAAACGGATATCCTAATCCACATATATAAGGTTGGCCGTTATTTCCCTTCCGCTTTTTTGCTCTTCATTCAATTCAATGCTTTATAAAAAGTGTTACAGTGATCGGATTTAGTTAAAATATGCGCCGTTTTGTTCGTTAACTTGTTGCCAACGAGATACATCTTCATTATACCCGTCTCGTAGAAGGCTGCGTCCCTATTGGCAAAAAACTCGGAGAGCCAATTTTCACAGGCCTCTCTTGCGGTCAACTTCTCACCATTAAGCGCGTTCGCCATGGACAGGAAAAGATGGTAATCACTTGGTGCCAGGTCCCGGCTATATGGTAGATGCGATAAAACCTCCCATCCGAGCTCCCGTAGCTTCTGACGAGTCATCAACGAAGTGTGTGGTCTGGCGTTGTCCTGGTGGAACACTACACCCTTCCTGTTGGCCAATTCTGAACGCTTCTGGTCGATCGCCTGCTTCAAGTCGTCCAGTTGTTCCTCCCTCCCTTATAGGTTTAATGTGCATATCTCCTAAACTGCTAATGCTATAATAACAAAATTCACTGGAAGCAAATGTTTTTAGTACCTATACCTACAGTGTGAAAATAGTTTAAATCGGGTGGCAACTCCGCCCACTCCCCATATAACAGTACTGTTAAAAACTACTAAAAGCGCGATAAATCAAGCACTAAACACGCCAGAGACATTAAATTTTATCTAAAGGATGGTATGAGATTACTTTATAGAAACCGCGTTCAAAATTAGACAGTGGGCGTGGCACCCCCCACTTTTAGGTGAAAACCCATATCTTGGGATCTGCTTAACCGATTTCAACCAAATTCGGTGCATAACGCTCTTATCATATTTCTATGCTATAGTGCGAAAATAAGAGAAATCGGATTACAACCACGCCTATTTCCCATATAACACCATTTTAAATTCCATCTGATTTTGTCACTTTCCACTATGCAAATCAAACAACAATGATTGTATCGGGATAAAACTTTGCGTGAATAATGCGTTTGAAGTATGCCACTTTGTGACCAAAAATTGTCTAAATCGAACCAAAACTGTTCAAGCCCCTAAGTACTAAATATGTGGTCCCCAGTGCCTATAGTTGACCCTCTACCGAAAATATCAGTCAATCCACAAAGAAATCTCAAACGAGTATACCATTTGACTTTGCGAGAGTATAAAATGTTCAGTTACATCCCAACTTAGCCCTTCCTTACTTGTTTTATATTGACTTTGGTCAGAAACGGTACCTTCCGAGCAACTTAAGCTTTCAAATTGTTTTTGATTAATAACATTCGAATAGTTAAAGCATTCACATCCAAAGAATATTGCTTCTTAAGGGCTGAAGAGGTCACAAACGGATTTTCTCTCACCTGACTCAGAATTCACCTTTGCAAAACCGCAGTGATTTTGTACCTCTATATTTTGGTTTTACTTTATAATTTATTGCATTCTCAACTATTTCTTTAGCAGTAATTTATATGAAACAACAACAATTTACATTAAATGTATAAAATTAAAACCCTTTACTCACGTTTTGTTGAAAATTTTATCAAATAAAGTTTTTTCGCTTCGCAAAGTAAAGTGTTTAATTTTGTCGTTTGGCTATATTTTAACGCACGCGTCATTGCACAGTCAATAGCAAACTTTCACTGATTTGCAAAAAATGAACTCGCAATTGACTTCAGAAATACTTGTATAATATTCCAAGACGATATTATTATTGATCTACCGTTAGTTCATAGAATATTATATTCACAAAAAACTTTTAAATGATGTGACATCGTCAGCGATAGAATAGAATAAAAAATGTTATTTACAACTATGTGCAAAAAAATGTTACCACAGGTCTTAGGAGGAAACAATTATTTTTTATAGTTTATACTTTAAATTTAAATAAAAAGTTAAATTTATTTTAATCATTGCAAAAACAAAAATAACTTAATAACAATTTATGTATTATCAGCAGACAACTTTTAAAGGAACTGTCAGCAACTTTAATTGACAATAAAATAATTCCTGGAACCAAATCATGTAAATATTAGACTACTATATAATATAATATAATAGTATATAACTAAAAATGCATATTAGTTAACATATTGTTGCACAACCTTTATTTGCGAGTACGGCATTGCACCTTTTCATCATAGACTCTCCTTGAGCTTTACAGACTGAATTCGGTATTTAGTACCACGCCTCTTAGACTTTTCTCCATAGTTTCTCAGTATTTCGTGGTTTAATGAGTCCCACATTTTCCTTTTAAATCTTCCACAGGTTTTCTATAGGATTTAAATCTGGAGATTGCGCCGGTCAAGTCATAACATCGATTCCTTGATACTGTAGGGAAGTCTTAACCACACTCGAGGTATGCTTCTGGTCATTGTCAGGCTGGAACTGCCAAATTAAAGGCATGTTCCATTCCACATAAGGAAGCATTACATCTTCTAAAATTCTAAGGTAGTGGTCCATGTTTTCCCGAATCCAAAACAGCGATCAAAATCCGTACCACGAAAATCATCCCCATATCATGATATTACCACCTCCGTGTTTGAAAGTTTATGTCGTGTATCGGGGATTCATTTCGCATTCTTCGGACATCGAACCCAAAATTTTCCATCCCTACGTACCATATTTATTTTAGATTCATCAGACCAAAAGATCCACTCTTTCGCACCACTTTTCCATTTCACTACTCTTTCGCATTTTCTGGACCGGTTCAATTGTTATGTGCCGAAGGAAAATTAATCCGATTGTTCCGTTGTTTTGTTTGTCAACATTGAAACCTTCCGAGAGATTCCAAAGAGATTATTTTCGACAAGGCGACGCGCAACAGTTCTCGAAAAAATTTCTACACCCAATTCTCTTTGGATAGCTACAGAGGACGTCAAAGGATCGCTTTTTGAATAAATCTCAATGTAATTTTCTACTTGTGACGTCGTTTTTCGTGTCCGTCCTCTCAATTCACATTCTCTTAGAGGTTTCAAAACAGTATACCGAAACTTTTGGGTTAGTTTTATAATGCTTGCAATTTCCCTTTGATATCTTCACGATATATTATTGACCAAGGGAACTCTATAGTCTCCGCAGAAATTGTTCAGATCGGGCCACCATATATGCCATTTGTCATACAAACTGACGAATCAAAATCAAGTTCTTGTATGGAATTTTTTGTAATTGTGAAGGGTGCAACCGTAGTGATATGAAAGAAAATCGAACTATGATTAAAAGCTATTTGTGCATTAATAAATGTGAAATAAATGCATAGAAACAAAGTAGGTAATTGTTAGTAGATGTAAAAGGGAACAATATAGGCATAACATTCATTGTTATTCTAAAAAGTACACACTTTATATCGTTGAATTTTTTAAATTTAAATGCAAAGATCTTAAAAACCATAAGGGCCAAAAATATGTAACTATTGTATATATTATATAATGTATTCTTAATTTTCATAACCGCGCCTACGAAACTCTCTTGAACGTGTGAGTCTATTAATTAATATTTAAAATATACTTATATACAAAAAATTTGCCTACTATTTGCTGTAGTACTTTTCTTCAGAAACGCACATTAAATCTATATTTTGGATGTATTTCTATGTGTACTAGTGAAATAGCATGCAATAGTTTTACAATTTTTGGGCTTTAAATACAAAATTTCCAAAATTATAAGTATACGGCGGGTATAAGTCCGATTTTTTTGAGCCCGCGATCCCATTGTATGGACGGATAGAAAAGGTTGTCCAAATTAAAAAATTTTTAATTTCTGATTATTTTTTCGCGTCACAAAATGTGGCAACACTTGTATTTGTGATAAATGTAATCAAACAAATCTCTTGTACCTGTGAAGGCCCATTAATATTCAACTTTCTTCGCTTTGCGTGACACCTATACTGAAACAACGAAGCGAAGAAAACAGAGGTTATGCCATAGTAACTGCTTTGCATTCAGTGTTTCCCTCTAATAAAAATGACGGCTGTTGCTTGGCAAAGCGTAAAAAGATCAGAGTTACCCAACATTGCGAATTTTCATAATAAAGTTGAACGATTTTTAACCGTTGTTCAGGCGTAAGTCTTTCCATGATGAAATGCAAAAATGAAAAGTATTGAACAAAAATATCGACAGTTTGACACGACTCATGCGTGATCTGTCAAAAAAGGCTATTGGAAAAAGGACTTCTACTTGGATCACCCTTAATAATATAAGAAATGCCGTTAAGCGAAAACATATTACGGGCTATAACAAAGCTGCAAATTGATATACGTATGGATTTCCCGAATGAATATGTTTCAAAGCCTCCAGAATTTTGGAATAGCGTAAGTTTTACGGACGAGAGCAAGTTTTGCATCTTCGGGATAAAAGGGAAGAAACTTATACTAATACCCCAAACATACTGCGCAAAATGTTAAGCTCTGGCTTTTGTATGATTTATAAAAGCAGTTGCGAACGCCTTTTACGGATCTAAATCTCATTGAGCATTTATGGGACTTGCTCGAGCGTGGAATCCGAAAACACATCATAACATCAAGAAGTATGCTCAAGGATATAATAATGGAGGAATGGGTGAATATTTCGGCAGAGTATGCAGCAAAACTTGTGGAAGTACAGAAGAGAAACGGATATCCTAATCCACATATATAAGGTTGGCCGTTATTTCCCTTCCGCTTTTTTGCTCTTCATTCAATGCTTTATAAAAGGTGTTACAGTGATCGGATTTAGTTAAAATATGCGCCTTTCTGTTCGTTAACTTGTTGCCAACGAGATACATCTTCATTATACCCCTCTCGTAGAAGGCTGCGTCCCTATTGGCAAAAAACTCGGAGAGCCAATTTTCACAGGCCTCTCTTGCGGTCAACTTCTCACCATTAAGCGCGTTCGCCATGGACAGGAAAAGATGGTAATCACTTGGTGCCAGGTCCCGGCTATATTGTAGATGCGATAAAACCTCCCATCCGAGCTCCCGTAGCTTCTGACGAGTCATCAACGAAGTGTGTGGTCTGGCGTTGTCCTGGTGGAACACTACACCCTTCCTGTTGGCCAATTCTGAACGCTTCTGGTCGATCGCCTGCTTCAAGCGGTCCAGTTGTTCGCAGTAGATGGTAGAATTAAGCGTCTGGCCATATGGGAGCAGCTCATAGTGGATGATTCTCTTCCAATTCCACCAAACACACAGCAAAACCTCCCTATCCAAACCAAATAAATTGCCATAACTAAGCTCCGCAATAAGATACAGGACTGTTATTTGGTACACAGGATCACATTAGGGAGGGGCATCCGCAGTTAAAATTTTGTTTAAAGTGGGCGTGGACCCGCCCCTTATAGGTTTAATGTGCATATCTCCTAAACTGCTAATGCTATAATAACAAAATTCACTGGAAGCAAATGTTTTTAGTACCTATACCTACAGTGTGAAAATAGTTTAAATCGGGTGGCAACTCCGCCCACTCCCCATATAACAGTACTGTTAAAAACTACTAAAAGCGCGATAAATCAAGCACTAAACACGCCAGAGACATTAAATTTTATCTAAAGGATGGTATGAGATTACTTTATAGAAACCGCGTTCAAAATTAGACAGTGGGCGTGGCACCCCCCACTTTTAGGTGAAAACCCATATCTTGGGATCTGCTTAACCGATTTCAACCAAATTCGGTGCATACCGCTCTTATCATATTTCTATGCTATAGTGCGAAAATAAGAGAAATCGGATTACAACCACGCCTATTTCCCATATAACACCATTTTAAATTCCATCTGATTTTGTCACTTTCCACTATGCAAATCAAACAACAATGATTGTATCGGGATAAAACTTTGCGTGAATAATGCGTTTGAAGTATGCCACTTTGTGACCAAAAATTGTCTAAATCGAACCAAAACTGTTCAAGCCCCTAAGTACTAAATATGTGGTCCCCAGTGCCTATAGTTGACCCTCTACCGAAAATATCAGTCAATCCACAAAGAAATCTCAAACGAGTATACCATTTGACTTTGCGAGAGTATAAAATGTTCGGTTACATCCCAACTTAGCCCTTCCTTACTTGTTTTATATTGACTTTGGTCAGAAACGGTACCTTCCGAGCAACTTAAGCTTTCAAATTGTTTTTGATTAATAACATTCGAATAGTTAAAGCATTCACATCCAAAGAATATTGCTTCTTAAGGGCTGAAGAGGTCACAAACGGATTTTCTCTCACCTGACTCAGAATTCACCTTTGCAAAACTGCAGTGATTTTGTACCTCTATATTTTGGTTTTACTTTATAATTTATTGCATTCTCAACTATTTCTTTAGCAGTAATTTATATGAAACAACAACAATTTACATTAAATGTATAAAATTAAAACCCTTTACTCACGTTTTGTTGAAAATTTTATCAAATAAAGTTTTTTCGCTTCGCAAAATGTTTAATTTTGTCGTTTGGCTATATTTTACCGCACGCGTCATTGCACAGTCAATAGCACACTTTCACTGATTTGCAAAAAATGAACTCGCAATTGACTTCAGAAATACTTGTATAATATTCCAAGACGATATTATTATTGATCTACCGTTAGTTCATAGAATATTATATTCACAAAAAACTTTTAAATGATGTGACATCGTCAGCGATAGAATAGAATAAAAAATGTTATTTACAACTATGTGCAAAAAAATGTTACCACAGGTCTTAGGAGGAAACAATTATTTTTTATAGTTTATACTTTAAATTTAAATAAAAAGTTAAATTTATTTTAATCATTGCAAAAACAAAAATAACTTAATACCAATTTATGTATTATCAGCAGACAACTTTTAAAGGAACTGTCAGCAACTTCAATTGACAATAAAATAATTCCTGGAACCAAATCATGTAAATATTTGACTACTAATAACTATAATATAATATAATAGTATATAACTAAAAATGCATATTAGTTAACATATTGTTGCACAACCTTTATTTGCGAGTACGGCATTGCACCTTTTCATCATAGACTCTCCTTGAGCTTTACAGACTGAATTCGGTATTTAGTACCACGCCTCTTAGACTATTCTCCATAGTTCCTCAGTATTTCGTGGTTTAATGGGTCCCACATTTTCCTTTTAAATCTTCCACAGATTTTCTATAGGATTTACATCTGGAGATTGCGCCGGTCAAGTCATAACATCGATTCCTTGATACTGTAGGGAAGTCTTAACCACACTCGAGGTATGCTTCTGGTCATTGTCAGGCTGGAACTGCCAAATTAAAGGCATGTTCCATTCCACATAAGGAAGCATTACATCTTCTAAAATTCTAAGGTAGTGGTCCATGTTTTCCCGAATCCAAAACAGCGATCAAAATCCGTACCACGAAAATCATCTCCATATCATGATATTACCACCTCCGTGTTTAAAAGTTTATGTCGTGTATCGGGGATTCATTTCGCATTCTTCGGACATCGAAAAGGGAAGAAACTTATACTAATACCCCAAACATACTGCGCAAAATGTTAAGCTCTGGCTTTTGTATGATTTATAAAAGCAGTTGCGAACGCCTTTTACGGATCTAAACCTCATTGAGCATTTATGGGACTTGCTCGAGCGTGGAATCCGAAAACACATCATAACATCAAGAAGTATGCTCAAGGATATTATAATGGAGGAATGGGTGAATATTTCGGCAGAGGATGCAGCGAAACTTGTGGATTCAATGCCCAAACGTCTTATAGAAGTACCGAAGAGAAACGGATATCCTAATCCTATAAATGAAGAAAAGTATTTAGTTAATTCCAACCTTTTGGAATTATTGACCCACCACTCACTCTTCAATAACGTGTCGCAACCATGAAATAAAAAATGAAATTATAGTATATTTTGCACCCACTTAACCGAACAAAAGGTGTATAAAAAACATGTATATATACAAATGTATAATAATAAAATGTGTATAAAAAATAGGCGGGAATCTTCACGTTGACGAGGTGTCTGCTTCGAATTTGATACGCGGCGGGAATCTTCCCGATGACGAGGTGTCTGCTTCGAACTTGATACGCAAAAAGAGGTCAGCCGCTTCCAGTGTTTTGGTTTTGTTGATGGTTGGTGGGGTGATCGGCCGATGTGTTGGATATCCTGGGTGGTAGTGTCGTTGGGTGAGGTGGTGAATGTTTCGAGAGGTGTTGTGGTGAATGTAGCTGATGTGTGATGTGGGAGGTGTGTTGGTGTGTACGTTTTCGGGACAACGTAGGCTCATTTAGCCATCCCGGCCCCCCTAGGCGAATATTAGCCTAGCAGACGCTGAAGTTGTTGTAGCGTGTATACGACGCTGCTCAGCCCAGTGGCACGGCGGGGCTGTGACCGAAGCTGGCTAAGGCGCGTAATTGCTTCGTTGCGTAGGCGCCAGGAACGCGGCTCCGGAGAGGGTGCCGATCGGCGAGGTCGTACTGATGCGTGTCTTGGTAGTCGCCTGACTACGCCGCGGCGGTGGGAGGCAGTTAGTCGACCACTGTCGCGCCTCGCGGTACGGTGAAGGAGTGTGTGATGTTGCTCACCGCACATCTGACAAAGGCCCCTTGACTCACATGCGGTTGTTGCATGGGTGTGCGCCAGACAATTCAGGCAGTGTCCATGTGCCTGGGCGATCTGCTGTCGTTGGACTGGTGGCATACCTTTAAATATGCCGCAATGTTGCAACCGGTGTGGGCGATGACATAGCGGACAGCGATGTTGACGAGGTTAGTGGCCGCGTGCCACTACGAGGAGCGATTGGAGGGGCTGTGGTAGCCGTAGTTCGGGGTGCAGGATTTGCGTTGGTGTTGGTGCATTTCCGTCCATAATGATCTATATGGGAAAAAGTTATTTAGATTATAAGTTTGTCGCATGATTGAGTTGGAAATTTGGGCCACGTTAAGATAATTATTTACGTTTGTTCGGTATTATCGGCTGTGGGTAAAAAGCATAGCTTTACGAGCGATCTAGTTAGTGTTCCGGTTTGCGTACGGAGATTGACTACTCGGATGTGACCGTCGGAACCATGTTGAAGGTTTTCTATGCGGCCAAACCGCCATTCAGTAGGGGGGAGACAATCATCGTGTACTAGCACGCAATCTCCAAGCTTCGGCGCCTTTTCTGGAGCTTTCCAGCGGTACCTCTTGTGGAGGTCCTTTAGATAATCTTCTTTCCATCGGCGGCTAAAATTGTGATGGAGAATTTTGATTCTTTCCCATCGGTTTAATAAGGATAGCAACTCCACGTCTGGCTCAGGTATGGCCACAATGGGTGCTCCTTTGAGAAAATGCCCAGGAGTTAGGGCGGTGAAATCGGAGGGATCTTGCGAGAGGATTGTGATTGGCCGTGAATTGAGTACGGCTTCAATTCGAATTAATAAGGTCGAGAATTCTTCATAATTAAACTTGTAGTTTCCAGCTACTTTTTTGAAGTGGGATTTGAAGCTTTTTACAGCTGATTCCCATAAACCACCCATATGAGGAGCGCTTGGGGGGATAAACTGCCAATTAATGCCTTGGGGTGCGTACTTCTGTACAATCTCAGGTGAGACTTGTTTGATAAAGTCCACAAACTGTTTCTCAGTGGCTCTTTTGGCTCCAATAAACGTTTTGCCGTTGTCACTCATTATTTTTGAGGGAAAACCACGCCGTCCGATGAAGCGAGCGAATGCCGCGAGAAAAGCCTCTGTCGTCAGATTTGTACATAGCTCAAGGTGAACAGCTTTTGTCGTAAAACAAACCAAAACTGCCACATAGCCTTTCATTAAAGTGGGAGGCCTTAACATTGAAGCCTTTATCTGGAAAGGCCCAGCAAAATCGACACCTGTTGTTGTGAAGGGCAGAGCAAAGTTGCAGCGTTCAGGTGGAAGTGCTGCCATTATCTGCGTTCGTATTTTTTGCTTGTACGTTGTGCAAACTTTGCACTGGTAAATGCACTTCTTTATTTGAGGCTTAAGACCTGGAATATAAAACTCTTGGCGGACTATTTGTTGCATGAGGCGGTGCTCGGCGTGTAGCATCAGTATGTGGACATAATGCAGATATAATGTGGCAAGCCGTGCTTTTTCTGGTATGATTATGGAATGTCGTTCGTTGTATGTCAGGCTGGAGTTGACAAGCCGACCATTCGCACGAAGCAAACCCTTTGTGTCCAGAAATGGATTTAGTACTAAAAGTGAGCTCTTTTTATCGATTGGCTTCGAATCTTTTAGCAATGATATTTCTCGGCTGAAGTAGCGCGTTTGAGTAGAGGCGATAAGAGCGCCTTTTGCTTTTTGTAAGTGTAGGTGCGTTAATGTATCGCATTGGGGGTATATTGGAAGTGTTCCGTTAACTTTAGTTTTGAGCTGCTCTATAAATTTGATCATGTAGGCAACTACTCTGAGGGCTCTGGGGAACGATGAGAATCGCTCAAGGATGTCAGTATCATCCGATGTTGCATGAAAAGAGTCGATTTTTCGACTTTCTGGGGAAATTATATTGCGCATAGGCGCTTGTGGCCAAGAATCGGGAGATTCTGTTAACCAGCGGGGGCCATTCCACCAGAGGGTGGTGGTGGCAAGATGCAGGGGTTTGCACCCTCTTGTACCTAGATCAGCAGGATTATCAGCACTGGCCACATGTCGCCAAGTGGCTGATCCTAATAGGTCAAGAATTTGAGACGTTCGGTTGGAAATATACGTTTTCCATGCATGTGGTGGTTTTTCTAATCGAATCGGACCATAGATATAATTTATATTGTGCCATGTTTAAATGCGTTTGTACGATGGACACGAGTTTGGCTAGTAGTAGCGCCCCACATAATTCAAGTCGTGGTAGACTTATTGTTTTTAAAGGAGCCACTTTTGCTTTTGCTGCTAGTAAGTGGCATGTGGTCGCAGTGTCGTTTTGTGTGCGAACATATATAGTTGCGCAATATGCCTTTTCAGAAGCGTCACAGAAGCCGTGTAGTTCGACTTTGTGCTCTGGGGCATAATTTACCCATCGTGGGATTTGTATCTGTGAGATATCGTTTAGATTGTTCGCAAACTGGGACCACTTTTCTAAACGAAGTGGTTTTACTTGTTCGTCCCAGTCGGTTCCATCTAGCCATAATTCTTGTATTAGGATTTAACTGGCGAAAGCCATCCTGCGGGGTCGAAAAGTTATGGCGGATAATGCAGATATTGACTCTGTAGTGTATGAAAACTGGTCAGATATTGCATTCCATTGTATCTCCAGATTTTTTGTTGTACTTTCCTTTTCGAAATTAGGGAAATTAGTATCTAACAAATTTTCTTGTGGTATATTTTTTAAAATATTAGGGTGGTTCGCCGTTATCTTTTTCAACGGAAACCCTGCGGTTTTGAGGGCTTTTACCACCTGTGATAGTGACTCGTATGCTTGTGGAAGACTGTGACTTCCAGACAGGATATCGTCTACATACGTTTGTGTTTTTAACACCTGGGTTGCCAGAGGAAATTCTGACTTGGTGTTTTCTGCCAATTCGTGCAGTGTTCGAATGGCTAAATATGGAGCACAGTTGACGCCAAAGGTAACTGTTTTCAATTTATAGTCGCGGAGTGGACTACTGGGAGATTTTCGGTAAAATGAGTGATATTTGCCATTTATGATTTTTTCGCATGGGCTTACTTCCTCCATGTGGTCTAAATGGAGGTATTCTTCTAACATGCCATCGTATTCTGGCTTAAGCTCACCTTTTTTAAGTTAGTTTTTTTCCATACTTAAAAACTGCTGTATTGCAGAGGTGCGAGAGTGACCTAAGGCGATTGTGTTGGGAAATTGTTGTTTTAGTGGTAGTCGTACGACATACCGACCATTATCTGATCTAGTAGTTGTGGCTTTGTAAAAGTCTTCACAATACTGATCTTCAGGGGTTGTGATTGATATGTGGGGAGCTCTTCTAACTCCCAAAATTTCTTTAATTGTGAATTGAGGTATTCGTTTGAGATTTCCTCAACTTCAGTGGTCATGGTGGTAACTGGTTCCGAAACCAGTCCACTTAGGATCCAACCGAAAATAGTATTTTGTGCCAATAGTGCATTTTAAATTTTCTCAATACCTTAGAGTATTATCTGTGGTATAAGATCGCTGCCTAATAGAAGGTCTATTTGAGCGGGAGTGTTGCAGTTGGGATCTGCTAGCTTTAGGTGTGAAACCTTTTGCCAATGCTTGCTATTTATGTGATAGCTTGGAAGCATATTTGTAAGTTGCGGTAAGACTATAGCTTCTGCTTGTATATGCTTATCCGCTTGGGGGGAAATTAGGGTAATGGGGCAGATTTTATTTGAGTTTTGTACTACTCTTCCGCCCATTCCCGTGATTTCAAAATTGGCTAGTTTTGTTGGCAGTTGTAGCCTATTTTGATCCCTAGACGCTATGAAAGATTGTTGTGATCCTTGGTCTATTAAGGCCCTAAGTTTAAACAGTTCTCCTCGGTGTTCGATGGAGACAACTGCTGTGAGTAGTAGTACTCTACTTTGGTTTTCGCTGTGTAGCGTTTGGGTTTTTAATGCCTTTGAGCAGCATGATGCTTCTTGGCAATTTTCTGGATTTCGCACTTCGGGATTTGCTATTGCAACTAAACCCGTGGCTCTTTTCATATTTGCGCTGTTTGGAGATGAGCTGGAAAATGTGCTGTAATGCAGCATTGAATGATGTCGTTTATGACAATAAACGCAATTAAATTTGCTTTCGCACTCTTTAAGTGTATGTGCATGTGATAGGCAATTTGTACAAAGTCTTTTTGTTTTTACAAAATTGTTTCGGTCGATAATATTCAATGTTTTGAATCTCTCGCAAGATTTGAGCTTATGCCCTCCTGTACATAGTGGGTCATTTTCTTCGTGATGAGAGCGATTGCTCCCATAGAAGTAATGATTTTTCTGGTAATGCGGCAGTGCATATGTTTACCAGTATTGGATCCCAGCTGTCTGTGGGAATATTTTGTGTCGATAAAACCGACAAACAATTTGAAACAGTTGATTGAAGTTTGATAAATTCTTCACTTGTTTCCTTTTGAATTTTAGGCAAGTTCATTAATATCGATATTTGTTTATCGACCAATATTCTTTCGTTTTCGAATCTTGATTTAAGAGCTTTAGAAGCCAAATTGAAATTATCGTCATTTAGTGCGAACTGTTTTACTATAACGCCTACTTGACCTTTTGTTTTGTATCGGAGGTGATACAATTTTTCTGCGTTTGATAATTTTGGGTGGTTCATGTAAACGGCTGTAAACATGTCCGGGAAGGACGGCCATTGTTCATAACCACCATTAAATATTTCTGTGCCACATGTGGGCACCTTGAGACGGATGCCTGAACTTGCCTCTTGACTTTGTACTTGTGACAGCTCTATTCGCTGATGTGGAGTAGGTGCAATTGCTTTTATTAGCTTAAGTTGATCGGAAATCATTGCTTTAGTTTCTTCGAACTGGTCTAAGCAGTTTTCGTATTTGGCGTAAGCCGAAGATTTGAAATTTTCTGGTAGATCTGAGTCGTCAGATTCAGCTTGGAGACGTGACCAAAAACTGTCAATATTGTCTTTTTTGATTTCTAATACCGATTCAGAATTGTCCTGAATCGGCGAAGATGAGAATCTAGTGCAGTATCTTATTAAACTGTCACTTTCCGAAATGAATTTTGTGTAAGAAATGTCTTTACCACTTTTTTGTTTTGTCGCACCTTGTTTGGAGCGTGTAGCTTCTGCTGGTGTGCATGGACTTTTTTCGTCCGAAATCATTTTTGGTACTTTTAGAGACTGTGTTGTTTTTAAATCTTTTGAGTCTGAGCTCATTTAGAAATTGTATGAAATAAATAAAAAATTCCTCAGTGTCGACTTATGGATAATTCAGAAATTATATCTTCGTATATATAAATGTGTGAACGAAAGCTATTGTTAGTGAATAGAGTTTTTCGTTTCGAACCAAATTAATATTAATTTCCGTATATACTTGTATGTATAAGCGCAAAAATTTTTTTTTTGTTGATTAGCGTTCTAAATTTCAAATAAATAACTGAAATACCCGGATTTAGCTGTTATAGATAGCGGTTCGTATTTATTTTTAATTTAATTTTATTTAACAATTTATTGAAATTTTTTTATTTATTTTATATATATATATTTTTTTGATGTCCTTATTTAGGGGTATGTAGGTACACCCTAATGCGTGGACTTGTAGGTATGTATATATGTACTTGTACAATTGAGAGCTCGTTGAAGAGATCAATGCACTTTGTACCTATGTACGAGTAGGCACGAATTATTTGTGCTAAAAAGTTTTGTACGCAATCCTGCTTGCTTGCTGCAAGGGGTATTGCGGGATATATGCCAAAGTGGACTTTGAATATAAATATAAATTTAGTTTGAACCAATATGTATGTATATTGTTCAAAATTTTGTATTATTTATATAATATAGTATGATTTTTATTAAATAATCCGCGTTTTATTTACCGAACCGTATTTACCCTATGTACATAGGTATATCGGGTATATAAGTATAAGCGTAGTGTATATACTATAATCGTAAAAGAGCGCGAGAGAGAAATTGGCAATAGCAGGCAATGGCGCAATTTTCCGTAAGCACTGTATGTACGTATGTAAGGTTTTAATTGTATGTATAAATGATGTATAAGATATATATGTACATATGTATGTAAAATACGATATGTTATATACGATATTAATGTTTGTTATTTATATATGTACATATGTATGTAAAATACGATATCTTATATACGATATTAATGTTTAATATTTAATATTTAGAATGCATATGTATGTATACGTAATTATGCACTGTATACAATTTTATATATGCAATTGTTATATATACGTTAGAAGTAAATGTAAGTACTCCTTTTTGTACGTATATATATATATTTTTTTTGTTTTCTTATTTTTTTTTTTCGTTTAACTTCGTTTATTGTATATATGTATGTATATTTATTTTGCCTGTTATGCTTTAAGTTTGACTTTTCCTTTGCTCACATATATTTCGCAATCCTGCGATCAAAATTTGTAAGTATTGAAATACTTTAATTTGGGTTTTTTTTTGTATATTGTGTTTAAATACACGAAGGTAAGCAGGTAGTCAATTATTATATATTATATACATATATATATCTGTCGTATATATGTATGTGTATGAATGTACATATATATTACAATAAACGGTTTTCGTTATTTGAACCCGCAATTTAAACCGGTAAGTTAGACCAAATTGGCACCCGTTACCAAGATATTGAACGGTTTTTTGATGTTTTATTACAGTTTTTTTGTACAAAATATAATCTGTAATTCGCAATGAATATACATATGTATGTGCATAAATATTATAAGAAAAGGAATCGAATGGACTCACTTTGATTTCCTCCAAGGGCTTTTGGGGAATATATGTATTTGCGAGTGTATAATTAGTTACTTGTATGTACGTCTATGTGTTCTTCTGGGTTTCTTTCCGATTCCTTTGTCCTCTGTTGTTTCTGATTTTGTGTGCTAGGTATTGCCTTTGTGTATTTCTTTTTGTGAATTCGGGCCCGTATGTGTTGTTTGTATAAACTTGTAAGATTAAATTTGGTTTTAGGATCGCGCCCGCTATGACTTTGGGATTATTTTCGCGCCCGCTTTGTGTTTATTGTTGTTATTTGTATGTAAATTAATATGTATTTCAAACTTTTATCTCTCTGTTTTTTTTTTGGTTTTGTCACACCACTTTTTAGCCACTCTTTATTTTATGTTGTTAATATGCACATAAGGGAGTTTTTTTTTGTTTTGATTTATATGTATAATATAATATACGTTAATTATTATATATATATATTTATTTTTAATTTTTTTTAAATTTTTTTTTTTCGAAAACACTGTGCATATATGTATAAATAACTTGTTATATATGTGGTTAATACACTTCACCGCAGTTTTTATTTTTTTTTTACTTTATGTACATACAATATATATATATATATTTTTTTTTTTTTAAACACCCATAGTGCCGTCCACTAGGGCTCGAAGGACCATAGTTAATTCCAACCTTTTGGAATTATTGGCTCACCACTCACTCTTCAATAACGTGTCGCAACAATAAAAAATGAAATTATAGTATATTTTGCACCCACTTAACCGAACAATCAAAAGGTGTATAAAAAACATGTATATATACAAGTGTAGATTAATAAAATGTGTATAAAAAATAGGCGGGAATCTTCACGTTGACGA
Organism: Bactrocera oleae; assembly: GCF_042242935.1. Lineage (NCBI taxonomy): Eukaryota > Metazoa > Arthropoda > Insecta > Diptera > Tephritidae > Bactrocera > Bactrocera oleae. Next base: position 56,784,465 of record NC_091537.1, on the reverse strand, counting down.
GGTGTCTGCTTCGAATCTGATACGCAAAAAGAGGTCAGCCGCTTCCAGTGTTTTGGTTTTGTTGATGGTTGGTGGGGTGATCGGCCGGTGTGTTGGATATCCTGGGTGGTAGTGTCGTTGGGTGAGGTGTATGGTGCGTGAGGTGAGGTGGTGAATGTTTCGAGAGGTGATGTGGTGAATGTAGCTGATGTGTGATGTAGATTGTGTTAGTTGATGTGGGAGGTGTGTTGGTGTGTACGTTTTCGGGACAACGTAGGCTCATTTAGCCAGTATTAAAAAAATAATATACGATTAATTAATATCTGCAGGATACAGCGAAACTTGCGGATTTAATGCACATACGTCTTAGGAGGATTGGGATATCTTTTTTGTCGATTCCTGTAAATATAATATGATTTTTTTAATACTTTTCTTTATTTATAGCTTACTGTACGCAAACTTATGCGGTTGCTATTTTATATTGTTTTGAATGTTAACTAATGTATGTATATATATCATAAAATTTACAATATTATTTACTAACTCAAATTTATCAATAATGAATTGATATCAAGCTTGGTTGAATACATATAAAATTGTCTAAGAAATTTGCATTTAAAGTTAGTTTTACGAATTTTTAGTGCTGTACGCAGTCTTATGCGGGCAAGTGTATATGGCAAAACAACGTTGAATTATTTCGTAAAATTTTTAAATATACAGTTTTGTCAACACTTGAAAGTAGTTGCCCGGCTTTGATCTTTGCAAATCGCGGGAGCATAAAATGTTACTTACACCCATTCACTTAGACCTTAAAATAAAAATGTATATCTGGAAAAGCATCTTATATCTTGTTACCTTACTAAGGAATTCAGGTTCCGATTCGGAAAGGGCACCCTGCCGACTTCTTTAGTGTCGCGGTCTGAGTATATGAGCGGATAGAGGAGGTTACGCGATCTTTTGCCATGTCAATGATGTTGCTAACTCACCCAATACAATGTTTCCTAATGTTTTTCTGCAGTTACTTTGTCAAAATTTTAAAATGAGTCACATGCAAGCATATTGTAAAAGTTTGGCTGATATTGACAGCGTATCTCTACTAACGGGTGATCCAAATAAAGGTACTCTTTTTTATAGTCTTTGTTTTGACAGATCACGCGTGAGTCGTCTTAAACTATCATGTTATTTTTGCTCAGTATTGTTTGGCATTTCGTCATGAAAAGACTTGCGCCTGAACAACGTTTATAAATTGTTCAACTTTATTACGAAAATTTGCACTTCGCTCTACTTATAGTCAATATAATCGACCTACTAAGCGTACTATTCGCAACACCATCACCCATATTGAGACCCAACATTCATTACTGGGTCATATTCGACCGGATAGACCACTTTTAGCACGCAGTGGTAAAAATATTGCGGCCGTAGTTAAGAGTGTACAAGAAGACCATGGAGAGTCCGTTCGAAGTAACTCGGACTGACATATGGAACGACTTGGCGCATTTAACGTCGACATCTTGTAATGAATACAACAGCGTACAACATACAGCTTGTGATAGAACTGAAGCCGCTCGACCTCCCCAAACCACATCGCTTCGCTCTATGGGCTCTTGAAAAGTTCCAAGAAGATTAGACGTTTTCGAGCCAAACTTTGTTCAGCGATGAGGCCCATTTCTGGCTCAATGGGTGTGTAAACAAGCAAAGTTGACGCACTTGAGACGGAGAGCAACCTGAAGAGAAAAACAACGGTTTGGTGTGGTGGGCCGGTGGAATCATCGGTCCATATTTCTGCAGAAATGATGCCGGTGAGAACGTAACCGTCAATGGCGACCGTTATTGCACCCGTTCTCACGACAGTTGGGTCTACGTAACCGGAACGGACCCGGATTTATTCCGGCCAAGGACTGTCAACTCGGCAGAATTCTGCCGGTACAACAATAACAACAACAACCGTTATTGCATCATGATAACCGACTTTTGAAGCTCGTTATTTCGACGACATTTGTGATCAGTAAGCACTCGTACGATTACGGCAAGATGAACCTTACTGAGAGCGAGTAGTTATATGGATCTTCTGCGTTCCGCACTAGCACCAAAAGGATATTGAGGTCGCACAGGATCAAGGAGATCCTGAACTCGTTCTCAATCCGATGTAACAATGGACAAGGAGATGAGGACACCAGCTTTGTAGTTACCACCGATTCCGCTATGACCGGGCACCTAAACGAGACTGATGATGAAATAGTTTGATGCTATTTGTAGTGAGAACAGGCAGTCCGCTAATTTTGAGTGCACAGTAAGCGAGCTCAACGCTAGTATTGCCGCTCTGTTGGCGAAGTGAATGCTCACCTCCCAGAAAGTGTGGGCATTTCGTAGGAGTTCGTGTAGCAGCCACTGCTACCTGAAAAACACTACAGTGGTCCGGTAGTCTAAAGCTAAGCTTGACGGAAAGCTCTTTACAGAAAAGTTCCCTTCCAAGCTTCGGCCCATCCGTGAAAAATCTCACTACGCCTTTTCTAAGGCTGCTGGGTCCCATCTACATATCCCTTGTCGGAATATCAGCAGAGATAAAGCTATCAGGAGTTGGCTATGCGACACAGTGATGTTAGTTTTCTGGGATGCAGTAAAATTACGAAAGAGAATGTCAGAATGTCCCCGTATAGACTCTTTCCTGTACCCAGCTTACCTCAATCTTACAGCAAGCTTCACAGTAATGCACCCACCGGCTATATCGACGTGTGCTATGTGAAGAATGAGTTTGAGTGCCGCTTTTTAGACACCATCAGCTTCTTAGCGAGCCCCACTTTTCCGAGCGTCTTCCACCAAACAAATACACTATATAATATTATTGGGTTCTACGGTTTTGTAGAACCAAAATCCCATCCTTGGAGGTATCCTTTCTGTCAAAGATAAGGACCAGGTACTTCCCATTGTCAGCAGGATGAAGTCGCGAGCCTCTGAGTGAGGGGAGAGGAAGTGGTAAATAAAACCATTTAAGTTTTACTTGGATTGACAGTTAAGGTTAAGAGAGGTAACCTTGGGTTAGCTCGTAAACGGTAGTTTGAAAATTTTTTTTTACCATAAGAGCAACGTTGATAGCGTAGGTTATCGCCCGAAAGCCGCGTTCTTCGAGATCTTTCAATAGGCCATTTACCACTAAAAACCAGAGCAGCGGGGTGTCCCTGTTGACCTTTCTTAATGCTTGTGCACTACCCCACTCCGCAATGATTGTTTTGTCGCAAAGAAGTCAAAATGAGGTGGGTGAGGTGCTTAAGGTTCGCTTCCACTTCAAACTTTTCAAGAGCTTTCCCACATATAGAGCTGAAAAATTCGACGTACTCGTCAACCCCGCCCTTAGATATGGACGAGTCTTTGCCATGTGCACGAAGAGCAGATCGAAGCTTCCTGCAATAGAGAGTTTTTTTCTAAAATTTTTATAAGGCTTACTAGCAGGGCGAGAACTCATGGGGTGCCACGTTATACGAAATCGTGCGACAGGGGTTGTTCGAGATTCAATTTTGTCCTGATTTTTTGGGGAACGTGACATGAATTTGATAATGTTGATTATGTTTTCTGGGTACGCTGATATCTGCACAAAAGTGTTGGTCTAATTTCAAAGGTACTATTACGATTTTTGAAGGTTTTATGATAAATAACTATGAGGACAATGGATGTAACAAAAAACGTGCTTGGCACTATTTGAAAGATTTCGTCAAAACCGCTTGGCACCCAATGTTTTGATACATCTATGATCGGAGAAGGATTGATCATCGGAATTCAAAAGTACCCTTTCCATTGAAACTAGCGCGAAGTCCAGAGCAGACGCGCGGAGGAAGATCCGCTTTGGCTACCGGCTAACAGCACACCTAAACAGGAGGTAGTGCCAGATTTCCCCTGACCATTTTCAGAAAAACCGGGGCCGCCATTATCCGCTTCGACTCTTTCCGGAGGTGGTTCAATCTTCTCTTGGCAGCCTTGGCATTAGCACTGCAACCATTTTGCAGAGTGTCGTCCCTGCATACTAAGGTTACAGAATGCGTCCCAATTACTTAGTTACAGCAAGTTATATACTTTTTGATGCACTGCATTTTTTGGCTTGGCAATGGTCCAATTGTAGCCAACAACAATACCACCTTCGTCAGTTCCAAGAAATACGTGTACTTAAATATAAATTTATAAAAAATATAAATTTATTGGGACGTACCTTGTATGTACTGTTTATGTCACGTTTAATTAATCAGAAAGAAAGACAGCTATGTAATGCAATTATTACTAAGCATAATAACCTTGGCATGATATCTACTGGTAAGTGGAAATATTGGAATAGTGAACGTAACAAAAACCCAGGTTCAATAGATTTTGTTACAATCAAAAATATAGATAGATCAGTTATAACTGCTGATACATGTACTAATTTATCTACTGATTATTGAAGCTATGTAAACTACACTTGCGCTTGTATTACCAAAACTGGGTCTAATATTAAGTCACCATATTTTTTGCGATAAAAGCCGGGACGGTTTTTTTTAATCATCGATTTTTTCCATATTATAATTTACTGAAAATCGCGACATATAATAGGTGAGAGAGCAACAATATTTCATTCAAAAAGAATGGAAATGATAAAAGAGAAAGCAAAGTAATATTAAAAATTATTAAAAGATTTTATCACTGTCTGGTTCGATAGTTTGTATATTAGTTGATGAAGTGGACGGTGTTTCCGGAATTGTTGAAGACGTCTTCGGTCTGACGTATTTCTCTTGTTGACTGATTTTTCGAAGAAAATCGGGGGGGAGGGGCGATTTTAAGTGGGTGAAAAATTCCAAACAAAAAAACTGTTAAATTCTTCATAATAAAATTGATTTTACTGATTTGATGTTCCTGGTAGTGTCAGAGCATATTCAACGAATTCTGAAAGCTCAACAAATGAAATATTTTGCTTCAACAGATAAGTAAAATATTGAAACCAACGTTTGTCTGCTCTTTGCTGGATTCATCAATTCGTTTGTCACCTATATACTGAGAAATATAACTGAATTGTTCGAACAGCTTAAGTGCAGTAGTGTATGCATCTCTTTCAAGATATTATTTTCTGTGAGGAAAATAAACGTTTTCTCAATTTTTTCCCAGTCGAGTTTATTATTGAGTAGCACCCAACCAAATAATTTTACATGAGCAAACTGTTCCATGCCTCAAGATATTCGTAGCAATCACCTGATTGACATATTGAAGACAATTAAAAATGAGAAAACGAAAATTGAGGTGTAAAATGAAATATTTACTTCAAAATTTTTTCGCCTCTACTTCAAGTCAAAGTTTTCTTTCTTCAGGTTCTCCATTTCCATTTTTACAGGCAACGGAAAGTAATTGTGTTGGTTGGATGTTTGCAAATTTTTCATTAAATCTTGCAAGTGTTTGTAAATTGCAACTTTAATTTCTTCAATTTTGCAAAAACAACTTTTCCGCTCAACGCGACCGAAATTAATTGCCGCATTGTCACCACAGTAAACGATCAATTTATCAGTCAAATCAAAATTTACCACAACTCTTTTAATCAATGAAAAAATAATATCCGACGTTTTACCTTTTTCTTATGAAGTTTAATCATTTTAACATTCTGTCCATATAATGGAAGAAAATAACGAATGACGACAGGAAACATCTTGATTGCTTTGCAATTGAAAGCGTCAGTCGACAAACAAATGAATTGGGCTTTCTGCAAATCAGATTGGAGGCATTCCAATGCATAGGTGCAAAAACATTGGTTATTATCGCTTCACTTTTTGTTCTTGAACACGAAAATATTTTCAGGTTCGAAATATATTGGTTGCGAAGCCGTTTGATCTACAATAAACAGTTTAAAAAAATTTTAATCGGACGATAACTGCTGTTTTTAAATGATTTTTCTAATAACAAACCTGAAACTGTGATACTCATCAATTGTGTGGTACGCCCATACGCCTTCCATCGTCGCCTTCCACATTTAACGTCGACATCTTGTAATGAATACAACAGCGTACAACATACAGCTTGTGATAGAACTGAAGCCGCTCGACCTCCCCAAACCACATCGCTTCGCTCTATGGGCTCTTGAAAAGTTCCAAGAAGATTAGACGTTTTCGAGCCAAACTTTGTTCAGCGATGAGGCCCATTTCTGGCTCAATGGGTGTGTAAACAAGCAAAGTTGACGCACTTGAGACGGAGAGCAACCTGAAGAGAAAAACAACGGTTTGGTGTGGTGGGCCGGTGGAATCATCGGTCCATATTTCTGCAGAAATGATGCCGGTGAGAACGTAACCGTCAATGGCGACCGTTATTGCACCCGTTCTCACGACAGTTGGGTCTACGTAACCGGAACGGACCCGGATTTATTCCGGCCAAGGACTGTCAACTCGGCAGAATTCTGCCGGTACAACAATAACAACAACAACCGTTATTGCATCATGATAACCGACTTTTGAAGCTCGTTATTTCGACGACATTTGTGATCAGTAAGCACTCGTACGATTACGGCAAGATGAACCTTACTGAGAGCGAGTAGTTATATGGATCTTCTGCGTTCCGCACTAGCACCAAAAGGATATTGAGGTCGCACAGGATCAAGGAGATCCTGAACTCGTTCTCAATCCGATGTAACAATGGACAAGGAGATGAGGACACCAGCTTTGTAGTTACCACCGATTCCGCTATGACCGGGCACCTAAACGAGACTGATGATGAAATAGTTTGATGCTATTTGTAGTGAGAACAGGCAGTCCGCTAATTTTGAGTGCACAGTAAGCGAGCTCAACGCTAGTATTGCCGCTCTGTTGGCGAAGTGAATGCTCACCTCCCAGAAAGTGTGGGCATTTCGTAGGAGTTCGTGTAGCAGCCACTGCTACCTGAAAAACACTACAGTGGTCCGGTAGTCTAAAGCTAAGCTTGACGGAAAGCTCTTTACAGAAAAGTTCCCTTCCAAGCTTCGGCCCATCCGTGAAAAATCTCACTACGCCTTTTCTAAGGCTGCTGGGTCCCATCTACATATCCCTTGTCGGAATATCAGCAGAGATAAAGCTATCAGGAGTTGGCTATGCGACACAGTGATGTTAGTTTTCTGGGATGCAGTAAAATTACGAAAGAGAATGTCAGAATGTCCCCGTATAGACTCTTTCCTGTACCCAGCTTACCTCAATCTTACAGCAAGCTTCACAGTAATGCACCCACCGGCTATATCGACGTGTGCTATGTGAAGAATGAGTTTGAGTGCCGCTTTTTAGACACCATCAGCTTCTTAGCGAGCCCCACTTTTCCGAGCGTCTTCCACCAAACAAATACACTATATAATATTATTGGGTTCTACGGTTTTGTAGAACCAAAATCCCATCCTTGGAGGTATCCTTTCTGTCAAAGATAAGGACCAGGTACTTCCCATTGTCAGCAGGATGAAGTCGCGAGCCTCTGAGTGAGGGGAGAGGAAGTGGTAAATAAAACCATTTAAGTTTTACTTGGATTGACAGTTAAGGTTAAGAGAGGTAACCTTGGGTTAGCTCGTAAACGGTAGTTTGAAAATTTTTTTTTACCATAAGAGCAACGTTGATAGCGTAGGTTATCGCCCGAAAGCCGCGTTCTTCGAGATCTTTCAATAGGCCATTTACCACTAAAAACCAGAGCAGCGGGGTGTCCCTGTTGACCTTTCTTAATGCTTGTGCACTACCCCACTCCGCAATGATTGTTTTGTCGCAAAGAAGTCAAAATGAGGTGGGTGAGGTGCTTAAGGTTCGCTTCCACTTCAAACTTTTCAAGAGCTTTCCCACATATAGAGCTGAAAAATTCGACGTACTCGTCAACCCCGCCCTTAGATATGGACGAGTCTTTGCCATGTGCACGAAGAGCAGATCGAAGCTTCCTGCAATAGAGAGTTTTTTTCTAAAATTTTTATAAGGCTTACTAGCAGGGCGAGAACTCATGGGGTGCCACGTTATACGAAATCGTGCGACAGGGGTTGTTCGAGATTCAACTTTGTCCTGATTTTTTGGGGAACGTGACATGAATTTGATAATGTTGATTATGTTTTCTGGGTACGCTGATATCTGCACAAAAGTGTTGGTCTAATTTCAAAGGTACTATTACGATTTTTGAAGGTTTTATGATAAATAACTATGAGGACAATGGATGTAACAAAAAACGTGCTTGGCACTATTTGAAAGATTTCGTCAAAACCGCTTGGCACCCAATGTTTTGATACATCTATGATCGGAGAAGGAATGATCATCGGAATTCAAAAGTACCCTTTCCATTGAAACTAGCGCGAAGTCCAGAGCAGACGCGCGGAGGAAGATCCGCTTTGGCTACCGGCTAACAGCACACCTAAACAGGAGGTAGTGCCAGATTTCCCCTGACCATTTTCAGAAAAACCGGGGCCGCCATTATCCGCTTCGACTCTTTCCGGAGGTGGTTCAATCTTCTCTTGGCAGCCTTGGCATTAGCACTGCAACCATTTTGCAGAGTGTCGTCCCTGCATACTAAGGTTACAGAATGCGTCCCAATTACTTAGTTACAGCAAGTTATATACTTTTTGATGCACTGCATTTTTTGGCTTGGCAATGGTCCAATTGTAGCCAACAACAATACCACCTTCGTCAGTTCCAAGAAATACGTGTACTTAAATATAAATTTATAAAAAATATAAATTTATTGGGACGTACCTTGTATGTACTGTTTATGTCACGTTTAATTAATCAGAAAGAAAGACAGCTATGTAATGCAATTATTACTAAGCATAATAACCTTGGCATGATATCTACTGGTAAGTGGAAATATTGGAATAGTGAACGTAACAAAAACCCAGGTTCAATAGATTTTGTTACAATCAAAAATATAGATAGATCAGTTATAACTGCTGATACATGTACTAATTTATCTACTGATTATTGAAGCTATGTAAACTACACTTGCGCTTGTATTACCAAAACTGGGTCTAATATTAAGTCACCATATTTTTTGCGATAAAAGCCGGGACGGTTTTTTTTAATCATCGATTTTTTCCATATTATAATTTACTGAAAATCGCGACATATAATAGGTGAGAGAGCAACAATATTTCATTCAAAAAGAATGGAAATGATAAAAGAGAAAGCAAAGTAATATTAAAAATTATTAAAAGATTTTATCACTGTCTGGTTCGATAGTTTGTATATTAGTTGATGAAGTGGACGGTGTTTCCGGAATTGTTGAAGACGTCTTCGGTCTGACGTATTTCTCTTGTTGACTGATTTTTCGAAGAAAATCGGGGGGGAGGGGCGATTTTAAGTGGGTGAAAAATTCCAAACAAAAAAACTGTTAAATTCTTCATAATAAAATTGATTTTACTGATTTGATGTTCCTGGTAGTGTCAGAGCATATTCAACGAATTCTGAAAGCTCAACAAATGAAATATTTTGCTTCAACAGATAAGTAAAATATTGAAACCAACGTTTGTCTGCTCTTTGCTGGATTCATCAATTCGTTTGTCACCTATATACTGAGAAATATAACTGAATTGTTCGAACAGCTTAAGTGCAGTAGTGTATGCATCTCTTTCAAGATATTATTTTCTGTGAGGAAAATAAACGTTTTCTCAATTTTTTCCCAGTCGAGTTTATTATTGAGTAGCACCCAACCAAATAATTTTACATGAGCAAACTGTTCCATGCCTCAAGATATTCGTAGCAATCACCTGATTGACATATTGAAGACAATTAAAAATGAGAAAACGAAAATTGAGGTGTAAAATGAAATATTTACTTCAAAATTTTTTCGCCTCTACTTCAAGTCAAAGTTTTCTTTCTTCAGGTTCTCCATTTCCATTTTTACAGGCAACGGAAAGTAATTGTGTTGGTTGGATGTTTGCAAATTTTTCATTAAATCTTGCAAGTGTTTGTAAATTGCAACTTTAATTTCTTCAATTTTGCAAAAACAACTTTTCCGCTCAACGCGACCGAAATTAATTGCCGCATTGTCACCACAGTAAACGATCAATTTATCAGTCAAATCAAAATTTACCACAACTCTTTTAATCAATGAAAAAATAATATCCGACGTTTTACCTTTTTCTTATGAAGTTTAATCATTTTAACATTCTGTCCATATAATGGAAGAAAATAACGAATGACGACAGGAAACATCTTGATTGCTTTGCAATTGAAAGCGTCAGTCGACAAACAAATGAATTGGGCTTTCTGCAAATCAGATTGGAGGCATTCCAATGCATAGGTGCAAAAACATTGGTTATTATCGCTTCACTTTTTGTTCTTGAACACGAAAATATTTTCAGGTTCGAAATATATTGGTTGCGAAGCCGTTTGATCTACAATAAACAGTTTAAAAAAATTTTAATCGGACGATAACTGCTGTTTTTAAATGATTTTTCTAATAACAAACCTGAAACTGTGATACTCATCAATTGTGTGGTACGCCCATACGCCTTCCATCGTCGCCTTCCACATTTAACGTCGACATCTTGTAATGAATACAACAGCGTACAACATACAGCTTGTGATAGAACTGAAGCCGCTCGACCTCCCCAAACAACATCGCTTCGCTCTATGGGCTCTTGAAAAGTTCCAAGAAGTTTAGACGTTTTCGAGCCAAACTTTGTTCAGCGATGAGGCCCATTTCTGGCTCAATGGGTGTGTAAACAAGCAAAGTTGACGCACTTGAGACGGAGAGCAACCTGAAGAGAAAAACAACGGTTTGGTGTGGTGGGCCGGTGGAATCATCGGTCCATATTTCTGCAGAAATGATGCCGGTGAGAACGTAACCGTCAATGGCGACCGTTATTGCACCCGTTCTCACGACAGTTGGGTCTACGTAACCGGAACGGACCCGGATTTATTCCGGCCAAGGACTGTCAACTCGGCAGAATTCTGCCGGTACAACAATAACAACAACAACCGTTATTGCATCATGATAACCGACTTTTGAAGCTCGTTATTTCGACGACATTTGTGATCAGTAAGCACTCGTACGATTACGGCAAGATGAACCTTACTGAGAGCGAGTAGTTATATGGATCTTCTGCGTTCCGCACTAGCACCAAAAGGATATTGAGGTCGCACAGGATCAAGGAGATCCTGAACTCGTTCTCAATCCGATGTAACAATGGACAAGGAGATGAGGACACCAGCTTTGTAGTTACCACCGATTCCGCTATGACCGGGCACCTAAACGAGACTGATGATGAAATAGTTTGATGCTATTTGTAGTGAGAACAGGCAGTCCGCTAATTTTGAGTGCACAGTAAGCGAGCTCAACGCTAGTATTGCCGCTCTGTTGGCGAAGTGAATGCTCACCTCCCAGAAAGTGTGGGCATTTCGTAGGAGTTCGTGTAGCAGCCACTGCTACCTGAAAAACACTACAGTGGTCCGGTAGTCTAAAGCTAAGCTTGACGGAAAGCTCTTTACAGAAAAGTTCCCTTCCAAGCTTCGGCCCATCCGTGAAAAATCTCACTACGCCTTTTCTAAGGCTGCTGGGTCCCATCTACATATCCCTTGTCGGAATATCAGCAGAGATAAAGCTATCAGGAGTTGGCTATGCGACACAGTGATGTTAGTTTTCTGGGATGCAGTAAAATTACGAAAGAGAATGTCAGAATGTCCCCGTATAGACTCTTTCCTGTACCCAGCTTACCTCAATCTTACAGCAAGCTTCACAGTAATGCACCCACCGGCTATATCGACGTGTGCTATGTGAAGAATGAGTTTGAGTGCCGCTTTTTAGACACCATCAAGCTTCTTAGCGAGCCCCACTTTTCCGAGCGTCTTCCACCAAACAAATACACTATATAATATTATTGGGTTCTACGGTTTTGTAGAACCAAAATCCCATCCTTGGAGGTATCCTTTCTGTCAAAGATAAGGACCAGGTACTTCCCATTGTCAGCAGGATGAAGTCGCGAGCCTCTGAGTGAGGGGAGAGGAAGTGGTAAATAAAACCATTTAAGTTTTACTTGGATTGACAGTTAAGGTTAAGAGAGGTAACCTTGGGTTAGCTCGTAAACGGTAGTTTGAAAATTTTTTTTTACCATAAGAGCAACGTTGATAGCGTAGGTTATCGCCCGAAAGCCGCGTTCTTCGAGATCTTTCAATAGGCCATTTACCACTAAAAACCAGAGCAGCGGGGTGTCCCTGTTGACCTTTCTTAATGCTTGTGCACTACCCCACTCCGCAATGATTGTTTTGTCGCAAAGAAGTCAAAATGAGGTGGGTGAGGTGCTTAAGGTTCGCTTCCACTTCAAACTTTTCAAGAGCTTTCCCACATATAGAGCTGAAAAATTCGACGTACTCGTCAACCCCGCCCTTAGATATGGACGAGTCTTTGCCATGTGCACGAAGAGCAGATCGAAGCTTCCTGCAATAGAGAGTTTTTTTCTAAAATTTTTATAAGGCTTACTAGCAGGGCGAGAACTCATGGGGTGCCACGTTATACGAAATCGTGCGACAGGGGTTGTTCGAGATTCAACTTTGTCCTGATTTTTTGGGGAACGTGACATGAATTTGATAATGTTGATTATGTTTTCTGGGTACGCTGATATCTGCACAAAAGTGTTGGTCTAATTTCAAAGGTACTATTACGATTTTTGAAGGTTTTATGATAAATAACTATGAGGACAATGGATGTAACAAAAAACGTGCTTGGCACTATTTGAAAGATTTCGTCAAAACCGCTTGGCACCCAATGTTTTGATACATCTATGATCGGAGAAGGAATGATCATCGGAATTCAAAAGTACCCTTTCCATTGAAACTAGCGCGAAGTCCAGAGCAGACGCGCGGAGGAAGATCCGCTTTGGCTACCGGCTAACAGCACACCTAAACAGGAGGTAGTGCCAGATTTCCCCTGACCATTTTCAGAAAAACCGGGGCCGCCATTATCCGCTTCGACTCTTTCCGGAGGTGGTTCAATCTTCTCTTGGCAGCCTTGGCATTAGCACTGCAACCATTTTGCAGAGTGTCGTCCCTGCATACTAAGGTTACAGAATGCGTCCCAATTACTTAGTTACAGCAAGTTATATACTTTTTGATGCACTGCATTTTTTGGCTTGGCAATGGTCCAATTGTAGCCAACAACAATACCACCTTCGTCAGTTCCAAGAAATACGTGTACTTAAATATAAATTTATAAAAAATATAAATTTATTGGGACGTACCTTGTATGTACTGTTTATGTCACGTTTAATTAATCAGAAAGAAAGACAGCTATGTAATGCAATTATTACTAAGCATAATAACCTTGGCATGATATCTACTGGTAAGTGGAAATATTGGAATAGTGAACGTAACAAAAACCCAGGTTCAATAGATTTTGTTACAATCAAAAATATAGATAGATCAGTTATAACTGCTGATACATGTACTAATTTATCTACTGATTATTGAAGCTATGTAAACTACACTTGCGCTTGTATTACCAAAACTGGGTCTAATATTAAGTCACCATATTTTTTGCGATAAAAGCCGGGACGGTTTTTTTTAATCATCGATTTTTTCCATATTATAATTTACTGAAAATCGCGACATATAATAGGTGAGAGAGCAACAATATTTCATTCAAAAAGAATGGAAATGATAAAAGAGAAAGCAAAGTAATATTAAAAATTATTAAAAGATTTTATCACTGTCTGGTTCGATAGTTTGTATATTAGTTGATGAAGTGGACGGTGTTTCCGGAATTGTTGAAGACGTCTTCGGTCTGACGTATTTCTCTTGTTGACTGATTTTTCGAAGAAAATCGGGGGGGAGGGGCGATTTTAAGTGGGTGAAAAATTCCAAACAAAAAAACTGTTAAATTCTTCATAATAAAATTGATTTTACTGATTTGATGTTCCTGGTAGTGTCAGAGCATATTCAACGAATTCTGAAAGCTCAACAAATGAAATATTTTGCTTCAACAGATAAGTAAAATATTGAAACCAACGTTTGTCTGCTCTTTGCTGGATTCATCAATTCGTTTGTCACCTATATACTGAGAAATATAACTGAATTGTTCGAACAGCTTAAGTGCAGTAGTGTATGCATCTCTTTCAAGATATTATTTTCTGTGAGGAAAATAAACGTTTTCTCAATTTTTTCCCAGTCGAGTTTATTATTGAGTAGCACCCAACCAAATAATTTTACATGAGCAAACTGTTCCATGCCTCAAGATATTCGTAGCAATCACCTGATTGACATATTGAAGACAATTAAAAATGAGAAAACGAAAATTGAGGTGTAAAATGAAATATTTACTTCAAAATTTTTTCGCCTCTACTTCAAGTCAAAGTTTTCTTTCTTCAGGTTCTCCATTTCCATTTTTACAGGCAACGGAAAGTAATTGTGTTGGTTGGATGTTTGCAAATTTTTCATTAAATCTTGCAAGTGTTTGTAAATTGCAACTTTAATTTCTTCAATTTTGCAAAAACAACTTTTCCGCTCAACGCGACCGAAATTAATTGCCGCATTGTCACCACAGTAAACGATTAATTTATCAGTCAAATCAAAATTTACCACAACTCTTTTAATCAATGAAAAAATAATATCCGACGTTTTACCTTTTTCTTATGAAGTTTAATCATTTTAACATTCTGTCCATATAATGGAAGAAAATAACGAATGACGACAGGAAACATCTTGATTGCTTTGCAATTGAAAGCGTCAGTCGACAAACAAATGAATTGGGCTTTCTGCAAATCAGATTGGAGGCATTCCAATGCATAGGTGCAAAAACATTGGTTATTATCGCTTCACTTTTTGTTCTTGAACACGAAAATATTTTCAGGTTCGAAATATATTGGTTGCGAAGCCGTTTGATCTACAATAAACAGTTTAAAAAAATTTTAATCGGACGATAACTGCTGTTTTTAAATGATTTTTCTAATAACAAACCTGAAACTGTGATACTCATCAATTGTGTGGTACGCCCATACGCCTTCCATCGTCGATAATTTCAAATCTGGTTTCTCTCCGATGAAAAAATCTGATATGATTGAAGTTTAAAGAGAAGCATTTGCTGGCACTTTGTTCTTCTTTGCCGTTTTCAATATTATTGCCCCACCAGCAGCAACCGAAAAAGTTGCATTACGTTTGTCGCAATGAACGTTGGAATTGTCATAAGTGATACCCAAAAAAGAAGTTTTTTTTTTCAAATTATCATTGAAAACACAATTTCGTTTCGACATTTCACAAAGTAATATTTCATAATATTTTCATTTTCAAATATTCACAAAATTATCTTATGCTTCACTTTGAATGTTGAATAAAAGTAATGAGCTGTCAGTGAACAACGCTGACGTTCGCGCCAAAATCAATTACAGAATTCAATACATTCAAACCGAATGTAGAATGACAAAATAGGTGGGTCATCTACATTGTTGCATTTTTGTTCCGTTTATTGACCTTTTTTTTATAATTTCTAAGCGGCCTGGGACGCTTAACTCGGAGTCCGGGACTGTCCACCACATTAATATTGATTACAAAATAATCTCAGGAGATATTGATAAAAGCGTAAGCGAATTTAATAATATAATATAATAACTGATGCAGCTGTCGTAGCAATACCAAACAAAAACAATACCAAACAACAATAGTTGTAATAAAGGGCTTGCTGATATAGTGGAAGAACTTATTCCCGCAGTTGTAAATATTTCAAGTGAGCAAATAGTTAAGCAAGAAAATAACAGTAGAACTAAAATTCCCTTTACGCCAAGAAATAATTTCTTTGATGACTTTAGAGAATTTTTCGAGCATTTTGATCAATTTTTCGGTAGAGCTCCTAGCATTAATAGAGAAGTGACGTTACTTGGGTCTGGATTTATTATAGATAAAAGTGGAACCATAGTAACCAACTATCACGTTATTAAAAATGCCCAAGATATTACAGTTACGAATATAACGATAATACTTATTTCAAAGCAGAAGTTTTAGGCTATGATGCATAAAAAAGGCAAGTTTTAGGCTATGATCAGAAAAATTACAAATGATATTGTTACCGAGCAGGTATACAAAGTATACAACACTGAAAATTATAGAACCGTTAAAGTAGCTTATTTTCATATCTGATGAATGACCGATTTAGAGCTGGTGTACCTCGGTAGTGTGCTAGGCCCAATCGCAAGGGCACAATAGACCCTGGGTCGCAGTGCAAACCTCATATTCATTCTATTCTAGGCCCAATCGCACCGAACATACCTCTTTGTAATGTCAATTAACCTGGCACTGGTTAAACATGGCAAACATATTTTTTTAATCGTACTGCACAGACCGCTTGATCAATCACCCGCACTGATCAGACATAGCATAACAGTCGGGTCTTCGTAACTGGAACGGACCCGAATTTTTTCGGGCCAAGGATTGTCAACTCGACAGAACTCTGCCGCTACAACAACAACAAAATCAATCATAGCAAAATTTTTTACATAACATTTTGTCAACTTGAAGGAAAGTAAGTTTTGTTTTTTTATCTATTTGGAATTTACCTTCTGTCTCTAATGACAATAATTTATTCGATAAGAATAAGAAATGCTATACAAACTTTTGCTTCTTTTGGAAAATTCGAAATACATTAACTTTAGTACGATCAAATTGACTTTATATAATATATTAATTATATTTCTAAGTAACTTGGACCATTTTTGTTCGTTCAAAACAGAAATTTCCGATATATGTACGTTGGTATTAATCGATTATTCAATTATATAATGTTGTGTCGATAGCCCAAAATCAACAATTTGTTAAAAATAATTAAATAATAATGTCGAAATCAGCCGTTTTGCTTTATATTGTTTTTATTTTATGATTCAAAAATAAATTTTTCAAAGATTTCAACCAATGAAAATGTATTTTTTGAGTGAAAATAGGTAAAATGGGGTTATAATCCCGCCCACTCCCCAGTGTCAATACCGAAGATGTGAAGCCCAGTGAGTGTAAGATATATCAGGTTTTCCAATAGGGATGTTTCGTGTTCGGCAATTTTTAATATATTTTTAATAATATATAATGATCTGTGATTTTCAATGTATTCAGTAATGTTTACAATTTCATCGTGGAAAGATACACGCAAGAACAACGTTTACAAATTATTCAATTTTATTATCAAAATAATCGTTTTCCAATTGCAACTTTTCGTGCGCTTTTGCCATTTTATGGTCGTTATAATCGTCCGCTTGTGCTCGCTATTCGTCGAATTGTTAAAAATTTTGAGCGTACTTTTTCTTTACATAACGTTCAAGTGCCAATAAGACAAAGAACCGCTCGAAGTAATAAAAATAATGCTGCAAATTGTCGATTCTAAGACGTTCTCAAGAATTGGGACTGTCTCAAACACAACCTGGCGGATGTTGAGAAAGGATTTGGGCTTGCATCTATATAAAATTGTTCTCACTTATGAACTAAAGACATTGGATCAGCGTAAATGACGTGAATTTGCTGATTTTGTCTTTCAACAACTTCAAAATGACAATGAGTTTTTTAAGAAAATTATCTTCTCCGATCAGGCTCACTTTCATCGGAGTGGTGCGGTAAATAAACAAAACTGTCGATTCTGGTGCGAAAGAAAACTAAAAATTATTCATGAACAACCATTACTTTCACCTAAATTGACAGTTTGGTGTGGTTTTTGATCTGACGGAATCATCGATCCGTACTTCTTTCGAAATGAAGCTGGTGACACCGTTACTTTCAATGGAGAGCGGTATATATCGATGATATCCAACATTTTGTGGCCGCAATCGGAAGAAGTTGGTCTTGACAACATCTGGTTTCAACAAGGGGGGCTACGTTCCACGCAGCTCGTGCAACAACCGAATTATTGCGAGAAAAGTTTGGAGCTTCTATAATTTCAAGAAATTGTGACGTTGAATGGCTTCCAAAAAGTTGTGATTTAACACCATTGGACTATTTTTTTAAAAAATTATTTGAATTTACATGTCTTTAGCAATAAACCTCTTCAAGCTTAAGAAGTCAATATTGAACGAGCTATTAATGACATACGACATGATTTAGAGGAAAAAGTACTTGAAAATTGAGTTTATCGAATTCGTTACTGCAAAAGAAGGCTATTTAAATGATGTTATATATTTAGAACTTAATTGTATCGATTGTGCTACACATTAAATAAAAATCATTTGAATTTTCTTAACAAGTAGTGTGGTTTTTTTTTGAGAAAAAAATAATAATATCACTCTTATTTCAAAACCATTTACATATATTAAAATGCGGGGAGAACATTTTTCTGATATAAGCGTACCTTTTTGGCCAAAATGGAAAAAATCAGGTCAATAGTCTAGTCCCCGTATACATACATTATATAATAATTTAAATTCATAGACCTTTGTTTTTCTGGTAATAATAAATTGAAATGTCAAAAATGGTAAAATCGGGACAATATTACCCTTAGCCCCATGTAACCAATATAAGTTTTTCAAATTTCCGATTGCCTTTATTCCATATACATCGGCCAATATATCTAGCTACTTCGGTCAGTTTGTGTGCTATCTTCATAAAATTGTATGAAAATATATTCCAAAATATATTTGAGTAATGCCACAATTTGATGATCGACCTTCTCCTAGCGCAAATACACCCGACATTATGGTTTCTGTTTCAGCTATCAATGTTTCGATAAACATAATGTGGTTTAGCGCTGAATATGAGTGAAAGTGCTTTTTCTCTTTCTGCTTTCGTTTGTTTTGTTAGTGTATACTCCCAAAGCATGTATTCAAAGGCATTACAATAAATAAAGTTTTTGTAAATTAAAAAAAATGTACTTGTTATAAAATAGTTTGAATTTAAACTTTTCCACCTTTATTTACATAAAGTTTAAGGATTTATTTAACATAATCTCAACATAATCATACTTGCATTTGCTGGTCAAATTGTGATAAATGCACATGTAATGATGGTAGATACATTGAAAACGTATTAATAAAAATGTTCATCAAAACGATGATCAATGTAGTTTCTTTAAAATCTTACTACTGCACAGTGGTTTCACTTGTATAGAAGCCGCGGCAATAAATAATATAATAAAAAAAAAAAATTTTTTTTTTTAAATACACATCGGACGACTATATCCTATAGCTCTCATAGTAACAGTCAGTATTTCTCCCAGAGGGGTCAAAATGGCTTGTTTCCTAAATTATTGAGAGACATATAAGAAAAGAACAATTTTTACGTTTATATATATTTTGTAATTTTATGAACAAAACTTGAATATAATCTGTATAATAATTGCAATATAATAGCAGTAATTTTTTAAATAATTATGCATTAAAGTCAAAAACATTTTTTGCAAGTTACAGATATTTTAGCAGAACATTTACTACAGACTCGTTTATGGCATATACCAGAAATGATGTTCTTTTATTATTAGTACACAGTGCTATTTGACACCGCTTACGTTTCATCGAAATATGTGTCTGGTTTTGTGACGATATAGATGATGATATTCCTTCTACTTGATCTGTAGATTGACCAGTTAGTTCTTTGTAGTCAATTGCAAGTTCTTCGGATAACTGGAATAAAAAGTATTTTCTTGAAATATTTTCTTCTGTTGTTTCTTTATATAATACCCTGGCATTTATTCCGGCAAAATCTAAAATATTGTAAAACACTTGTAATGGCCATCTTCGGGATCCAGCTTTCACAGTATATTTTCGAGCCATTTGATCCGTAACATCTTCGCCAAATTTGGTATTGTTATAAAATGTAATCGTTTCATGTAAACATTTGTCATCTTTTTCAATTTTCACTGACTTATGTTTTGAACTGAGCACTAATACTTTTTTATTGGGTTTACTCTTATATATGATCAGAGTACATTTTTCTGTTTTATAAAGTACTGTCGAAAAACGATAAATGTTATCCTTTTTTGATTTTGCAAGTTTAGGTAGTTCTCTCTTATTTTGTCTAATAGTGCCAACTAAAGAAGTTCTTTTAGTTATTATTTTGTTGCTAATGGTAAACTTGTGAAGACATTTTTTGTTGTAACTGTTCTTTCGCAACCAATATATGGATCTATAAGTTTTAGGACGACAAATTCACATAAAGGTGCGGATATCTCGTTTCGTCTTTTCCTAAGTAGAGAGATGCATTTACAACATGTTTACTTTTTACATCCGACGCCAACCAGAATCTTATACCAATCTTATTCGGCTTGTTCAGCATATACTGCGTAAATCTACATCTGGTTTTGGTTGGGAATAACTGCTTAATTGTAATGGCAGCACCTGGTTTATAACACCAGTTGTGTGTCAAAATGACTCATCTCGGTATATGTAGGTATACTGCATACAATTTTACAACAAAATAAAAAGAAAACCGTTTTACAGAATTAATTATTGGTATGTTTTAGAAAAAGTCATACAAAATTTTCAGAAACAAATTGTACCTGAAATGAGTTATAATTATAAGAAATGTCAAACAAGTCATTTTGACCCCGCTGGTAGTTCTAGTGTTAAAAGCAATCTGTTCAATAAATTTGTACTTAAAGCGATGCATGAAAATTTCCATGTATGTTGTAATCGGAACCTATAATATAATATTAAAAATTCTTTGGTCTGTGTTGCCATCATTCGATGTTCTGTGACTTCATCCAGTTTTAGCAAAAAAAATAATTAAAACAAGTAAGGAAGGGCTAAGTTCGGATGTAACCGAACATTTTATACTCTCGCAAAGTCAAATGGTATACTCGTTTGAGATTTCTTTGTGGATTGACTGATATTTTCGGTAGAAGGTCAACTATAGGCACTGGGGTCCACATATTTAGTACTTAGGGGTTTGAACAGTTTTGGTTCGATTTAGACAATTTTTGGCCGCAAGGTGGCATACTTTAATTGCATTATTCACGCAAAGTTTTACGCCGATATAATCATGGTTACCTGATTTGCATAGTGGAAAGTGAAAGAATCAGATGGAATTGAAAATGGTGTTACATGGGAAGTAAGCGTGGTTGTAGTCCGATTTCGCCCATTTTGACACACTATGACATAGAAACGTGAAAAGAACGTTATGCACCGAATTTGGTTGAAATCGGTTGAGCAGATCTCAAAATATGGGTTTTCACCTAAAAGTGGGCTGTGCCACGCCCACTGACTAATTTTGAACGCGGTTCCTATAAAGCCAATTTATACCATCTCAGAGATAAAATTTAATGTCTCTGGCGTGCTTAGTGCTTGATTTATCGCGCTTTTAGTAGTTTTTAACAGTACCGTTATATGGGGAGTCTGCGGAGTTGCCACCCGATTTCAACTATTTTCACACCGTCAATAGAAGTGCTAAAAACATTTGCTTCTAGTGAATTTTGTTATTATAGCATTAGTGGTTTAGGAGATATGCACATTAAACCTATTAGAGGCGGGACCACGCCCACTTTTTAAAAAAAGTTTTAACTGCAGATGCCCCTCCCTAATGTGATCCTGTGTACCAAATAATAGTCTTGTATCTTATTGCGGAGCTTAGTTATGGCAAGTTATTTGTTTTTGATTAATGGCGTTTTGTGGGCGTGGCAGTGGTCCGATTACGCCCATCTGCAATACCAACCGTCTCACGGTACTTAGAAACATGTCTACCAAGTTTCATAAAGATATCTCAATTTTTCCTCAAGTTAGAGCTTGCACGGACGGACGGACGGACAGACAGTCACCCGGATTTCAACTCGTCTCTTCATCCTGATCATTTATATATATATAACCCTATATCTAACTCGATTAGTTTTAGGTGATACAAACAACCGTTAGGTGAACAAAGCAACAGGTTGCGAGAGTATAAAAAAAGATGACATTAGTATATTGCAGATTATACGCATATAAGCAAATTTGGTCAGCTACATCTGACTTTTTTATTACATTAAGACACACACACAAACACTGAAAAAGAAATAAATGACTGAATCGCGCATTATGTGCGAACATTTTAAAAAAACAATTTGAAACAAAGTGCAGAGAATCTTGGATTATCTTCGCCGTTTTGGTTCCAACAAGATAAAGCTCCGAAGCATACTGTGGAAATAGTTAGACTTTGGCCGTCCAGATCGCGGTTTTGACGTTAAAATTCCGGTTTTTTTTTAAATTGTTTACAACGCGCTGGACAGATTAATACGTTCTTCCAATAGTTTGCCCAATTTTTCTGAAACTTTCGCCATCTTTTCACAACTTATTGATAATTTTTCTTTCTGACAGACTAATTTCTTTTCCTTTGGTTTCCATATTTTTAAATATTATTAAAATGCGTCACGAGCTCTTTAAACGACTTATTATATTAAAACACAATAGAATCTACGCAAAAAGAAGGAACAAATTCATGAGAAGTAACGGTATTTACAATTCAAGCTAACTGAACGCAGACTTTTTGGTGCCTATATTTACTTGTTATTACACTAAATCCCGTTATCTCAAAAATTAAAATAGGAATATACATTTTTGTTTTTGCATTTTGAACTTAAGAATATAAAGAAGAAATACATGCCAAAAATTTAAACTGATTTACCTATTTACATTGTGTTTTTACTTCACTTAAAAAAATGTGTCGGGTGAACGCAGACATTATTGGTTATGTGTATGTGTTTTAGTTAAGACCATAAACTCGTGCTTAAACGAAGGAAAAAAAGTTTAAATTGGAATTTTGGCAGACAACAAAAATTTCGCCAAAAAAAAAACAAAATTCGGTAAAATTTGCTTGACATTTTTTTTTAAATAGTTGTAATTGAAAAAAATCCTTCGTCCAAGCACGAGTAAATTGTATCTCGATCAATCGGTTGAGTAGTTTTCGAGAACTTTTGACAACCGACTTTGAAAACACAGTTCCGAGAAAAACGCGTTTAACGTTTTAAGTGACCATATAGCTGACTTTTAGTGCGAAACTTCAAAGCTGTATCTCTAAAACTATTACTGGTATCAACTTGAGAATTTAGGACAATATTCTAGAGGGGTTATAGAATTAAATAAGACAATAAAAAAAACCCATGTAACCCCTTACATCGTAAAGGGGGAGTAAAGAAACTAAAATCAGCTGATCAGATGTAAAAAAAAGCTACAGCTGAGAAGTATCAATGGAGTAACGTCAAGTCCGATTGTGGGTTGAGTTTCTATTGACAGTGCATATTGCTATTTTCTTTTAATATATAAAAAAGTGGTCAAAGAAATATAGGTCATATGTAAAACGTTTGTTTATTTTCAAAATGAAAGTAGTTTATTTTAATACAGTATATATACTTAAAAGAATGACTATTATTGACAAATACCAGAATAATTAAGACATATATTTATGCCTATTTTTACCTGTGGTAAATTAATAAATAGTCACCACAGAAAAATTAAAGATGCAATTAAGAAACCATGTCAAATAACGAGATCCACAAAATGCTTATTCAACGAACCTTTAAACAAGTTTTGTAAATTTATAAAAACGATAGTTATATTACAACTAAATCCCAAAAACAACTCACCTTTGTAAAAATAAGTCCGTCCATCTCAAAAATATTCAAATGTGTTGCCAGTACTGGTATTGAGCATTACATAGCAGTGTTAAACTACTTTTTAGGAAAGAAAAATATCTACCGTATTTTATACTTTAAAGATATTGGAACTTCTACAAATAGTTTATTTAAGAAGTCTATATATTCAAAAACTAAACGTAGAACTATATAATAGTATTTTAATTGTTTATGTAAAGAGTTAAAATAAAATATTGTACATATTTTCATCGGTACATGCTACACCTGGTATGCCTACTGTATTTTATACTATAAAGATATTACAACTTCAACAAATAATTGATATTAGAAGTCTATATATTTAAAAACCAAACTAATAATAATAATAATAATATGGTAATATTTTATGTAAAGAGTTGTAATAAAATATGGTACATATTTTTATCGCCAGATTCTGATATATAAAACTAAAATAAAATTTGTGATTAAATAAATCTATATTTAAATAAGAGAAAACATCGGCTTAGTAACTATTTATTGATATATCTACAATGATAAGTTTTGCTTTATTGATTATATGAATTATTATGACTTATAATATCAAATCCCGTCCACTCATAGTTAAATACAATTTTCAGTTTGTCCATTAATAAGTTAATTAAAATGCTCATATTTACCTATCTCAACATGGTATAATATCATTTTTGTTAACAGCAATAAACATCATTCTATAACCAAAATTGAAAATATTATAATTATAAATGATAAATGAAAATGATTAAAAGCATTTAATAATTGAGAGCTAGCAAGCTTAAATCACTTTATTAAGTATTTAAAATTCAAAGTTGTTTTAATGTACCATAAGTTCATAAAAAATATATTTAAATAGTTTCTCCACATATTAAACTTTCAATATATAATAATTTTTAATCGAAAACAATGTTGGGTGTTTTAATTTAAATCCCCAAAAATTATTATTTTGTCCGATCTGGTACAATTGAAAATGTTATAATACTAATTGCTGATTTTGAGGCGCTCTCACAATGGAATAAGTTGGGCATCCCTTTATTCCTACTACACACGTACGCTTACGCTCTATCTTTAAGTTCAGGGATGCAATGTATTATTCTATATGCGGTCTAAATTAATGTACATGTATATTTTAATCACAAATGATTTTTAAAATTAACTCTTAAAGCTCAATTTAACAAAATATTTTAATATTTCACACTTCACACTTACAAGTTTTAAATAACCTAAATATGAATCTTACATATTTTTTATATACTCAATAAACAAATATCTTTTGATAATTTATTCGGAAGTCAAAGTTTACATAACATTTGCGGAGAATTTTTTAATAAAATATGTAAAGGGTGTTTTTTTTCGAGGTATAGAACTTTAAATTGCAATAAAACAACGATGGATTATTCGATTGATATGAATTTTATTTATTCGAAAGATAATCTTGTTGCATTACATTTTAAATATGATTCCTAGCATATGACCGCCACGGCTGGCTCGGATGTAGTCCAATCTGGACGTCCAATTTTCGATAACTTGTTCCAACATTTGTGGCCGTATATCGGCAATAACACGACAAATGTTGTCTTTCAAATGGTTAAGCGTTTGTGGCTTATGCGCATAGACCAATGACTTTCCATAACCCCACAGAAAGTAGTCTAGCGGTGTTAAATCACAAGATTTTTTAGGCCAATTCACAGGTCCAAAACGTGAAATAAGGCGGTCACCAAACGTTTCTTTCAATAAATCGATTGTGGCACGAGCTGTGTGACATGTTGCGCCGTCTTGTTGGAAACACAGCTCCTGGATATCATGGTTGTTCAATTCAGGAATGAAAAAGTTAATAATCATGGCCTTATACCGATTACCATTGACTGTAACGTTGTAGCCATCATCGTTTTCGAAGAAGTACCGACCAATGATTCCACCAGACCATAAAGCGCACCAAACAGTCAGTTTTTCTGGATGTAACGGTGTTTCGACATACACTTGAGGATTAGCTTAACTCCAAATGCGGCAGTTTTATTTGTTGACGTAGCCATTCAACCAGAAGTGCGCTTCATCATAAAATGAACGTAGTGCGCGATATGCATTCCGCACAGAACCATTATTTTCGAAATAAAATTGCACAATTTGCAAGCGTTGTTCAGGCGTAAGTCTATTCTTGATGAATTGCCAAACCAAACTGAGAATAATCGGTCGCCATCTTGAACAGTAATGCCAACTTAAAGTTCTATACTTAAAAAAAAAACACCCGTTATATACGTTGACAATTGGTACTTCTAAGCAAAACAATACTCTGCGAAAAAATATCCGCTCTTAAAAACCAAACGATATTTAATCTTTTTCAATAAATATTAGAAACACACGTAAAAGTCACTAAAGAATCTGATCTCACAAATAACCCACTGATTTTGCAATTTATTTCTGTGGGATTCTTAGTGGTAGTTCGTTGTTTTGCTTGTTATCTGTTCAGTAGTTCATGAAATTGCGGTGCTGCTAAAGAAAAGAGAAAAGAGACAATGAAGATTTTTTTGATTATAATATATTTATTTTACTCGTACAATATACAAAGTAAATCAGGAAGCATGAAAGTACTTGTCTAAACAAAGAATAAAAAAGGTTCGATAAATTTAGGGTAACAGGGTTTTCACTGGGTGTCTTTAATTTTGTGCTAACCTACGCAGTCGCCGTTCCTCTCATGCCAGACACTGGTTTGTATATATATTGTCACGTGCGTGTGTTATGTGATATGAATTTATTTTTGTGTGTCCAATAAACGCCCATTCACATGCAACTTTCTTCGCTTTACCTGACAGTTCATACTGAAGCAATGATGCTCAGAGAACAAAGGTTATGCCACAATGAACGCTTTGCTTCTTATAGAAAGGGCGACGGTTGCTTAGAAAAGCGTGAAAATATGAGAGTTGCCCAACATTTTGCTTGGCTTCGCGTTGAAAACTTTTAATGTGAACGTACTCATACATAAGCGTACACCAATTTCCCAAAATGTGGGCCTGCAGGGGAGTAAAATTACAAGTTAATTGCTCATTAGCTACTTTATCTATCTTTTCGGAATTACCCAAATTCTTTTGCTTGTTTAAAATCTCAGCTTCAATATTTTTAACTTTAGCTGCATAGGTAGTGTTCTATTTAAATGTTTTTTGTTTCTCCAAAATACGAGGCGATTCTTGTTCTTGTGATTAATTTTTTTCTTTACATAAATTCAGTTATTGTACTTCTCGTTGCTCGGTTTTAATTTACGTATCTTCTAAAGCTTTCTGGGATATCATCGACAAATCGGCTGATTGTTTTGTTTCGTTTGAACCTTGGTGCCCATTTCACACGTGTTTGTGTACGATCACCTTCTGACACTGTATCGGACGTCTCGATAATTTCCTCACTTAGTGTTACAAATCGATAAATTCGCGCACTATAAGCAATTCGTGAGCTGTTTTCTAGATTTTTTGTCTTTTTATTGTTTTTTTTTTTTTAATTTTGGAAGTTCTTGGCTATATTGTACGCATTCCTCTGGTATATTTCATCAATATTTTTTGAAACACTTTGACATTGCTATTGTATACAGATTGCCAAAGAATAGCCATTTCACTTAGATTGCCCATTTCTTTTATGAACCTTTCGATTCTTCCTTTGAAAATGGAGACTTTACGATCCCATAGATTTATACAGTTGATCGTACCCATCTTTTTAAATATTGCTCGACAGACTTTTTAGGACTTTTTTTATATATTGCTCGACAGACTTTTTAGGACTTTTTTTATATTGCCTGTATATTTATTAGAGGTCTTATTATATTACCTGAGCTTTAAATAGGCTCGTTTTATTTATTTATTCAACAGGTCTGTAAAGGACTTTTTTATATTGCCTATGTTTATAAATACAGGAATTTTCAATGCCTTTTTTTTGTATAGTTTGGCTGGTCTTTTTCTTTAAGCTCGAAAGACGAAAACTTACAGGTCTTTTTATACTCTCGCAACCTGTTGCTACAGAGTATAATAGTTTTGTTCACCTTACGGTTGTTTGTATCACCTAAAACTAATCGAGTTAGATATAGGGTTATGTATATATAAATGATCAGGATGAAGAGACGAGTTGAAATCCGGCTGACTGTCTGTCCGTCCGTCCGTCCGTGCAAGCTCTAACTTGAGTAAAAATTGAGATATCTTTATGAAACTTGGTAGACATGTTTCTTGGTACCGTGAGACGGTTGGTATTGCAGATGGGCGTAATCGGACCACTTCCAAGCCCACAAAACGCCATTAATCGAAACCAAATAAATTGCCATAGCTAAGCTCCGCAATATGATACAAGACTGTTATTTGGTACACAGGATCACATTAGGGAGGGGCATCTGCAGTTAAATTTTTTTCTTAAAGTGGGCGTGGTCCCGCCCATAATAGGTTTAATGTGCATATCTCTTAAACCGCTAATGCAATAATAACAAAATTCACTGGAAGCAAATGTTTTTAGAACCTCTACCTACAGTGTGAAAATAGTTGAAATCGGATGGCAACTCCGCCCACACCCCATATAACGGTAATGTTAAAAACTAGTGTTAAAAACCCACTAGGTGGAAACCCATATCTTGGGATCTGCTTAACCGATTTCAACTAAATTCGGTGCATAACGCTCTTTTCATATTTCTATGTCATAGTGCGAAAATGGGCGAAATCGAACTACAACCACGCCTATTTCCCACATAACACCGATTTCAATTCCATCTGATTCTTTCGCTTTCCACTATGCATATCAAGCAACAATGATTATATCGGGGTAAAACTTTGCGTGAATAATACGTTTAAAGTACGCACCTTGTGACCAAAAACTGTCTAAATCGAACCAAAACTGTTCAAGCCCCTAAGTACTAAATATGTGGACCCCAGTGCCTATACTTGACCTTCTACCGAAAATATCAGTCAATCCACAAAGAAGTTTCAAACGAGTATACCATTTGACTTTGCGGGAGTATAAAATGTTCGGTTATATCCGAACTTAGCCCTTCCTTACTTGTTTTATATTGAATTTATTTTATTAATAAAGGACTTTTTACTGTCTGTATTTTTAGTTATTCATAGCTGCTTAGTATATTGTCTGAATATATAACTGGATTTTTTATATTGCCTCTATTTAATTCTTTTTTTTTTAAGCTAAGTTTGTATATGTGTGTATGTTTTGTATTGCCTCGGCATTGTCTAAGATAAGTATGTTCAAAGATATGTGAACAGCAGTCTAATATTGGTTACAGTTTATTCAAAAAAAGTTAAAATTTACAAATTAATTTATGTGTGAAAAACGTCTATCGGGTCCCCTACTATAACATCTAATCAAATTGCAATAACCCTTCTATCATGAAGGATACACGCTAACGCCGCATTTTCTTTAGCTTTTTTGTGTTGCTTATTATGGCGGTGTGCGTATATTAAAAATATCCCCATTTCCAATCTATCTACGAACATATTCTAACGTCGAATCTGGGAAATATTGTAAAAGCATTGATGATAAGCGCACACAGTAGTAGGAACAAGCAAACATGTGTTCCTGACATCTCTGACAGCAACAGATCCAACAGCAATGAAGGATCAAAAACGAATACGAACGTTTTTAGGGTCTAGCTATGAGGTTGTCACCAATAATTCTCAGTGCTTTTACAATGTTTTACTAAAAAAAGTCAACGCGATTAGGGTAAATAATCACAAGTTTTAGAGACCTGTTGGTTTTTTTCTCACTTTAACTCTTAATTGTCCTACACACAATTTATGAAGGAAATTATTATTTGTGAATAAGAGACTTTCCGATCCTAAATCTCGAAATACAATGTGCTATTAACAAATTTGTTACATCAAAGGCATATAACAACACCTAGAACTAAATAAGTATTTAGAACCGCTATGTGTAATATTAAAGAAATTCCTTACAAAACGAGAATAAGAGACCTTTCGATCCTAAATCTTGAAATACAATGTGCTATTAACAAACTTGTTACATCAAAGGCGAATAACAACACCTGAACCTAAATAAGTATTTAGAACCGCTATGTATAATACTAAAGAGATCCCTTACTAATAGAGAAAGTTATTGTCTGCTGTGGGATGCATACCGAAGGGTTGGTTCATACTTTTCCGAAATTGAATATAAGTCAACGTTTGCATCAATGAAGAGTGGTACGGGGACATGGTGCTCAAAATTTTAGTTGTACCTGTTAAATGAGTTTACTTCTCTTAGACCTTATTGCATACTGTGTATATATTAGGGTGGAGCGAAAAAAAATCTTTTATCTTACTTCTCTTAGTCCTTAGTAGCATACTGTGTATATATTAGGGTGGAGCGAAAAAAAAACCTTTATTTTTTGCTTAGCCTAAGGGTGAAATTTGTAGATTATAAAAAAAAAAAATATAAAAAAAATCTGTTTTTAACACCTGGGGTCGGTCCACTCACTTTAAAAGTAAATTTCGAGTTAAAATTTTGTATAGTGTTCTAGAAGCTGTGGAGAGTCCTATTTTTCGTCAATTAAAAGTTATTAACTTAAAAAATTTTATGTAGTCATTGGAGTTTTAAAAAAAAGTTTAACATACTTTATTTAAGCGTTCAAATAAAATTTGAGTCAAACCCGTCAAATTCGGTAATTTTTATATAAATGTGAAGAGTTTAAACCGAAAAAAAATTTTATTGTCCAAAAAATATTTAACTCGAAATTTACTTTAAAAGTGAAAGGACCACTTCTAGATGTAAAAAAAAAAATTTTTTGTCCAAAAATTTTCTTTTTTTTTAATCTAAAAATTAGTATATATATCTTATTTCATAAGCAATTTATTTAAAAAATAATAATAATTGAGATTTTATAAATATAATATACCAAACATAACAGAAACTTTTGAAATTATACCTGCAGATATTTTTCGGCTCAAACTAATGTGGATTCGAAGGATATTAAAAGTGATACGAAAATTTCACAGTTAAAAAATAGTTCGTCATTTATGATGAATATTTTTCGTGGAAAAATGGTTTCAGCGGAAGTTTTCCCATACCCTGACGTATTGGTGGCAGATGAAAAAGAACTAATTTTGAGTTTAGTTGATCCATTTGAAAAATTTTTTTCAGTAAGTACAAGTATTAATCTTAGCTGCATGATAAGATATTTTCGTTAATGTAAATATGAATTTATTACTTTAAAGGATATATAGGGTAAATTTGGATGGTATAGATTGATTTCATTACTTAAGCATACTCGAGAACATGATTCAATGCAATTTCGGTTTATAACTCACACATTCGCCCATATATGAGTATTCGTTAAAAAGCCTGCTAGAATACGGAAAATCATTATATACATATATGTAATTTATGGGAAATGGGGTAATTTGTCAACAGATTTCACACATTTTCGGTATTAAACTATAGTATTTTTAATATTATACGTTCTCTTAATTTTCCTAATTGACCGATATATATACCTATATAAGGTATAAAGCCAACAAAAAGTGTGTAATGTTTATATTAGTTATTAGACTCGATTTTACTCATTTGTGACAAAAGGGCATATATCACTAATATACCTTATCTATTTTATCTGTACAAAGTCAGCCGTAGGTACCGTACGGTGAAGTTTACGTATTCGACATTTGGGGTTTGAAAATATGTGGCCCGATTTCCTTCGTTTTTGGAAAAGAGATGGCATATTTTGAAGGCCATATATTTTTTTTATATACTCTACGGTGAAATAATCAGATGGATTTTAAAATTTTATGGGAAGTAGGCTTTATAGTAGACCGATTTCGCCCGTTACCACAATGTAACATAAGAATTTCAGGGTAGAAGGCACCTGTGTACCAAGTTTTATCACGATATCAAAGCTATGGGTGGTGGTTTGACTCCTGGTACGCCATTCACTGAGAGTCGATGAAGGTGTTAATGGCTTCACTGTGAATGGCTTGTCTATAGTTCGTTGCGTCCGAAGTCCGTTCGGCGTACTATCTAAGGTCGTCGACGTAATTACCTCTTGATGTTTCTAGGAGGCGGTTCCGCTTAAAGCAGACTACTGCAGAAACTGCTTCGAGAGGAGCTCGTTATGTTCCTCAACTGGAAGGAAAAGGGCCTCACTGTGCAGATGTTCGATTGGGGACATCAAGAGGCATCCCGTGATAGTCCGGAGTGCTGTGTTCTGACAGGTTTGGAGCTTCTTCGTCTGCGTAGCAATACATCCAGGCGACCATATTGGGTCTGCATAATTTAGGACCGGCCGCCCGATTGCCTTGTATGTTGCCAACAACGTTTCTTTGTCTTTTCCCCAAGAGTTGCCGGCAAGCGTTCTGAGGATTTTGTTGCGGCTCTGTACTTTGGCAGTTATCGCGGTCGTATGAGGAGTGAAGGAGCACAGACGTAAGAATGTAACGCCTAAAATATTAGTATTATTGACTTCGGAATTTTTGTGCAGTCGACTGGAATATTCAGATCTAGTCTGTACTCCTTCCTCCAGTTTGTGAAAATGGTCTCTGTGGATTTAGTGGGGGAGAGTGTCAGACTCCATGCAGAGAAGAAGCGAGAAAGTTTGGAGAGGTAGCTGTTTACTTTTGAGCACATGCCATCGATTCCATTGCCCGACGTCACGGAAATTCCTTCTGGTGGTTGGGGGAGTTGATTGATTGATTGATTAATTTTGAGGTATGCACCGCGACCTACGGTCTATTGTGCCCTCCCCTAAGTCATATCGTGTCATCTAGGCCCAGCATATTGATAAATTCCAAAATTCTGCTGGGTGCTAGTGAGGCGATACAATCCCTGTGTGGAAACATGGATCCCAGGGCCTTGATTCTGCGTCTGCAGACTGCTGTGCAGTTCATCAGCAGATGTTCGGGGGTTTCCGGCTCTATGTCGCAGAACCGGCAGTTTGCAGAAGAGGCTATGCCCATGTTAAAGAGATGCTTCTTGAGCCTGCAGTGGCCGGTGTAGAACGCTACCAGTAGCCGGAATTTGTTTCTTGGGAGATTAATTATGGCATTGAACCGCTTGAGGTCGTAACCCCCCATTAGCAGTCTGGCATGGTGCATGCCCTGGAGTTGTTGCCAGTGTATCTCCCTGTCTGATCTTTCCTCCCTGCGGAGGAACTCTTTGATGGTATGTGGACCAACCGCTAAGTATGGTTCCGGCCCTACCATTCTTGTAGAGGCTGCAGAGCGAGCTAACTCGTCGGCTAGTTCGTTCCCAGCTATACCCCTATGGCCAGGCACCCAAATAAGGTGCACTCGGTTGTGCTCAGATAGGCTGTTCAGCCGTTCTATGCACTCCATCACTAGGAGAGATCTGACCTCATAGGCATTGATCGCTCTTAGTGCCGACTGACTATCGCTGAGTATAGCGATACTTTTATTGCGATAGTTGCGCTGGAGATTTATTCCTACACACCGACTTATAGCATAGACCTCGGCTTGGAATATGCTAGGGAAACTTCCCATGGGAATGGAGAGTTTGGTGCTTGGCCCAGCGACCCCTGCACCAATCCCCTCCTCCGTTTTCGACCCGTCGGTGTACCACTTGATGGTGCAACCCTTTAGCAGCAGGTCTAGTGCAGAGTCCTTCCACTCAGATTTGCTGCCAAGGGTTACTTGGAACTTCCTGCTGAAGTTTACTACTTTGGTAATGCTATCCCTTGGGAGAAGGGCTAGTGGTATTTCCTCACTTAGCTCTTTCATCTGCTGGGATGAGATTACCTTCCCTTTGCCAGCTCCCTCTGCTGTCATTTGGAGCAGAGTTCATTTGGCTGTCTGTTTGATTACCAGGTGTAGCGGTGAAAGTTCTAGCATGACATCTAGTGCTGCGGTCGGACACGTTCGCATTGCTCCCGACGCGCAGATGCAGGCAAGTCTTTGCAGCTTCGACAGTTTAAGTCCTACCGAAGTCTGCGATGCTTTCGAACCCCACGATACCGCTCCATACGTGATAATCGGTCTCACAATCATGGTGTACATCCACCTGATAGTCCTTGGGGAGCACCCCCAGGATTTTCCAGCAAGTCGGTTGCACACCATGAGTGCTTTTGTAGCTTTGGTTAGGGTCTGGTCCACGTGCTGATTCCATCGCAGTGTGGAATCCAGCGTGAGTCCCAGATACTTGACCGTGCTGGACATCTCAACCACTCTGCCGTCCAGGGATATATTCCTGAGGCCCGGCAGTGACCTCCGTCTGGTGAAGGGAATGATTGTAGTTTTAGCGGGGTTGATATTTAAGCCAACCCCCCTCACCACCCCTTTGCCAGTCCCAATCCCCTCTGAACGATATCGCAGAGTGTGTCTTCAAATTTTCCCCTAGCTAAGATAACAATGTCATCCGCATATCCCTGACAGCGGATTCCATTGCTAGTCAGCCGCTCAAGGAGGTCGTCTACAACTAGGCTCCAAAGTAGGGGGGATAGCACTCCGCCCTGTGGGCAACCTCTTGTTGTACCCAGACGAATTTTAGTTTCGCCTACTGCGGCTTCCGCCACCCTAGTGCGCAGTACGGCTTCAATCCATCTGCGCACTGGTGCTGCCACACTCCTTTTTTCCAGTGCTCTTGACACGCTCTCGTGAGACGTGTTGTCGAAAGCACCTTCTACGTCGAGGAAGGCGCATAGCGTCACCTCGCCCCCATCTAACGAATTCTGGATCTCTGAGGTTAGCTGGTACAGAGCAGTGTTAGTTGATCTACCTGCTCTGTAAGCATGTTGCTTCTCATGAAGCGGTGAAGCTTTCAGCACCTTCGATCGTAATTCGTGGTCTATGATCTTTTCCATACTTTTGAGTAGGAAGGAAGTAATACTTATTGGCCTGAACGATTTCGCCAATGAGTAGTCTTTCCTCCCTACTTTGGGTATGAAGATCACCTTTGCGGTGCGCCATGGTTCTGGGATAGATGCCAGCGCTAGGCTATCCCTCATCAGCCGAACAAGGTGGGGCAGTAGCACCTGCCCCCCCTGTTGCAGAAAAGCTGGAAGGATTCCATCCGCACCCGGTGACATGTATTTTTCAAAAGAGGCCAGAGCCCACTTGATGGAGTCTGCAGTGAAGAGCTGTTTTGCGACTGTCCAGTCCAAGCGTGACGGCCTTCGTTCGACCATAGGTCGAATCTGGTCTTCATGAATCGTCTCCGGGAAAGGCGCTAGTAGAAGCGCCGTAGCTCTTTCTTCTGCGCTGGACGTATAGGTCCCATCAGATCGTTTGATCGCTAGTACTGTGTCCGTCTTGCCTCTAGCCAGAGCCTTATGCAGTCTAGCTGCCTCTGGGGTAGAGGAGACGCTCTCACAGAACTTCCTAAAGCTCTTCTGTTTCGCCGTCCTAATCTCCTTATTGTAGGTAGTTAGGCTGCATCTGTATTCCTCCCAGTTTCCGGTGCGCTTAGCCTTATTGAATTGGGGGAGTTTCAAAATGTAGAAATTAAAAAGTAGTTGGAAGAGGACACTGTCCTGCGGAACCCCCTGTTTATTTCTTCTAAGTTTGGAGTTTTGACCTCGAAACAGTACGGATGAATGTCGACCGCTCAGGTAGTTCATAGTCCACCGCTTCAGGCCTGGAGGGAGCGTTGATTGTTATAGGTCCTCAAGTAGCGTTGTGTGATTGACTGTGTCAAAAGCTTTTAACGTGTCCAACACTACGAGGATCGTCCTTTCGCAGGGTGGCTTCTGGCTTAGGCCATGAACTATCTGGGCGTTTATGACGTTAAGTGCAGTGGTGGGGCTGTGCACTTTTCGGAAGCCATGCTGATGTTCTGCTAGACACAGGTGGTGAGTGAATGTCGGGAGTAGCAAGGCCTCAAGTGTCTTCACTACTGGGGAAAGGAGAGTTATCGGGCGATAGGACTTCCCTTTGTTGGCGAGTTTCCCAGGTTTCAGTAGCGGGACCACTTTTCCAACTTTGTACACATCGGGTATTTGAAGCTTACTCCCGTCGATCCTAGATGTTTTAGCATCAGCATGCTTATTCCGTCTGGGGCAATGGACTTAGACAATTTGGCCTTTTTGATGACACTCTGAACCTCCCCATCGGTGACACATCGTTTGGCCTAGTAGGTTGTTGTTGTTGTAGCGGCAGAATTTAGTCGAGTTGACAGTCCTTGGCCGGAAAAAATCCGGGTTCGTTCCGCTTACGTAGATCCGACTATTATGGGAACGGTGGTCTTGTCGGTCGAAGGGTGCAGTGTAAACTGCAAGCTAAAATAGCTCGCGCACTTCTTCGGGTCCGAGGAGGCATGGCCATCGAATTGAATTTCAACCCGGTCGTCATGTTTTCTCGGATTAGCCAAGGCCTTAACAGTAGTCCAAAGCTTACTTACACCGGTGGAGAGATTGCAGGACTTCAGGTGCTCTATCCATTTTGTCCGCTCATGTTGATTTACCATTTACCGAATCCCCAAATTGAGAACCCTTATTCGGGGAACACATAACGTCCGTAGGAGTGGGTTGTGCGTTGAAGTGCTCTTGGTAAATTTTGTGAAGCCGACCCAGTTAGCTTTGTTAAAGTTGTAAAAGTAAAGTCGGGAGGTTTCTCGATCGAGATAATTATGGACAGATGGTCTGATGCGAAAGTTAGCATAGGTCGCCAGGTTATGCTATTTATCAGACCACCGCTAGCGATGGTAATATCAGGCGAGCTATTACAGGTGTCCATAATTCTGGTGGGGGCTTCGTCATTCCTTGTGCAGAATATCGAATCGTCAATCTGTGCCGCCAGCTCCATCCCCCTACGATCGTTTGACAGGCAGGAGTGCCAAAGATCGTGGTGCGCGTTAAAGTCACCTAGCACCAAATGGTTTTCACCATGAAGTAGCGCACCTATGTTCGGGTGATATCCTGTTGGGCAACATGTAACTGGGGTGGATGTATATATTGAATATTTCCAGCTCGACATCTGGGGGGTTGGTCCGACTGGGAGTCATGTTGCCTAGAGCTCCTTAGGGCCGTAGAGGTCCTTTCTTGGCCACTCGACTGGAGTGGCGGCACAGTGCGCGAACATGGTGCAGATTGCACAGCCGTTAAGGCTGGTGTCTCAGTATTGCATTGGCAGCATGGTTCCAACTGGAATTCGTGTCATCGCTCTGTCTTTATAGATTAGTTTTAGTTGTTACAAACAATTTTTAGATTAACAAAACTATTATTCTATGTAGCTACATGTTGCGAGAGTATAAACACATTTGGTTTTCTTCGTTTCTACTGCGTATATCGGAGATTACAATATGTTTTGTGTTTTATATATGTAGTTCGAATTAAAGAAGTATTGTTTAGAAATAATAATAAGCAAAAAAAATTTAATAGAAAAAGATAAATAAATATGATTAAAAAAAATAAAAGTTATTAAAGTACTGCTGGAATGGCAAAAAATATGTTGGTATGTATTTTCGTTTAACACTAACCTGAAAATGTCTTAACAAATTTGTATTAAAAAAGTAGCTGCTCTTGAAACAATACAACAAAAAAAGTATGCAGACAGGTTCTGTAATTCACTTCCGAATGAATTTCAAGCAAATCAACTTTCAATCCGACATATCGTGTTCTATATTTCACTTTCATTATTTAATTTCCACATTTTTTTTCAAAATAACTTTCGAGTGGAAATGAGTGATCTGAAAAACGTATTCACAAGAAAATATTCGGTTGTTATTTACTTAAAATCAATTGTGAAAATTTGGTGAGCGCAAACATGTAAGTAAATTTAAGTGGTAAAAATATTTAAAATAGTAAATTGATGAGAACGCAGATCACAGTCTGAAATCAATATTCGATTCATGGAAGTTCATAAGGACAAAGCCCGAAACTTTGTGAAGGGTGACAAAAATAAAGTCGATGCGCTTTGGAAGGAATCGGTTACATAGCTTAATAGAAAGGTTGTTTTTTTGAGACATGTGTATGTGATGGTCGTTCGGCTTCAATTCTTCCACGAGTTAGATTTTGTAAGCCAATATCCTTCTACAAAAACTTCCCTAAAGTGGATGGGCACAGCTCCAATTGTTGCGCGCGATGGCGGATGAATTCATTCGAGTCTTCTTCTGCTCCACAGTAGCAATAGCGTCTTTGGTATACACTGTACGGCGTCTCGTATTCTTAACTAGAGGAAACGTGGTGCGAAATCGATCCATGGTTGCTCGAATCTCGAAATTATTACTTTCAATTCTGTAAAAAGTATTGCCTAATTGAAAACCACATATCTAAAAAAACATCTGTTACATTTTCCATTAGAAATATCTATTTCTGGCGGGAAAAAGATTTTGCAATTCTAAAGAAGTTTTCTTAAGATAATCAGGTTTGGACGGATTGGAAGTTTTTCATTAGGACAAAAGTTGTTTACAACATTCCTCAAGCTACAGAGACTGGAAGCAAAGACGAGAACGAAAATAAAAAAATTTCTCGTTTTTCAGAACACCAAAACCAAATTCACTCGTTATACTTTCGCAACTTGTTGCTACAGAGTATAATAGTTTTGTTCACCTAACGGTTGTTTGTATCACCTAAAACTAATCGAGTAAGATATAGGGTTATATATGCATATATAAATGATCAGGATGAAGAGACGAGTTGAAATCCGGGTGACTGTCTGTCCGTTTGTCCGTCCATCCGTCCGTCCGTCCGTGCAAGCTCTAACTTGAGTAAAAATTGAGATATCTTTATGAAACTTGGTAGACATGTTTCTTGGTACCGTGAGACGGTTGGTATTGCAGATGGGCGTAATCGGACCACTGCCACGCCCACAAAACGCCATTGAGGCTCCGCAATAAGATACAAGACTGTTATTTGGTACACAGGATCACATTAGGGAGGGGCATCTGCAGTTAAATTTTTTTTAAGTGGGCGTGGTCCCGCCTTTAATAGGTTTAATGTGCATATCTCCTAAACCGCTAATGCTATAATAACAAAATTCACTGGAAGTTTTTAGAACCTCTACCTACAGTGTGAAAATAGTTGAAATCGGGTGGCAACTCCGCCCACTCCCCATATAACGGTACTGTTAAAAACTACTAAAAGCGCGATAAATCAAGCACTAAACATGCCAGAGACATTAAATTTTATCTCTGGGATGGTATGAGATGACTTTATAGGAACCGCGTTCAAAATTAGACAGTGGGCGTGGCACAGCCCACTTTTAGGTGATTACCCATATCTTGAGATCTGCTTAACCGATTTCAACCAACTTCGGTGCATAAAGTTCTTTTCATGTGTCTATATCATAGTGCGAAAATGGGCGAAATCGGACTACAACCACGCCTACTTCCCATATAACACCATTTTAAATTCCATCTGATTCTTTCACTTTCCACTATACAAATCAGGCAACAATGACTGTATTGGGATAAAACTTTGCGTGAATAATGCGATTAAAGTATGCCAACTTGTGGCCAAAAATTGTCTAAATCGAACCAAAACTGTTTAAGCCCCTAAGTACTAAATATGTGGACCCCAGTGCCTATAGTTGACCTTCTACCGAAAATATCAGTCAATCCACAAAGAAAACTCAAACGAGTATACTATTTGACTTTGCAAGAGTATAAAATGTTCGGTTACATCCGAACTTAGCCCTTTCTTACTTGTTTTAGTATTCATTTTAATTTCCCCTTTCACTCGGATTCCATAACCTACCTGATGATCAATAAAGCGAAAACGCAATGCTCAGCGATAACTTGTCTTTAACTTGAGACAAATTATCAATTTGTTAATAGAACTAGCCATATCTTTACATCAAAGAATAAAATAATTTCACGTTTTTGAAGAAGGACAACATAAAAATATCCTGAAAAATTTGAACGATAATCAACAAGGATAGGTATTGAAAAAAAGATAATACATCGAATAAAAGAAATCGCTTAACGCTGGAATCTTGAAAGCGAAGACTAGCGAAGTTTTAAAGCACAATTTGCTTCTGTAATCAAAACTCTAACGAAAACCTCGAGAGAAATGTGTTATTGAATGTCACAATGACAGATAAACACTAGGGCCGTACAAAGAACATCACGAGTGAATCGCAAATAAACCTGTTTTTTTTAGTCGATACCAGACTTTAACGCACAACAGAAGGTACAACGTGTGAATTTTTTGTGGTCTTGTTATTAAATTAATTAAAGCAGGGGTGATTACGCCATAGTTCACTTGACAATATTTTTTACAACAAGTTGCATGTTTAAGAACAGCACTAACAAAACCACAGTTATAAGGGGCACCGACTTTGAAAACGTCAGTTGTGTGGAAAACCTTTTCAGGTTAGGTTAGATCAGGTGTAGAAATATTCGTAACTTGGGGCATATCATGCATTCAATAAAAAAAGGGAAAAATATTAAATAATAAATTGAAAAACCTTACTCAACATAGACCCCTTTACCCAGTGAACCAGTGTACGCACAATAGTGCATTTGTCCACCCTTTCAATTCTAGTCGGCACTACGCACAATCGACCCGTAGTAAAAAGCAATTAATAACGAATAAGGAGCTATATATACATATCCAGAGGTAAAAGAATTTTAATAAACTTGAATTGAATGAATATTTATTTGCAAATGTTTTACGTATCGCATACGATTTGCTGTCACTGCCTCATTCTTCGGCTTGTGTTGAGCGGATACTTAAATTTAAATATAAATTTAATCAAAACAAAATGTAGAAATAAGTTAGCTATCAAGGCGGCACATGTCCTTGATTCAGACTTAAGACTTTATTCGATGTTTGTGCTAATGAATTGTTTAAAATAAAATTTATTTTTTTAAAGAAAGTTTATTCGAACTTGATTATTTTCGGCATTCAACTACATTTTCAGCACTCAACTACATTTTCAGCACTAAATTCGGCACAATTGAAAATTATCAAATACCATCCCTGCTACGTACCATAATAAAATATAGGGTCTACCAACAAGAACGACGTGATGTTAAAATGAAATGAAGCACTCAAATTTGGTCAAAATGGGTTCTGTTTTTCTTGTTATGCAGATAATTTTATGCCATTTATGATTTGATTAAATGTCGGCCAAATGGTCACCACGGCTTCTTTCCGGCTAAAATGCTCTGGTGTTTTTCGGCTCCTCGAGCGTTGCTGGTTGATTACTGAAAAACTTTGTATTAACTACTCCCAGCGAAAATAATCTAGAAGCGTTAAATCGCATTTTTTTGGCGGCTATTTGACTGGGTCATTTTTCGAAATTAACGAGTCGCTAAACTTTGAAGCAATGTGTTCATGTTTCGACGTGAAACCTGAGGTGACGCACCGTCTTTTTAGAATTAGAGATCGGACGTATCGATTTTATCAAATTCCGAGAAAAAAGTCCGTCAAAATCATGTCATAACGCTTGCTATTGATGGTAACGGCAAGAAATAAGGCCCGTTGAGGCTGCAATTCCACAATCCGCACCAAAAGATCAGTTTTTGGGGATGCAATTGCTTTTTCTGAACACGAGGGTTTGGCTCACCCCAATAGTGACAATTTTGTTTGTTGACGAAGCCATTAAGCCCGAAATGGCCCTCTTCTGAGAAGACGATTTTTCGATAAACGTGAATTTGTGAATTTTTCGGAGAAAGTGAATTGGTGTAATAATCTTGAACAATTTCCAAGCGTCATTCCAAAGTGAAACGTGACATGATGAAACGGCAAACCTTACTGTACACACTGACAACATTTGACACAAATCCGTAAGCATGGCCGCGACGAGCTGTCAAAATCAAGTCATCCATATTGGTAGATGCTATAGATATACATGTATAAAATATACGTATTAGTATTAGTAAAGTGCAAAATGATTCTTTTTATTTCATAAAATAGAAAAACGAAATTTTAAAGAAATAAATACCAAAATTATAAAACGGATAAAATTATAGTTTAAAAGTATATTAATGAATGAATATAAACAAATTTAAACATATACATATGTATACACAAAATTACAAAACTAATTTTTATTAATGCTACGTCTAATTTGCATACATCAATTCAGTTCACAGTCAAGTCACATGGTGATGGAGTAATGTTATATCCAAATTGACCTGTGTGTATAAAACGACTTTGGTTTTAAAAACATATTTTGTAAGCATTTTGATGTGCATGTAATTGCTTTAAGGTAAGCAACTTTATTTTGCGGGTGTTGAGGTTGTATTTGCTGTTCGTACTTATTGTATTTGAGGTTGTTTCTTTAATAATTTTATTATTTGTATTGTTTGCTTAACATTTTTTTACCATCGACTTATTACGGTTAACGACTCCACGCCATGCTCAGGTATAGCTATAATGGGTGCTCCTTTGAAACCTTTGAAGAGGGATCTTGCGTGAGTGAGATTTGTGGTTTTCGCTCACATTTTTTAAGTGAAATTTGCAACTTTTACAAGTGTTTGCCATAAACTACCCATATTATGAGCGCTTAGATAGATGCGATAAGTGCGGCCTTTGCTTTTTGTAAGGCTGGGTGCGTCACTGTATCACATTGGAAGTATGGTGATCCCTTAACTTTAATTTTGAATTATGAGGTGTCGATTTTTCGAATTTCTAGGACAATTATGTTGCGGACGATATTATGTATGGACGTAGACGATTGTGACCAAGAATAGGGAGATTCGACTATGGTTTAGATTGTTTGACCATTTTTCTTGGCGAAAGCGGGGTCGAAATTATTATTGCGGATAATGCGGATATTGACACAGTAGGATATGAAAACTGGTCAGGTATCGCATTCCATTGGATCCTCTGTGTTTTTATGTTGTACTGCCCTTTTCTAATTTAAAGAAATTAGTGTACAACAAATTTTCTTTGGAATATTTAGTTATATATTTGGATGATTTGGTTGAATTATATATATTTGTGTTTTTAACACGGGTTGTCAGAAGAAGCTTTGACTTGGTTTTTTGTGACAATTTGTGAAGTGTTGGAAAATTGTGGCTTTGGTGATAGTCGTACGACGTACCGGCCATTATTTGATCGAGTAGTTGTGGCTTTGTAGAAGTCTTCATAATACTGATCTTCTGGGGTTGTACTTGATATGAGGGGGCTTCTCGCAAGA
This sequence comes from Bactrocera oleae, assembly GCF_042242935.1. NCBI lineage: Eukaryota > Metazoa > Arthropoda > Insecta > Diptera > Tephritidae > Bactrocera > Bactrocera oleae. The sequence goes on along the minus strand of NC_091537.1, from coordinate 56,742,034 downwards.
TTGTAGTTTATGCCCTCTTGTGCATAGTTCGCATGAGGATGTCAACGATTTCGTTTTGTAAAAGCTTATGTTTAATTTGTTTTTGCTACTAGCTTGGGGTCTATTGAACCTTATTTTATGTCGTGTTGAACAATTTTTGTTTTAATTAGTTTTTTTTTGTCTACCCTTTCAGCGATTTCGTACTGGGTAGTTAGAAAGTCTTTCATTTGTGGCCACGTGGGGCATTTCTTTCGTGATGAGAGGGATTGCTCCCATGTCGATAGAACCGACAAACAATTTGAAACAGTGGATAGTAGTTTAACAAATTCTTCACTGGTTTCTTTTTGAACTTTCGTTTTGATTTTGATTTAAGAGCTTCCCAAGCCAAATTAAAATTATCGTCATTTAGTGCGAACTGTTTTACTGTTACGCCTAATTATACTCTCGCAACCTGTTGCTACAGAGTATAATAGTTTTGTTCACCTAACGGTTGTTTGTATCACCTAAATTTAATCGAGTTAGATATAGGGTTATGTATATATAAATGATCAGGATGAAGAGACGAGTTGAAATCCGGCCGTCCGTCCGTGCAAGCTTTAACTTAAAAATTGAGATATCTTTATGAAACTTGGTAAACACGTTTCTTGATACCGTGAGACGGTTGGTATTGCAGATGGGTGTAATCGGACCACTGCCACGCCCACAAAACGCCATTATTCAAAAACAAGTAAATTGTCATAACTCAGCTCCACAACAAGATACAAGACTCTTATTTGGTATACAGGATCACAATAGGGAGGGGCATCTGCAGTTAAATTTTTTTCTCAAAGTAGGCGTGGTCCCGCCCCTAATAGGTTTAATGTGCATATCTCCTAAACCGCTAATGCAATAATAACAAAATTCACTGGAAGCAAATGTTTTTAGAACCTCTACCTACAATGTGAAAATGGGTGAAATCGGGTGGCAACTCCGCCCACTCCCCATATAACGGTACTGTTAAAAACTACTAAAAGCGAGATAAATCAAGCACTAAGCACGCCAGACACATTAAATTTTATCTCTGGGATGGTATGAGATGACTTTATAGGAACCGAATGTATTGCTTTATTTAATTTAATTATTAAAAACCGCTCTTTTTCTTTAATTATAATTTTTATGTCCTTATGTTGGGGTATATAGGTACACCCTAATATAATATATGGACTTGTTTATACGCAGTTATGTTCTTTTGCAATTGAGAACTCGTTGAACAGATCAATGTGCTTTGTACATAAGTATGCACGAATTGTTTGTGCGTATGTATGTTTGTGCTTATTTTGAGAGCTCGTTAAAGAGATCAATGCCTTTTTTCATACTCTCGCAACTTGTTGCTACAGAGTATAATAGTTTTGTTCATGTAACGGTTGTTTGTATCACCTAAAACTAATCGAGTTAGCTATAGAGTTATGTATATATAAATGATCAGGATGAAGATACGAGTTGAAATCCGGGTGACTGTCTGTCCGTTCGTCCGTCCGTGCCAGCTGTAGGTAGGTAGGTAGGTAGGTAAAGTGGCTGTCATTCGACACACTTAGGCCTTTAGGAGGCCCATTGTGATACCACTGGGACTGTGATCCCCTCACTCTATTGGCTCCTCTCTGAACCACCCCGTACTTCTGATGAACTTCATCAGTGAGACAAGTTTTATCTGTGCAACCTCCGAGACGTCGTCAAGAAACCCACGACCGGTGGTTGCGATTCTTTTCCTATATAGTGCTGCGCAATCGCATAGAAGATGTTTAATGGTCTCCTCCCCTTCTACTTCCTGACAGCTTCTACAATAGTCGTTATATGGCGCGCCAAGTCTACTTGCATGTCTGCCTATTAGACAGTGGCCTGTTAGTACTCCTACGAGAGTTCTTATATCATTCCTCATTCTTGCCACGTTTGCCTGCTGGTTGAGCAGGTCAGGAATTGATTCCACTGACACTCGGCTATATTAATGACATGTTTGTCGACTAGGTACCTACACGTAGGCAGAGGCATATTTATGTCCACCTTACCAGGATCTAGTTGTAGGGTGGTGCTGGTTAGTTCATCTGCTACGCAGTTCCCAGGGATGTCACTGTGTCCTGGAACCCATTGCAGATTTACCGTGAAATAGGATGACAGATCCGCTAGAAGATCATGGCAATCCTTCACTGTCTTCGACGAAATCCTATGAGACATCAGAGATTTCAAAGCCGCCTGGCTGTCTGTATATATAAATACACTTCTTGTTGTGATTACGCTTTTTGTTAGTACAAGAAGGCTTTCTTTAATTGCAGTGACTTCTGCTTGGAATCTGGTCCCGGCGTTTTATAAGGCTTGAAGCTACCTATTGCTCAATAAACATTGTCATCTGACACTATGTCTAGCGGAGGGGACTCTGAGCCTACTTCACTCTCCATTATATGCTCCCCTATGAGGTTCTCGGAACTGTCTGGGAAGTGAGTATCCATTAGTAGGCCCAGAGTCTCTTTACTGGATTCCGTCCAGCTGTGATCTGGCTTCTGAAGGTATCCGATGCTATGCTTCGACTGTGTCATTATCTTTCTCAGTCGGGACACTTCTGCCGTATTTTCGATGTCATTACAAAAAGATTTCCACGAATTTCTTTTTGCTTTTCTTACCTTCTTTTTGTATGCCCGAAGGTGGTTATGATAGTTATCCCACTCTATATCTTCTTGGGATAGTTTGGCAAAATTGAATTGCTTCCTGCAATTTTTCTGCATGTTCTTAAGTATTGGGGACCACCAAAGAGGTCTAATTCTTCCCCTACTGTACGTTAACGGACAAGCTACCTCTAGTGCTTGACGACAAGAATCTGTGAATCGTTTAACGAGGATGTCTAGGTCCTCTTTCTTTTCCGGTTGGAATGGTGGAATCATAGGAATACGCTTTTTTAGCTCCTGCATGTGCATCTGCCAGTTCGTTTTGCTATGATTCCTAAATTTCTCTTCCCTAACTACATTTTCTTCAATTATACACTCAATGTAGCGGTGGTCTTAGAAGGAGTGTTCTTCCAATAACCTCCAATGTGTTATTTTATCCACCAGTTCTTCCGATACCAGTGTTATATCTAATACTTCCTGTCGGTTTCTGGTTATAAATGTTGGCGTACTACCTGTGTTACATAACAAAAGCTTACTTCCTATTAAATAATTAAAGAGCAACTCACCCCTTTCATTAATATGCTTGCTTCCCCATAGAGTATGGTGCGCATTGGAGTCGCACCCAAGTATAATCGAACACTTGGATGCTTCGGCTTCTCGTACCAGCTCTTTGAACAGCTGCGATGGTACTGCTACCTCGTCGTACGGCATATAGCATGATGCCAGCCGGTATTTATTCTTGCCCGTCTCCCAGCTTACCACCGTAGTGTCGTTACTACTGTAACTGTGTAATAAAAGCTTTTTAAGCTTTTTGCTAGCCAACATACATGTCCTAGGCTTACCTACACAACCATTCGCGTATAGATTATATCCTGGTGTCCTCAGACCGCAAATACGCCCTCCGTTAACCCATGGCTCCTGAATGAGGACAAAGTCAGGCCGTTCTTCTGCCATGAGGTTAACTAGGGCTAGAGACGCTAGTTTGCTGTGGTGTAGATTAATTTGGAGAAGACGCATTAGTTATTGTCTTCTCTGCATCATTATGAGAGTCGCTTAAAAGCTCACTCTCAGTGTAAAGTTTAGAGGGTCTGTCCGCAAGCTCAGACCCCGAAGTACACTCACCTTGATCTGTGATCTCTGCGTCGCTCGAGGACTCCACTGGATCTTCCTCGACTTCGCACTCCGATTCCGATGCCAAGTTTTCTCCTGCATCGGCGTCTGATTTGTAGGTCATAACCTTTACTTTTGTGAATCCTTAGTTGATCTCTCCGCCACTTTTCGCTAGCGGTTCCACGGATTCTTTTGTTAGAAGCAGCAGAATCTGCATTGTGGCTCGTTTCGTCTCCACACCAGATTCCGCTGCGGGGTCGTCAAAGGCCTTGACGAATCTCCATCCCCCAGTTGGCAGATTTGGGTTGCAGGCTCTTATGAGCTGCATTATTTGGTCCGGCTGCGATGGTGTAGCCGGGATCCATACCCTTGCCCTCGGTCGGGATGGGATATCTTTCCTGTCTCCCGCCACTAATTTGGCTCCGGGGTAGACCTCCCCTACCTTAGATATTGCTGCTTTATATAGCTGGACCGATCTCTCGTCGTCACACGCTATCATCTTTATCTGCCCTTGATACCATCCGGCATCCGCACATGACGGGGGTGGACCTGGATTGCTTAGTAGCACTTCCAAAGCCACATTCGTCAGTGCGGCTTGCACCCATTTCCATTGGGCTCTGGGAATTTTTCCTTCGGGGTCACCCTCATCCAGTACCCCAATGACAATGCGGTTCCGGGCCACATCAGCAAAAGATCTTAAGGGCGTCACGCCCTTAGTTTTCGGTCTCTTAGCTGACGGCTTAGCCTCTTCAGCGGACCTTTGTCTTTTTGTTGCCACTACTGGCGCTTCTAGCTTGAAGTTAGGTAGAACAGCTCTCGCGCAATCAATGGATTTCTGGAGCTCCTTTGTGAGTTCCTCATTGGTTGGCGCCACCTTTTTCAACAGGTATGCAGCGCGTCACCTCTCTGCATACTTTGCCTTTGCTGGGTCATCAATCCTAAAGGAAGGCCACTCTCTGGCTGACCCACTGCTGGCAGTATCGCTTTTGGCATCTCCCTCCTTCTCCTGCTTAGCTGCCAAGCCGTGGCTACAGGGGTTGGTATGGGCTGCCACCAGCGTTGCTGTTTTCGTGGCGCCAGACTTGGCTACTGCAACCTTAGCATTTGCCTTTGCTCCAGGACCAAGCTTCGCTCCTGTCCTCGCTTTGGCTGTTGTCGAGCTCGTGCCAAACGCTGCTCTGGAAACAACTCGCTCCCTCCGGTCTTTTTAAAGGAGGTCCGGACTCCATTTTGTTTTTGTTACTATTGTTGTTATTATTTTGGCTCATATTATGGCTCATATTTTGGACTTACGAATGTAGGGGAAAGTATGTCCGCTTGCGCATAGCCCCCGCTACGCAAGTAAGGCTATCTTATTACGGAGGGCGCCAGGTATCCGTAAGCTCCGTGCGAGACTGGGCTATTTAAGGACCCTCAGCCAGGTTGATCTTCGACACGGGTCACATGACACCTTGATCCAGCCCTTTATATACCTCCTACCATGGTAAGACCTCCTATCTGGATGCTGCACTATTGAAGAGTACCGAAAACCCAGATAGGAAGCCTGACCTTAGCTAGATACCTCACTACTAACGTCGTGAACCTGTGGTATCTATTTCCAGTCGGCACCCTCGTGGAGGGTTCAGCGGAGGATTTTTGCCAACCCTCCCAGCTGTAACTTGAGTAAAAATTGAGATGTCTTTATGAAACTTGGTACACATGTTTCTTGGTACCGTGGGACGGTTGGTATTGCAGATGGGCGTAATCGGACCACTGCCACGCCCACAAAACGCCATTAATCAAAAACAAATAAATTGCCATAACTAAGCTCCGCAATAAAATACAAGACTGTGATTTGGTACACAGGATCACATTAAGGAGGGGCATCTGTAGTTAAAATTTTTTTTTAAGTGGGCGTGGTCCCGCCCCTATTAGGTTTAATGTGCATCTTAACTGCTAAAGCTATAATAACAAAATTCACTGGAAGCAAATGTTTTTAGCACCTCTACCTACAGTGTGAAAATGGGTGAAATCGGGAGAAGTATGTAACTATATTGAATATATTTTGTTGTGTAGATTATATTTATTTTGTATCGCTTTATTACCGTTTAATTATTTGTGAATTTTATGATGGTGGTGTTCCAGGTGTGGTGTGTATTAGTAGGGTGCGCTAGTTTTTGCCGAGTAGAGTGGTGTGTGTGGTTACTGAGGCTTAGCTCATTTAAACACTAACAAAACATCCTAAAGGTCCCAAAGGTACTATTAAAAAACTGCAAAATATTTAAATACAAGTTCTATATTTGTGAAGAGGTCGTCTGACTATTATGGAAAAACTGAAAACGTAGATAACAAGATAAGAAGCGGGAGGAATCACGTGACATCTAAAAGTGAGGACAAAGCTATTGTTATCTTTATGAGAAGAAACCACTGCTCAGTAGGAGAAGCTATAAAAATTTTGTTTAAAAAGGGATAAGAGATTTATCTAAATGCAATACAAAACAGACTTCACAGATCTGGCATCAAACGCCATACTGGAATCAAATTCCTACTTTTAAAAACACACATTTTAAAATGGTTGCAATGCAGGAAAATAACAACCGTGATTAGAGCTATGTAATAATTACTAGATGAGCCTATTTTAATATTATTCAACCCCTTGAGACGTGTTTTGTTAAGAAAAGGACAAATATTTTTTCAAAGGAGTGTTAAGCACCCCCAAATAGTGCATATTTATGGATGTTTCTGTGCTCGTGGATTAGGCGTTTTTGGGTGCTTCACGGAAAATCTGAACACTGTTAGAAGAATAAAGATTGGAGCAAGTATTGAATAAACGTCAACTAAAACTAAAAAGTGAAAAATAATTCTTGATATAAACTGATAGTAATATTGCCCGAAAAATACTTGGGAGAAAAGTATGGTATGCTCGATTTACGAAAATGCACAAACTATCTCATATATGTATATATAATATATACAATTTTACATATATTCAAAGTCCTCATAGGCAATTATCCGGCAATACCCCTTGTTCTTTGGCAAACAAAAACAAGCAGGATTGTATACAAAAAAAAGCGCATTGATCTTTCAATTGAATAAAAAAAAACAAGCTGTACAAAGCGCATTAATCTCTTTAACGAACTCTCAATTACAAAAGAACCTAACTGCGTACAAACAAGTCCATATTAGGGTGTACCTACATTCTTCAACATAAGGACATAAAAAGTATTAATAATTAAAAGTGCGGTTTCATGAAAAAAAAAATATATATATATCTAATAATAACAAAATCATATCGCAAGTAAATTCAGTTTACTTGGAAAAAACAATTAAAAGGTTATATATTAATAATTCATTGAAACATTATATAAATAACATAACAAAAATGGTTAATGGCTACAAAAGTCAAACTACACCTGTAGGAGCTACACGCTCAAAACAGGTTGCCAAATTCATTTCTGAGAGTGACAGATTAACACGATACAAGGTACGAAGGTGGTAATCACTTGGCGCTACGTCCGGGCTATATGGTGGATGGATACCTTCCAACCTTATATATAAGGTTGTCAAATATCTCCCGCTTTTTTGCTCTTCATTCAATGCTTTATAAAAAGTGTTACAGTGATCGGATTTAGTTAAAATATGCGCCGTTTTGTTCGATGATCTGTTTCCATCTAGACGGCAACTTCATAATACCTTCCTCGTAGAAGCCCCCCTCCTCATTTGCGAAGAATTCGGACAGCCACTTTTCACAAGCCTCTTTTGAGTTCAACTTCACACCACCAAGGGCATTCGCCATGGACAGGAACAGGTGGTAATCACTTGGCGGTACGTCCGGGCTATATGGTGGATGGATACCTTCCAACCTTATATATAATATAATATAATATTTATATTTATTTTTCACTTTTTAGTTTCATGTGCTTTAAAAGCATGTTTTTATGGGTTTTTAAACTGTATTTATTATTTAGCCACACGTAGTGTTTTCATTTTCTTTAAGGAGTAAATTGTTATTCAGATGACAGTATGGAAGTTGATGCAGTTGCATAGTTCCATGTACAGTTTTTTGCAGGATGGATAGTTGAAGATTTTATCTGTACAAGTCTATACTTGTTTTTAGGCAAATTTTTTTTTGTTGATTCTTTTGTCAGTACCATTCAGTTTCAGTGCGAAATACATACAGGTGAAGCTAATAAAAGCTACAATATATAAACATAAAGCATAATATTATATAAGCTGACAATGAAATAAATTATTCGTTACGAACAAAACCGAGTGATTCCAAAACTATAAAGGACACATGTAAAACATGTGAAAACCTGAAAATAAACAAACCGAATTCACACTTAGTAAAGAAAAGAGGAATTGCAACCAGAAACACAGGGTTCTATGATGGCTATTCAGGATCAGGTGATAGCGACGAGAAACTTTTGTAAACACATTATAAAAACCCAACCATCGTATTAGACAAATGCCGTTGAATAATGTACTCGTTTGCACTCACCGTTTATATGCGTTTATTGAAAGAAAAAAAAATGAAAATAGATTTTCCGGTGGTATCCGCGTTGTTTATTAGGAAAAAAAGTATATAAAAGTTAAAAATTCCACTTAAGGCACTCGGGCGAAAAGTTACTGCGATCGGCTCGAATGCGTACGAAAAAGAAGGGGCTCTGGTCCTGTGTTCGTCCCGTTTGAGTGTTGGGTTGTGTAGAGTTGTAATGTGATGTGATGTGTATGTGTGGGTGGTCTGCGTGGTATGATGTCTGCAGGGGAGGTGTGTGTTAGTGAGTAGAGTCTTCTTGTGGATTGTCTTGATGTGGTGTGTTGGCGCTCAGTAGCGTGTATGGAGGGGAGGGACGTAACTCATCTAGCCAGCCGTAAATGCAACATACACATGGAAACTTTACACCAAATAGTATCATAATTTCCAATACTTGCGGGAACACAATAGGCACAAAGATACGATATTATATTAATATATTAATTAATATATGGTCAACATAATCGGCCTACTGAGCGTACTATTCGCAACGCCATCACTCATCTTAAGACTCAGCATTCATTATTGGATAATATTCGACCGAATACACCACGTCCAACAAACAGTGAAGAAAATATAGCGGTCGTAGCTCAGAGTGTACAAGAAGACCGTGGACCGTTGCATCAACTCGGACTAGAACAACTTGGCGCATTTTACGTCGACATCTTATAATGAAAGCGTACAAAAAACAGCTTGTGCAAGAACTGAAGCCGCTCGACCTTCCCAAGCGTAATCGCTTCGCTCGATGAGCTCCAAGAAGATCCGACGTTTTCGAGTCAAATTTTGTTTAGTTTTCTGGCTCAATCGGTATGTAAACAACCTGAAGAGATTCAAGAGCTGCAATTTCATTCAGAAAAAGCAACGGTTTATTGTGGTTGATGCCGGTGAGAACGTAATCGTCAATGGGGACCGTTATTGCACCATGATAACCGACTATTTGATGCCCATTCGGGTCGGGTCTACGTAACCGGAACGGACCCGGAGTTTTTGGCCAAGGACTGTCAACTTGACAAATTTCTGCCGCTACAACAACAACAGCAATTTGATGCCTTGAATTAAAGCTCGTGGTATCGGCGTCATTTGGTTTCAACAAGACGGCGCCACTTCCCACACATCGTTAGACTTTTCCCTGTGAGTATATTAAGTAATATTATTAAAGTCTTAAGTCAATGCGGACAATCCTGCTTCCATTCAGGCCTTGGAGCAAAACATCACGCGTGTCATTCGCCAGTTACCAGTGGAAATGCTCGTACGAGTCATCGAAAATTGGACTCAACGGATGGACCATCTGAGACGTAGACGCGACTAGCATTAAAAAGAGATCATCTTCAAAAATAAATGCCAAAGAATGCTCTGTCGAATGATAATAAACAGTGACCATTAATTTTGAATTTTCTGTGTTTTTTTCTTAAAAAAGTAGGGAACCTAGGGGAAGAGTGATCCTCTTTAGTATCTGCAACAGAAATTACATAAAACGTTTGTTGAATACTTTAAAATAATTGAAATAGAAGGAAAACCACATACACAAATACAAAATGCGGTTATACTAAAAACATGTCACATGGTTACATCCGTTTTGAACAACTAAAAGATTTCAACAACTAGCTATAAAATCATTGCTGGATATATTTGTGTGTATTTGTCACAATTCATGACACTGTCAATAATTTTATAAGATTTGCTTTCGTTATTTCTATTAAATTTTTATTTTCATTTTACTTTACAAAAATCAGAAAACATTAAACAATTTATAATATCAGTTTTGTTTTGAAAAATAAGGATACATCGTAGCCTTTTATGAGCTTTTGCTTTATAATTTTCCAGTGCACAATATCTTTTTAAGGATAAGCAATAATCTGTCATAATGGTGTTATCCCATCAACCTTGTTACCTTTTTCATCTTTGATATATCCTAGTTGAACCGCTCTTTCTGTTTCTTACTATAATTTTCTAAATTTTCCGAAAATTCAATTGATTGCGGATATTGCCTAACTTGATACTCATATTTAATTCTAGGATCTTAAAGTTTATCAACATATTTTGTACAAGTTCTTCATAATTTGGTGTTTTATGATTACTTAGGAAAATTTCGACTATCAGCACTATAATTTTTTGGAAAAGTTGTAACTTTAATAAAATCTATATCTTTCATGCATAGTATTTGAGGACCAACAAATGCCTATGGCTGACTTTTGACCGATAATAGCGGTCAATGTCTAAGGTATAACAATGAAACTTAGAAACAGCCAAAAATATTTAAAATAGGGTCATTGGTTACCTTAGTTCCCGTATACTTAACATAAAGATTTTCAAAATTCTGTTTCACTTAATACCATACATATTGGTCGGCTTTTAATGAAACTCAGGGAGCATCTTTCCCTGGTAACAATTTTTGGAAATTTTAGAGAAGAATAATTAAAACTTCTGGGAAATTATCTTAATGTGTAAAAAAAAGCATGGTATAGCTGAAAATTTAAGAAATGTAAAATGTAAAATATTCGTATTCAACTCACACCCGTTGATTGGACGAATTGTGATAAATGCACATGCAATTTAAAAATAAAAAATTGTCATCAAATCAGTCTAAACTTGCTGAAATATATGTATGTACAAATTAAAGCCGTACGTACAGGCAACGCCTACTAGTATACCATTTGATCAAATTTAGCCCGGACTGACAGAAAATACTTTTTCACGCATTTTAATACAAATCTTTATTATACAAATGCAACTGAATCAATACAAGCATACCAACGCTTAATCCAATTCGACATGTACTGTTATCTCTTTGACGCCAACACTTCGATTTTCAAGCACTGTCTCTTTAACTTTTTCGATGTTATCATCATTAACAGAGGTGGATGGGCGGCTCGTCAGTTTTCGATGACTTCAATCTTCATTGATTGCTTTGTGCCATTCAAATACTTGTGTTCGTAATAAAGTAGCCTCCCCAAGTAGCCTCTGCAACATTTTCAACCATTCCGTAGCCGTGATACCACTGTAAACACAAAATTTCAAGCGAACTCCTTGTTTAACTTGTAATGTTAAAAGTCCGAGATAAAGAAATGTACATATCATATTCCCATATCATTGGAAGTGGGAGCGTAAATCAGCTCCTCCACTTTGACAGTTGACAGACAAAAATATACGAGTATGTGAAGGAGTGATTTGTTGCCGCCGTTCAAGATCACTAATAAAAAATGTAAAACAATAAAAATTAAAGAAAACGCGAAATTTAAATGTTCTCGATAATCTGTTTTGTGATGTGATGCATCACAGTAATATTTTCAAGTGAAAATGACTTAAAACAATTATTAATTGAGTCTTAACAAGTTTAAATCATTTTATTAAGCATTGAAAGGTCAAAAATCAGTTGTTTCAATATACCATAAAATCATAAAAAAAGAAATCTTTAAATAGTTTCTCCATATATTAAATGGCCAAACTATAATAATTTTTAAATGTAATTAATGTTAGGAGTTTTAATTTAAATACCCAAAAACAAATCTGGCAACAATGCAAAATGTTATAAAAACGCTAATTTTGAAGCGCTTTCACCTTCATAGCTGGTAAAAATCGCCAAATCGTGGACCAAACTCCGTTGTATTTATAATTGTAAAAACATAAAAATAAAATTGTTTTCAATTATTTGCTATTTTTAGAATTTATGATCCTGCGACAACCAAAAATAGTAATTCTTGGTCAAATAAAAACCTTAAAGCGGAAACAAATTTTTATATACATAGCATCTTAAAAATAATTAATTTCGAAATTCATTAAAATCCGCCATTCCACATTGTTGCAAACTATTAAAAACCTTCTCCTTTAAAATTTATTTTAAGCGCGTGCACATTCAATGATAATTTATTTTCAATTCACATTTAAAACTATTTCTTAGTTTCATGGTAAATTAAGGACATTTTTCTTCCACTCCATTGTAATGTAAATTTTTAGGTAAAGCGTGTTGCTTATGAGATATTTTCTAATATATTGATATCTACTACTATATGGGGACAGTGCCATCTCGGGCTGATTTAAATTCACAATTTTTTTTAGTAATTTGTATTAAAATGGTTCTTCAGTATACACCCCCAAATCATGGCCTTGACAATATTCACGCACATGCTTCGGTTCCAACTCCGACAAAAGGCTTACTAATGGATTCAAACTTATTAAATTTGCGTTCATCGAGGGGCGCTACTAACCTTGTGCACACTGACCGTGCCTCCAAGCTGGTTAAGAAATACCTAACTGCGTTATCCATGTACTCTCCTCGTTCGTTCTACTGGATAGCCTAAGGTCGATCGCAAGATATCAGTAAGGCTAGCTTCTCCCTAGTTGTGAGGTTTATCATGGGCCATATTGGATGCTAGCTGCAGAAGCTGTATGGAAGAAGACGAGGTAGAAATACCTCAACACTTCCTTTTTGATTGACTCGCGTTTGCGAGATTAAGGCTTAAACACTTTTGACCTCACACTTTCAGATATCCCACTGAGCTGGTGGGAACAGAAATTAAATGCTTATAGGCCACAAGGCACTGTGTCGGCTTATAAGATCGGATACAGGAGTTCTATTTTTATGGCTTCATAAAGGATATTATATAGTAGTCCAAGTGCGATCGTCATCTTGAGTCAGCCATCGAACCTAATCTAACCTACAAGATCAGCTTGACGTAAAATGCTCCTTAATGTCTCAGGATTGTCAACTTTTTCAACTTCGTTTTTTCCTTATTATAAACTTTCTATGAAAAGTGCTTCTTAATAGACTCATCTACGCGACCGATCACCATCGATATGTAAAATACATTTAAAAATATTCTAGTTTAAGTACAAATTTAATTGTTAATATTGTACTTAAGAAGAAATATTTTGGAATGTTTTTGTTTGTTTTTAGAATTGGAAACTACTGTTCTTGAGCTTGTTTTAACATTTTTATAAAATAAAAATATATAAATATAAATATAATATAGAATTACTTTTTAATAAATGTGTACCTGAAATAAGTTGTGAACCCCTTCGCAAGGTGTTACAAAAGAGTTTAGTTCACTTAACGGATATTTAGTGCATCTAAACCTTTTTGAAATAAATATAGGGTTAGGTTTGGTAAATAAGCTGATTACTCGTAAGGTCACGAATAATCCTACTTGGCTAGTAGAGACGCTTGTCTGTTGTAATGCCCAGAATTCCTAGGTATGGGTCAAAAAAACTGTCGCATACAAATTTATTGAGGCGGATAATATCAATTCCAGCCAATTCGCCGAGTTCGTAAAAAGTTTGGCAACCGAGATGCTTCATCTTTAGTTTGGAGAAAGCTGGTCAGTGGAGAAGAAAGTATCTAGATGTTTTCATCTCATCTTCCTCATTGCGAGAGTGACACGTATGCGATGTGAGCTTTGCTAAGAGTTAGTAGTTCAGTGGACTTTTATGTTCCACTCTGGAGCAGAAGGCTTTCGCATCTCCACAAGCGCTGTTTGCTGAGTTTACGCGAAGCCCATAGATCCAGAGTGTAAATGCACGAAGACGAGAGAACCCCCGTTCGTTCCCAACCTGACATAATTGGGGGGCCTTTTCTTGCAAGGTCATATGCTTTACTATTTCCGACGATTCCGTTGACAAGTTTAATATAGAAGTTGATGGTTGATGCTACTACTAGTGAGGTCGTGCACACCTTAATTAGATTTGAGTGAACTGTCAGCGAACTGAAGGCCTGTATAGCAGCTCTGCTATCAGAGTGGATGCATACTTCCCTAAAATAAGCTGCACTTCGGAGAAGTACATCTTCTGCTACCTTGATGGCTGTCACTTCTGCTTGAAAGACACTACAGAGGTCTGGCACTCTGAAAAAAATATTTGATTGAGAGCTTCCGAGATAAGAGTACCATTGAGCTTCGATTCATCCGTTAAAAAGCTCTCGCAGATATGTGCCCGGAGAAGATGAGCTAGGAGTAGGTTCCGCCGATGCAGTCAAAGTTAGAGAGTATTTCAGAATGTGCCTCTTTGGAACCCTTAATGTGTCCAGTTTCCCGGAGTCGGAAAGCAACCTTCGGAGTAATGCATCTGCCGGCTATTCCACGGGTGCTATACCTTCTGCTCAAATATAAACGAGACTGGCTCAAACAACAAAAACGGTTAATTATTCTTCAATATTTATTTTATCCTCTTCAAAATAGTCACCATTAGAGGCGATACACATATGCCACCTTTTTTTCCAATCTTCCTAACACTTCTGGTAGGCCGCTTTAGGTATGGCTTTCAGTTCCTTCTTCGAATTCTCTTTTATGACTTCAATCGACTGAAAATGCTTTCCACGAAGCGGCAATTTGAGTTTAGGGAAAAGAAAAAAGTCACACGGTGCCATGTCGGGTGAATACGGTGCTTGCGGAACAATATTTACGTTGTTTTTGGTCAAATAATCGCGTACAAGACGAGACGTATGAGCTGGATTTTGGAACAAGTCGAGCAGACACACGTCTCATGCCCAAAACATCGTGAATAATGCTATGAGCGGATCCATTTGATATGTTGAGCTCACTAGCTATCTCTCTTTCAGTCACACGACGATTTTCCAACACAATTTTCTTTACTTTTTCGACGTTTTCTTCGTTTATTGACGTTGCTGGACGACGATCATAGGGCAAGTTCTCCAGCGATGTACGGCCGTCCTTGAACGACTTATACCAATCAAAAATACGTGCACGTGATAGGCAAGACTCCCCATATGCCTTCTGCAACATTTTCATTGCGTCCGTCGCACTTATTCCATTGGAATAACAAAATTTCAAACAAACTTTTTGCTCAACGTTAATTTCCATAGTAAAATTCGAAAAACACACTCGAGGTTGACTTGTTTATAGTGCCTTAAAAGAAAAACTATGTGACAGATCGCGCTCAAATTTGACATGTAAACATATAACAGTCCTGCCAACCTAAGCAAAAAAAAGTATGGCCATATGTCATGTTCTTTTCGAGTTATGGATAAAGTCTCGTTTTGCGTTGAGCAGAAGGTATGTATAATGGCATTAATTCCCATCGTTGGTATTGTACGCAGTGCAACACTGATCCCAATGAGAGCAACAACCACCACCTACACGTACCTCCCTCACCCCCAGGATCACCACCGGACACCCGAAATAAACGCGACTTTAAAATATAATTGCAATGGACTCCAGAGTAAGATCGAGGAGATAGTTGCACTTATGAGCCGGGAACGCATACTGATAGTTGCAGTTCAAAAAACCAAGTTAAACGGTCGCTCAGAACTTCTGAGCTTTGCAGGTTTCATCGTTTTACGTAAGGATCGCGAGCGAGATAATGGTAGAGGCCTAGCCTTCATACTGCACAACACCGTTCAATATCGTCTAATCAATGTTGACATCGACCACAGGGACACTACTCTTGAATGTCAGGGTACAGCTGTCCGGTCAGGCGATGTCGAGCTCGAAATATTTAATATATACATCCACCCAGTATCATGTTGCCCAACAGGATATCACCCGAACAAAGGTGCGCTACTTCGTGGTGAAAACCGTTTAGTGCTAGGCGACTTTAACGCGCACCACGAACTTTGGCACTACTGCCTGTCAAACGATCGTAGGGGGATGGAGCTGGCGAAACAGATTGACGATTCGACATTCTGCACATTGAATGACAAAGCCCCCACCAGAATTTGGACACCTGTAATTGTTCGTCTGATATTACCATCGCTAGCGGTGGTCTAATAAATAGTATAACCTGGCGACCTATGCTAACTCTCGCATCAGACCATCTGACAAGTTCTGGTTCACCTGTATTGTTGCCCGCTAGCAGCCTATGGCTTTGTCTTGAACCCAGAGATGTCTTTGTTACACAGCCACCTCTCCTGAATAAAGACAGCGTGGGCTCCGTCTCTTCCCAAATGAAGCAAGATATTGCCAGAACCCACTCTTGGGTGATGGAGATTAATTTGCAGGATCTTCATCCTCCATTGCTTTATACAGAAGAGCGCGTTCCGTACCACCATCAATACCTCCGCCAACCACCTCGAACAGCTGTCGGTCGACGATCTGCATTCAGCACTTACCACTTCCGAAAAAATGGGGTCGATTTCAAAGTCCATTTGGACATCTCATCCTTTCTCCCTCGTCATTTGTGGAACATGTAGGTCATCCGCTCTGGCGTCTTTTGAGAGAATCCGCAGAACCTCTCTCTAAAAGCCATAGCTTATGACTCTTGGTGTTGCTAAGGAGACTGTGGGACTCCTAATTTGGGTGAGTCTGCTCAATTTCCTCATGGGTGGAGGGTTCAGCTGGGAGCCAGAGCTGAGCTCGGGGGCGTACTAGTAGATCCTGTTTAGCCACCGTCTCTAGTCTGGGTCCTTTCCGTATTTCCCCCACTCTTGAGACAGCTTCCTTATAAAGGGATGCCTACCGTTCCTCAGCACACTATATCGGCTTGTAGAAGCCATGGTGTTATTCGGCACTTTCGCATCTTGGAAAACCTGCAAGTTTAGCGATTTCCCTAAACGTTGCATCTAATAGGTTATGGGCCCAGGCGAAGAGACAAGTGAAATAAATAAAATAAAATAATAATAATAAGTCGAATTGACTCAAAGTGAAATTTCTTGTAGAAAGTAAATGTGATTATTCTGGACTTTCTTGGGCAAGTAATTTGCATTACTTTGTTTTTTTAAGTAAAATACATTCCGTTATGCATTCTATTGAAAAGCTGGATGACCACAATTACGTACTCATACATGCAGAGTTATGGGGCGTGGTTTGTGGTCGTGTTGTTAAGAACGAAGAAGACACTGCAGAGGTAAAAGCTGCGTTTGATGCAAAAAACGAAAAAGCATTAGCCAGCATTATGCTATGCATTAAGTCTTCACATATAAATAATGTGAAAAATTTACAAACGTCAGCTAGTACGTGGGAAAGACTAAAAGCAATTCATATGGCTAAGGGACCGGCACGTCGCGTTACATTGTTAAAACAGTTATTGCGTATATCGTCAGAATCGGAAAGTATAGCTAAGCATTTGGGAAAGTTCACATACCTGATAGAAAAATTGTGCAAAATTGGTTTCACACTGCCCGAAGATTGTTTGTGCATATTGTTGTTGTCAAGCTTGACAGACGCTTTTGACAGAGCGTCGTGGTCTGATGTAGTACTGAAGCGGAGTACGTAGCTTTGTCAACGGCTGCTAAAGAAGTAGCGTATATCCGTAAACTCATGAGCGAATTGGGTTTGAGCGATGGTCATGCAACAGAGGTGTTTAGCGATATATATATAGGACCAAGTTATATCAAAATTAAGCTACAAAACTAGAATTTTGTGCTTGGAATCATAGTAAGGGGACATAAGGTTAAAAAAAAATACATGTTATATAAACACTCGTATATATATATAGATATGCCCAAACTATTATACATTGCGAAAATAGGTGAAAAAGAATTATAACCATCAAACTCTGCTTTAAATCATATATTTAAAACTACTAAATGTTATTTTATTTAAATTACTATCAGGAGACAAACAGCGCAACACGAAATGACGAAAACTCATCGATAGATGGTACAGTACTAGATCAATTGTGGGAGCTTGGAGCTTTTGGCATTCAGGTTCCAGAGAAATATGGCGGTTTGGGACTTGGCAATACACAATATGGTCGTTTGTGTGAAATTTTGGGTGCTAACGACCTTAGTGTTGGAATTACTCTGGGTGCACACCAAAGTATTGGTTTCAAAGGGATCTTGTTATTTGGTACACAACAACATAAAGAAAAATATTTATCAAAGTTAACGACAGAGAAAGTATACGCAGCATTCGCTCTTACCGAACCAAGTTCTGGATCTGATGCTGGTTCGATACGAACGCGGGCTGTTAAAAGTGACGATGGAAAATATTTTATTTTAAACGGTTCTAAAATCTGGATATCCAATGGTGGCATTGCAGACGTAATGACAGTGTTTGCACAAACAGATCATGTCGACCTGGAAACTGGCGAAAAAAAAGATAAGGTATTTGATATTCACATATAATAATGTATTATGTGTTCACAATTCACAAAGATATTTTGCGATCATTAATATGTGTATTCAATATTTTAGATACTAAATAAAATACATGAGCTCTTTTTTTGCTCTTTTTGTGTTAGAGGTAATTCGTATGTGATGATTTATACAAGCACAGTTTCTGTCATGTCCATTATTCAGCAAATCCTTACCGGTGTTGGTAAAAAAAGTTTCAAATTCAGTAGCATTCGATTCTATCTGATTTTATACAGTTTTTTATTACTAAATAAAAATATTTTAAATAATTTATTTACCCCAGTTCCATTTTCTATTATTCTATAATCCCGAAATAGACTGTGGTTCAATGTATTGTAGTTTATTGATATTGTCTGCCTCTATCACAAACCGGCTAACACCTCCGCCAACCGATATTATTAAATTTGTCGAATTAGACAACGAACTGCTCTTTGATATTTCAGTAAAATAGCCACTGGGAGAAATTGTTTTATATATTTCAGGTCTCTTTTTTAGTGTATAATGATACCCGCCACTTATTGTACCTATTCTTTAATTTTTTATAAAACCTAAAACTAATGGAGATAGGTATAGAGTTATAGGTGTACATCAAAATGTGCAGAACGTCGAGAGCAATTCATCCAATCATCATAAATCATTTAAGTTTTTAAGTGTGAGAGACCTCAGTAAATATTATAGCAAATTTGATATACCTATATGTAACATTTCCTTGGCTTCCGTATGTTTTTTGAAATGAACTAAACTACAGTTTGAAATGACACATGACACATTCCATCAGATAATTTAGCACTTTTCTATAGGTCATCAAACATCAATCAAGATATCGAAATAGATTATGGAATAGTACTTTCACTATGTGCTCATATAAAAATAATAGAAATGGTTTTCAAGCCTTCAGTTACTGAAACATGAATAAAATATTATATACATACACTAGGTAGAAAAAGTCTCCGCTCACCAATTCGGGGAATGTGTTTCAATAAAATTATTAATAAAATGTATGGGTTTTTGAAGTTCTTTCCAGAATATCAGATGAGCATGCTAATAGCATTACAGTACTAATACAAAATAAGCAGAAAAAGTATCCGCTCACTGCTTGTTACATTAGTTTATTGTAGTTTCAACGCGTTTAAGACCTGCTAATTTTTTGTACGTCAATAATATAGATTAAGATAATCAAAGGAAAATCTGCAATTTGTGTGTACATTTTTCGAATTATTCAGCGTTAATCGAAATGAGTGCAAAAGGCAAAGAAATAAGTGTTGATGAGCGGAAAATAATTTTAAAATTAAGGGAGGACGGTAAAAGCTTTTGTGAAATTGGACGAGTAGTTAACGGAACGGAGTCATCAGTGTGATACGTCATCCAGACTTTCCAAAAAACGGGAATTATTACTTCAAAGCCTCCGATCTGGACGTCCGAGAATATTGACTGACCGGGAAACACGCAAAGTATCTCTTGTATAGGTTAATCCGCGTTTGACCGCTTCCCAAATAGCAGAAGATGTAAAACAACAATTTAAAAAATCAGTATGCAGCGACACAGCAAGAAAAATATTAAAAAGCGCTGGTTGTCATGGGCGAGTGGCACGCAAAAAGCCATTAATTTCCTTAAAAAATCGTATGAAGCACATTGTATTCGTAAACGAACATATAACCAAGCCTATATCTTTCTGGCAATGGGTTTTAATGTAGGATGAGACCAAATATTGTATATTTGGAATAAAAGGAAGACAGATGGTGTGGCGAAAAACTGGTACGGCCTTTGAAGCACGAAATCTTACTTCAACCGTAAAGCATGGTGGGGATGGAGTTCTATTGTGGGTGTGTATGGCAGCAAGTGGGGTTGGTGGCATTGAGTTTATCGAAAATATAATGAATAATTTTGATTATTTAAATATTTTTAAACGACAAATGAAGCAAAGTGGTGACAAATTAGGATTGCCAAACGTGTTTTGTTTCCAACAGGACAATGACCCTAAGCATACAGCGGAACTTGTTCGCCTTTGGTTTCTTTACAATGCTCTAAAACAGCTACATTCACCTCCACAATCACCTGACCTCAATCCAATTGAGCAATTATGGGCTCTATTGGAACACAGAATTCGTACACATACGATTACCAGCAAAGAAATGCTCAAGACCGTTATATTGGATGAATGGATTAAAATGTCGACTGAAGATATACTATGTTCGCACCGACACAAAATTCGTGTTTTCATAGATAAAAGAGGTTTTCACGCGAAAACTTGTGTTTTCATCCATACAAAATCTGTCAAACGAAAACACAGTTTTCGCTGAAAACCCCTTGAAAACTTACATTCCACTCATTATGATCGGTGCCTGCTCTAGCTTAATCGATATTATTAGAATACATATTTTGCCAGCCCTAAATGTCAGTGGACAATTTGTTTACATTCCATAATTGGCATAAAAGTACCCTACAAGAAACTGCTGATGGGTTCACCAATACACTCGCATTTGACATGTCAGTACTGTTAATTTACATTTGCATTTTTAAATTCAGAACTATTCACTGATTGGAGAAAGACGTACGCAGAGCTATTGAGAGGAGATGGCATCAAGTGAAAATTTATTTTTATATTTTCATATTTTATTATATTTTTTGTTGCATTCCTTTTTATATTTAAGTATATTATATTATAACTAATTTTGATTAAAAGTTTGAAATTTATTAAAGAAATAAAAATTATATTATCTACTGCGCAAAAGAATTTTTCACTTCTGATAGCGTTTCAGTCAGAACTGACAATTTTCAGCTATGACGGATTTATGGTCAGCTTTGACTGTTATATTACCCATCAGATGACCGTCACTGTTCTTGTAGGGTACATAACAAATGTAAACAACTAGATGTGTGAACTGTCAATGAAAACTCATCGAAAACACACAATGTCGGTCAGAACGACTTTGGTTCCACAATCCACAAATTATGTTTTCAAGAGGATTTCAATTCGGTGCGAACATAGTAATACGAGGAAATTAGTATATTCCATGCCTAAAAGTCTAGCAGAAGTTCTAAAATTTCGAGGCTACCCCACGAGCTATTAAACTTTTTTTATTTACTTGATATTATTGTGTTTTGTTTGATGAGCGGATACTTTTCCCGTTTAAGTTAATTGTTTTTAAAATTACAATGAACTCTGTGGCTTTTGTTTCTTGAATTGTTTGAAAAAAATTTTTTTTTTTAAACGAAAATATATGATTTAATAACAAAAAAAAAATATTTTTTTAATCTCTTAATTAGTCAAACTTTTATTTTGGTTCAAAAGATTTTGTACCCAGTGAGGGGAGACTTTTTCTACCTAGCGTATATTAAATATAGTTCGATTTGCCCTTCTTAAACACAAATCTTCAGATAGTTCCAAAGCTTATATTTATATCATTTTATCTAGATATTTTAATTTTTATTAAAGGTGTCGGTCAGACAAACATTCTGAAATCAATTCGTCCCATCATCCTGACTGCTTATTTAGCTCTCTCTTTATCGTTCGTAGAGGGCACGGTATTGTCTCCACCTCAGATTCGCCTAGAGAGGCTCCTGACTTGGCCAACTCATCTCCGTTACCCTTTGGACAAGTTCAGTGTTGCCAGCAGTGATTGTACTTGATCCTATATTTGTTATGTTTTACATATTTACGTAAACGTGAACGTATATTTATTTTGTTTGAAAAATATATTTAATTTTTTTTCTCACACTTCACACGGAACAACATCCGCCACACCATTTTCCAGTTCAGTTTGGTATAAATCTCGACCCCTAGACCGCTCGCCTATGCCGCCATGTTGTAGAGACTCAATGTTCATGCTTAGTTCTATATTGTTTGAAGTTCCCTCTACATCAAGAAAGGCAGTGATTGTATACGGTTTGAGATGTAATGACTTTTCTGTTACATTTATCACCTCATGTAGGGCAGTTTCTGTTGAACGACCCTTTATGTATGCATGATGTGCAGTCAATAAGTTGTCCGCTACTATGGATCTATTATGTATGTCCATTAGCCTTTCTAGGCTTATAGGTCTAAAATCTTTAGCATTTCCGTGTGTTCTTCTGCCTGGTTTTGGTAGGAACACCAACTTGACTCTTTTCCAGCTTCTTGGGATATAAAATAACCTGATACTTGTCTTATAGATTCTTTCAAGCCTTGGAACCATTGGTTTCTTTAGTTTCTGCAGTATTAAGGGTATGATCCCATTGAGACCCGCCGCTTTATATAGTAAGAAGTTGTTAATGGCGTATGTGAGTTTTCCTTTGCTTACTATGTGACTGGATTGGTCTGCTGTACTTGCGACATGTTCTGGTTGAACACCCATTTCCATGTATTCTTGACCTCCTGGGAAATGGGTGTTCATAAGAACCTCAAACGACTTTAGCAGAGGAGGTCCATGTACCTCCCTCCGCCTTAAATATGCAAAATTGGTGTGTTCTTTTGACAGTATTTTGCTCTTGCAGATTCATTGCAGCTTTCTATTGATGTTCAGAAGGTCTGCCATGAGTCTGCCTTAGCTTTCCTGACGGCTTTTTTGTGTTGCTTCATGGTATCTTTATAGGGTTGCCAAATTTTGGTCCTATAACTTTTATTGAAGGTTTTCCGCAGTAACGTTCTTATCTTCTTTAGATCACTGTTCCACCTCAGTAAAGTTCTCAGAACAGTTAAAGGTGTATATTGGTCGAAAGAGGCATTTAAAATTTCTCGACCTTCTCCACCTCTGTATCTTATTCTTGAGTATTCCTTATTATATTAATGATCCTTCTTGTTTCTAAGCCTGTTGTAGCTATCACAGTAAATTTATCCCATGCTGTTCTTCTAGACTTTCGGTATTAGAGAGGAGTACTGAATTTCTCGAGAATGCTGAAAAGTGGTCCGACATAGGTGGTTCCTCGGAGACGCTCCAGTCATCTACGACAAAACTTTCTGTCTCTGTAGATAGTGGGAGATCCAACACTTCCTTCTACCTCATAAAAATTTCCAAACTTGGGAATATGAAGGCTATCTTATCGCCTCTATTACATATGCTTAAATTGCTATTTAGAATGTAATGTAAGAGTGCCTCACCTCTGATATTTGTGTGGGAGCTGCCCCATAGAGGGTGTCTGACGTTCATGTCACACCCTTATGACTGCGGTATCTGCTGTGCTGTAATTTGAACAAAGAAATGCATTTGTGCCTTTATTGATGATAGAGCATGCCCTTGATCTACCTTCATTCCGTTTGTAAAAAATATTGCAGTTGGTGTCCTTCAGCTCTTTGACTGCGTCATCTCTGACCCAGGGCTCCTGTATTAGGCAAATGCCGCTGCCTCTCTTATTTATGAGGATAGTCAGACTGTCTGTAACATTCCACTCATCTTAATTTCATTGCTGTCTTACTTGATGACAACAATCGAAGCAGATCTTGTCAGCTTTCGATAGAGCCTCTATGGATTACTGGCAAATTGTCAAGAACCGAGCTTAACACTAGCCTTGACAATTTAACGTCGTTATCCACCCATTTCTCCTGAATGGTGTTAGGTGTGGTAGAGTCCGTCTATTATAAACACATGCAGGCAGTCCCTGGCCACGCACAAAAGTTTCTAGCTGTTGTTGTGCTGCTTGTATCGCCTCCCCCGTGCTCAAGTTTTTTCAGTTTCCAACGATTCGTTGTTGGAGCAATTTCTTTTTTGGGTCTTTGCATTTTTGGTGATCTCCGTGGGAGGTTCCGATTGCTTCCTTTTGTCGGAACTCTCATACTCCTTTACCGCCTGTGTCTGGCGCTTTATCTCGTCTTCATCAAATGAGGCGCAAGCAGCCTGATCTTTGGCTATCTTTCCGTGCTCGGAAACTGCCCTTTGGTACCGGCTCTTCTTCAGTTGATTTTGAGATTGTGTACTCTGGTTGGTACTCTTAGCTGCCTGAGAGCTTGACGGTTCTTTAGATGGTACGCCCGGTAGTGCTTTTTATCGTCCCCTGACTGGAGGGGAGCAAAGATAAACTACGCTATATTTTACAGTTTTTCTTCGATAAGGGCGAAAACGCAAGCCAGGCAGCTGAAAATGTGAATAGCGTTTATGGTCTTGATACTGTAACACTTAATAACGCGCAATTTTGGTTTCGTCGATTCTGTTCCGGTAATTTCGATGTCAAAGATGCACCACGCACTGGAAGGCCATTGTCGAAAATGTCGATAAAATTATGGACATTGTCGAGTCCGACCGTCATATAAACCGTTTGGAACCATTTGAATAAGGCTGGATACGAAAAGAAGTTCGATATTTGGGTGCCACACGAGATAACGTAAAGAAACCTCATGGACGGACATGCGGTTGGTGACTGGCGATGAAAAGTGGATCACTTACGACAACGTCAAGCGAAAATGGTCGTAGTCGAAACGCGGTGAGCCGGCGGAAACGGTGGCCAAGCCAAAATTGATGGCAAGGAACTGTTTGCTGTGTGTTTGGTGGGATTGACAGGGAATTATCTACCATGTGCTGCGCCCATACGGCAAACTCTTAACTCGGAACTGTACTGTCAACAATTGGACCGTCTGAAGGAAACAATCGCCCAAAAGTGGTCAGCTTTGGTCAATAGGAGAAGAATTGTGTTCCATCAGGACAACGCCAGGCCACACACAAAGTCAATTGTCACAATGGGGCTATAACTATTCAATTCCCCAGATACCGGAAATATGAACCCCAGAGTCTGTGGCTGCTTTTATCCGAAATTATCGGTCAATCCTTTTCTGATAATATTATGCATGTATGTCAAAAATGGGTTGACTCGGGTCAATATACTTAACAGAAAGATTTTCGAACTTCCGGCGGACTTTATACTCCATATATCGGCAAATATGTGAGTTATCTTAATTGAATTGAGTGAGCGTATTTTTCTCCGAACGGTGCATCTCTGTGACTTAAATGGATAAATCCGGTGTAACTTGCCCTAGCCTTATATAACTAATATAAGGTTTGACAAACATGCGGTTGAATTAGTTACTTATGCATGGGTGGCGCACGAAACGTGCTACAAAAACCAACCGTAATAACTTTATTTAATCAATGCATTACATATATATATTTTTTTTGTTTTATTGCACAGTATAGCAAATTTTATTTTATTTTATATAATTAATTATTTTTAAAACTTATGGACTGTAAATGACCTCCATGCCACGCATATGCGATACCTAAATAAAATATTATTCATTGCGGCCTGAAAGGTTGAAGTCGGGATTGTCTCAATTATCGATTTAATGGACTGCTTCAATTCAGTCAGATTACTGGTTAAAAAAATAAAACATTCAACATTTTTAAATAACGGTGCCTATTGACAGTTACTGTTACACCGTTTTCTTTAAAGAAGTATGGCTCGACAATACACCTTGATGAAACTGCGCACCACACAGTGACTCGTTCTGAGTGAAGTTCCCTCTCGTGGATTATTTCTGGATTTGATTCACTCCATATGCGGCAGTTTTGCTTGTTTACATTTTTGTTTAGATCAAATTTTCCTCATCAGACATAAACAGGCAATTTATCAAGGTATTGTCTTCTTCTGTCATTTCAATAATTTTTTGGTGAACTTCCAGGCGAATAGGCAAATCTAGAGTGTTTAACCGGCTTGTTATTTGAACTTTGTAGGGAAACAGGTTTAGGTCATCACGAATTATCTATTGTACTGTCTGCTAATTCCAAGTTGCGCCGATAAGTTGTGAGTCGAAACCCTTTGGATTTGACTGAATTGACGATAATGGTCCATGTATTTGGGGGAGACCCGCGAAAATCTCGTCTGAATTTCCTTTGGACTAAAATGAGGGACTGCAAAGCATTGTACTGCTGCACTATCTAAACAATCTTTTCGGTAACCCAAGCATTCATTTTTTAAAAATTTAAATAATAACCTGCCTAATAAAAAAAAGTAAGTCGATTACTTACACAGAATAAAAGTTATTACGGTTTGGTTTTGTAGCACGATTCGTGCGCCACCCTGTACATATATTGTTGGCGGTATGTGAGGTACCTTAATGAAACTCAGAGAGCATCTGTTTCTGGTAATGATATATCGTTATAGATAAAATCGGGTCAATACTACACTTCTACCCTATAAAAGGTTTTCACACTTTTAGTTGGCCTTATACCGTATATATCGGTCAATATATAAGATATTTTAGCAAAATTAATGTTGGATATACTTTAGTTTAATGCCGTTTAATATGTGAAATTATATTATACTACATATATTAATTTCCGTTGTTCTAACAAACCTTATTATATTAATGGTTTACCGCGGAACATGAATGGAGTTGGTCTAGACCTTGGTCTTAATCTTATATCCCTAATATCATCTATTCCTATCATCTGGTTGACGTTTTGCACATCAACTCAATATATTAAATATAGTCCCTTTGGTTAAGTTTATCTCATTTGAGGATTATTTTAATATCTTCGATGATGGAAAGTAAAAAATAGTTATAAAACTAATTGAATCTATGACATATATTATAACTTAATAAATTACAAAATTTGATTGTAATTCATTTACGATTTTGTCGAATAACATAATGAATGTTGAATTTTTTCGCAACTTTTTTTAAAATGAAGTTTTGCCAACACCTGAAGGTATTTCCCCGGCTTTGATCCTTGCAAGTTGCAAAAGTATTAAATGTTCGGTTATACCTCTCGCGGATGTAAAATTTTATGCTTCTGACACATTTATTTATTGATTAATCGCGCTTTTAGTAATTTTTAACAGAACCGTTATGTGAGGAGTGGGCGATATAATCATCAGATTTCATTAATTCTTACAGCAGGGTTGCTTAAGGAATTTGTCCTGAGCGAATTTGGTTATAATAGCTTAAATGGCTTAGGAGATATGTACATTAAACCTTTTAGATTCTCCTTGCTACTGTCATACCCTGTGTCAAATTACAGTTTTATATCTTTGTTTAGTGCTTAGTTATGGCACTTAGAACACGTGCACCAAGTTTAATTCTGATATCTCAATTTTTACTCAAGTTACAGCTTGGACAGGCAGTCACATGGATTATAACTCGTCTCTTCAGTCTGATCATTTATATATATATAAACGTACATATATCCATCTCGATTAGTTTTAGGTGATACAAGCAAAAATTAGGTGAACAAAACTATTATACTCTGTAGTAACATGTTGCAAGGGTATGATAATCTCATAACATACATATAACTTATTTCTATTCCAACATATCTTTAAATATATTCATATCTTTATTTCCGACCATTTTCGATCATCATGTTTTGTAGATAAAACAGAATACATTTATATTATAAAATTATAATTGTTTTATTATTAGCCCCAATGTTTTGAAGAGATGCATGTATGCACGTACATTATGAAAATTTACAATGATAATCTAAATTTTTTTTAACAGGTAACAGCCTTCATCGTAGAGAGGTCTTTTGGAGGTGTAACAAATGGCCCTCCAGAGAAGAAAATGGGGATTAAAGCGTCAAATACAACTGAGGTATATTTTGATAACGTTAAAGTCCCAATCGATAATGTTTTAGGAGGGGAAGGTAATGGGTTTAAAGTTGCCATGGCTATATTGAATAATGGCCGATTTGGAATGGGAGCAACGTTAGCCGGCACAATGAAATTTTGTATACAAAAAGCTGTAGAACATGCAAATAATAGGATGCAATTTGGAAAAAAAATCAAGGAATATGGTTGTATACAAGAAAAAATATCTCAAATGAATATACTTCAATATGCAACTGAGTCAATGGCTTATACCATATCGCAAAATATGGACAAAGGAAGTAAAGAATATCACTTAGAAGCTGCGATATCAAAAATTTTTGCATCTAAATCTGCGTGGTACGTTTGCGATGAAGCTATTCAAATACTTGGAGGAATGGGTTATATGAAAGAAGCTGAACTAGAACGTGTCCTGAGAGATCTCAGAATATTCCGCATTTTCGAAGGCACTAATGATATTTTGCGACTTTTTGTCGCACTAACAGGCATTCAGTATGCTGCCTCAAACCTAAAATTTTTACAGAAAGCTTTTAAAAACCCTGCCGCTAACTTTGGAGTAGTCTCAACTGAGATATCAAGAAGAGTTTCAACGTCCATTGGATTGGGAACAATAGATTTTAATCCACACATAGCACCAGAACTTAAAAATTACGCTCAAAAAACGGCTGACTGTATTGAATTATTTGGGAAAAGTGTGGAACGCCTTCTGGTTAAGTATGGGAAAAACATTATCAATGAGCAATATATATTGAAACGTTTATCAAATGCTGCAATCGATATATACGCAATGGTAGTTACATTGTCTCGTGCATCGCGCGCTATTAAATTAAACTTACCTACTGCACAACACGAGTTGAATATGACTAAAATTTTGTGCATTCAGGTACTTTACAATGTTTTTTCAAGTAATTTTAATTAGGAAATTTTTGCTTAGAAATTTAATTTAAGTATGACGTAAGATTATTACTATTAGTTAAAACACTTTTGGTACACCAATTGAGGGGCAACTACGCTTGAACTCAGTTCAAGGTATTTAATGAATTATGCACTATAAAGTAATTAATTACTTTAAATTTTAATTATTTTCAAGTATTTTGAACATGGTTCTAATGTAGTTAAGCCTTAAAATCAATTGTACTACAACCAAAATTTTAATGAAATATAAATGTTACACATTTACATTTTTAAAACTGGAATAAACTCACTTTTCAGGCATCAAACCGGTGTAAGGATATTCTTCAAAATACAACTGCAGAATCTGAACTGGAACTGATTAACGTAATCCAAGAAATAGCTAAGGAAGTCTGTAATAAAGGAGGAGTTAACACGACTCATGTCATTACTAAATAACGATTTTTTGCAACTTTTATTTTCTAAAATTTTTTTTCATTAAAAATATATTTTCATTAAAAGTTATTTTTTCGCGAAAGCTGTGTATTTCATTAGAAGCAGGGAAATCTATTTGTTTATGAGCTTATTAATGAATACGTTAATGGACATTAGCGTTTTGGGTGAAGTTCATTGAGTGGCATGACAGTAAGAGCCAAGGGCCGTTCAACACGAAACAGGTATGGTTTAAACGCTTCGGATCACCTTGTAGATACCAAGGTTTGTTGTAGTTTTTGTAGGAGACGGTGGTAACACATATCACAAATCAATCATACTTTTCCAGCTGACTGTATATTCATTGTCATTTTTAATTGAATAAGGAATCCTAAAGTTAAAAGGAATAATGTAGTCAAGCCTTTAAAAAAATTATACCCTTATTACGGTTTTCAACTCCACTCGGTTGAATTGAAGTTGACGCTCGGAAGAAATCAAATATGATAGTTTGAGTAATCCTGATGGATAACTGATCTCTTTATTTCAATTTACTCTTATTTATACAGTTTTCTTATTTGCTTAATCCTTACAATAAGTGTTAGTTACAATATTCGATTATTCAGTAATTGGGTTTATTGTTTACATTTTGTGGGTGGGCTTAATGAAAAAGAATATTGGTTACATAAATAAGCAAATATGCTTATTAAGATTTATAATTAGCGTAAAGTTACTGTGTGGTGGCTGCCGTTAACTCCCCCCTCTCTAAGATGAATCGTCCCCGTTCAATAATAATATAATATTTTTTGCCATACTAAATTTCTATTTATTTTAGAAGTTTTATAAGATTTTTTAAATTTTACAATCCTATAGATTATGTACATTATTAACAAAATTACAAGTATGTACCATAAAAATGAATGATGTTTAAAAACTTTCATTCGTTCAGCTAAAATATTTATGTTTTCAAGTTTCATTTCTTTATTTTTTGTTTCCATATATTCTATAATTTCAAAATTATTAATATGATTGTTCTTTAAATATTTCCAAATTTTACAATCGACATTTTCATATATAACATTGTTAATATTTGTATAATTCTCAAAAGTAACAATATAGCCATCAACTGTGTTATTTCCAGAGACTAATATTGCTCCATCTTTAATTACATCTATTTCTTTATTTTTTTCTTTGATTTTTTTACCTTTACTTTTTTTTCTGGACAAAGTATCTGATAGGCAAGTATTTGTATTACTAATGTTACAATAGGTGTTTATCAATTTTATTTTACAATTTATTTTATTAATATATTCTTTTTTGCATTTAGCAATTTCTTTGCTAATTACTAATTTACCGTCTTCTTGTGTGATTGCTCTTACTTCATAGTATTTGCAATCATTTATAATTTTTGGATACTTAATATTATATATATAAAAATTTCATCTATATTTTGTAATATCTTAAAGTTAGAAATGTCCATTAAATCAGTTATAGTCAATCGTACGTGTTCATTTTGAATTATATATATTCAAGATTTAATATTATCTTTATGTACTATTCTATTTCTGTAGTTAATTGTAGCCTTATTCCCTAAATCTTCTTTTATTACTTGTTTCTTGTATCTAGGCTTTAGCTTATTTCTCTCCCCTATTACTTTTTCACATATAACATCTCCACATAAATACGTTTTGTTAAATCTATTTTTATTTTGCGTACCTAGTATCCTAGTTTGTGCTAATAAAAGTTTGTCTGGTGAATTATCATGAGAGACCTTATTATAAAGGGCTTCGAATGGTTTCTTATCAGTTACCGAATGTATAGCTTTATTGTATTGGTGAGCGGCTCTATATATTGATTCAAATTAATATTTCAATTATTGTTGAATGTACCCTCTCTATCTGACCATTTGTGGTGCTATGATTTGGGTTGCAGAAATAAATTTCAATCTGAAGTCTCTAACACTTTATCTTCTAATTTAATCTTATCTTCAATTTGTTTAATAACACTTGGAATATCTATCGATACATGTAATGAATTTTAATGATTGTACATAAAATATATCTATGTGTATTTGTATTCCCTTCTCTTTAGGTATAGGGACCTCTCCAATAGGTATTTTTATGGGATGTCTATCATATTTATTTTTATTACAAATTTCACAATTTCTTATGTATTCTTTAAATTGTTTATGCGTTTCTGGCCAATAGTAAAAAGTTGAGATTCGTTTAATATTTTCGTCAAAGCCCCTGTGCGCTCTGTTATGCGTTTACTCTATTATTGTTCCATGGTCTTCTTTGTTTGGTATGTCCATGGGAAAATTTTTTGTGAATAAAAACTTGTTGGTAAATGTTTCTTTTAATTTTACCTTAATTTCATATGTCTTCAGTGTACAATATATTGCAGTTACAAGATTTGGTTGTAAAAATTATTTGTTGCTTAAATTGATTCAATGGTTTTTAGTTTCTTGAATTTGTGTATTTTCAGAGCTCTCTGCTGAATGCTGTGTGTCCATTTCTGATGAATCATCAGTTATATTATTTAAGTTTTGTCGGGATAAGGCATGATCGACCATATTAATTTTTCCCGGTTTATAAAAAATTTTCGAAGCATATTCCTCAATAATGGTATGCCATCTTTTCATTTTTACATTAGGATTTCTCGAAGAAGAGAGTCAAAGGTTGGTGATCTGTATGTATTTCTAAATCTGATACTCCATAAGGTAGTTTCTTAGAGTTTTTAATGCCCAAACTATGGCATAAAGTTCTTTCTCATTCGTTGCACAATTCTTTTCTGTGGAATTCAATGCTTGAGAGATAAATATAATAGGTTTTCCATATTGGCTTAATACACCATCTAATGCATCATTTGAGGCATCGGTTGCTAATTTAAATTTTTCTTCAAAGTCTGGTTGAGTTAATTCTAGTTGATTGGTTAGTAATTGTGTTAATTTTTCAAATGCTAAAATTGCGTCCTGTTCTAATTGAACTTCAATTTTCTTTGACATATGCTGAGATACATGTCCATTTTCTCCTGATAAATGTTTGTTTAATGATTTAGCTCTTGCTGCGAAATCCTTGATAAATTTCCTATAGTATCCAATCATTCCAATAAAACTTCGAAGTTGTCGTACTGTTTTTGGTAATGGAAAATTACAAATTACATTAAAAAGATTACATCTTTTGCAACTATATATCCCAAAAATTCAACTTCATTTTCAAAAAATTTTGACTTTTCTAATGATAATTTCATATTCGATTTTTTAAGTAAAATAAAAAAATACTTGGTGCATTCTTTAAACCGAATGGCATTCTTAAAAAGTCGTATTTTCCATTATTTACTGAAAATGCAGTTTTCTCGATGTCCTCAGGCTTCATTTAATTTTGGTGAAATCCTGATTCTAAATCGATTGTGGAGAAATACTCTGATCCTCCTAGATTTGAAAGTATAACATTTGTATCTGGTATCGGATATGTATCCGAAATAGTAATTTCATTTATTTTTGAAATCCACTACCTTTCTTAATTTTGCCCAGATTGGAGAATTATAAGGACTTCTACTGGGTCGTAGAACTTCGTTTTTTAAAAGATTATCCATTTCTTTACGATTTCGAAACGGTAAATTCATGTTTATTGAAAAATGCATATCATTTATTTTATTTTTCTTATTTTTTTCCTCAAATATTCAATTCTTTCTTTATTTATGCCGGTATTTTCTTCGGCTGGTGCTTCAGAGAATTCTTCCTCCAAAGTAATTTTGTTTAGATAATTTTCTTTACTGTCGATAAGTACATCGACTGGCGTTGTAGAACTTTTTTGTTCAACAGTAAATTTTATTCTTTTGTTGCCGGTATTACCATCGCTGGCGCTGTAGAACTTTTTTGTTCCACAGTATATTTTATATTTTTGGTTGCCGGTATTACCATCGGCTGGAGTTGTAGAACTTTTTTGTTCCACATTATATTTTTTATAATTGAATTTTTCATTTTTGTTGCCGGTATTACCATCGGCTGGCGTTGTAGAACTTTTTTGTTCCACATTATATTTTTTATTTTTAATATATTCATTGTGCTGGTATATATTTTAAGGTGGCACTTTAGGAGTGTCTGCTCCCAAAGTAATTATATTTCCTTTCATGTTTTCATATTTTAAATTTCCTTTAGTCTCATTTTGCTTAGGTTCATCTGCTAAGCTAAATATGTCTTCTTCCTTTTCATTATTTATTATCAACTTTATTTCTTTCAAGATGATCACTGTACTAATTTCTTTCAGAAATTTGAATCCAATTAAAAAGTCTGCTTCTAAATTTTCGATTTCGTAAAATATTTGTCTTTTATCAAATAGAGTAATAAAATTATAATAACGTATTATCGAAAATCCATTAAGTGTTTTTACTCTTTTATATATATTTAATTCGTTTTTATTCTCATAAATTCCTGATTTTATATAACAACTTGTTGCTCCCGTATCTACTAGTATTTTAAAGATTTGGCCATTAACCCTGTCATTTAAGAAAATATATGGCAATTTTACAAAATATCTACGGCTGCCCGTTACATCCAAACTCATTGCGTTATTGGCTGATTCCCTTCAGCTAACGTATTTAGTTTGTTTTCCATTAAATTCTGGTAGTGACTTGACTACCTCAAGTGACTCATTACAATTGATATGTGGATCGATCACTTCTATTTTATAATCAACGACTGTGTTAAATCCTGTAGTTGCCTTCGCAACTCCTCTACCTCCAATATAAGAGAAGCATTTGTTGCAGTTATTAGTCTAGCAACAAGATTCTCGTTCTCACTACTTTGAGCCATTTTTTTATTATTTTAGTTTTTGTATGTTTTAAATATGGGAAAGTTTCAGTTCTATCGTTGCCCTTGCAATGATTACAATAGTACAGTCTTTCGTATTTTAGTGTACTTGAATTATTTCCCATTAAAAAAAAATATTTTCTTCCAGCAAAGGGTGATTTTTATTTTTAATCCTGTTTTAACGTCTTTCTTTCTTTTTCGCATACCCTTATCATAGCTATTGTTTCAGATACTATTGCATCCCTACTGTAATAGTCCTCAACTGTTGATATTTTGTTTTTTTCTATCTATTCAAAAACTGCCCTCATACATTTTATTTTATATTTTTTAGATGGGTCATCCTTTAGTAAATAATTTGTCGGAGGATTTTCGGTTTTCCATAAGTTTCGAACTATTTAATAATGCCCCTGACATATTTCTAATAAGTATATAATAACTAAGGCGTGTGTCATTAGTGAAAGTTTTGGACATACAGTTTTTTAATATATAAATATTTTTAGTTTTTTTTTATATTAAGTTTTTGATCCTTTCTAGGAAAGGAAACTCTTTTATTCTGGAGGGTCTGTAGTTCAGAATCGCAGAATTGAGTTTATGTTACAAACCAGAGAGTCCTTCTTGCGGTGAAGAATCGCTGTTTTAAAATATTTGGTATATGGCTGGTCGAGCCTTCAATTTTAACATGCTTTTTTTTTATAAATTTGAGTCATTGTAAGTTTCATTTTTGTTTGCTCACAGTACTTAGGCTTAAAATATTTTATATTACTGGGATTATTTCCAAAATTTTTATACAATATTATTGTTTTAAATTAATTATATTATAAATATATTAAAGTATTAACTTACTACTTTTCGTCCTTTTCTAAAGGGGTTTGTTGATTGCTGTTTTTATTCCTTTGCCAGTGTTGATTGCTGTTTAGCTTCCCTGGTCGTTTTGTTTTTAATTAACTGTGTCCCTCGTTGGCAACGCTTCGGCTTAGCGTGCAATACCTTAGTTCTTCTTTTTTTGTGTTATTCTGTTTGTTCTAGTTTTTTTGTTATTGTAAATCATTAATTCACTTGTGGAATTCAGTAATTTTAATATTGTTGTAAAACATTTATTCACTTGTGAAATTTAGTAATTTTAATGTCGTAGAAAAATATTTATTCACTTGTGGAATTTAGTAATTTTAATGTTGTTGTAAAACATTTTTTCACTTGTGGAATTTAGTAATTTTTACGTTTTTGTAAAACATTTATTCACTTGTGGAATTTAGTAACTTTAAAGTTTTATAAAACATTTATTCACTTGTCGAATTTAGTAATTTTAATGTTTTTAGAGAATTCGTCCTTGTTTGTTTTGTTTTTACTTTTCTCCTCCCGAGAGGATACTTGATTGTTAGATTTGCGGTTCCGACACGCGTCACTGTGATTGTCCTTTCGGCTTGGGATACTTGTTATTTTCTCCCTCTTTTTTTTACCTTGGATATCACTTAACAGATGTAACACATGCCCCACGTTGTTGGGCGCCAGTTAACTACTTTCGGTTAGGAAATATGAAAAAAATATATAAGTTCCGCGGACGCGGAAGAAATCAAATATGATAGTTTTAGTGATCCTGATGGATAACTGATCTCTTTATTTCAATTTACTCTTATTTATAGAATTTTATTGTATGCATAATTCTTACAATAAGTGTCAGTTACAATATTCCCTTATTCAGTAATTGGTTTTATTATTTACATTTTGCGGGTGGTCTTAGCTTAACGGAAAAGAATATTGGTTACTTAAATAAGCAAATATGCTTATTAAGAAGCTGCATTGTTGCTAAGTGCAAAGATACAGTTTTGTTTATAAGTAGCCGTTAACTTGCGTGCACATTTAATTTTGTTATTATCCGTTATTATTAATTAAAAATATTTTTATAACGAAAAATGCAATAGATAGATAGTTTTTGGCTTGTGTAGTTATTCTTATAGTTTTATTATGTTCATTTTATTTTGCTCTCGAGATGTTTGGTGCTGTTGTAACAACAAATACTACATACATATGCTGCTAAAGTCCACATCGAGGCATCAAATCGATGAAAGGTACAGATAACTTATTAAAGTTATAAAGATAAATTTTGTTCATATTTATATATATCTGTCACTGTCTATTTACATTTCAACCTCACTTTGTCCTCACTTTTTTTATTTCAGGCGTCCCCGCAATGGTTTTTTGGGTTTGCTGAACAACCAGAAGTCGAACGGAGCGAATGTGGTGGTTGCGGCAAGATACGAGTAGAGTTTTTGCCAAAAAAAAGCTGAGAACAACTAATGAAGTATGCTGCATTATCGTACTGAAGGAACCAAATCTTATTGTGCATACAGATTTATAATTATTATATAAGTAATTGTTTTTAAAATTATATTGTTAATATTTTTATAATAAACATAATTAATTTTAATAATTAGATTAAGTAAATACGTTTTTTAAATCAAATAAAGCGAAATAATACAAACAAGTATGGAAGAATCCAATGCTTTCAGGTGCTGGCAGAACTTTATATTAAAAAAAATTTTGCGAAAGAATTAACATTAATTATTCGAAGAAATCGTGAATAAACTATATATAAATTTGGTATCTTCTTGACTTATATTAAAGATCATTAACTTAGACTTAAATTTATTGCTATACTCGAATTCAACGAAAAAATTAAGAAATCACCGTAATCCCCTTGATGCAACAGGAGAATCGCATGTGAAATTTAGCTTGCAGTTACTTGTATGCTTGTATATGTACATGCTTACTTTATAGATTTATATCACAGTATCGACTGAATAAAGACGCAGTTGTGTGTTAAATTACGTTTTGAAAATCCTTTTAAAATATCTGAATTTTTTCCATAAACTCAATATTTATGACATTTTGTGTTTTATTCTTATGTTTTCCCCTTATGAAAATAAAGAAATTAAATCGTAACAATAATATAAATTAATTTCTTAACTAACATTTCAAACCTGCCAGCGACTATTCTCTTGCTTTGTTTGTGATAACAAAACCAATAATATCTGAATTCACGAGACCTACTACATTTTTTTTTATCGGTTTCAATTCTGATTCCGACAACTATCAGATTCTACAACATCCCTAAATATTATCATGGGAAGGATTTCCTCCAAATTTCAATGATATATCTCACACATTGACGATATTTTCGGTAAAAAGTCAACTATATGTACTGGGTTGTTGTTGTTGTAACGGTTATCTAGTCCTCGCTTGGATGATGATAGTTTGGTTGTCGGGTGGAGGCCCAAGAAACAGGCTGTTTCGACGGGGTCGGACCATAGGGAAAAGGGTGTTAGATGAGTTGGGTTTATTGGCCATGCAAAGAGGTGGTTAGTATCATGCGGAGCCTCATTGCACATAGGACATATGTTACCTGTTATATGTTTAACCTGCTACCTAACGCTACGAGGATCGTCCTCTCGCAGGGTGGCTTCTGGTTTAGGCTATGAATTATCTGGTCGTTTATGACGCCAAGTGCTGTTCACATTTCGGAAGCCATGCTGATGGTCTGCTAGACTCAGGTGGTGAGTAAACGTCGGGAGTAGCAGGGTCTCAAGTGTCTTCACTACTGGGGAAAGGAGAGTTATTGGGCTATAGGACTCCCCTTTGTTGGCGGGTTTCCCAGGTTTCAGTAGTGGGACCACTCCTCCGACTTTCCACACATCGGGTATTTGAAGAGTGGACATCGACAAGTTGAGGACCTTGGTGAGGTAGCTTACTTCCGTCGAGCCTAGATGTTTTAGCATCAGCATGCTTATTCCGTCAGGGCCAATTTGGCATTTTTGATGACACTCTGAACCTCCCCATCGGTGAAAGTAAGTTGTGCGCAGTCGCTTGGCAGTTTGCGCAGCCGTCGGGTAACACATCGTTTGGCTTTGTCGGTCGAAGGGTGAAGTGTAAACTGCCAGCTAAAATAGCTCAGGCACTTCTTCGGGTCCGAGGAGTCATGGCAAATGTAATTGAATTTCAACTCGGTCATCATGTCTCCTCGGATTAGACAAGGCCTTGACAGTCTGATGCGAGAGTTAACATAGGTCGCCAGGTTATGCTATTTATCAGACCACCGCTAGCGATGGTAACATCGGGCGGGCTATTACAGGTGCCCATAATTCTGGTGGGGGCTTTGTCATTCATTGTGCAGAATGTCGAATCGTCAATCTGTTCCGCCAGTTCCATCCCCCTACTATCGTTTGACAGGCAGGAGTGCCAAAGATCGTGGTGCGCGTTAAAGTCACCCAACACCAAACGGTTTTCACCACGAAGCAGCGCACCTATGTTAGGGTAATATCCTGTTGGGCAAGATGTAACTGGGGGGATGTATATATTAAATATCTCGAGCTCGACATCGCCTGATCGGACAGCTATACCCTGACATTCCCTGCGGTCGATGTCTCATCGATTAAACGATATTGCACGGTGTTGTGCAGTATGAAGGTTAGGCATCCACCATTATCTCGCTCGCGATCCTTACGCAAAACGTTGAAACCTGCAGAACTCAGAAGATCTGAGCGGCTGTTTATCTTGGTTTTTTAGACCGCAGCTATCGATACGCGTTCCCGGCTCATATATACAACTATCTCCTCGATCTTACTCTGCAGTCCGTTGCAGTTGAATTGTAGAATTCGCGTTTATCGCGGATGTCCCGTTGAGGGAGGTACGCAGGAGGCAGGAATTGCACTTGACTGATGTGACGTTTCGGCGTTGTTGTTGTTGTAGCGGCAGAATTCTGCCGAGTTGACAGTCCTTGGCCGGAATAAACCCGGGTCCGTTCCGATTACGTAGACCCGACTGTCGTGGGAATGGGCGTATTACGGACTGACACACGGAACAGATTGTGCGAGGAACCAGGAGCTGCTGAGTGGTTCTCACACGGGGATTGGAGCGGGGTGAAGGTAGAGTGGGCGTTGGTCAGACTGGAAGTAATGCTGCCTAGAGCTTCTTAGGGCCGTAGAGGTCCTTTATTGGCCACTCGACTTGCATTGCATGTATTGCACCTAACCGAGGTGGAGTTTGGATGGAGCCTTTTAGCGCATATGCAGCAAAAGAATTTCTCGGGGTCCGGTTGGACACGATGCCAGCACGAGTCAAGAGGACACGGAACAACCCTGCTGCTAGGTGTTGCTTTAATGACGACAAACTTAAACTAACACTTATCGATCCAAACAGGGTAAGATCGCCGTAATAACAGCCCTTGGCCGGATAAAATCCGGGTCAATTCCGGTAACGAAGAAATGACTAGTGTGGGAATTGGTAGGTACTGGGGTCCACATATTTGGTATCTAGGGGCTTTAACAGGGTTGGTTCGAATTGAATAATTTTTGGTCATAAGGTGGCTCGTACAATGTTGTATGCCGTTATATTAATTGCTTCTTGATTTGTATACAGGAAAGAGAAATTTGGTTGAAATCGGTCGAGCAGGTCCCGAGATATGTGATTTCACCTAAAGTAGGCAGTTCCAAGCCCATTGCCCAATTTTGACACCAGCTTCTACGTATAAAGCTCTCTTGTGCCACCCTGGATGTAAAATTTAATGTCTCTGACCCATTTAGTTATTGATTTATCACACTTTTAGTAGTTTTTAACAACACCGTTATATGGGGAGTAGGCGGGTTTATCATCCGATTTCACCTATTTTTTCACGGACGTAAGAAGAGTTGAAAAATTTATAAATATGAAGTATATAAGTATATAAATTATCAGCGTGACGAGCTGAATCGATTTGGCCATGTCCTTCACTTCGTCTGTTTGTTTAGACTCGACCTCGAGCGAAGTACTGCATATATCTGCCATAAAAACTGACCGATCAAAATCAAGTTCTTGTATGGAAAACTTTTTTATTTGATAATATATCTTCACGAAATTCAGCACGGAATATTGTCTAAAGCACTTCAATTCCAAATGCTTCAATTTCCAAAGATATTATTCAGAATTTTTTTTTGTAGAAATGTTGATGCACAAGCATTTATATATTTATACTCTCGCAACCTGTTGCTACAGAGTATAATAGTTTTGTTCACCTAACGGTTGTTTGTATCACCTAAAACTAATTGAGTTAGACATATATATAAATGATCACGATGAAGAGACGAGTTGAAATTCGGGTGACTGTCTGTCCGTCCGTCCGTCTGTGCAAGCTGTAACTTGAGTAAAAATTAAGATATCTTTATGAAACTTGGTACACACACAACAAATAAATTGTCATAACTAAGCTCCACAATAAGATACAAGGCTGGTATTTGGCACACAGGATCGCATTAGGGAGGGGCATCTGTGGTTTTTTTAAAGTGGGCGTGGTTCCACCCCTAATAGGTTTAATGTGTATATCTCCTAAACTGCTAAAGCTATAATAACAAAATTCACTGAGAACAAATGTTTTTAGCACCTCTATCTACGGTGTGAAAATGGGTGACAACCCCGCCCACTCCCGATATAACATTACTGTTAAAAATTACTAAAAGCGCGATAAATCAAGCACTAAACACGCCAGAGTCATTAAATTTTAACACAAGGATCGTATGAGCAGACTTTATAGGAGCCGCGTTCGAAATTAGACAATGGGCGTGGCACCGCCCACATTTAGGTGAAAACCCATATCTTAGGATCTGCTTAACCGAGTTCCACCAAATTCGGTACATAATATTCTTCTCATATATCTATGCTATAGTGCGAAAATGAGCGAAATCGTATTACAACCACGCCTATTTCCCATATAACACCATTTTAAATTCCAGCTGATTTTTTCACTTTCTACTATGCAAATCAAACAACAATGATTGTATCGGGGTAAAACTTTGCGTGAATAATGCGTTTGAAGTATGCCACCTTATGACCAAAAGTTGTCTAAATCTAACCAAAACTATTCGAGTCCCTAGGTACTGAATTTGTTGACCCCACTGCCTATAGTTGCCTTTTTACCGAAAATATCGGTCAATGTGTAAGACATTAAATTGAAATTCTTATAATAAAATAAATAAATAAAACTCTCGGAAATAGTATGTTTGTATCAAAAAATGGGTTCAACCGAATCAATACTTCCTGTAGCCCTCATATACCTAATATAAAGATTTTTGAACTCCGGGTGACTTTATACCACATATATCGGCCAATATGTGAGTTATCTCAATGAAAATGAGAGAGCGTGTTTTACTCATAACAAGGTATTTTTGTGCCTAAAATGGATGAAAACGAGTGAAAATTTTACCTGGCCCTCATGTAACTAATATCAGGATATTCGAACATTCGTCTGACTTTACTCCATATGATTGGTGATGCATTTTATTAGTTTGTAGCATGTTAGTAGTATGTAGTAGGG
This sequence comes from Bactrocera oleae, assembly GCF_042242935.1. Taxonomy (NCBI): domain Eukaryota; kingdom Metazoa; phylum Arthropoda; class Insecta; order Diptera; family Tephritidae; genus Bactrocera; species Bactrocera oleae. The sequence goes on along the minus strand of NC_091537.1, from coordinate 56,700,790 downwards.
CAAAAATTGATAAAATCGGGTTAATGCTACCCTCTACTTCCATATACTACTTATAATACTTCTCGTATGTCGGTCAGTGAGTATTAACAATTTTTTTTTATATAAAATTGCTTCAAAATATGTTCTCTATGCTCGAGTATAGCTGGGCAATTAAAAAATTAATATCTTTCTCTATCCCCAATATATATATGATTTCCGTCTTTCCTCTTGACTTTAAACCGTTCCGGTTGATCAAAATATGATATTTTAATGTAATTAAGAGAATAAGTTTTCTTAAAAATTATGTGGTTTGACGCTGAATTAGAATAAAAATAGTATATACCTTGATCTAAACCTCACACGTTCATATAATGAATTCCGATTCACTGGTTGACGTTTTCCACACAAGCTTATAATATTGTAACGGATTTCTCGATAAATCGTCTACCTGTAACTCACTCCTGAGTTCGATCACTGGATTGTTAAATAAAAGTCCCAATTTAATGGCTACACACTTATCTTAATTTCTAATTCCAACAACTTAACACTTATTGCTCGTTATTCGAGCTTACAACTTCTTGCTTATAGCTTAATTGCTCTTATCATGACAATACTCTAACTAGAACTGTGTTTGCTGCACAATCCGGCAGCCCTTATATAGTAAATCTGTAACAAAACATTGCTTCTAGAACATTCTGGCAACTACGAATTCGCTAACTAGTTGCTTCTGGCAGTTTATCGTTCATTCGATTTTGTTCTATCATCTAGGTTCGTCACAATATAAAATTTTGCCACTTTGGTCGAGTTAATATCACATTCATACTTATGTATATCTCACTTCAAGATGTTTTTTTTTTGTATTATATAATTTTCGCTGACGCAAACTAAAATATAGCAATACAACTGAGACTAAGTTTATGGCTTTTAATATAAGTCAAGAAGATACCAAATTTGATTGTAATTTAATCACGATTTCTTTTAATAATGGATGTTTAATTCTTTCTCAACTTTGCCACACCTGAAGGAATTTCCTGGCCTTTGATTCTTGCGAATTTCAAGAGTATAAAATTCTTGGTTCCGCCCTAGTACCCATTATCGGGTATATATTGACCCTAGCTCCAACATACTTTTTGTAAAAAAATCAAACTTCCGTTTGGCTTTATAATACGTAAAATATTAGATATACAACAGTTTAATGCTGAAAATGTGTGAAATCGATCCACGAATTTCCCCAGCATACATGTACCAGAGAACGTAAAATACAGAGAAGGTCCAACTACGGACCAGCGTGTGAATTGTCAAAACCTAACAAAATGCGATGAGCGTGTTTCACCACAGTCGGCTCGGAAGGAGAAATTTTAACAGTGGCGAGTGAACAGAGCTGAGCATTGTATGAAAATTATGCTCAGAAGTTTGCATTGATATTACAGCCGCATGTTAGCTTATATTTTTATACGTTTATATGCAATCATATTCATAGATATGAAATTCCTTTTCTGAGTATCTATGATATCATGAAAAATGTATTACATTTTAGTTAAAATATATTACTTCAAAGGAATATTTGCAGTTGCTTTTTAAATATAGCTTATGTTCGATAATATGAAATGCTTTCATATAAGTACATATGTATGCATATGTATATATCTGCTATGTTGTACTATATACAAACATACATAAGTATATAACACACTAACATAATATCTTAAAAATCTTAATATATTTAAATAGTAATATATGCCAATCACACCTTTCATGATTTAAAGCTTACATACATACATATGTATGTACTTATGTAAGTACAATTCAAATTCAAATCAAGTTATTATCATTTATCAATAATAACATTTGCGCGCACTGCTCTATATGTACATACATACATATGTGCTTATGACATTGCTACACAAATAATGGATACACAAACCTACATTCATATATTCGTAAATATGTCACTCGCAAAAACTACAAACTTGTTCTACAAAAACAACAATCGTCACAAGTCAATATGTCAACCAAATATGCGAAGCCCAAATTTATAGTAAATCACACAACAACAACATTTTCATTCATGAACGCAGGCGTACTTTTAACAAGCAACCTCGCTTCATTCATAAAAACAGACAACCTCTCATCTCCGCGAGCATGCGTTTGCCAACAAGCTTCTTTTCGCGACGATGGCAAAAGCTAAAAATCATAAATTGAACAAATTTCTGATATTCCCTCTGAAAGGAAAAACTTGCAACCACGCAAGCCCACAAAACACAGAAAAAAATGACAAAACTGGCAACAAAGCTTTTGTCGATTTAAAATATTTTACAATTTAAATTTACAATTTTAAAATACTTTTCCGTGTCTCACAAAAATCTGCGTCAATATGTATGCATGCTCATATATAAACATACATATTTACGATGATTTGTGGGCAAAGCTGTTAGAGCGGCAAGGGAAGCGGTGACAATCGGCGGCCGTTCGTTAATATTTTTTCGGCACAGCTCGGATTTTCTACCAACAACACAATGTTGTGACGCTTTGTCGTCGCGTCAGTCCTTCGACACAGTGACTCTTTGACAAGAAAACAAAAAACGTGAGCTTCGGCCATTGGTTGTCCAGGGCAACGGAGATTTCGTATTCATATATAAAGTATAAGAATATTTGCGACGGCTTGGTATTTTCTTATGGGGTTATGTCAAGCAAGAGGTGTACAAAATCAAACCCAGAAATCTGACTGAACTGAAGCGGTCCATTAAATAGATAATTGAGGCAATCCCGAATTAGGTGTCGCATATGCGTGGTTGAGTATGGAAAAATAATTAATTGTTTAAATAAAATAAAATTTTCTATACAATAACAAAATTGAATGTAATGCATTGACTAAAAAGAAATTTATTGCGGTTTAATTTTGTAGCACGATTCGCTAGCCACCCTGTATAGGCAGAATATCTTCAAATTATATGAAAAGTCGTTTGCGCATTGTAAATATACGAATCTGTAAGCGTACATTTCTTAACATTGAAATTAGCATTATTTTTCTCAATTAACATTGAAAATGCTCAATTCTGCTATTTTTCAGTCCCCTGATGTTAATTGTAGCCATTTGGTGAAACACGCTCATCGTTTTCAGTACCCCTTCCAAATGTGGTGAAACACGCTCATCTTTTTCAGTTCCCCTGCGAAACGTGAAATATTTTGATAATGGCCGCACCGTGAACCTTCTCTATGATATACGTTCTCTGGTAGTACATGCACTGTGAACCTTCTCTATGATATACGTTCTCTGGTAGTACATGCAGAGAACGTATATCATAGAGAAGGTCCACAGTGCGGCCATTAGCAAAATATTTCATGCTTCGCAGGGGAACTGAAAAAGATGAGCGTGTTTCACCACATTTGGAAGGGGTACTAAAAACGATGAGCGTGTTTCACCAAATGTCCACAATTAACATCAGGGGACTGAAAAATAGCAGAATTGAGCATTTTCAATATTAATTGAGAAAAATAATGCTAATTTCAATGTTAAGAAATTTACGCTTACAGATTCGTATATTTACAATGCGCAAACGATTGAAGATATTCTGCCTATACAGGGTGGCTAACGAATCGTGCTACAAAATTAAACCGCCATAGATTTTTTTTTTTGTCAATGCATTACATATATTTTTTTTTATTGTATAGAAAATTTTATTTTATTTAAACAATTAATTATTCTTCCATACTCAACCACGCATATGCGACACCTAATTCGGGATTGCCTCAATTATCTATTTAAGGGACTGCTTCAGTTCAGTCAGATTTCTGGGTTTGATTTCGTACACCTCTTGCTTGACATAACCCGATAAGAAAAGACGAAGCGGTCCCAAATATTCTTATTCACATATATATGTATAATTATGTTTGCATGTAAACAAATATGAAAGTACCCATTATAATTGTTAATTTGTTTATATGCAACGTATGTGTGTAAATATGTACATTCATTGTTTCATGGGAAATCTCCGTTGCCACGGACAACCAATGGCCGAAGCTCACGTTTTTTGTTTTCTTGTCAAAGAGTCACTGTGTCGAAGGACTGACGCGACGACAAAGCGTCACAACATTGTGTTGTTGGTAGAAAATCCGAGCTGTGCCGAAAAAATATTAACGAACGGCCGCCGATTGTCACCGCTTCCCTTGCCGCCCTAACAGCTTTGCCCACAAATCATCGTAAATATGTATGTTTATATATGAGCATGCATATATATTGACGCAGATTTTTGTGAGACACGGAAAAATATTTTAAAATTGTAAATTTAAATTGTAAAATATTTTAAATCGACAAAAGCTTTGTTGCCAGTTTTGTCAATTTTTTCTGTGTTTTGTGGGCTTGCGTGGTTGCAACTTTTTCCTGCTAGAGGGAATATCAGAAATTTGTTCAATTTATGATTTTTAGCTTTTGCCATCGTCACGAAAAGATGCTTGTTGGCAAACGCATGCTCGGCGGTGTGATTTACTATATTTGGCTGACATATTGACTTGTGACGATTGTTGTTTTTGTAGAACAATGTTTGTAGTTTTTGCGAGTGACATATTTACGAATATATGAATGTAGGTTTGTGTATCCATTATTTGTGTAGCAATGTCATAAGCACATATGTATGTATGTACATATAGAGCAGTGCGCGAGTTATTATCGTTTTTTACGATATGAGAAAAAAGAAATATGTTTTCACTACGCCGAAGTGCGTGTTCTTTATTCATAATCTTTAGACTAACTAGTTTACATAAATCTTAGTGCTACTTATACTATTGAGCTGTATCGATAGTTATCTGTTTACTAACAGATAGAACTATTCGTTTCTATTGTTATATTTGGGTTGTTATTGATATTGCATTTCTATTGTTATATGTTCTTATCTCTGATATTTATATTTTACAATGTGTGTTGTACATTTCAAGTGTGTTAACTGATAAATATGTTTACATATGCTTATTTTGGTTGTATATGTGTATGTTTGTATGTATGTACATATGCATGTGGTGTGCGGCTATGTCGTTAACTCTCCCCGTGTTAAAATGAAATGTCCTCATTTCGAGACATCTATGACTGAAGTCGGCGTAATTCTGTTTCGAATATTTCTTCGAAATTTCTTTTACGTTGGTTATTTGTTTGTACTTGTCGATAAATATATATTTTTACACATGAATACACGAGTAAAACTAATATTATACTAATTAAAATAAGGTATAAAATAAATTTAAAGGGGTGTTCTTCTATAGGTATTAAGAACTTGTACATTTTATGTATATTACTAAATTTATAATTACTTTGAGAAGATAATATATTCAATATTTCTATTTTTTCATTTTCATGAGCATGGATTATATCTTTTATTTCTTGTTCATGGTTTATATATGTTTTATTATCAATGGTGGTGCTATGGTCATATTGGATTAAATGTGGACCATTTATTTTCTGCCCATTCCATATATAAACATTATCAACTATAATATTACCATGATCTAATATTTGTAAAGAATTATTATTTTCTTGTATCACATTACATTGAGCTTTTTGGTTCAATAATAATGGGATTGTACATTTATCTTTTAATTCTATTTTGCAGATATTAGTTCCTATATAATTTTTACAATTTGATAGATTTGTGAAATTATTATTACATTTAGCAATTTTATTTTTTAGCTCATATTTTCCGTGTTTAAATGCTAATGGAATTAAATTATACATTTTACATTTATTGGTTATTATTGGATATTTATAAATTGTCACAATGGCACTATTAAAAATACACACCTGGATATTGGAGTATTCTAAGATATTTATTATTGGAATGTCATATGATTCTGTTTTAATGATTTCTTTAATATCTTTGAGGTTAAGAGTGCCTGAATAAAAAATACCTGTTTTCGCAAAATTAATTGTGTTTGTTATTGATTCTAATTCTTTATATACTTCCCTAATTATCAATGTTTCTGTTATAGATTCTGGATCTAAAGTTTCTAGGATTTTCTCAAACTGTGAATTAATTTGTCTTTGTAGGTTATTATTTTCTATTAACTGGTTAAGACCTGATTTTATTTCTATTAGGTCGTCGTGGTCTGGCGTACCTGTTATAGATTTCAAAATTGAGCCTAAAAAATTAAGGGCACGTGAGTACGATGCTCGGATGGTTGTGTTTTCAGTGTTTCTATTTTATTAATGAGAATACTTTCTTCCTGGGATTGTATGTTACTGTATCTTGTTCTCATTATATTTTCATAAGGCGCTAATATTGTCGAAAGGTTGGCTATATGATACAGGTAGGCTGAACTATTATATGTATAAACGTCGTCCGTTTCGGTTAAAATATATCTTCTACCTGAAAGGTTTGTTATCTTTTCAGCAAATGCAAATGAAGCCAATAAAATAAATAGGCAAAAGTTTATGACTCTTATTCTTTGCATTGTGTACTTTGCTTCCTAATGTTATCTTTATGTATAACCTTTCCCCTCACTGTTAAAATCGTGTCTCCGCGATCTTCTTTCACTTTCTGTTTATTATATTTTGTTGCAAGCTTATTACGTCGATCTGTCTTGCTATATATAATATCACCTGTTTTATATGTTATATTTTTTCTGCTTTTGTTATGATATTTTAGTAGTTTATCCTGTTTTTGCTCCAAGATATCCTTGATATTGGTATATTTTTCCCTATTGAAAAATATGTCTTCAGGTTTGTGTCCTGTGGAAGAGTGAATAGTCCTATTGTATTCTCGAACAGCGTTGAAAATTCCTTCACCAGGCGCGGTTTTGTTTTCAGCTGCTAAACTTTGACAAAGTTCTATAATTGTGCTATGTAACCGTTCTACTTGAGCGTTGGAAGTTGAATGGTGTACTGGAGTAACTGAATGTATAAATCTAATTATTTGTATAAAGATTTTACTATAGCGGCCTATACACGGTCATTCATGTTTGCAAGCATGTGCGGCGTGATGAGAAGAATGAGCGTGTAAACATAATAAATTCGTGTTATCATACATGTGCGATGGTTTTTAAAAATTTTTCAAAACATGATGTTGTTATGAACATGTTTTATGGTGTAAACGCTTGCATCATGCACGCAGTATATTTTTTCAGTCGTAAGAGCCGTTTCACATTGGGACGCAAAAGAATCTCAAACCAGTTTATTGTGGGCGAGGGGACGACGAGGAAAGACGAAGGGACCGTGCCACTCGTATTCGGGTGGCACGCTTTGTGTTCTTGTTCGTAACAGCTCGCTGATACGCAACTCAGCATTCCTTTTCACTTTCAAATTCTTTGAATGGTTGCAAGAGCGCTCGGTTTCAAATGAATTCGATCGCAAATTTGAGTTCTGTTATCTATTTTTGTATGTAATATGCAAATACGTATGCATAGAATAATACAAATATTATGACAAATTGTAAATAAGGAGAAAATTAAGATATAGATTATGGAGTAAAGAAATTATGAATTTTTAATACGGAGTAAAGAAAATATGAGTTTTTAATACTTAAAGATTAGGAAATTCCTATTATAAATTTGGCCTTGAAAATATTAGTAGCGGATATTCAATACATTCTTGTGGATTAGGGAATTCCCGTCTTTAGTATTTTTTGAAACTATTTAGCGGGTAGGTACTTGTATTATGCATATTGTTCTACCATATTCATGGTAATTCATTGCAAGCAAAATGTGTGACCATCATCTCAACATACAAATGAAATACGCAGCACGCAGTGTTGCGCGGTGTTGCGCAGTCGAACCGCACAAATATTTACGAACATTTTGTGAAAAGGAATGCAGGAAAACTAGACTCGAGTTGCTGGACTCTTTTTGACCGTGTGAATGCCCAGAGCGACACCAAAAGAAAATTTGAAAAAGATCAGACTCTTTTGCATCCCTGTCTGAAACGGCACTAAGCAAACATTGAAGCGTAATGACGTCACGGATAAACGAAGAACTGTGGAAGGACTTCTTTGAAATTTATCTAAGCGTTCTGGATGGCTGGATTATAAATTTTTAAAAAAATCATATAATATAAAATAAAAAAAAAATTATAACAAAGAAACAATACAAGTCATAATAAAATATCATGGTTTTATGATGAACGTTTTAAATTAAATTAGCAAATAAAATTTAGTTGCACGTTGATCATAAATATTTGTGTCGTTCCCTGAAATTTCGTTTCGCACTGCTTTTGTTAGCTATTTTTAGCGGGTTTATTTCTGGCATCCCGCCTTTTTTGACATCAGCTGTTCGAAATTCCCTGATTTTTATAATCAGCACTGATTTTAATAATCAGGGAAAGAGAATAACAGAAAAATCAGCGAAAATGAGAGAGTCTCGCTTCATGTCATCCTTGTCATTTCATTATTGATGTTGCTTCGTTCACAAATAACAGAGAAATAAAGTATGATTGCATGTTCGACCGTTTAAACGAAAACCAGTTTTTTTTGCATCATACCATGTTTGCATACAAAAATGACCGTGTAAAGGCCGCTTATGTTTCCATTAAATATACTTTTGTTATCAGTCATGAGATATTTAGCATTTGGGTAATCTTGTGTGAGTATTTCTTCTATTGATTCATGGCAATCTATCTTTGTATTTAGTTTTCGTAAATAACAATATTTGGAGTACCTATCTATTGAGCTAAGATACAGCATATTGTTTATATGAAATATGTCCATTTGTATATATTCTCCTACTCGAGTTGGTATTGGAGTTTTTCCTATAGGTTGTTTATTTGGTTTTCTTTCGTATTTGTGCTGTAGACATATTTCACAGCCTACGACTAGTTTACGACACATTTCTTTAATATTGGGCCAGTAATGGGACAACAATATTTCTTGCTTATTATTTTTGTAGTTCCTGTAAGCACGTTGATGTGTTTGTGTGAAGATTTCTCTTTGTTCGTTTATGGAAGTTACGACATTTAACTTATTTTGGGCTAGCACCAGGTTACAGTTTGGGAAGGCGGAGATAATTTCTTCTTTTAAGTGAAATAGTATTTCCTCATCTATCTTCATCGCATTAGTAACTTTTGGATTAACTACATCTTTAAGTTTAGATAGTAAATCCGGGGTATCTTTAAAAAATATTGTGTGTCTAAATTGCCCGGGAAATATTGTTTGATTGAGGACTTCATTCCTTTCATTATCTTGTAAAATAATGATTTGATTTTTGAAAGAGTTAAGTGGTTGTTTAACTTTTTTCATAGTTTCGACATTGGAACTATGTAGTGAGTGATCGGAACAATTTGTTGTATTGTTGATTTGCTGACGCGAAAGCGCATCTGCAACGACATTCTGGTGTCCAGGTTTATAGACTAACTTAGCATCATATTCTTCGATTAAATTTTTCCACCTTTTCAATTTTGTATTTGGGTTTTTCTCGGAAATAGAAAATATTAAGGATTGATGATCAGTGTAGATTGTTATATCTGCCACGCCATATAAATAATTCCTAAGTTTTTGTAAAGACCATACAATTGCTAATGATTCCTTCTCATTAATGTGCGTGAAATAAATGCAATTTGTTGACGATTTTGTGCTAAAACTGCACCAATGGCAACATTGCTTGCATCTGTTGTTAAACTAAAAGGTTTAGAGAAATCTGGTTGGAAAAGTTCAACCTGTTCTTGTAATGCATTTTTTATTTTTTCTAAAGCTTCTACAGTTGCTGTGTCTAAATTCACAAGTATCTTATTACTTTGGTTCTTTTTTATCATACCTAATTCTCCTCTTAAATGAATAGTTAATGGTTTAGTGATTTTTGCAAAGTCTTTAATAAATTTTCTGTAATAACTAGCAAGTCCTAGAAAAGATCTCAATTCTTTTAAATTTGTTGGTTGTGGGTAATTTTTTATTGTTTAAATTTTTTTTGGATCAACTGTTATCCTATTATGTTTTATAATATGTCCAAGGTATTCGACTGTATCTTGGAAAAAATGTGACTTTTCGTCAGAAATTTTCATATTTGCATTATGTAAAGCGTTGATTATAATCCGAAGGTATTCCATATGTTCTTCTGCAGTAGATGAATAAATTAACACATCATCAATATAAACATATGCGAACTTTCCAATGTATTCTCTTAGTATGTCGTCAATGCATCGTTGAAAGATTGAGGGTGCATTTTTTAATCCGAATGGCATTCTTATAAATTCATACTTCGCGCCGTTGACAGAGAATGCTGTTTTTTCTCGAAAATCTTTGCTTTTCCAAGGTTTTGTATTGTCATATTAATATCTGGAATTGGATATCTGTCAGTAATCGTATGGGAATTTATTTTTTGGAAATCAACAACAATTCTTCGCTTGGGTTTCCCTTAGTCATCGGTACCCTTTTTTGGAACAGTCCATATAGGTGAATTATATGGGCTTTTGCTTGGTTGTATTATACCGTCATTTAAAAGTTTCTCAATTTCTTTCTTGACAAAGTCGTGATCGGACATGGGATATGGATATTTTTTTGTCCATATGGGGTCTTCTGATTCAGTCTTGATAGTTGCTTGTATTGTGGTTGTAAAGGGCAACTTTCCATTAGTATTATTATTTCTTTTCATTAGTTCTTCTACTTGATCTTTAAGTTTTTCATTATTTATTGTGTAATTAATTTTTGGTTCTACCTCTAAAGTCTTCTTTTTTTTATACTTCAACCTATAGTCAAATAAATTAATTTCTGCCTTCATTTGGCGTAATCCCTGTTCTCCGAGTATAATGTCAAAGTCGTTTAATTCCCTAATTTCGTAAAATGTTAAATGATGTCCGTACATCGTTATTATTTTTTTAGAATTTATGATTGAGTAAACATGTAAGGTTTTGGTTTTAAATGGTTTCAATTTAATAGATATTCCTATATTACAATTTATATTTATGTAATTGTTAGTGGAACCTGTGTCGATTAATAAGGTAACGGGTGTGCCAGTTAGGCCGCATTTTGTTTGTAAGCAGGGCAACCCGTTTACTCGCCTAAAAAAGTACTGCCTGTATCGTATTGTTCTTCGTAATTTGATACAACTACTGACTCTAGATCTTCTCTGTTTAATTTATTTATCCTTTGGAATTTCCTATCTTGCGGAGAAGTCGTATTAGTGTAGTTAGGTGTCCTATCTCTCTTATATGTATTACTATAATTATTATTATAATTGGCACTTACAGCATTATTATTCCTGGTTGTCTGTATGTATTGCCTGGAGTCGTCCACGTCCATAAGTATTGGTGCAGGTTGTGGTTGTAGCTGTTTTACTTGGTGATGTTGATTTCTCTGCATGCTGAAGTTCGGTCTATACTGATTTTGGTACCTCTCTTCTAGATGTGGGTGATTATTTTGGCTATATCGTGCATTGTATCCCTGATGGTTGTTGTTGGATCTCGATGAAGTTGGTTGGTAATTATTCCTCTGTATCCTTACGTTTGATTTGTCCTCCTTTCTTCTCTATGTGGTGGTTGATTCTGGTTTGAATGATGTTGACGTTGGTTTAGAGGTCTGAACTGTGTCTCAAGTTCCTCTCTCACGTTGTCGTGAAAAATGGTGCAGGCTGTCGCGTATGCTGATTCTAGATTTCCTGGGTTATGGCTATACAATGTACCGCTGGTATATTTAGAGTTTAACCCAAGAATGAAAGTTCTTACTGCTTCCTGGTTAGTGTATGTTTTCATTCCCTCGTTATTTTCATCATTGGACATCTCAATTTTTGTTAAGGCTAAGTTAAGGGCCTTAGAAACCTCACTGTGAAACTCTGCAAGAGTTTTTCTACCCTGGGTGATTCTCTTCATTTCGTCGAGAAGCACATATAATGGGCGTTGGTCCGCATACGTATAGTCTAGTCTGTTAATTATTGAATAAAAATTCAATTTGGTGTTGTGGTTCGTCAGAATATTAGCAGCTGGTCCTGTGATTTTTGTTCGTAATATTCCCAGGGCGCTATAATATTTTGGATGATTCTGGAAGATTTTTATAGCTTCCATTTAGGTCCAAACCTGTGATCTCCATGATCTGTACTGCTCTTTAATCCCGTCAAATTTGGGTAGAGATTTGAATAACTCAAGGTCGATATCCTTGGGGTCACTGATATTTAGTTTTACTTCGTCGCATAAAACTAATTCGAGCGGAGCGTTTTGTTGTTCTAGCGAAGCTATTCTCTCCGTGAAGTCAGCTGTTTGTTGCTGCATCTGGTTCATCAACATGGTCATTTGGGCGCTTAGTTGGGCTAGTTGTTGCTCCATTGTAGAGTTATTTATTTTTCTGTGGTCGTCGTAGGATTTCTGCCTTTTTTTATTCTTAAGTCTTCGTAATGTATCCAGTTTTAATTTTTTCCACTTTTTTCTTAATTTTTGGGAGATTTTGGTTTTGTTCAAACGGTTTATGCTGTCTGTTATTTTAAGGTTTGCTTTTACACGTTTATTAATTTGTTATATCTCGCTTTTTCAGAGATTGGTTTTGTTCAAAATGGTTTATGCTGCCTGTTATTTCAAGGTCTGCTTTTACGCGTTATGAATTTGTTATATCTCACTTTTTCAGAGATTTATGCTTTTCTTCAAAGCCGTGGAATTTTTTATTATCCTTTAGTTTGAGGATATTTGGCTGCAGTCAAGAGTTAGACCGGCTTGAGCCCCCAGTTATTATCGTTTTTTACGATATGAGAAAAAAGAAATATGTTTTCACTACGCCGAAGTGCGTGTTCTTTATTCATAATCTTTAGACTAACTAGTTTACATAAATCTTAGTGCTACTTATACTATTGACAGAGAACGTATATCATAGAGAAGGTTCATGGTGTGCCGATTGTCAAAATGTTCCTCTTGACGGAGGGTTACTCGCCAACATTAGTGCATTTCACCACAAACAAATTATAAGCTGATTTCACCAGAATTTTACCCCTGCGGAGCGCAAAATAGCAGAATTGAGCATTTTGAATGTTAAATGAGAAAAATAATGCTAAATTCAATGTTAAGAAATGTACGCTTACAAATTCGTATATTTACAATGCGCAAACGACTTTGCATATAATTTTAAGATATTCTGCATATACAGGGCGGCTCACGAATCGTGCTACAAAAATTAACCGTATTAAGTTTCTTTTTTATCAATTTTTGTTGTATTGTATAGAAAATTTTAATTTTATTTTATACAATTAATTATTCCTCCATGCTTGGCCACGCATATGCGACACCTAATTAGCAAATTAATGCGGGCTGGAGGGTTCAAGTCGGGATTGCCTCAAATATCTTTTTAATGGACTGCTTCAGTTCAATTAGATTTCTGGGTTTGATTTTGTACTCCTCTTGCTTGACATAACCCCATAAGAAAAGACCAAGTGCCGTTTCAGACAGGGATGCAAAAGAGTCTGATGTTTTTCAAATTTTCTTTTGGTGTCGCTCTGGGCATTCACACGGTCAAAAAGAGTCCAGCAACTCGAGTCTAGTTTTTCTGCATTCCTTTTCACAAAATGTTCGTAAATATTTGTGCGGTTCGACTGCGCAACACCGCGCAACACTGCGTGCTGCGTATTTCATTTGTATGTTGAGATGATGGTCACACATTTTGCTTGCAATGAATTACCATGAATATGGTAGAACAATATGCATAATACAAGTACCTACCCGCTAAATAGTTTCAAAAAAATACTAAAGACGGGAATTCCCTAATCCACAAGAATGTATTGAATATCCGCTACTAATATTTTCAAGGCCAAATTTATAATAGGAATTTCCTAATCTTTAAGTATTAAAAACTCATAATTTCTTTACTCCGTATTAAAAATTCATAATTTCTTTACTCCATAATCTATATCTTAATTTTCTCCTTATTTACAATTTGTCATAATATTTCTATTATTCTATGCATACGTATTTGCATATTACATACAAAAATAGATAACAGAACTCAAATTTGCGATCGAATTCATTTGGAACCGAGCGCTCTTGAAACCATTCAAAGGATTTGAAAGTGAAAAGGAATGCTGAAAAGGGTAGCAGCGAGCTGTTACGAACAAGAACACAAAGCGTGCCACCCGAACACGAGTGGCACGGTCCCTTCGTCTTTCCTCGTCGTCCCCTCACCCACAATAAACTGGTATGAGACTCTTTTGCGTCCCAATGTGAAACGGCACCAAGCGGTCGCAAATATTCTTATACATATATATGTAAGTATATGTATAATTATGTGTGCATGTAAACAAATATGAAAGTACCCATTATAATTGTTAATTTGTTTATATGCAACGTATGTGTGTAAATATGTACATTCATTGTTTCATGGGAAATCTCCGTTGCCACGGACAACCAATGGCCGAAGCTCACGTTTTTTGTTTTCTTGTCAAAGAGTCACTGTGTCGAAGGACTGACGCGACGACAAAGCGTCACAACATTGTGTTGTTGGTAGAAAATCCGAGCTGTGCCGAAAAAATATTAACGAACGGCCGCCGATTGTCACCGCTTCCCTTGCCGCTCTAACAGCTTTGCCCACAAATCATCGTAAATATGTATGTTTATATATGAGCATGCATACATATTGACGCAGATTTTTATGAGACACGGAAAAATATTTTAAAATTGTAAAATATTTTAAATCGACAAAAGCTTTGTTGCCAGTTTTGTCAATTTTTTCTGTGTTTTGTGGGCGTGCGTGGTTGCAACTTTTCCCTTCCAGAGGGAATATCAGAAATTTGTTCAATTTATGATTTTTAGCTTTTGCCATCGTCGTGAAAGGACGCTTGTTGACAAAAGCATGCTCGGGGAGATGTGAGGGTATCTGTTTTTATGAATGAAGCGAGGTTGCTTGTTAAAAGTACGCTTGCGTTCATGAATGAAAATGTTGTTGTTGAATATTTTACTATAAACTTGTGACCATTGTTGTTTTTGTAGAACAATGTTTGTAGTTTTTGCGGGTGACATATTAACATGTGTACGCATATACATATGTATGTATGTTGGTTTGTGTATGCATTATTTGTTCGGCAATTTTATGTATAAATACATATATGCGTGTACATATAAATCAATGCGCGCACATATAGTGTATTGATAAGTGATAAAATTATGATTTGAATTTCTGAATCCGCACATTCAAATGTGCTTGTGCAGATATACATATGATTATATATAAGATTAATATGATAAAAGATGTACATATGTACATATACATATATTGTAATAAATTTAATCTCTATTAAGAAAATACATATATTATGTAAAAACTAAATAAAATCATTAAATTCCCAAATTGACTATATACATATAGTATTTTTAAAATTACATAATTTAATTAGAATGTTATCAGTTTTGCATGTTTTCATAAAAATTCGCAAAATGATATTCATATCAATAAATAAGATAGCATATAAGCATATAAAAATATAAACCAAAAGAGTAACATGCGGCTGTAAAATCAACGCAAGTCCTGAGCATAATTTTTATTCAATGCTCAGCTCTGTTCACTCGCCAGTGTTAAAATTTCTCCTTCCGAGCCGACTGTGGTGAAACACTCTCATCGCATTTTGTTAGGTTTTGACAATTCACACGCTGGTCCGTAGTTGGACCTTCTCTATATTTTACGTTCTCTGGTACTACTTATGGTATAATTTTTTCGTTAATTTTATAATTTAATGAAATTAAATGGACAGTTTTTCTTAAAAATAATGTGGTTTATCGCTGCATATGAATGAATTTGGTCTTGACCTTTGTTTAAACCTTATAACCTTAATATACTGATTTCCGCTCCTTTCGTACAACAGCAACCTCATATACCCCACATATAAAATCTAACCCCTTTGGTTCAGTTTATATCACATATACCATGTTTGAGTTAAATAGCTTCTTTTTGTTAAAGTTAACATTTCGGAGAAAAAATATTATCTATCTAAAATAGTAAATCTATGATCAATAACATAAGTTAATAAGATAAAAAATAATAATCGAATAATAAATGTTGAATTCTTTCGCATCATTTTTATACTTTCGCAACATGTTGCAACAGAGCATCACCTAAAACTAATCGAGATATATATAGATTTCAGTATATTTTCTCAGCCATTCTTTCATGTTGAACTTATAACAAAATATACCAGACAACAATGTAAAAATGTGTCTTAGAGCGCTGGACTTTGTATAGAGCAAAAATTCCTTTCTAGAAAAAATCGCGTGAGATAAATATTAGTAGTGTAGTATCAAAAGGGCTAAAAATCCTTACTTGAATGTATACTTTGAATGTATGTATACTTTGAATGTGGTAATAGATAAACTGCGACCCCATCGGTTAAAATGCTATTATCTATTATTTCAGTTTTGCGACACAATTTAATATGAAGATCATCAGGTGAACTGTAAACTCAAGAAAATTACATTTAAGTACTTTTTACGATTTACCCAGCGCCGTTGGTAGCTTATGAAAGTTTTAGATATTAAGACAGAAAGAAGAAAATATACATACCTGCTCTACATATGTGTGTACCATACTTAATTATATGTAAGTTATTGTTAATTTAGCCTTCATAAGCAGACCTTTAAAAAAAGGTGCCATACCCGTTTTAAAAAGCGTTAGACAAAAGCAATTTACGGAGGTGTTTTCCGAGCACTTAGTAGTTTCTAAAATATTGTAACGGATTTCTCGATAAATCGTCTACCTGTAACTCACTCTTGAGTTCGATCACTGGATTGTTAAATAAAAGTTCCAATTTAATGGCTACACACTTATCTTTATTTCTTATTCTAACAACTTAACACTTATTGCTCGTTATTCGAGCTTACAACTTCTTGCTTATAGCTTAATTGCTCTTATCACGACAATACTCTAACTAGAACTGTGTTTGCTGCACAGTCCGGCAGCTCTTATATAGTAAATCTGTAACAAAACATTGCTTCTAGAACATTCTGGCAACTACGAATTCGCTAACTAGTTGCTTCTGGCAGTTTATCGTTGATTCGATTTTGTTCTATCATCCGTGTTCGTCACAATATAAATATAACTAAATAATCTGTTTTATTATGTTAGTGAATATCTATGTAGTATATAGGTATATAAAAGTACGTAAGCTGTATGTACAAAAATATACCATAATAGAATTATTATATTCTGTAGCAACATGTTGCAAGAGTATAATAAATATCAGTACATTGTGTTTGTAGTTTCAGTTACACTAGATTTCTTGACCAGCAAAGTGCTGTATTCAAACTAATTTCAGTATATTAGTTATATAGTGTTTAAACTATTGTTATATATAGTGGCAAGCAAAACCGTATTATATACAGTGGCGAGCTAACACATATACATATGTGCACCAGTATACCATAGTACCTATACACCGAACAGGAAAGGTGTGCGAGGAGCAAGGATTCAATTACAGTGAAAGAGAGGATCCAACTTTTTAGACCCGGACGGACGGAATTATATAAGTATTATATATAAGTATTTTATATATTAAGCCATTTATTATTTATTAATTATGCCTAGATTAAGTAGTAAGTCGTCTTCAGAATAGAAGACGTATGAGAGTTCTTCGTGCAAACTCTTTATATAGAGATAGTGAGCAGTCACAAGATACTGCAAGTCACGTTAATCGTAGATTAGATTCCGATGTACGTTTGTCCGAACAAATTATCAATACAAATCAACATACAACCAGGCGAGGTACAGCCTTTTGAACAAAATTTAAATACTGTTCAACATAGGGCAAGACGTCTAAATCCGCAAATCCTCTCTGAAGAGCAAATAAGAAATACTCGAGATCATAGATCTCGGCGCGAAGACCTTGAGGTTCGATCTGTTGAGCAAGTTGTAAATACTGTTCAACATCGAACAAGGCGGCAAGATCCACAAATTCGCTCTGAAGAGCAAATAAGAAATACTCGAGGCCATAGAGCTCGGCGCGAAGACCCCGAGGTTCGATCTGTTGAGCAATTGAGAAATACTGTTCAACAATGAGAAATACTGTTCAAGATCCACAAATTCGCTCTGAAGAGCAAATAAGAAATACTCGAGGTCGTAGGTCTCGTCGAGAAAGAAGAAGAGAGGGAAAACAATAATTTACCAGAAAGTGGGGTTATCATGCCTCTTAAAGACAATAGCGGTTTTATTTAGAAACGTTCCAAACCTTGTATTATTCGGTATAGAAGGTTTAACATAGATTTGGCCAGAGTTGAGTATTTCCGCGAAATGGTGATGCTTTACTATCCATGACGGAATGAACAGCAAGATCTCATTGTAAACGATAATGAGCAGACTTGCATAACACATCGTATTCTAATTGAGGAAAATCAAAGAAAATATGATGCTTTTCAGCAAAGAGAACTTGAAAATGTTCTAGAAAGTCTTTATATTGAAATAGACTTAGAGGAAGATAAAAATGAGAATATTTTGGAAAGCGTTAAACTTTTAAAAACTTCTGAAACGCAGGGACTGCCCTATGAATTGACAATAAAAACATCCGCCAAATATATGATTACAGTGAATATAAACACGCATGATGGCTTGGTTAATGGGGCAGCTGGACAACTTATACATATTTATTTCCAATGTTCCTTTCTGAATAAATCTGTTCACAATTTGCGTAGGAGCACACACCAGCGATCCAACACTAACACTCGATTCAATATAAAATAAACGCAAATGGCTCGGTAAATCAATAATTTTAGTTTATTCCGCATTTACTAACAATATATTTTACATAAACGAAATTAAATATATAATATAATAATTGATGGAATCCAACGCAATGAGGGTCGTCTTGAATTGATGCGCGCAGGAACTGGTGTCCGAACGAATTATTTTAGCGAAGGTATGTGTGGCGCTCAGGCCTGTTGACGATAAGCGAAAGATGATGTGGGGGCGATGATCCCGTCCCTTTTGTTAGATGTACAGGTGCCGTGTTATGGTGTGTTTTCATCGAGTGGTGAGAACCTGTGATTCTTCTCTGGTGTGGTGTGTTGCATTATGGCGCGCCAGTTGTTACCGGAGAGAGTGGTGGTACTAAGGCTTAGCTCATTTAAACACTTTCCAACAATTCTGTGGATTAAATTTTTGGAACCTTTTGTTAGTTTGATAGCACGATCAAAAAAACCTCATCCTCTAGAAAGTTCTTGGACACCAATTAAAAAAGTTTTAAAATCTTTTCAATATAAAAGAAATGAACAAATTTCAATTGAAAGAAAACAGTTTCCAGTTGTCCCGGCTGAGGGAATAACTATTCATAAAAATCAGGGTGTCACATATAATAAAGTTGTAGTTCATACTCGATCCAAAATATCTAGAGCTTCAATATATGTCGCTTGCAGTCGAGCTACTACTGTAGAAGGTCTATTCATCATAGGAAATTTTTTTCCTCCTAACAAATTTTCTGAATATAATTCTGTATTTAAGGAACTGAGGGAATTGAACGCAAATAAAGCTCTGACAACAAGTTTCAGTTTTATGAATCCCCGAACATCAGGACATCAAATTTTATTCCTTAATGTTCAGAGTCTTCATGCTCACATTAATGATATAAAAAGCGACTGTTTGATGCTATCTTCAGATATTTTATGTTTTGTAGAAACTTGGAGTTATCCGTGCGAAAATTTTGATATACCAGTATTTACTCCAATTAATGCGCTGAGGATAGATAGCATGAAAACAAGCAACAGAAATAAACGGGGCATTATAATATATGCAAAGCATAGTATGCTAGCTCTATAGAACCAAAGGCTGTAAAAAAAATTTATTCAGGCGTTTTTTAAATGTTTCAGTATTAATATTCTCTGTCAGATATTTAATTGTAGAACTTCAGGAAGTCCTTACTTCTGAGTTATGCAATCAAAATGTGCTAATTGTTGGAGATTTTAACATTTGTTTAATGTCTACAGGGACTGCAATAAGAAATCTGCTCCAAGAAAAAAACTTTAATTCCCTGCTTGGTGCAGAATATTCAACTACACCTGCCGATACACAAATTGATTGGGCATTTTCAAACATGGATCCTTCCCGTGTAAATACAATTACTTTTGAGACAGTACACAGCTATCATGACAGTATTTGTGTCTCTATTTCCAACTAAAGTTTTCAGACTTATTGCAATAGTTCTTCATTTTTTTTTTCAAACATATATTAAGAAATGGTATAGCAATTTTGACAGTAGTTTTTAAGACAATTTTAAGAAAAAGATGTAAATAATCTAATTAAAAAAATTTAAATTATATGTATAATTTGTTATTATATAAGACATTATTGTATAAATATATGATAGAAATTAAATAGTATGAGGAGAAAAGAATTATAATTTGGATATATGTACAAGAATCTATATAACAATTTATGTTTAATATATAATGATATAAAATTAATATAATAATATAATTTTTAAATTTGTTAATATTTATTATTTTTAAGCTAAACATGTATAATAATATCGATAAAATAAATAAAAAATGTTATTCATTGTCAAAAAACGATTTATTCTATATAAAATAAATTATAAGCGTATACAACAAAACACAAGAACGATTGCTCTAATTATTAAAATATATAAAGAAATCTCAAACGAGTATACCATTTGACTATGCGAGAGTATAAAATGTTCGGGTGCATCCGAACTTAGCCTTTCCTTACTTTTTATACTCTCGAAACCTGTTGGTATAGAGTATAATAGTTTTGTTCACCTAACGGTTGTTTGTATCACCTAAAACTAATCGGGTTAGATATAGGATTATACCTATATAATATATATAAATGATCAGGATGAAGAGAAGAGTTGAAATCCGGGTGACTGTCTGTCCGTCTGTCCGTCAGTGCAAGCTGTAACTTGAGTAAAAATTGAGAGATTTTTATGAAACTTGGTACACATGTTTCTTGATACCGTAAGACGGTTGGTGTTGCAGATGGGCGTAATCGGACCACTGCCACGCTCATATAACGCAAAAACAAAACCAAATAAATTGTTATAACTAAGCTCCACAACAAGATACAAGACTCTTATTTGGTATACAGTATCACATTAAGGAAGGGCATCTGCAGTTAAAAATATTTTAAAAGGGGGCGTGGTCCCGCCTCTAACAGGTTTAATGTGCATATCTCCTATACCACTGAAGCCATAATAACAAAATTCACTGGAAGCAAATGTTTTTAGCATCTCTATCGACGGTGCGAAAATGGGTGAAATCGGGTGACAAAACCGCCCACTCACTATATAACGGTACTATTAAAAACTACTAAAATCGCGATAAATCAAGCACTAAACAAGCCAGAGACATTAAATTTTTATCTCTGGGATGGTATGAGATGAATTAAAAATTAGTCAGTGGGTGTGGCACCGCCCACTTTTAGGTGAAAACACATATCTTGGGATCTGCTTAACCGATTTCAACCAAATTCGGTACATAATATTCTTCTCATATTTCTATATTATAGTACGAAAATGGGCGAAGTCGGTTTTCTTTTGCACTCGAATCGACAGTTTTGTTTATTTACCGCACCACTCAGATAAAAATGAGCTTCATCGGAGAAGATGATTTTCCTAAAAAAATCGTTATCGTTTTCAAGTTGTTTAAAGACAAAATCAGAAAATTTACGAAGATTGCGGTGGTCGAATGGATTCAGTTCTTGAATGAGAACTATTTTATATAAGTGCGAGCCTAAATCCTTTCTCAAAATTCGCTAGGTTGTGGTTTGTGACAGTCCTAATTCTTGAGGACGCCTTGGAATCGAAAAATTGCGGTCTTCAGCACACCTTGCCTTGTTGAAATACCAAAATTATCCACAAAATTGCGCTAATGCCGGCTTCCTGGTTACCGATAAGTTATTAGTAATGAGTGGATAAGTTATCGGATAGATTACTTTTGTTCTAGCCTCGGGAAAAAAGTAGCTATTTCTCCTCTTTCACTGCACGTCGGTGTGATCATCTTACTCGCCCTCTCTCATTGCTTTTGCGCAAATGCTTTATATATTTTACTGCTCTACTTTGCCAATTAATTTGGAAAACTATCTGTTACTCTTTGGTGAACAGTGTTCTTTTCATTAGCTATTTGTTTAGTTAGCCATCTGTTACTGAAAATAGTTGGTTTGGTTATTGCTATGGTTAGAACTGGTTCATAGATTATTTGTTTGGTTATCCATTGGTTACAGAAACCTCGTTGATCGGTTACCTCGACCGCTTCAAAGGGTTATTGGTTTGGTTATTCATTGGTTACCACTGCCTAACGTATCGGTAAAACAATTGAAATTCTCATAAATTTTTTTTTTTATAATTTATATGTTTATACATTATGGTTCTATTTTAACAAACCTTTAGTAATTTAATGGTATATATTAAAGTTAACAATAAAAGTTACATTACATGTATGCTAATTAAACAATAATAATTAATTAATTTAATTCTTAATACTAATAGGTAACCTAAATTTTATAATTTAAAAACTAAAATGGTGATTTTGAAGTCCAGCTTGAGAATCTTCCATCGAAATTTGCAAATATGTATCTAAAATGAATAAAAAATATTTAAAATTATTTTCTTTTGTATTTTTTTAAGTAAAGTATCTACATTAGATTTTAAAAATAAATGCATGCGAGTTTGTGTACAAACAAACTCATATAAAAAGGGCTACAATATTTAATATGTTACATAACATAGATATGTTATCTACGCTGGTTACCTTGTCTGCACGTTAAGAAATATCAAAAATAGTACTGAAATTTTAACATTGTTTACTTTCCGTAACATTTTGTTTGGTTACCTTAACATTGTTTTGGTAAGAAAACAAACGATTAACATGGGCTACTTATGTTTAACAAAAAAAATGTTAAATTTTCAGCTGATGACATTTTCTAACCAAACAAAAGTTTTTAGGGTAATATGAAGAATTCTCTCACTTTCAATTTTATGCTAAAGTGAACCAGAAGAAACAATTTTAAATAAAAATTCCAATAATTAAAGTATATTCAACATAGAAATATACAATATTGGCCTCTTATGATTAAATTATTCATACTTATATAGTACTATAATGCCGATATATGACCTCTATTATATATAACATCTAAAATAGTTATATAGTTTAATTACTCGTATTCAGTAAGCTGTCTTTACCTCACAGGCCAAAGGACGATAGTTTATGTACAAGCCGTAGAACTTCGGCACATCATTCATTTCTTTCTCAACCGATTTAGGCACAGCCTCTGAGAACAACTTTTTAGAAAAAAACCGTGTGTGCCTTACGCTTTTTTAGTACATGCTAAGGTTTTGCCCATCTCTGGTTATTATATATGTTAAAAGTTCCATATTTCTCATCACGTTTCGAGCAAAATACTGCAATATTGCCAACAGCGTCTCAGCTGAGCATCATCAACATAGTATCAACACTGTAGAAAGAGTGGAAAACCTTTTTGTGGTAGCTTTCTGGGGGGTAGCAACGCAGTGCTATATGTTGAGGTAGTAAATACTTGGCAAATTTTATTTATTAAATAACAAAAAACTATAACTTCTATTGCTTATTACCATGGGAACTTATTTTTTAATGCTATATTTTATTAATTGATGATTTTAACGTCATAGTGTGTCATATTTTGTCCATAAAAATTGATTTACTGATAATCAGATATATTCTGTAAGTAGTGAGTTCTTGTGAATAAAATGCAGCCCTTATGCTAGGTTTCTCGGTGGTCAATTGTCTAATGGCTCTTTTTGTTTAAATCTGAATGACAGAAAACATAAAAGGTTTTGATTTCGTTTATCAATCTTTTTTTTATACTCTCGCAACCTGTTGCTACAGGGTATAATAGTTTTGTTCACCTAACGGTTGTTTGTATCACCTAAAACTAATCGAGGTAGATATAGGGTTATATATATATAAATGATCAGGATGAAGAGACGAGTTGAAATCCGGGTGACTGTCTGTCCGTCCGTCCGTCCGTCCGTGCAAGCTCTAACTTGAGTAAAAATTGAGATATCTTTATGAAACTTGGTAGACATGTTCCTTGGTACCGTAAGATGGTTGGTATTGCAGATGGGCGTAATCGGACCACTGCCACGCCCACAAAACGCCATTAATCAAAAACAAATAACTTGCCATAACTAAGCTCCGCAATAAGATACAAGACTGTTATTTGGTATACAGGATCACATTAGGGAGGGGCATCTGCAGTTAAAACTTTTTTTAAAAAGTGGGCGTGGTCCCGCCTCTAATAGGTTTAATGTGCATATCTCCTAAACCGCTTATGCTATAATAACAAAATTCACTAGAAGCAAATGTTTTTAGCACTTCTATTGACGGTGTGAAAATAGTTGAAATCGAGTGGCAACTCCGCCCACTCCCCATATAACGGTACTGTTAAAAACTACTAAAAGCGCGATAAATCAAGCACTAAACACGCCAGAGACATTAAATTTTATCTCTGAGATGGTATAAGATGACTTTATAACCGCGTTCAAAATTAGACAGTGGGCGTGGCACAGCCCACTTTTAGGTGAAAACCCATATCTTGAGATCTGCTCAACCGATTTCAACCAAATTCGGTGCATAACGTTCTTCTCATGTTTCTATGTCATAGTGCGAAAATGGGCGAAATCGGACTACAACCACGTCTATTTCCCATATAACACCATTTTCAATTCCATCTGATTCTTTCACTTTCCAATATGCATATCAAGCAACAATGATTATATCGGGGTAAAACCTTTCGTGAATAATACGTTTAAAGTATGCCACCTTGTGACCAAAAATTGTCTAAATCGAACCAAGACTGTTCAAGCCCCTAAGTACTATATATGTGGACCCCAGTGCCTATAGTTGACCTTCTACCGAAAATATCAGTCAATCCACAAAGAAATCTCAAACGAGTATACCATTTGACTTTGCGAGAGTATAAAATGTTCGGTTACATCCGAACTTAGCCCTTCCTTACTTGTTTTTAAGTATAATTTTGGTTATATTATTTAAAGTTATTATATTTATATGCAACATCAAATAAATTTCCTCTCTAACTGCTAACCAACTTCTCAATTCTAATCTGTCAAACGAACGCTCAACTCCCAGGAAAGTGTGCAAATACATTAAATAACAAATAATAACCCAAGAGCATTGAACAAGCTAAGAAATTCAAAACAATCTCTTTAATAACATAATAATTTGCATTACAAAGTATTTACTGAAGTGTTGCTCAAAAAAGCTTTACAATTTTTACGTGGCTTAAATGCTAACACGACACCCTTTGTACCACACAAGTAGCAAAAAAAGTGTTACACAACACCCTCAGATTTTTTGGACTTCGGTATATAAAAGTAAATAAACTTAAGGCTTATTACTGTTTCTACCGAGGTATCAAATTAGTAACTGGGTTGCTGTATTGCGCTAATTATTAACAGGGATAATGGGATGCCCAACTCTTTCCAGTGGGTGAGCGCCACAAAATTAGCGTTTTTTTACAACGTTTTCCATTGTAGCCAGAATTTAAATTAAAATACCCTACATTATTTAGATTAAATGTTATTATACATGTACCCGTTAAACATATGCAGAAACTATTTAAACCCTTTTTGTGAAAAAACGTATAGTTTTCGAAATGTTTACGTTTAAAGTTTAAAATTTCAACTATTTAAAGTAGGTATTTTTTCGATTTGAAATGAATTATGCACTTAAATTTTTTACTTTTATATCCACCAACACTTCACTAATTCGTTTGTACACATGTACTTTACATTATACAGTGCAAAAATAGTTTAATTCAATAAATTCTATTAATTCTGACAATAACAAAAGGGTTGCAAAATGTCAAATAACCAGTGATACCTTATCTACCTCAAACAAAACCTAAAAATATAAACTATTAGAGAGCATTGATGTTAAAGATTATGTTATACCCTCTATGATAATGTTACTTTTTCTTGTAGAAGTTCTTTTTGCGTTGGCGGTCAATTATCAAGTGAAGGAAACTAAAAGATTTATTAGTGTCCATCAACAATTATGGTTCCTGTATTTAGGGTATAATCTCTCTTTTTATTTTATTTTCTTCGTTTGCAAAATATATTAGTATGGCAACACTGGTTATTTGACATTTACAACCCTTTTGTTATTGTCAAAATTAATAAAATTGAAGAATGATTTAAATATAGAAATAAAGCAATTTTCGCATCATATAATATAAAAAAATGTCAAAAAACGAATTAGTAAAGTGTTAGTGAATGTAAAAGTGAAAAATATAAGTGTAAAATTAATTTTAAATCGAAAAAATACGTATTTCAACTAGTTGAAACTTTAAACTTTAAACGTAAATATCTTGAAAACTATAAGTTTCTCGCGGCTATATCTATATATATTCTTGATCTGGAGGATCTCCTCTATTCGGCCAATCCCCTTTTTATCCCCGAAAGCCTGGGACGGTAGACTAAAGCCGACCCCTATTAATTTTTGAACTTTCAATAATTAATCAAAAGAATAAATGTATTTGAGCTCAATTAATAAAGGTTTTTTTAAATTTTCAATTGAAAATTAACCCTACTAAGCATTGCATCGCAAAAGATTACATCACATACGTTTCAATTTCGCGTTCTCTTTCATTTTCATTGTGGGATTTCAATCTGGCCGTCCCTCTTTTTTCAATTGCTAAACGTCAGACCTATTGAACTTTGACAGTTGCCTAAGATCAGGAGGTTTTGACGTTTAGCCTTACCTGGTACCTTGTCACGTAAGTATTTGTATTTTTTCTGTTTGCTTTGGCCGTATAATTCCGTTAACTTTTTTACTGGTCGCCCCCGGTTCTGTAAGTGATTCTCTGTGAAGGTAATTCAATTAAATTGTTAAGCCATTTTACATTTCTTTGCCAAAATAATTTTTCGGTATTTTTGGTGCCACCAATTAAATTTAAATTCGCTTTGAAAAACGCAATGAATTTCGCATGACCTAAGTTTTCTCTTTTGGACAAAAAGCTCTTTGCGCAAATTGTTTTTCCAGCAAATAATTTTTTTCCACACCTTTAAATGTATTCACAATATCATGTAATCTCGCCTGGTCATTGACACGATTATTTGTTGGAAGCCCCGTTAAAAAGCAAAGTAAAAAAATAATACAACTGAGAATTTCTTAAAATTTTAAGCTTATTCTTTTGGAATTGGAGACAGTTTTATTGTAGTTTACATTTGACAAGAAGGTTCCAAATATTATGGTGACATTAACCATTTCACAAGGGCTGACATTTATTTAACACTAAGTTTACGGGTCCCGTCAATTTGACGGAATTGAAACTTAGCAATGAAATATCTCCAAAGTTTTTTGATCGATTTCAATCATTTTGCATCATAAATTAATTTATACACACTGATTTGTTACCAAAGCCTTCTACTTTTTGTGGTTCGTATTTGGTATACATACATATCTCTAAGGAGTTCATCAAATTGACGGGTATTCTTATTTCGAAAATAATCCTTATACTTTTTCTTAGTTTGTTACATTGTCTCAAGTAACAAAGTCACTAAATACAATTAGTCACAATTAAGTCAAAAATTAACTAATTGCATTTAGGGACGGACCATTTTCGTATACAGCCAGAGACAGTCACAAAAGTATTTACTAAATAATGTGGTGAAATGAATAGTAAACAATCTGCGATTACTGTAACATATGCTGGTTAGACATGTGTATGTGAACTATATTAGAATGTATATTTAAAGAAATGTATATTAGCTTCGTGCAGGCTCACCCACAGACTCAGCTCCACAAAACCGACCCGACACGTCCGAAGCGAATGGAGGGTTATGGTTTAAGTTGACAGAACAATTAAACATCCAAACTCCCACAAAATGGAGGTCTTTTTAGTGATTATTTACTTTTCTTGTGTGTTTATACGAAATTGTTAATTTAAGCCTTTAGATACTTTATAGTATATTTTCCGATTCATGTAATCGTGAGTTACTAATCCCGTAGAAGTCGACGCTGGTGCAATCATGGTCACGTGTTTGCAATCAATGGCACATGTAAAACCTTATATTCCAAATTTGGTATGAAAACACCTAATTTGCACACATTTTCCCACTTTGACCCACATTTTCCTACTTTGGTAAGGTATCTTAACAAAACCAAGTGAAAGTTTAATCTTTCATATACTATAGTTTGGAGGCGAAAATCGGAATATCGGCTTATTAAATTACCCCAGGTAGGTAATTATAATGATTATCTCTGTTCTAGTGTGCTCTATACCTAATTATATATAACGCAATTTATATACTATCGAGCATACTTGAGTTCACTGCAAAAAATAAATGCCATTAGCTGAGAGAACTTACCCTAGCCCTAATATAGCCGATATAATAATTTCCAGTTGACTTTAACTGTTGATATCCACGTCTCCAGCTGACTTTATTCTTGAGATATGTTTATGTCGCGCATATCTCAATACAGTACATTAGTCAAAATATTTCAATTATAATTATGTAATAGTGTCCGACGGATTATAATAAAAACATTTCCCTGAGTATTTAATGCAGTTAAGGCCTAACACTCATAACTATAGGGGTTCCATTATTGTCTTCGAAGTCAACAGTACTGATATTCCATTGGAACTTATTCGCGACATCTTTTTTCTTCGTCCCATTTTCACAAAGACTGATAATTTTTTTAGTTTATCTCTTATGGACAGAGCTGAATCTTTTATACTTGCCGGTGTTTAATCTATCGCTGACGAGTAAGATAGCAAAAATGATCGACTTCTATTTGCAAGGAACAAAAAGAGAATGAATGGTGTAAAAAAAGAAATGTAATAATTGCGAATAGCTATAAAGCCTTTACGCATCAGATATATTAATGCTTTTTCTAACTCTAAATTTAGGCAAAGGCTTTTTTGAACTGGTTGCCTCATGCATACTGCGCAGATTGTATTACCGAAAACTGTAATACGACTAAAAATAATGAACTAAATGTGGCTGTAAATTTCCAAAACTATCAAAATATTCTTTATAATTTTTGGTTTATAGTATGCTACCCAATAAGTACCAGGACCATCAGCATCATCTAAATTTAGAATTCCACATTCTTGAGATTTCGGTTTATTCGGTAAAAAATTTCGCATAAAAATTCCCCTAAAATGTTTAAGATGTTCACAATATTTCATTATATCTACATCGCTTAACGGTCTCTTGGTTAGCTTTTTTATTGGTTTTTTGGATAGCGTCGTCAATATAAAACATGTCCCTTTTTATATGGCTTTATTAATAAACCCCTCCCCATAGCGATTGATTCCATATATCTATTATGGCGGCTAGCCTCATTCAATTGTTCATTTTGATTCTTGATATCATTCAAAACTTTTGCTATAGCAGATCCACCAGATGCTATACCACCAAATGCACCTAACGCCGTTAAAATAAGTAGAAGTGGTAAAATTCCACCAATCTTTGGGACTGAAATTATTCTCGGTATGTTAATTTTTTTATTTTTAAAGCTAGACTTTATAGCATCCTGAGAAATTTTATAAGCCTCATTAAATGACTGCGGCTTCTTTCTGTTAAGCATGTTGATACCTTTTTTAACTGCTTTCAAAAAAAATGTGTTAGATGTCACTTTTCCTTTTTTCATCTTTTTACGTTTTTTACATTTAGATGTCTTTCTTTTCTTACTTTTAATACCCATTCCAATTTGAGTTTTGCTTTCATGGCATTTGTAACGAACCAAGCGTTTGCTCGTTCTTTGAAATCACTGTCCTTAGATGTAACATGCTGCCAGGCTTTCTCAGATAAAACTTTATCAGCTTAGTGTCTGATATTTATATCTTTTGCTTGGGATTATGCGATATCATGTTTCTTCAGGCTGCATCTAAAGGATGTATACCCTTATCTGCTCTTTCTAACCGTTGTCGAAGTTTTGTTCCAGGACCACAAAATTGATATACGGGTAAATGAATGAATGAATGAATATATTGTAAGCAAAAAGAATTTTTGAAATTTTTTATGTTGCTAACCGAAGTTTGTTTAAAAATCAGGGCTATTAAACGGAGAGCGAAATTAGAGGTAAACTAACTATTTTTATTCAATTCGAAGCAGTATTTTTAGCGGTAGCGGTTGAAATTGTGAATAGTGGTTATGATCCTGATACTGTTACAGCCGAGAATTAAAAATTGTTACAATGTTTTCAATTTAAAAATTAGGGTACTAAAAATAGTTATATAAATAATAGGAAATAATTTAATATTCAAAATCATCGTTGAATCGAGCGACTGATGAAAGCTTGTTGGCGTTGGACAATGGAGCTAATGGCAAGGAAGGCACGTTTGATGAAACAGAATATTTCTCATTTATTCCTGCTAATGGCAATTTTCGCTCTCTGTAAGTACAGGATTCTGCTTCTTTAGAGCTGTAATTTTTACCTTGTATGTTGTCTAGCAATGAACATTTCGTACTATATTCCTCACGAAATATGTTTTTTGTAGTTTTAATAATTTTCTCAGTACCAACCATAGAAATACTTTTTTTAGTTTCGGTTTCATTAATTGTTTTTGAAGTTGATTGAACTGAAAGTTGGAAATATATGCACGAAAGATAAGTAATTTCCTCAGAGTTCGAAGTACTATCAAGTTTTACTTCTTCCAAATGGTGATTTCGATTTTCTTCATGTAATACAAAATCAAGTTCTTTAGTAGGCATACACAACTGATTTTGTTTACTGTTTGTGAGTTTTTCCTCAAATAGATAGTTTCCGTGGGAATATATTTGTACTTCCTTTCTTTTTACGCGTGATGTAGATGTAATGTCACTTGCTTTTGTTGCGTGGGAAAAGCTTTCGTTTGAATGTGACAGGGAAGTCTTATGCATGGAACATATTTCTTGATTCAAAGGTTTCATTTCCAAGTATCCACTTTCTTCATGATTTATTTTTTTGAGCGAAAATGTTTGTAACATTTCACTAACAGGTTTTGATGTCTGATAACCCTTTACTTCGTTTAACGATACATCAGAACACTTTCCACTGCCAGGTATAGCTTTTCCATTTGTTTTATGGATAGAACTTTTCGAAAAATCAATTTCCATTAGATCACTCATACAATCCCAATTTATAACCGGTATCGTCAGCCCCAAAATTTATTTTTGTGTGTACACATTTAGTTTACAATTCTATGTGCATC
This sequence comes from Bactrocera oleae, assembly GCF_042242935.1. Classification (NCBI taxonomy): domain Eukaryota; kingdom Metazoa; phylum Arthropoda; class Insecta; order Diptera; family Tephritidae; genus Bactrocera; species Bactrocera oleae. Next base: position 56,669,744 of record NC_091537.1, on the reverse strand, counting down.
GTAAGAACATATTTATGTATGTATTTTTGTAAACACTGTAAATTATGTGTTTCGTTCGCACTGAGGTTTTCATATTCAGTATCAGTAGGTTATGGTGCGATTTTTACCATTATTAGCATGGAGGTGCTATACCATGGAGGCACTACCTGTGTGAGTCTTATTCCGATATCTTCATTCAAGTTAAAAAATAAAAGTAAAATTGTGTTATAATATAGGAAATATATAATTTTCTACTGTAAAATAAAGTGTTTAAAGTAATGATATGTACCAAGTTTGATTATAATTTGTCGTGTTGTTGATGAGATATAATTTCGTCGAAAAATAGGCGGTGGCACACCTAAATTGCCAATCCCGAAAGAACGAAAAAATCCGAAAAAAATTCAAGTAAAACAAGTAAGGAAGGGCTAAGTAGGGAAGTAACCGAACATTTTATACTCTTGCAATGTCAAATGGTATACTCGTTTTAGATTTCTTTGTGGATCTTGCCGCCTTGTTTTCGGTAAAAAGTCAACTATAGGCACTGGGGTCCACATATGCAGTACCTAGGGGCGTGAACAGTTTTGGTTCAATTTAAATAATTTTTGGTCACAAGGTGGCATACTTTAAACGTATTATTCACGCAAAGTTTTACGCCGATATTATCATTGTTGCTTGATTTGCATACTGGAAAGGGAAAAAATCAGATGGAATTTAAAATTATGTTATATGGGAAGTAGGCGTGGTTGTAATCCGATTTCGCCCATTTTCGTACTATAACATAGAAATATGAGAAGAATATTACGTATCGAATTTGGTTGAAATCGGTTAAGCAGATCCCAAGATATGGATTTTCACCTAAAAGTGGGCGGAGCCACGTCCACTATCTAATTTTGAACGTGGTCCCTATAAAATCATCTTATGCCATCCCAGAGATCAAATTTAATGTTGTTTAGTGCTTAATTTATCGCGCATTTAGTAGTTTTTAACAGTACCATTATATGAGGAGTGGGCGGGGTTGTCACCCAATTGTCACACCGTCGATAGAGATGCTAAAAACATTTGCTCCCAGTGAATTTTGTTATTATAGCTTCAGTGGTATAGGAGATACCAAGTTTCATAAAGATATCTCAATTTTTACTCAAGTTACAGCTTGCACCGACGGACGGAGGGACAGACAGTCACTCAAAATCAACTCGTCTCTTTATCATGATCATTTATATACACATAACCCTATATCTAACTCGATTAGTTTTAGGTGATACACACAACCGTTAGATGAACAAAACTATTATACTCTGTAGCAACAAGTGGCGAGAGTATAAAAATAGGGGTTCGTTCCGCGTGGCCGCAGGTGAATCTGAACAAAGTCAAGTGAACATATGTTTTAGATAAACTGTAGTTTTTTGAAGAAATTGGGTAAAATCCGTCCATGAATTACCTCAGCTGCGTATATCTATGGTTTAAAAATTTTCGTTATTCTAATTGACTTAATGCCGAATGTATTTGTTAATGTGCGAGATACCTGAAAAAATTGGGTTCATGCAAGTTATATCGGTAAAGATTTTATATTTTAGTGAAATTAAATGGACTTGTTTTCATAACAACAATGTGGTTTACTCTCTGGCAGACTTTTCTATTATATACCCTATACTATTAAATTTCGTCCGCTTTGGTTGGGTTTATATCAGTTTAAATGCAAGACATCTCAATAAATTAAGTGGTAATATTTCGATTAGTATTATGTTTTTCGTTAGTAAAGATTTATGATGTTGCTGTGCACTTTCCCCCGTTACTAATATGAGGTTATGTTGTATTCAATACTATAGGTAAATATTCGCGATATCATATAAAGTGTTGTAAAGAAGCCTGAGACCTATGTTATATTGCTTATAAACAATTACATATTTTAATGCTTAGTTAACATATTTAATATTTTGTATTTTTAGATCACGTTTGGCAAGTTGTTGTACAAAAGAAAAGCTTGGCAGAAGAAAGAAAAATTATAGGAAGCTATCATGTATGTCTGTCGCCACTTTTATAAAAATTGGTCCGGAAAAATCGTCATCAGGATGTATTAGAGCCACGGATATACATATTCCCTTAAGCACCATCAGAAGGAATATACTTATAATTACGTTTATTACAATTTTATTGAGGTCGGCTTTAGTATACCATCCCACGATTTCAGGGTTAAAAGGGGTATGGTTGGATAGATGAGATTCTCCAAATAAAGAATATTATATATACATACTTATAGTTTTTGAGATATTTGCATTTAAAGTTGAAAAATTTACAAATTTTATCTTACAATTTCTCGATTTATAGCTAATTTTTCTTTTATATTATGCACTTATTATATACTAACAGTTCATTACAATGTTTCTATATATTTATTTTAGATTAATTATTTTAATAGTTGCTTTAAATAAGCATTTTATTTTTACACCGTTTTCGTTATATGCACAATAACAAATGGGTTCCATGTTGACAGATAATAAGTGTTGCCATATCTATTTTATATATAATTATATTTTGCAAAAGAATTAAAATGAATAATAGAGGATTATATCCCAAATACATGAACCAAATTTTTGTTCTTTCCCTTCTCTTAATAAACCATGGACGGACAGCGTGTTTACTTTACAGAACAGACTGTACTACAAGTACTGTACAAGCTTTAACGGCCCCAAAAACAACTGTTACTGAATTTTTCAACCTTTGTTGCAGACAAGGTGTTATTGGTCAATTCGCAAGGACATTAATGTATACTGATGTTCCTAAATTTTTTACGTGGAATAAACAATCAAAAAAATGGGAACCACGGAAACGAGGCATTCCAGTCCCAGGATTCACCGACATATTTATGACAAATACTTTAGGTCGATTATATACAGTTCATCCTAAGCAACGCGAATGTTTATTTTTTGCGTTTGTTATTGGCTAACGTTCCTGGACCAACATCTTTCCGATATTTGCGAAAAGTCAATGGTACTTTATACGACACTTTATTCGATGCGTGTTGTGAGTAACATTTATTGGAGGATGATAACCATTGGGATCTCACACTTGCAAATGCAGCACTGAGCTCATCTTCACAACAAATTCATCAATTATTTTCAATAATATTGACAACGCATTTTCCGTCTGAAGCATCTGCTCTGTGGGACAAATATTATATAAAGACTCAATGAGTGAGGACATTTTACATCGGATTAGAATTACTAATCAAAATCAAAATATTGAATTCTCCGCAGAAATATATAATGAGAGTCATTAATAATGATTGAGGATATTTGTATTCTTATTTCGAATATGCCGCTCATCTATTTTGGCGTCTATACCATTCAAACGTTTAGAGTTTCCAATCCGCTTGGCATATGCTATGACTATAAATAAGTCACAAGGGCAAACAATGAAAATTTGTGGCAATTTGTGTACAGGACAACGTCTGTCGGGTCTGCTAGTATTAAAATAAATATGTATAAACATTGTAGTGAAGTGTTAGTGTACAATAAGTGCATAATATAAAAGAAAAATTAACTATAAATCGAGAAATTGTAAGACAAAATTTGTGAAATTTTTAACTTAAAATGCAAATATCTCGAAAACTATAAGTTTCTGGCGGCTATAATAACCATACCCCTCTTAACCATGAAATCATGGCATGGTCTACTAAAGTTTCCCCTTTTATTATACTAAAATCGATCAAAATAATATACCGCTTATGTACATTAAAAATTATGAAATACATATGTATGTAATGTCCTTCCAAGTCTGTAGGTCCATTTACTAGTAACATAATTTGACTGAGTACGTACATATATAGAAATAAATAGTAGTGCACTATATTTCATCAGTTAAAATTTTTACTTTTCCAAGAGCAAAATATAAAAATAGCATCTTCACAAGACTTGCTGGTATTACAGGTTTTCTATAAAGCGGCATCGGTAGTAGTCTTATATACATAAAGATATACTAGCCCTAGAATTTAATTGAACAATTTATCAAATTGATCTCCGAAAATACGCTGCTCATTAAACACTTTACGACTTTCTTAAATAATATTTACTTTCATACTTTTTTTGTTTGAAATATTTTTAAGGATTTACATTGTCTATTTATGCGATAGTATGACTAAAATTTAGACTAATGTCTCTATTACGGTTTGCAACTCTAATAAGTTGAATTTAAAAACCCTTGAATGTTAAACCCTTTTTTGGTGTTACGAGCTACAAATAATTTTAATTACAATTTTATTGTTGTTGTCAGTTTAAAAAAGTGAAGATTTCACGAATACATCTACAGAACACATATTGAATCACGGCAATACTTTGAGGTATTAGGCGAAATTATTTTTCCATTTCTGCCAAACTTTTCAAAGAACCGTCAGCTGATAGGATAAATAAAATATACTCTTATACAGCCAAAGACTCTGTTGCTAGCACTGTTATATTTTTTATGCAGTATGGTTATTGGTAAACAAGCAAATAATATAAAAAAATTAAATATATACCACATATTTATATAGAAGTCAACAGCAATGACTTACTCAAAGTATTTGATTTTTAAGACACTTCTTCAAGAAAGTTCGTTCCTATACAATAACATATCGTGACATTGTATCGTGATATCGTAAAATTAAAAATTCCGTAATAGCATTTATAATAAAATAACTACTCATATTGAAACAAAATTTGAATTTTTGGTATTACCTCAACTTTGTTCAAAATTGTTAATCAATGTGGCTCTATATTTACGCTAAATTATAAATTAAATGGGCATAGTACTTACATATTTCTAATAGTCTCTTTGTACAATTCTTAGTTTTTAAACTACTTTAACAATTTATATTGCTTTTCAACTATGTTACGGATAAATTTGATGTAGTATTTGACTATAATTTATTACATTTCTATCATTATATTAACCTTTCAAACAATATAGCAAAACTGTACAAGTTCACGGTTATTTACAACTCTGAATTTTGAATATCATTTAATTTCAGATGTGGAGATTCACATTGCCTTTTTTATATGGAAGTTGGACGGCAATGTATTATAGGACCTGGAGAACTGTGGATGGATACAGAAGATCCTTTAGTCGCGAGAGTATGCTTAAAATGATATCAAGGTATTGCTTAACTTTGAATTCCAAAGACTTGACAACAATTGTTAATTGAGCATATTCGATATTAGGTTATTAATATACCAAATTAAGCATTTTTTTTTAGTTTTAACAAGTAGATATAGTTTATGAAAGGTTAACGTAATATGTATTTATTAACGGGACACTTCTTACTTACTATAAAACAAATTGATTGTTACGGTTTGCAACTCCACTCAGTTGAATTGAAGTTAGAGCAACTCCATTTCAGATCAATCAAACTCTTTTTTTTTGGGTATAAGGAACTATTGTACAAGGTGCGTTCCAAAGTAAACAGTAAAAAAGTAACAAAGTAAACTCTAGTGGCGCCATCTATATGTGGACTAGTGCGTTAGAATCTGCTATCCTTTATCGACATCCAGTAAAAACATTTCATCTATTGGAAGTGAAGTTATTGCGTTTTAAGTGTCAGCATGTTTTTGTCATCGGTGCGAAAATGAGCTTCAAAGAGCCAACATTAAATTTTGTTTTCAAATTGGTAAAACTTTTACCGAAACGTTTGAATTGATGAAACAAGTTTATGGCGATGATTGCCTATCCCGTAGCAGAGTGCACGAGTGGTTTCAACGTTTTCAAAGTGGTCGTGAGGACATAAATGAGAAAGGAGATGATTTGTTTTTATGATTCGAAGGGTATTGTCCACAATAAATTTGTTCCACCCGGCCAAAACGTTAATGCGGTATTCTACCTTGGAGTTATTAAGCGTTTGGTGGGCCGTAATCGACGTGTTCGGCACGAATATCGCGAAGATCGAAGTTGGCGTATTTGACCAAAAATCACATTTTAACAATCAACCACTCCCCGTATTCACCTGATATGGCACCGAGCGACTGCTATCCTTTCGGAAAAATGCATTTGCCGATGAAGGGAAAACGTTATGCAGACGTGGAAGCCATTCAAAAGGCTTGCACCGGAATACTGGCGGCCAAACCGGGTAACGAGCTAAAACACTCGTGCAAAACGCTGTAAAGCAGAAAGAGACTATTTTAAATAAAATTAATTGATTTTGTCGATAAAGCCATTTGTTCTGTCTTTTTTTTTAAAGTCCTGTTTACTTTGGTCGCTCCTTGTATATATTATATATAACTCTATATCTAACTCGATTAGTTTTAGGTGATACAAACAACCGTTAGGTGAACAAAACTATTATACTTTGTAGCAACAAGTTGCGAGAGTATAACAAAGAGTGTTAAAAATTGTTGAAAATTTATTAAAAATAAAAATCTTCTTACAAAGATAACCAAAAGCAAAACACGAACCACGCAAGCGCAAAATATTTTAAAATTCAAAATCACATTTTTTTTTAATTTTTAGTCATAAACATAGGATTTGTTTTATTTTTCAATCCGTTATTTAAAATTAGAGATTTGTAAATTATTTGTAATTAAGATTTTGGGAATTACAAAATAAAATAAAATTTAATTGAAATGTTAATTCAATTACTTTTTATGTTAATTCAATTGTATTTTTAATGAATTAATTGTAAGCCTGTTTTCAGGGCAGTGGATATTGGTGATCATGGTTCTCACCAATTTTAAGCATCAATAAACAATATGCATTTATATATTATCCATCTGCTTAATACATTTCCATCGTTACTTACACATCTTTTATTATCGTAATAAAAGATACACAATGAATAATTGGGAGTAATTTATTTACATTCAAATATTAAGCAAAAAATATAATTTTCGTTGGTTCAGTAATTTAAAGTTTTAGAAGAAGTTGATGAATCCGAAGAATGATCAAAATCTATTTTAGCATATGAATCATTTTCTGCACTTATTGCACTTATTGTTGGAAAACTAATATTTTTGAATTTCGCATTATCTTTGATACTGCATTGCGGCAGATCTAGCTTTGCGTAATATAATTCATAACTGGAGAAAGAAGTTGAAGATGTAAGCGTGGTAATGTGCGGTGTTTTATTTTCGTTTATACAGTTCGGAAGCACATGATCGCTTTCTCTAATATCTATAATGGTAAAAATGTTGGAGCATTGTTGAATCGAGCGACTGATGAAAGTTTGTTGGCGTTGGTCAATAGTGCTAATGGCTAGGAAGGCACGTTTGATGAAACAGAATATTTCTCATTTATTCCTGCTAACGGCAATTTTCGCTCTCTGTTAGAAGAGGATTCTGCTTCTTTAGAGCTGTAATTTTTACCATGTATGTTGTCTAGCAAAGAACATTTCGTACTATATTCCTCATGGAATATGTTTTTTGTAGTTTTAATAATTTTCTCAGTATCAACCATAGAAATACTTTTTTTAGTTTCAGTTTCTTTAATTGTTTTTGAAGTTGGTTGAACTGAAAGTTAGGAATATATGCACAAAAGATAAGTAATTTCCTCAGAGTTCGAAGTACTATCAAGTTTTACTTCTTCCAAATGGTGATTTCGATTTTCTTCATGTATGAATGTTGATGTCTGATAATCCTTTACTTCGTTTAACGATACATCAGAACACTTTCCACTGCCAGGTACAGCTTTTTCATTTGTTTTATTGATAGAACGTTTCGAAAAATTAATTTCCATTAGATCGCTCAAACAATCCACAGATACTTGACTATTTTGGACCAATATAGGAGCACTCGTTGACTTTTTATCACAATTCGTATTTAATCCCAATTTATAACCAGTATCGTCAGCCCCAAAATTTAAACTATTGTTACTAATACAACTCTGATTAAAGCGGGATCTGGGAAATAAAACAGCACGCTGTAAGTCACATTTAGGAATTTTCGCCCGAGATCCAACTGAAAACGCTCGGACTCGGATAGCGTTTTTGTCATGTAAAATCTCGTTCAAATTTCCCGATCGTTTGATTTTGTTTCTGTCTATCTTACTTCCAATTGAATACGATCGTTTAGGACGTTCCTCACTGTAAAATCAACAAATTTATTATATCAATATTTTGAAAATATTACAAAAATCGTATACTGTATTATTCCAAAAAAAATAAGCGAAAGTTGCAATTTAATATCCCTATTGTGGAGAGGTATCGTGTATACATATTTTTCTGGCGATTATAACAGAAATTTTCTTTGCGTTATTATACTCGAAACCGCTGATATTAAAAGTTATGTTCACATTTTCGAGAATTACTGTTTCGAGTATTTGGCAGCATTGATCAAATTTGTAAAATTAAACATAAAAAAAAATAGAAAACAATAAAGTTCTTTAAAATTTATTTAGTAGATTTGATTAATTTGTACGTTTCTACAAAATCTTTTGCGTTAAATGCCCAAGTTGTCGAATTGATTAATATTGCATTTTCAGAGGGTATGCATATTATGAAACTAGAAATTTTACAAACTATCAACTTATGAGAAGAGTTTGTGCTGATTCACACACGAATCTTTTGATGCCGCAACTCGTAGTTTGTTAGCGAGGGCGCGAAGAGAAAAGGCGAGGGCACCGAGTTATGATATTGTTTGTAACAGTTTGCTGTTACGTAGTTCGGTATTCCGTTTAATTTTGAAATTCTTTCCATCGTTGCAATTTCGTTCGGTTTCAAATAAATATTTAAAATGTGTTACCGATATTCCGCTAGATCACCAATTGATTCCTCTACTTGTTTATTTGAAAGACTTCAACGACGTTTGAATTGATCCACTTACTATGTATCTCGCCAAGTAAGTGGACTAAACAACACGGTGTTAACGAAGAATATTTTTGGAATATAGCTTTGTTCACCCTTCGGAAGAAATTACAAGATATTAACACAAGCATTTATTCCAAATAGCCCTGAGGTAATTTACTCTCATACCCAATAGAATCAAAGCTGTGCCCTCAGACTCTTTGATTCATTCTAGCAGATAGAGCTGAAAAACAATCGATAGTTTTATTTTCGTCTCACTATCGATAGTTTATTTTGACTATCGATGTTTTGTGTAGTTAAGGGCAGATTTACCAACAATTTTCATAATATTACAAAATCTCACTTAATAGAGCTACTTAATGATATAGTCTGGTAATACCAAATGAAAATTCTAATTTTGGATAACATCCCAGCAAGTCACGGCTACGGGAACTCAGTACATTAAAGGAATTATCGAGGAAACTAACACATAAGTCCAATGCATAAGAAAGATATGAATGATTACACGTACATAAGAGTTTCAATGAGAAATGTCAATTGGGCCTTAAGAAACTCATAGAAACTTTAACAGGAATCTCTTATGGAGCTGTTGGGTAATTAGTCGGTGATTTAACAGACTGGTGGCTTGCAGGGCTGGTAGCCTCGAGTTGCGCGAGTTGCCATCTCAACTTCCTTTGAGATGCTATCACAGAAGTCACCACGAATCGGTGCACTGGGATATTCGAATCAGTCTACGGCCACAAATATTGTGTGACGAATGAACATAATTAGGAACTACCGTTAAAACAATAGAATGACAAAAACTACATTTAGAACGGCGAAGCGGCGGACCGTATGAGTCAGTCGTGTATTAGTATTGATAACTTGCGCATTTGGTTTCAAATTCGTCACTACAGAAATTCGCTAAAATCATATACAAATTACATGCCAACAATTAAAGTTCAAAAGGAATGACATAAGTATGAGTACTAATGCCAAAGACAGTCAGGGCTGCAAACCATTCTAGTTACTCACTTTGCTTTTATTCTTTCCGAAATAAAATTTCACTTATATTTATATAATATAATTAAGTTAGTTTCTCTCTTTGCTTTTATTTCATTTTTTCGAAATACAATTTCACTTATATACAAAAATATTTGAATGTTTTTTTTAATGTTAAATACACTTTATCCACTATAACACTTTAAATTGTTCAACGTTAAAGAAAAATCTTGAGTTTGGGGCACTTCCGGACGGGTGTCGAGAAACAAAAAGGAGACCATTCTGGTCTGTACAATCCCTTTTGTTTCTTTGGGTGGTGAAAAAGATGTTGCTTGAAGTGTCAGTGTATAGTGTGGTTGGTTAGTTGTACATGCATATGGTTGTGTTGGTGGGTGATATGGTGTGTTGTAGGTGGTGTATGATGTTGCATTGTATTATGTTGTGTTGTATGATGTTGTGCGCTGGTTGTGAGCTTAGTTGTAAAAATGTCGCGGGATTAGAAGTCGCATGAACATCCCGGCCCCCCTAGGCGAATTAATTGCCTAGAAGTCTTTGCAACTATTGCAGAGTGCTCACTACGGCGTTCAATCCGGTTGCCCTTTGCCGCTGGTTGCGATGATCATAGGGTGGTGGAGGTGGCCGTGAGCGTGCCCCTCAGGATGGCTTCGGGCGATGTACTCTTTGGCGCTGGACGGGATTCCCTTGTTGTCTGTGCCGGTGACTGGTCTGTGTTGTGGACGGATTTTCTCGTCGAGGGAATCGATGGAACAAAGTATGATGCGGTCGTTGGCAATATTGACACGATCCGTCGGTCATACAGTCAAAGGTGGAGTGACTATCTGCCAAGCCAGTCATACAGTGTCCGTGGGCTCTGGCGATCTGTTGGCGTTGAGCGGGCTTCATGCTCTTGAAGATAGTGCACTTCTTCAGGACGTGAGGTCGACGGCATAGACTGCATCGTGGAGGCAGATGCTCATCAAACTGCTCCTCGTTTGCATCTCTGACTGCTGCTGCAGATGATTGGCTGTGCGGAGCCGTGGCGCTTTGCATCCTTGGTGCTGCGGTGGGTGGACCAGATGCTCTAGGCGCAGCAATTACGGACCTCAAATAATTTTGAATTATTGGCACATAATTTTGAATTATGATATTGGTTGCTTGGTTTGAAAAATAGATATATATATATATATATATATATATATGTATATGTAACTATATATGTTGCGGTTAATTTTTAATCGCGTTTGTTAGTGTTAGATTTACATGTACGGATTATAAAACGGTAGTATTTCGAGTTAAACGAATTAATTGTCGGTTTTGATTTTATTTATGCGCTTGTCTTGGCGGGGTTTGTGTAATCGGTTCTTGGGTGTTCGGAAGAAAACACAATTTTACTAATGGTCGAGTTAGTATACCAGTTTGTGTTCGTACGTCTACTATTCTTATGTGACCATCACGTCCCCGATGGACCTTTTCAATGCGGCCTAGTCGCCATTCTGTTGGAGGAAGGCATTCATCATGTATGATGACGCATTCGCCCGTATTTGGTTCCTCGTTTGGATCATTTTCCACCGATGTCTCTTATGGAGATCTTTAAGGTAATCTTCCTTCCATCTATGGCTGAATTCATGATGAAGTATCTTAATTTTTTCCCATCGGTCTATTAAATTGAGTGAGTCTCCTTCTGCCTCAGGTATGGCGAGAAGTGGAGCTCCTCTGAGAAAATGTCCAGGTGTAAGAGCTGTGAAATCGAAGGGATCTTGCGAGAGTGGTGAGATGGGTCTTGAATTTAGTACGGCTTCTATACGAGCGAGTAGTGTGGTAAATTCCTCATATAATTTATGATTACCTGCCGTTTTCTTTAAATGGGACTCAAAGCTTTTTACAGCTGATTCCCAGAGTCCGCCCATGTGGGGAGAACAAGGGGGTATAAACTGCCAATCGATTCCTTGTGGTTCATATTTTTTAAAAATTTCTGGGGAGACTAAATTTTACAAACTCTTTCTCTGTGGCTCTTTGAGCTCCGATAAAGTTTTTCCCATTGTCGCTCATAATTTTTGATGGAAATCCGCGTCGTCCGACAAAGCGTGCAAATGCTGCGAGAAAAGCCGCAGTAGACAGATCCGAACATAGCTCGAGGTGTACTGCCTTTGTCGTGAAACATACAAAGACAGCCACATACCCTTTTCTGAATGAGGAAGACCTTAACATAGAGGCCTTTATCTGGAAAGGTCCAGCAAAATCGACCCCAGTAATGGTAAAGGGAAGAGCAAAATTGCAGTGTTCAGGTGGTAAAGCTGCCATGATCTGCGTGCGTATTTTGTGCTTGTACAATGTGCATTGTTCACACATAAAAATCGTTCTTTTAATTTGTGGCTTTAGGCGCGGTATATAAAATTCTAGTCGGACCATTTGTTGCATCGAGCGATGCTCACCATGTAATGTAAGTTGGTGAAGATATATTAAAAATAAATAAATAAAATCGGGAATTATAATGGGATGTCGTGCGTTATAACTAAGGCTGGAATTCACTAGTCTTCCATGTGCCCGGATTAATCCTTTAGTGTCCAAAAAAGGATTTAAAACGAGAAGTGAGCTTCCCTTATCGAGGGGTCGTCTTTCGACTAACTTTGATTTTTACCGAATGAAATAGCGAGTTTGTGTATATGTAATAAGGAGGACCTTGGCATGTTGCATGTCGGAATGCGTTAGTTGTACGGAAGGATCATTTGTTATTCCTTTAACCTTTTGTTTGAGTCTTTGGATAAATTTAAACATGTAAGCGACTACTCTTAGTGCTTTTGGGAATGATGAAAATCGATGTAATATATCATCTTCATCAGGAGTGATATGAAAGTTTTCAATTCTCCGAATTTCAGGAGCTATTATATTGCGAGCGGGAGACTTTGGCCAGACTTCTTGTGATTCTGTTAACCACGTAGGACCGTTCCAACAGAGTGTAGTGCTGGTGAGATGAAGTGGTTTGCAGCCTCTTGTCCCAAGATCCGCTGGATTATCTGCACTTGCAACATGTTGCCATTGTGCTGGGCCAACTAAGTCTAATATTTGAGATATACGGTTAGATACATAAGTCTTCCAGGTATATGGTGGTTTTTCTAACCATGCTAAAACTATTTCTGAATCTGACCAAAGGTATATTTTGTGATTGGTTAATTTCAGATGGGTTTGGACAATTGAGACTAGTTTTGCTAACAGAAGTGCCCCATTCAGTTCAAGCCGTGGAAGGCTTAGTGTCTTCAGCGGAGCAACTTTGGCTTTGGCTACTAAAAGACGTGAAGATATTTTGTTATCATATTCAGTGCGTACGTAAACTGTTGCACAATAGGCCTTTTCAGAGGCATCACAGAAGCCATGTAATTCGACATTATAGTCAGGTGCGAAATTTACCCATCGAGGAATTCGAATTTCCGAGATGGTATGTAGATTGTTTGCAAATTGAACCCACTTTGTTAAACGTATGGGTTTTACTTGCTCATCCCATTCAGTGCCGTCTTGCCACAGTTCTTGAATGAGGATTTTTGCTTGAATCATTATTGGCGAAAGCCATCCTGCGGGGTCGAAAAGTTTTGCCACCGAGGAAAGTATTTGACGTTTGGTTATGGCGGATATTGCAGATATTGACTCAATTGTATATGAGAATTGATCTGTTATCGCATTCCATTGAATCCCGAGAGTTTTTGTAGTACTGGCCTTTTCAAATTTAAGGAAGTTAGTATCTAATAAGTCTTCCCCTTTTATGTTTTTTATTATCTCAGGATGATTGGATGTAATTTTCTTTAGGGGGAACCCGGCTGAATTTAGTGCTTTGATCACTTGAGATAGTGATTCGCAAGCTAATGAGAGGCTGTGGCTACCTTATAGAATATCATCAACGTATGTTTGTTTTTGTAGCACAGAAGTTGCTAAAGGCAAATTTGTTTGACAGGTTTTTGCCACTTCATGTAATGTCCTAATCGCTAAATAGGGTGCACAATTGATGCCAAAGGTAACTGTTTTAAGTTTGTAGTCGCTGATTGGACTATTACTTGATTTTCGGAAGACTATCCGCTGGAAATCTTGGTCATCTTTATGTACTAAAATTTGTCTATACATTTTCTCTACATCTCCATTGAAAACATATTTAAACATGCGCCAATTTAGTATTAGCAGCATGAGATCAGGTTGTAATGTTGGCCCTGTGTATAGTACATCATTGAGTGATTTGCCTGAGCTCGTACACTTTGAGGCATTAAAAACAACTCGTACTTTTGTTGTGATTTTATCTGGTCTTATTACCCCGTGATGAGGAAGATAAAAAAATAGATATCTACCTTTAGATATTTTTTCATATGGTACAGCTTCTTCCATATGATTGAGGTCAAGATATTCATCCATCACGTCATCATATGCTGATTTAAGCTCGCTTTTCTTTATCAAGCTTTTTTCCAAGCTTAGGAATTGCTGGACTGCTGATATTCTCGAGTGGCCTAGAGCTATCGTTTCTGGAAAGGTGGGCTTGAATGGGAGTCGCACAACATAACGACCATGTTCGTTTCTTGTTGTTGTGGACTGGTAATAGGCTTCGCATGCCAGGTCTTCTTCTGAAGGTTTTGTGATTTGGGGTAGTTCTTCTACTTCCCAGAATTTTTTGAGTTGATTATTTAAATATTCGTTTGAAATATTTTCAACTTGAGTTGTGAAGGAGTTAATTTTTTCTGTGACTTGGCCACTTAATATCCATCCAAAGATTGTGTTTTGGGCTGCTCTAACAATTTATTAGAGATTTTCTCTATACCTTCAAGAATTATTTGAGGTATTAAGTCGCTGCCCAATAATATGTCGATTTGTGATGGGGTATGACAGTTGGGATCTGCTAATTTGAGATATGAGCATTTTTCCCACTGATTTTTATTTACTTCATAGCTTGGAAACAAATTAGTGAGCTGCGGTAGAGAGAGACTATGGTGATTGGGCAAACTTTATTTGAATATTCACGAAATTTGAAAACTAGAATTTTTGACTGGCAATTTTAGCCGATTCTGAGCTTTTGATGATATAAAGGATCTTTGAGAGCCTTGATCTATTAATGCTCTTAATTTGAATAAATCTCCTTTATGTTCTATAGCAATGACCGCTGTGGGTAAAAGAATTTTGCTTTCATTCTCTGAATGAAGCGCTTGAACTTTTGCTGCTTTTGAGCAACATGCGTGTTCCTCTTTATTTTCGGGATTCGGTATTCGGGATTCGGGATTTCGAGATTACCTGATTTGGTTGTCGCGACTAGGCCCGTGGTTTTATGTATATGATTTTGGTTCATATTTGTAAAATTGGCTATGTGAAGCAATGAGTGATGTCGTCGTTGACAGTACACACAACTGAATTTGCTTTCAAAGTCTTTTGTCCCGTGAGAATTGGACAGACAGTTGATGCAAAGTTTATGATGTCGGACAAGATTGTTTCTATCTGAAACGGACATTTTTTTAAATTTCTCGAAAGATCTTATATTATGTCTTCCTTTACAGATTTCTCATAATGATTGCCAATGGTTTGTTTGATCTGACACGAATGTTTGGTTTCTATTAACGTGTCTATTATATTGTGTGTTATTACTGACTTGGGGTTTAAAAAAGTTTTTATTTGAGTCATTTCGATGACCTTTTGGCTTAACTACCTTTTTATCTACTCGCTCAGCTATTTCGTACTGAGTTGTTAAAAATTCTTTCATTTAATGCCATTTTGGCGATTTCTTTCTTGAAACTAGTGATTGCTCCCATCGTAGCAAAGCAGCATCAGGTAGTGTCGCTGCGCAAATATTTACTAGGATAGGGCCCACGATTCTGTGGATTAACACAGATAAGCAATTTGTCACTGTCGAGTATAGTTTTTGAAATTCTTGGCTGGTTTCTTGTTGAATTTTTGGTAAATTCATTGAAATATACACGGCAGTGAACATGTCCCGGAAGGACGGCCATTGATCATAACCTCCATGGAAAACTTCAGTATCACAAGCTGGTACCTTTAAAAATATACATGTCAGTATCTAATATTGTATCGTACGCTGTCAGAACGCGTGCCCATATATTATCTATGCTTTTAATTTTTAAATTTAGGACTGATTCTGTATTGTAGTTAATAGGCGAAGCCGAAAACCGTGTGCAGTATCTAATAAAACTGTCACTTTCAGTTATGAACCTTGACAGTGAATTGTCTTTGGTTCTTTTTTGTTTTGCACCCTGCTTTGAGCGTGTAGCTTCTGCGGGTGTGCCTTGTGCTTTATCATCATCAGCCATTTTTGGAATTTCTGTTCGTGTTCGTGGTTTAACCTCTTTTGATTTATCAGATTACATTTATAACTCTTTAAATTAAATTGAAAGCTATTAGCTAGCTATTAAAATAGTTTTGTATTAAATATTTGCTATAATACAGCTGTAGTAAAAAATTTTAGTTTTTACTAACTGATGTAAAAAAAATGTTTGTGCATATATGTATGTGTGTACGAAAAAAGGCTTTAAAGTTGAGATCAAATTCATGTATTCTTTTCATATTCAAATTCATGAATTCATTTACCACTATTAGTTTGAAAGATACAATAAGTTGTTATAATATATATATACATATTTATCATATCAGTATTGACATTTACTATTATATAATTACACATACTTTTATTGGATGGAATTTATACTTAAAGAAGTGACATATCTGAGGTCAATACAGCAAACGGCTACAAGCATATTACTTCGATTTACATTTTTAATAAGATATTTTATAAATCGCAAGAATAACTAATCGTACGAGTTCTTGATTACTCAGTATATAAGTTTATTAAAAAAATGTCTTCTAAGAAGTCTTTGTCTATACTTGCTCTTAAATCTGATCAAATAAATTGTATAGTTGAAAATGCTCTTTCGACCGACACTTGTGTTGCAGGAGCACCTAACGCGATCTCGGCTAAACTCTTTAACTTTTTCTCTGTATAGTTTTGCCGAAATTGCAAAATTTCTGCAAGTGGTGAAAGATGTTAAATATTGTTAAAACAATTAATTATGTTCACAATCGTTTTTCTAGTTGGTAAAGTTTCCTTTTTGTTTAATTGTTCAAGTATGAATTCCAGTTCCTAAATATTATATTTTAGATTTGAGATCAAAAATTTTAATCAAATATTTTTTTGCAAAATCTTTTTTCTGAGTCTGATAATAAAATCTGATACCTGGGGTCTAAATAAACGACAGCTAAAGCACTAGAATTAGTTAATTAATATTCCCCTCGTTCTGTTAATGCAGTCAGAAACTTGCGACTTAACCACCCAACGTTTTTTTCATGTTGTATCGATCGAGTAACGCATTCAATAGCTGGCTTATTTAAGTTTTCTAGTCGTAACAGATTCAACAAGGTATGTATGTTTAAGCTTTTTTTCTACGGATTTCACTTTGCTGCGGATTTCATCTATTTCCTTTAGGAAATCTGACACTGCTCAATTTGGGGTATGTGCAGCACACCTAATGACACTTATGGAGTTATGATATAAAAAGTTGCCTCAAATTCTTCAAACGTGGAATTTGGAATGGTTGCGCCGGAAATTTCTCCACTGTTTCCATCGTCGTCATCTCCGTCATCCATGTCAAAATCTAAATCTACAAATAATTTTTAGCTAATAAATATATTAATAAAATCCAAGACATATATTTTTAGTTACCTTGGGAATGCGTGACTTCATTTCCTTCTTCTTCAGTATACCAGCCGTTGATTTTGATGGAAGTTTTGAACATTTTTATTAAGAAAGTTTTAGACACATATCATATTCGCCGCATTGTCGACAGTTATGGAGTAATTTCTGTTTATATTTATTTCATATGATTTTAAAACTTCTATTATTATATTCGACAAGTTCAAGCCGGTGTGCTTTCTTTCCCAAATATTTCTTTTATTGACAGAATGTGTATTAGCAAATCGCCATTTTCAATGTATTGTGCATTGATTCCTATTATGAACCTAATTGACTAACACAGTCCATTTTTATGGAAAGTAGACTGCAGTAAGAAAAGACAATAGAACATACATATATTGATTCGGAGTAAGATTTAAAGTTGTTGGTACAGGACATACTATAAAGCTACACTTTACGCGTCAAAAGGCAAGTGTGGCGGAGGGCACACCTGGTGCGTACCCTCCAACGTGTCTAATTGTAGCTTTATATGTACATATATTAAAATCAAACTACTGGTTCTGCGTGGAAACTGTAACTTACCGATAATCAAGTGTAGATGTCATTGAAGAGCGCAGCTTAGCTGCCCTTTTTACGAAACCCGCTGTCTTTCATAAGTTTAAGTGGAGGACCATTTTTTGTGACTAATAGCTGTGTAACCGTAGCTGATGATGGCTTGTTCACAATGTATTGTACTTCGCAATATTATTCTGGTTGGAATTTCTTGCGTTTTTTTTCAGTAATTTCGCCAATAATTTTCTCGAAAATGTCAGTGTTTTTTTATGTGTCTCATAAAAGTTTCAGAGTGCTTTCCCCTCATTTTTAATTTATAATATTTACACTGACTTGTGTTAGACTTCTTGTCATAAACAAAGCTTTCATGTAATATTTATCAGGGCTATTAAACGGAGAAGAGTTGTTTAGGGAAATTATAGCTAAACTAACTATTTTCATACAAAATTCATTTTGGAAGCAGTATTTTGTAGAACTAAAAATTTTTAAAATGTTTTCAATTTAAAATATAGAGTACCAAAAATAGTTATTTTTTACATCAAAAGCGGTAACCAATATAGATAAAAAAAAGGAAATTTATGAATATTTCTAACCGAAACACTATTAATAAATTAAACAAAGAGTGTTAAAAGCTGATGAAAATTTATTAAAAATAAAAATCTTCTTACAAAGATAACCAAAAGTAAAACACGAACCACGCAAGCGCAAAATATTTTAAAATTCAAAATCACATTTTTTTAAATTTTTAGTCATAAACATAGGATTTGTTTTATTTTTCAATCCGGTATTTAAAATTAGAGATTTGTAAATTATTTGTAATTAAGATTTTGGGAATTACAAAATAAAATAAAATTTAATTTAAATGTTAATTCAATTACTTTTTATGTTAATTCAATTGTATTTTTAATGAATTAATTGTAAGCCTGTTTTCAGGGCAGTGGATATTGGTGAACATGGTTCTCTCTCCAATTTTAAGCATCAATAAACAATATGCATTTATACCTATATTATCCATCTGCTTAATACATTTCCATCGTTACTTACACATCTTTTATTATCGTAATCAAAGATACACAATGAATAGTTGGGAGTAATTTATTTACATTCAAATATTAAGCAAAATATATAATTTTCGTTGGTTCAGTAATTTAAAGTTTTAGAAGAAGATGATGAATCCGAAGAATGATCAAAATCTATTTTAGCATATGAATCATTTTCTGCACTTATTGCACTTATTGTTGGAGAAACAACATTTTCTATTTTTTGGAATTTCGCATTATCTTTGGTACTGCATTGCGGCAGGTCTAGCTTTGCGTAATATAATTCATAACTGGAGCAAGCAGTTGAAGATGTAGGCGTGGTAATATGCGGTGTTTTATTTTCGTTTATACAGTTCGGAAGCCCATTATCGCTTTCTCTATTATCTATGATGGTCAAAAATGTGGGAGAATCGTTGAATCGAGCGACTGATGAAAGTTTGTTGGCGTTGGTCAATGGTGCTAATGGCAAGGAAGGTACGTTTGATGAAACAGAATATTTCTCATTTATTCCTGCTAATGGCAATTTTCGCTCTCTGTTAGAAGAGGATTCTGTTTCTTTACAGCTGTAATTTTTACCACGTATGTTGTCTAGCAATGAACATATCGTACTATATTCCAAATGGAATATGGTTTTTGTAGTTTTAATAATTTTCTCAGTATCAATCATAGAAATACTTTTTTTAGTTTCGATTTCATTAATTGTTTTTGAAGTTGGTTGAACTGAAAGTTGGGAATATATACACGAAAGATAAGTAATTTCCTCTGAGTTCGAAGTACTATCAAGTTTTTCTTCTTCCAAATGGTGATTTCGATTTTCTTCATGTAATACAAAATCAAGTTCTTTAGTAGGCATACACAACTGATTTTGTTTACTGTTTGTGAGTTTTTCCTTAAATAGATAGTTTCCGTGGGAATACATTTGTACTTTCTTTCTTTTTACGCATGATGTAGATGTAATGTCACTTGCTTTTGTTGTGTCGGAAAAGCTTTCGTTTGAATGTGACAGGGAAATCTTGTGCATGGAATATATTTCTTGATTCAAAGGCTTCATTTCCAAGTATCCACTTTCTTCATGATTTATTTTTTTAAGCGAAAATGTTTGTAACATTTCACTAATAGGTTTTGATGTCTGATAACCCTTTACTTCGTTTAACGATACATCAGAACAATTTCCACTGCCAGGTACAGCTTTTCCATTTGTTTTATGGATAGAACTTTCGAAAAATCAATTTCCATTAGATCACTCATACAATCCACAGATACTTGACTATTTTGAACCAATTAGAAGCACTCGTTGACTTTTTATTACAATTCGTATTTAATCCCAATTTATAACCAGTATCGTCAGCCCCAAAATTTAAACTATTGTTACTAATACAACTCTGATGAAAGCGGGATCTGGGAATAAAACAGCACGCCGAGATCCAACTGAAAACGCTCGGACTCGGATAGCGTTTTTGTCATGTAAAATCTCGTTCGAATTTCCCGATCGTTTGATTTTGTTTCTGTCTATCTTACTTCCAATTGAATACGATCGTTTAGGACGTTCCTGACTGTAAAATCAACAAATTTATTACATCAATATTTTGGAAATATTACAAAAATTATATACTGTTATATTCCAAAGAAATAAGCAAAAGTTGTAATTTATATCCCTATTGTGGAAAGGTATCGTGTATACATATTTTTCTGGCGATTATAACAGAAATTTTCTTTGCGTGATTATACTCGAAACCCCTGATATTAAAAGTTATGTTCACATTTTCGAGAACTACTGTTTAGAGTATTTGGCAGCATTGATCAAATTTGTAAAATTAAACATAAAAAAAAATATAAAACAATAAAGTTCATTAAAATTTATTTAGTAGATTTGATTAATTTATACGTTTCTACAAAATCTTTTGCGTTAAATGCCCAAGTTTTCGAATTGATTAATATTGGCATCTTTAGAGGGTATGAATTTTATGAAACTAGAACTTTTTACAAACTATCAACTTATGAGAAGAGTTTGTGCTGATTCACACACGAATCTTTTGATGCCGCAACTCGTAGTTTGTTAGCGAGGGCGCGAAGAGGAAAGGCGAGGGCACCGAGTTATGATATTGTTTGTAACAGTTTGCTGTTACGTAGTTCGGTATTCCGTTTAATTTTGAAATTCTTTTCATCGTTGCAATTTCGTGCGGTTTCAAATAAATATTTAAAATGTGTTACCGATATTCCGCTAGATCACCAATTGATTCCTCTACTTGTTTATTTGAACGACTTCAACGACGTTTGGATTGATCCACTTACTATGTATCTCGCCAAGTAAGTGTACTAAACAACACGGCTTTAACGAAGAATATGTTTGGAGAATAGCTTTGTTCACCCTTCGGAAGAAATTAAAAGATACACAAGCATTTATTCCGAATAGCCCTCAGGTAATTTACACTCATACGCAATAGAATCAAAGCTGTGCCCTCAGACTCTTTGATTCATTCTAGCAGATAGAGCTGCAAAACAATCGATGGGACTATCGATAGTTTTATTTTCGTCTCACTATCGATAGTTTATTTTGACTATCCATGTTTTGTGTAGTTAAGGGCAGATTTACCAACAATTTTCAAAAAAATTACAAAATCTCACTTAATAAAGCTACTTAATGATATAGTCTGGTAATACCAAATGAAAATTCTAATTTTGGATAACATCCCAGCAAGTCACGGCTACGGAAACTCAATACATTAAAGGAATTATCGAGGAAACTAACACATAAGCCCAATAGATAAGAAAGAGATGAATGTCTAAGAGTTTCAACTAGAAATGTCTATTAGGCCGTAAGAAACTCATAGAAACTTTAACAGGAATCTCTTATGGAGCTGTTGGGTAATTAGTCGGTGATTTAACAGACTGGTGGCTTGCAGGGCTGGTAGCCTCGAGTTGCGCGAGTTGCCATCTCAACTTCCTTTGAGATGCTATCACAGAAGTCACCACGAATCGGTGCACTGGGATATTCGAATCAGTCTACTAACACAAATGTTGTGTGACGAATGAACATAATTAGGAACTACCGTTAAAACAAGAGAATGACAAAAATTACGTTTAGAACGGCGAAGCGGCGGACCGTATGAGTCAGTCGTGTATTAGTATTGATAACTTGCGCATTTGGTTTCAAATTCGTCACTACAGAAATTCGCTAAACTCATATACAAATTACATGCCAACAATTAAAGTTCAAAAGGAATGAAATAAGAACTCTAGTATGAGTACTAATGCCAAAGACAGACATATAGTCAGGGCTGCAACCCATTCCAAAACTCCATGCGGTTCGGTTCAGTGGTTCGAACCACTAAGAAAAAACTTTTACCGGTTCAAGAACCTGTTTATAAGTATCTCTGAACCGCGGTTCGGTTCAAATGGTTCAATATTTTATACTAACTGATGTAAAAAAAATGTTTGTGCATATATGTATGTATGTACGATAAAAGGCTTTAAATATTTTTCATGTATTCATTTCATATTCAAATTCATGAATTCATTTACATATTTCACATACATATTTATCATATCAGTATTGACATTTACTATTATATAATTACACATACTTTTATTGGAGGGAATTTATACTTAAAGAAGTGACATATCTGAGGTCAATACAGCAAACGGCTACAAGCATATTACTTCGATTTACATTTTTAATAAGATATTTTATAAATCGAAAGAATAACTAATCCTACGATTTCTTGATTACTCAGTATATAAGTTTATTAAAAGAATGTCTTCTAATAAGTCTTCGTCTATACTTGCTCTTAAATCTGATCAAATAAATTGTATAGTTGAAAATGCTCTTTCGACCGACACTTGTGTTGCAGGAGCACCTAACGCGATCTCGGCTAAACTCTTTAACTTTTTCTCTGTATAGTTTTGCCGAAATTGCAAAATGTCTGCAAGTGGTGAAAGATGTTAAATATTGTCAAAACAATTAATTATGTTCACAATCGTTTTTCTAGTTGGTAAAGTTTCCTTTTTATTCAATTGTTCAAGTATGGATTCCAGTTCCTAAATATTATATTTTAGAGTTGAGATCAAAAATTTTAATCAAATGTTTTTTGCAAAATCTTTTTTCTGAGTCTGATAATAAAATCTGATACCTGGGGTCTAAATAAACGACAGCTAAAGCACTAGAATTAGTTAATTAATATTCCCCTCGTTCTGTTAATGCAGTCAGAAACTTGCGACTTAACCACCCAACGTTTTTTTCATGTTGTATCGATCGAGTAACGCATTCAATATCTGGCTTATTTAAGTTTTCTAGTCGTAACAGATTCAACAAGGTATGTATGTTTAAGCTTTTTTTCTACGGATTTCATCTATTTCCTTTAGGAAATCTGACACTGCTCAATTTGGGGTATGTGCAGCACACCTAATTACACTTATGGAGTTATGATATAAAAAGTTGCCTCAAATTCTTCAAACGTGCAATTTGGAATGGTTGCGCCGGAAATTTCTCCACTGTTACCATCGTCGTCATCTCCGTCATCAATGTCAAAATCTAAATCTACAAATAATTTTTAGCTAATTATAAATATATTAATAAGATCCAAGACATATATTTTTAGTTACCTTGTGAATGCGTGACTTCATTTCCTTCTTCTTCAGTATACCAGCCGTTGATTTTGATGGAAGTTTTGAACATTTTTATTAAGAAAGTTTTAGACACATATCATATTCGCCGCATTGTCGACAGTTATGGAGTAACTTCTGTCTATATTTATTTCATATGATTTTAAAACTTCTATTATTATATTCGACAAGTTCAAGCCGGTGTGCTTTCTTTCCCAAATATTTCATTTATTGACAGAGTGTGTATTAGCAAATCGCCATTTTCAATGTATTGTGCATTTATTCCTATTATGAACCTAATCGACTAACACAGTCCACTTTTATGGAAAGTAGACTGCAGTAAGAAAAGACAATAGAACATACATATATTGATTCGGGGTAAGCTTTAAAGTTGTTGGTACACGACATACTATAAAGCCACACTTTACGTGTGAAAAGGCAAGTGTGGCGGAGGGCACACCTGGTGCGTACCCTCCAACGTGTCTAATTGTAGCTTTATATGTACATACATATGTTAAAATCAAACTATTGGTTCTGCGTGGAAACTGTAACTTATCGATAATCAAGTGTAGATGTCATTGAAGAGCGCAGCTTAGCTGCCCTTTTTACGAAACCCGCTGTCTTTTATAAGTTTAAGTGGAGGACCATTTTTTGTGACTAGTAGCTGTGTAACTGTAGCTGACGATGGTTTGTTCACAATGTATTGTACCTCGCAATATTCTTCTGGTTGGAATTACTTGCGTTTTTTTTCAGTAATTTCGCCAATAGTTTGCTCGAAAATGTCAGCGTTTTTTTTATGTGTCTCATAAAAGTTTCAGAGTGCTTTCCCCTCATTATACCCTGAACAGGGTATATTAATTTTGCCACGAAGTTTGTAACACCCAGAAGGAAACGTCGGAGACCATATAAAGTATATATATTATATAAATGATCACCGTGACGAGCTGAGTTGATTTAGCCATGTCCGTCTGTCTGTCCGTCCGTCTGTCCGTCCGTCCGTCTGTATATACGCGATCTAGTTCCTCAGTTTTTGAGATATCGATCTGAAATTTTCCACCTGTCCTTTTCTCACAAAGAAGCTGCTCATTTGTCGGAACCGCCGATATCGGATCACTATAGCATATAGCATATATGGAAAACTTTTTCATTTGACGAGGTATGTTCACGAAATTCGGCATGGGTTATTGCTAGAAGAAGTAATGCAATCTCCGAAGAAATTGTTCAGATTGGATCACTATAGCATATATCTGCAATACAAACTGAACGATCGGAATCAAGTAATTGCATGGAAAACTCTTTCATTTGACGAGGTATGTTCACAATATTTGGCATGAGTTTTTGCTAGAAGAAGTAATGCAATCTCCGAAGAAATTGTTCAGATCGGATCACTATAGCATATATCTGCCATACAAACTGAACGATCGGAATCAAGTACTTGCATGGAAAACTTTTTCATTCGACGAGATATGTTCACAATATTTGGCATAAGTTTTTGCTAGAAGAAGTAATGCAATCTCCAAAGAAATTTTTCACATCGGATTACTATAGCATATAGCTGCCATATAAACGTAACGATCGGAATCAAGTTCTTGCATGGAAAAATTGTTCATTAGATAAAATATCTTCACGAAACCCGGCATTGATTTCTCTCAATGGAATATAGCTGCCATACAAACTGACAATCTAAATAAAGTTCTTATATGAAAAAAATTGTTTATGACAAGTTATCTTCACGAAATATGGCATGGATGATGATTGGCCAAGATATTGCTACAATTTTCGAACGAATTGTTCATATCAGACCACTATATTAAACAGCTATCATAGAAACTGACTGATCAAAATAAATTTTTGGATGGAAGTTTTTAGTATGGATTATTGCTTAAGATGTGACTTCAATCTTCGAACGAATTCTTAAGATCGGACCAATATAGCATACAGCTGTCAGATTTAACCACTTTACAAATAATATATTATAAACAAATCAGATTAATTAATTATTTATACTGTCCAATTTGAGCTTTCAATAAAAATTATCTTATATCTGCCAAAAACTGTTTTGCTTGTGCCAAAAGTAAGGTGGTACATGTAGCTAATTGGGACAATAAGTTGAAAAATGTGTTAAGAATAGATACATAAGAGTAAGGAGCAAAAATATTATTTAATTAACCATAAAATAAACAAATGCCTAATTATTCAAGATATATTATTATTTATTAATAATAATAGAGAACTATCTAAAGATAATTATTCAGTTTTAAAACCCTAATTAACTGATGGGTAGGTACAAAACAAAACCTAGGTAGAAGAGTAGGTAGGAAGTAAACATAGTTTGCAAGTTAGGTAGAAAGTATAACCTAGGTAAAAAAGAACCTCTACAATGCACTTTCTGTAATTAACACATTAGTATTCCTACGAAAGTTGCTTGATGATACCAAGAAGGGCAAAAGAGTTTACAGATGTGAAGTCGGGCTCTAAAACATTCAATAAATAGGACCCAACGCATCGGATCACTTCAGTTTACGCGAGCAGCATAAACTTTCAACAACGCAAATAACTTTCAAAATCAACGAAAAAATCCTTTTTTTAAATAATACGAATTCTTTTAATTATATTATTATTACTTAATTTATTAATATTTTAGTATATTTTTTATTTGTATAATATTTTTTAATAATTTTTGAAAATGCTAAGAGTATCTAGGCAATCGCAGGAACAAAGACGTCGCAATGCTCTGAATCGAAGCCGACGACAATATAGTCAAAATTTGGAAAATAATAGACAAAGGAACGCTGACTATATTGCAGAATTACGCAGCTCAAATTTGGAGTACCGCAATGAGGAGAGAACTCGTGATAGTTCTGCACGTTCCACTAGACGACAGAACCTACTTCACAGAGCTGAAGAGCAGCAGCGTAATACAGTAGGTCATTCAAATAGACGTTTGAATCCAGAATATAGAGCAGCGGAGCAGGAGCGCAACACAATGGGTCATTCAAACAGGCGCTTGGATCCGGAATATAGAGCAGCGGAGCAGGAGCGCGACACAATAGGACATTCGGTCAGGCGCTTGGATCCGGAATATAGAACTGAAGAGCAGGAACGCAACACCGCGGAACATTTAAATAGGAGAACCAATCCGGAATATAGAGCAGCGGAGCAGGAGCGCAACACAATGGGTCATTCAAACAGGCGCTTGGATCCGGAATATAGATCAGCGGAGCAGGAGCGCAGCACAATGGGTCATTCAAACAGGCGCTTGGATCCGGAATATAGAGCAGCGGAGCATGAGCGCGACACAATGGAACGTTCTGTACGGCGCCAGAATGCAATAATAAGAGAAGAAGAGAGGCAACGAGATGCAGCATTGAGGAGAAGTCGTCGAGAAGATCCAATAAGAAGACGTCGTGAGCAAATTTTAAATTCTTCTCAAAGAAGAGTGACCCGCCAGCAAACCAGGCAACAACTAGCAAACGAGCAGGAATCAACGTTGGAAAGAGTACAATTGCATAGATCGAATCCCGCAAATCGTCAGTTAGAAAGCGAGAGGCAAACCAGGGGGAATATAAGAAGACGTCGTGAACTTTCTCCTGATGCACAGCTAGAAGAATAAGAACGTCAGCGTCAACGTCGAGCTGCCAATATCTTTGATATGTACGCATTGTTGATAAAGAAAGGACCCACTGAAATATGCGTCTGTTACGGTGGCACTTGGTTCACTCATCAAGCGAAAAAACTAGAAAAATGTCAGACTTCAACAAAATTTGCGAGCTCAGAAGATGCTAGAAAAGTGTTTTATCTGTCATCAAAACTTCCGTCTTCGAACCAAAAATACAACTTTTGCAACACATGCTATCGTATTGTTAGGAAAGGCAAGATACCAAATATCTGTATATCGGAAGGATTGGAGTTTCCTGATATTCCGGAATGCCTTCAGGATTTAACGTGTCTAGAAGAAAGACTGATATCACCGAGGATCCCATTTATGCGCATCATCTCCTTAGGATATGAACGACAATGTGCTATTCGTGGAGCAGTGGTGAATATCCCCATTTCAGTTATAGAGACAGTCACCATGCTTCCACGAAGATTTGATAACAGCCATATTATTCAAGTGTACTTGAAACGTCGATTGGAATATGAACAAAATTTTATGACGGAGACAATGCGACCAGCAAAAATATTGGAGGCACTAAACTATCTGCTGGGTACAGAGCTCTACGTCAAGCATAATATCCAAATATCAAGTGATTGGCTGGCAAATGCTGGAACCGAGGAAACTGTGCCATTTATTGCGGATCCTGCAGATGAGGCAGAAGTAAGAGACCTTCTTAATGCCCGTCAGGAAAATGTACCGCTTGAAATGGACGAGGATTTAAATCCAGGTGGTCAGGAGACTTTAATGGACAATGAACCCGTTGAAAATCGATCCATTGAACGGGTTGCAATGGCACCAGGACAAGGTAGATGCCCAAGAGACGTTAGAACCGACGACGATGCTCAGGAATTGTCGTATCCAACGATTTGCTGCGGAAAAAAGAGGACAACTACAACAACTTATAGTAAAATTGCACGTTCTGAAATTCGACGCTATGATCGGCGTTGTGTGCGCGTGGACGTGCTCCTGTGTATTTATAAGTTCTACGAGTTGCAGCGCATTAAAAATGCAATTTCCATTTGCCTGCGTAAAAAGTCTGGATCGAGGAATATAACTGCTGCAAATGTGAGGGATAAAAATTTTGTCAGCAACCTTATCCAGCATGATGAAGGCTATCATGTACTCAAAGGACTTCGATCCTCACCTGCACATTGGGAGGCTGAAAAGAAGAAAATTTTAGCCATGATCCGCCAGTTTGGTTTGCCAACATTTTTTATCACAATGTCTGCTGCAGAAACAAAATGGCCTGAGTTGTTAGTCATATTGAAGAAACTGGTGGATAAAGTAGACATTTCGGAAGAGGAAGCTACTGCTCTATCAAGCTCTGAAAAGGCGAAACTGATAAGGACAGATCCAGTTACATGTTCCAGGTATTTCGACAATCGATTCCGCCAAATGCTAAAATTATTACAAAACGGGCTATTTGGAGAGAATTTAGTAGTCCGTTACTACTACAGAATTGAATTCCAGCATAGGGGATCACCACATTGTCATGGCATGTACTGGCTAAGTAACGCACCACAATTGGAAAGTGATGGAATCACCAACACAAATGATGTTGAAACATTCATCGATCGACACATCACAACCGATGGGGATGATTTGGACTTACTGGAATTCATTCAGTATCAAAAACACAGACTTGGTCGAGCTTGCCTAAGAGACCTACATGGAAAACAAGTGTGCCGATTCAACATGCCATATCCGCCGATGCCACGGACAGAAAAACTTTTCCCTCTGGAGAATGAAGAAGGTATTGAGCAACACAAAGCTCAATTCCAAAAAATACAGGAACTATTAACTCTAACGGATTTCCCAGAGGAAGAAATAATACGGTTGAACTGCTTCGAAAATTTTTTGGCGGATGAGCGAATCAACACTGACTATGAAGAATACAAGCTTGCTCTTCGCTCATCTGTAAAAAAGCCACACATTTTCCTAAAGAGAAAATTTTCAGACAGGCTTCTAAATACCTATAATAAAAATATCCTTAAATTGCATATAGCAAATATGGACATTCAATTCATTCTGGACGCATACGCTTGCTGCAGCTATATCATTAATTATATAAATAAATCCAATAGAGGAGTATCAACATTGAGACAAGCCATGGAGGAAATAAATGCAGGGAATTTCTCCATTAAAAGAAAACTGCAGCACATCGGAAACAAATTTGTAAATGGATCGGAAATATCGGCTCAAGAAGCAGCTTATAATATTTTGGGACTGCATCTATCAGAAGCCAGTAATGGGGAAATATTTATAAATACATCACATCCAAACAACCGAGTAAGGATGATAAAGCCCCGACTTGAATTGAATGCTTTACAGGAGGACTCTACGGACATATATGTGCCGAGTGTGCTGGAGCACTACTCTCAAAGGCCCGATCAATTGGAAGAACTATGCTTAGCAGATTTTGCAGCATGGTTCAGATTTTGCAAAACAAGCAGAAATGTTTCTGATAATAACGAAGAATACAACGAAGTAGAGAACGAGGATGACACGACAGCTGCACTTCCAATGGCATTAAAGGATGGATCAGGATTTCTAAGGAAAAGGAAGCAAGCCCTTATTCTGCGTTGGAAACGTTTTAGCGTTGAAAGTTCAAGAGCCGATTTCTTCAGAGAAACCGCCATGATGTTTCACCCATGGAGAAATGAGGAAACAGACTTATTAAATAATGACGTCGAGAGTATTTGCAATTCACACAAGGAGCAAATTGAGCTGAATAAGCTCAAATATGACAAATTTTCATCGAACGAACTAGAACGGATTTTGGAAAACCTTCATGTCACAGCGGAAGAAACAGCTGATGATCGAGCTGCCTCACAACTTTTAGATCCCGAATTTAGAGCTCTAGCCGTTCCAGAGCAAACAGGAGACATTAATGTTTTTCAAGAGCACAACAATACAGAGGAAGAGGAAGAGGCGGTTCGATTAATTAAACTCCCACCTCTAATATTAGAAGCCCATTTACTGGCAATGGTGCAGTCACTTAACAGCAAACAGAGGGAATATTTTGCTCATGTAATACACAATGTCAGTAAAAGGGAAATCTTCTTCGAATATGTCGGAGGCGGTGCTGGAGTGGGCAAGAGTCGGCTTATAACAACTATATATCAATCGTTGACATTGCGAGCTAATAGTGTACCAGGAACCAACCCCGAAACAGCCAAGGTGTTACTCTGCGCACCCACTGGCAAAGCAGCATTTGGAATTGGGGGCCTAACCCTTCATTCGGTTTTTTCACTCCCCGTCAACCAGTCATCCGGCGACCTTCGGCCACTAAATAGTGACACATTAAACACAATTCATGCCAATCTCATAGATATTAGGCTTATAACAGGCTAACAGAACGCAGCAAGGCAAACATTTTAGAAGCTGTGAAGTCTTTTAAGCCATCAGAAACATAAGGAATCCTTTATACATTGCAGCTCAAGACTTCGATCAAATATATGATGACAGTCAACATAAGCATAAGTGATGGTCTCGTCAATGGTGCTACGGGGGAACTAATGCAGGTTGATTCCGAATCACATAGATCTGAAAGTTCAGTGATGCGACTATGGATAAAATTCGCAGAATCAAGAGTTGGAAGCTTTGCACGTTCCAAGCAGCCTCACAGTCGCAATGCAGATTGGACACCAATCATGAGCGTGGTCCGATCATTCCAATACAAGAGAAATGAGCAAATAACCATAGAACGCAGACAGTTTTCGGTCATTCCAGCTATGGCTTCAGCACGATACATAAAAGTCAAGGTGAAACATACACACAAGTTGCTGTTCATCTAGAGGGTAGAGTAAGCAGATCAGCTTTATATTATATGTAGGATGTAGCAGAGCCACAAGTGCCAACCGCAGGATCCAATTAAAACTCAACTTAATAGGTTGAAGACAGAAGGAGCATTGACGACATGCTACAGATTTTTGACTGAAAAATCGGAACAACGTCTAGATATTTACTATCAAAATGTAAGGAGCCTAAACAAGCATATTGAAGATATCAGATCAGACAAGCTGATTTGTTCTGCTGATATTCTGTGCTTTGCCGAGACATGGACCTTACCTCAAGAAGAATTCCCAATAGAAGGCTACAGTGTTATTGCACGCCTTGATGGAGAAACAAGATCATCCCGACGACGCCCTTCCAACGGCCTTATAATATACTAAAAGCAAGATAGGTGCCCAGGTCTATCAGAAGGATCATTTTCAAGAAACGACACCGGTTCAACAAACGTTTACCAACTGTTAAACGTAAACAATTCAACAGTTTCCATATCACTTGTGTACAGGAACCCCCGCTATAGACTTCCGGAATTTAGAAACCAAGTGGAAAATAATATCCGTCAGATAACTGAACAGTATATTGGACCGTCAGTAGTCCTTGGTGACTTTAGCATATGTCGCCTAACAGCAACTGATGATTTGGAGGCTCGATTGCAACAGTTAGGATTTGAATCTTCATTGGCTAAGGTCGCCACAACAAAACAGGAAACAGCAATAGATTGGGTATGGACAAACATGGATTCTGCAATGACCTCATGTATCACATATGAAACACCATATAGTGACCATGACGGAATATTTTTAAGCTTTAGAAAATAGATATATTATATATATGGATATATGTTAGATTTATTTGACTTGTGTTAGACTTCTTGTCATAAACAAAGCTTTCATGTACTATTTATCAGGGCTATTAAACGGAGAAGAGTTGTTTAGGGAAATTATAGCTAAACTAACTATTTTCATACAAAATTCATTTTGGAAGCAGTATTTTGTAAACCTAAAAATTCTTAAAATGTTTTCAATTTAAAATATAGAGTACTAAAAATAGTTATTTTTCACATCAAAAGCGGTAATCAATATAGATAAAAAAGAAAATTTTTGAATATTTCTAACCGAAACACTATTAATGAATTAAACAAAGAATGTTAAAAATTGATGAAAATTTATTAAAAATAAAAATCTTCTTACAAAGATTACCAAAAAACAAAAAAACACGAACCACAAAATAAGCGCAAAATATTTTAAAATTCAAAATAACATTTTTTTTTAATTTTTAGTCATAAACATAGGATTTGTTTTATTTTTCAATCCGGTATTTAATATTAGAGATTTGTAAATTATTTGTAATTAAAATTTTGGGAATTACAAAATAAAACAAAATTTAATTTAAATGTTAATTCAATTACTTTTTATGTTAATTCAATTGTATTTTTAATGAATTAATTGTAAGCCTGTTTTCAGGGCAGTGGATATTGGTGATCATTGTTCTCTCTAAAATTTTAAGCATCAATAAACAATATGCATTTATATACTATCCATCTGCTTAATACATTTCCATCGTTACTTACACATCTTTTATTATCGTAATAAAAGATACACAATGAATAATTGGGAGTAATTTATTTACATTCAAATACTAAGCAAAAAATATAATTTTCGTTGGATCAGTAATTTAAAGTTTTAGAAGAATGATCAAAATCTATTTTAGCATATGAATCATTTTCTGCACTTATTGCACTTATTGTTGAAGAAGCAACATTTTCTATTTTTTGGAATTTCGCATTTTCTTTGGTACTGCATTGCGGCAGATCTAGCTTTGTGTAATATAATTCATAACTGGAGCAAGCAATTGAAGATGTAGGCGTGGTAATATGCGGTGTTTTATTTTCGTTTATACAGTTCGGAAGCCCATTATCGCTTTCTCTATTATCTATGATGGTCAAAAATGTGGGAGAATCGTTGAATCGAGCGACTGATGAAAGTTTGTTGGCGTTGGTCAATGGTGCTAATGGCAAGGAAGGTACGTTTGATGAAACAGAATATTTCTCATTTATTCCTGCTAATGGCAATTTTCGCTCTCTGTTAGAAGAGGATTCTGTTTCTTTACAGCTGTAATTTTTACCACGTATGTTGTCTAGCAATGAACATATCGTACTATATTCCTCATGGAATATGTTTTTTGTAGTTTTAATAATTTTCTCAGTATCAATCATAGAAATACTTTTTTTAGTTTCGGTTTCATTAATTGTTTTTGAAGTTGGTTGAACTGAACGTTGGGAATATAGGTATACACGAAAGATAAGTTATTTCCTCTGAGTTCGAAGTACTATCAAGTGTTACTTCTTCCAAATGGTGATTTCGATTTTCTTCATGTAATACAAAATCAAGTTCTTTAGTAGGCATACACAACTGATTTTGTTTACTGTTTGTGAGTTTTTCCGCAAATAGATAGTTTCCGTGGGAATATATTTGTACTTCCTTTCTTTTTACGTATGATGTAGATGTAATGTCACTTGCTTTTGTTGTGTCGGAAAAGCTTTCGTTCGAATGTGACAGGGAAGTCTTATGCATGGAACATATTTCTTGATTCAAAGGCTTCATTTCCAAGTATCCACTTTCTTCATGATTTATTTTTTTAAGCGAAAATATTTGTAACATTTCACTAACAGGTTTTGATGTCTGATAACCCTTTACTTCGTTTAACGATACATCAGAACACTTTCCACTGCCAAGTACAGCTTTTCCATTTGTTTTATGGATAGAACCTTTCGAAAAATCAATTTCCATTAGATCACTCATACAATCCACAGATACTTGACTATTTTGGACCAATATAGGAGCACTCGTTGACTTTTTATCACAATTCGTATTTAATCCCAATTTATAACCAGTATCGTCAGCCCCAAAATTTAAACTATTGTTACTAATACAACTCTGATTGAAGTGGGATCTGGGAAATAAAACAGCACGCTGTAAGTCACATTTAGGAATTTTCGTCCGAGATCCAACTGAAAACGCTCGGACTCGGATAGCGTTTTTGTCATGTAAAATCTCGTTCGAATTTCCCGATCGTTTGATTTTGTTTCTGTCTATCTTACTTCCAATTGAATACGATCGTTTAGGACGTTCCTCACTGTAAAATCAACAAATTTATTACATCAATATTTTGGAAATATTACAAAAATTATATACTGTATTATTCCAAAAAAAATAAGCAAAAATTGCAATTTAATATCCCTATTGTGGAAAGGTATCGTGTATACATATTTTTCTGGCGATGATAACAGAAATTTTCTTTGCGTGATTATACTCGAAACCCCTGATATTAAAGTTATGTTCACATTTTCGAGAATTTCTGTTTAGAATATTTGGCAGCATTGATCAAATTTATAAAATTAAACATAAAAAAAAATATAAAACAATAAAGTTCATTAAAATTTATTTAGTAGATTTGATTAATTTATACGTTTCTACAAAATCTTTTGCGTTAAATGCCCAAGTTTTCGAATTGATTAATATTGGCATCTTTAGAGGGTATGAATTTTTTGAAAGTAGAACTTTTTACAAACTATCAACTTATGAGAAGCTTTGTGCTGATTCACACACGAATCTTTTGATGCCGCAACTCGTAGTTTGTTAGCGAGGGCGCGAAGAGAAAAGGCGAGGGCACCGAGTTATGATATTGTTTGTAACAGTTTGCTGTTACGTAGTTCGGTATTCCGTTTAATTTTGAAATTCTTTCCATCATTGCAATTTCGTTCGGTTTCAAATAAATATTTAAAATGTGTTACCGATATTCCGCTAGATCACCAATTGATTCCTCTACTTGTTTATTTGAAAGACTTCAACGACGTTTGGATTGATCCACTTACTATGTATCTCGCCAAGTACAATAAGTGGACTAAACAACACGGCTTTAACGAAGAATATGTTTGGAATATAGCTTTGTTCACCCTTCGGAAGAAATTAAAAGATATTAACACAAGCATTTATTCCGAATAGCCCTCAGGTTATTTACACTCATACGCAATAGAATCAAAGCTGTGCCCTCAGACTCTTTGATTCATTCTAGCAGATAGAGGTGCAACACAATCGATGGGACTATCGATAGTTTTATTTTCGTCTCACTATTGATAGTTTATTTTGACTATCGATGTTTTGTGAGGTTAAGGGCAGATTTACCAACAATTTTCATAAAATTACAAAATCTCACTTAATAAAGCTACTTAATGATATAGTCTGGTAATACCAAATGAAAATTCTAATTTTGGATAACATCCCAGCAAGTCAGGGCTACGGAAACTCAATACATTAAAGGAATTATCGAGGAAACTAACACATAAGCCCAATGCATAAGAAAGAGATGAATGATCACACGTTTATAAGAGTTTCAATTAGAAATGTCAATTGGGCGTTACGAAACTCATAGAAACTTTAACAGGAATCTCTTATGGAGCTGTTGGGTAATTAGTCGGTGATTTAACAGACTGGTGGCTTGCAGGGCTGGTAGCCTCGAGTTGCGCGAGTTGCCATCTCAACTTCCTTTGAGATGCTATCACAGAAGTCACCACGAATCGGTGCACTGGGATATTCGAATCAGTCTACAGACACAACGGACGGTTGTGTGACGAATGAACATAATTAGGAACTACCGTTAAAACAAGAGAATAACATAAACTACGTTTAGAACGGCGAAGCGGCGGACCGTATGAGTCAGTCGTGTATTAGTATTGATAATTTGCGCATTTGGTTTCAAATTCGTCACTACAGAAATTCGCTAAAATCATATACAAATTACATGCCAACAATTAAAGTTCAAAAGGAATGACATAAGAACTCCAGTATGAGTACTAGTGCCAAATACAGACATATAGTCAGGGCTGCAACCCATTGCAAAACTCGATGCGGTTCGGTTCAGTGGTTCGAACCACTAAGAAAAAACTTGTACCGGTTAAAGAACCTGTTTATAAGTGTCTCTGAACCGCGGTTCGGTTCAAATGGTTCAATATTTTATACTAACTGATGTAAAAAAAATGTTTGTGCATATCTGAGGTCAATACAGCAAACGGCTACAAGCATATTACTTCGATTTACATTTTTATACTCTCGCAACCTGTTGCTACAGAGTATAAAAGTTTTGTTCACCTAACGGTTGTTTGTATCACCTAAAACTATTCGAGTTAGATATAGGGTTATGTATATATAAATGATCAGGATTAAGAGACGAGTTGAAATCCGGGTGACTGTCTGTCCGTCCGCCCGTCTGTCCGTCCGTGCAAGCTGTAAGACATTAAATTTTATCTCTGGGATGGTTTGAGATGACTTTATAGGAAAACGCATATCTTGGAATGTGCTTAACCGATTTCAACCAAATTCGGTGCATAATGTTCTTTTCATATTTCTATGTTATATTGCGAAAATGGGCTAAATCGGATTACAACCACGCTTATTTCCTATATAACACCATTTTCAATTCCATCTGATTCTTTCACTTTCCACTATGCATATCAAGCAACAATGATTATATCGGGGAAAAACTTTGCGTGAATAATACGTTTAATGTATGCCACCTTGTGACCAAAAATTTTCTAATCGAACCAAAACTGTTCAAGCCCCTAAGTACTAAATATGTGGACCCCAGTGCCTATAGTTGACCTTCTACCGAAAATATCAGCCAATCCACAAAGAAATCTCAAACGAGTATACCATTTGACTTTGCGAGAGTATAAAATGTTCGGTTACATCCGAACTTAGCCCTTCCTTACTTGTTAAAGCTATGTTTGTTTCCAAACGCCTCCCAAAGTGTCAGTTTTTCTCCAAAGAAAATAGGAGCCAACGTGAACAAGGTCTTTGCTTCCAATATTAATCGTGTCTAATTCATTTTACTTTTCCCATATATTTTGGGATTTCTTCATATTTTGCAATAATGTTTTGATCTACAAAACAAATAGACTTATATCATAAATCACTTGTATGAATGCTCGGTACATTTGATGTACATATGTATAACATTAACTGCATATAACTTTTGATGCAAAGTTTTCATGCAAAAATATTAACAAAACCATTTCTGTAGTACGGAAAATTTTAAATGGGAATATCACTTTTTAAAAGTTGTAGATTTTCTTGCTAATGCAAAATATCAAAAAATCCCATGTTTAAATGGCATAAGTAATATAATGTAAATTGAAAATAAAGAGATTGTTTACTTTAGATCCTTTTTAGGGTACTAACTGAAACTTCAGGGGGCGTTTGCAGAAAAAGCAATCAACAAGGGAATTAAAGGACATATTAATCAATATATACATATATCGCTCAGCCACAGCTGGTGTTTTACGTGCATATATATCTTTTGTTAATATAATTGCTCTTGTTCGCGATACTATCATCGACGCTTCAGCTGTCATTTTACGGTTGCGCGATCCTGTTGCCAGTGACAATTTTCAATTTATTTGAATCCAAAATTCGAGAAAATTGGCGAAATGAGACTACATACACGTGTACTTCTCTACTGAGTTAAGTTAATTAAATTTAAGAAGTGTATTTTAATAACAATGTATCTTTGCGAATAAAATGGATAAAGTCGGATGAAAACTTGCCCTAGCCGCCATATAATTATTATCAGGATTTAAAAACATCCGGTTGACTTTATTCCATATATTGGTGATGGTATGTGAGGTACCTTAATGGAACTTAGAGACCGCCTTTTACTGTTAATAATATGTGTTAGTGGAAAAAAATAGATAAAATCGGCTTAACACTATCCCTATTGTATATACCTAATGTAAGATATTCAAAATTCCGGTTGGATTTATGCCGTACATACAATGACATCCGTTATCCTAACAAACTCTATACTGATTTTGTGTATGAGTTTTGTGTTAATATTTTGCTTGAAAATATGGTATTGAATATACCAGTGCCAATGTCCTCAACCCGTTTATGTTGGTCAAAAAGTGTGATATTTGAATAAATTTAAGTGGACAAGCTTTTTAAAAATTTTGTGGTTTATGAATTAAAATGATCTAAGCCTTGGTCCAAAACTCGTATCCTTAATACAATCAATTCCGATTCTCTGGTTGACGTTTTGCACATCAACGCAATATAACGAAACTCCCATAATAAGAAAACATTAGTTATTTGTAAAACCAACTCTAAAATCAAAAAAGCCGTCAAGTTAATATAGTTGGGTGAAACAACTATGAAAAATTCTATCTTAAACCAGAAATATGGTTTTACGAAATAAATGAAGAAAGCAATTGTTAATACAGTAACAATAATAAGGCTTTTTATCCCCTGGAGCCCGAAAACTACTACCAACTGCGCATAAAGATAATATATAGAGATATACACGACTTGCCATTAGACGTCATTTTCGAACGTTGGCTCGTTAAATTTTTACGCCTTTATAAAATTTAAATTGGTTTTCATATCTTGTATTTTATCTAGCTCTGCTGCTGTGCTTGAGTTGAAGGCGAATTGAGTAAAGACCTAACTTCCGACCTTTCAATCATCCGTTTGGTATAATAGGTGCCAGAGATTTTACAGTTTTACTGGCTGGCTGGAGTGGAATGCTTACTCCAAAGTATATCGATATATTTGCTCCGTTTTCTTCCATTCTCACATTTTACCACACTGCTCCCCTTCTTTAAGCTGGTTTCTCCTTTTTTATACTCTCGCAACCGGTTGCTACAGAGTATAATAGTTTTGTTCACCTAACGGTTGTTTGTATCACCTAAAACTAATCGAGTTAGATATAGGGTTATATATATATAAATAATCAGGATGAAGAGACGAGTAGAAATCCGGGTGACTGTCTGTCCGTCCGTCCGTCCGTCCGTCTGTCCGTCCGTGCAAACTCTAACTTGAGTAAAAATTGAGATATCTTTATGAAACTTGGTAGACATGTTTCTTGGTACCGGGAGACGGTTGGTATTGCAGATGGGCGTAATCGGACCACTGCCACGCCCACAAAACGCCATTAATCAAAAACAAATAAATTGCCATGACTAAGCTCCGCAATAAGATACACGACTGTTATTTAGTACTTAGGATCACATTAGGGAGGGGCATCTGCAGTTAAAAATTTTGTTTAAAGTGGGCGTGGTCCTGCCTCTAATAGGTTTAATGTGCATATCTCCTAAACCACTAATGCTATAATAACAAAATTCACTAGAAGCAAATGTTTTTAAAACCTCTACGTACAGTGTGAAAATAGTTGAAATCGGGTGGCAACTCCGCCCACTCCCCATATAACGGTACTGTTAAAAACTACCAAAAGCGCGATAAATCAAGCACTAAACGCGCCAGAGACATGAAATTTTATCGCTGGGATGGTATTAGTTGACTTTATAGGAATCGCGTTCAAAATTAGACAGTGGGCGTGGCACAGCCCACTTTTAGGTGAAAACCCATATTTTGAGATCTACTTAACCAATTTTCACCAAATTCGGTGCATAACGTTCTTTTCATATTAATATGTTACAGTGCGAAAATGGACTAAATCGGACTACAACCACGCCTATTTCCCATATAACACCATTTTCAATTCCATCTGATTCTTTCACTTTCCACTATGCATATCAAGCAACAATGATTATATCGGGGTAAAACTTTTCGTGAATAATACGTTTAAAGTATGCCACCTTGTGACCAAAAATTGTCTAAATCGAACCAAAACTGTTCAAGCACCTAAGTACTACATATGTGCACCCCAGTGCCTATAGTTGACCTTCTACCGAAAATATCAGTCAATCCATAAAGAAATCTCAAAGGAGTATACCATTTGACTTTGCGAGAGTATAAAATGTTCGGTTACATCCGAACTTAGCACTTTCTTACTTGTTAATAAGATATTATATTGCGAGCGGGAGACTTTGGCCAGGCTTCTTGTGATTCTGTTAACCACGTAGGACCGTTCCACCAGAGTGTAGTGATGGTGAGATGAAGTGGTTTGCAGCCTCTTGTCCCAAGATCCGCTGGATTATCTGCACTTGCAACATGTTGCCATTGTGCTGGGCCAACTAAGTCTAATATTTGAGATATAGGGTTACATACATAAGTCTTCCAGGTATATGGTGGTTTGTCTAGCCATGCTAAAACTATTTCTGAATTTGACCAAAGGTATATTTTGTGATTGGTTAATTTCAGATGGGTTTGGACAATTGAGACTAGTTTTGCTAACAGAAGTGCACCATTCAGTTCGAGCCGTGGCAGGCTTAGTGTCTTCAGGGGAGCAACTTTGGCTTTGGCTACC
This sequence comes from Bactrocera oleae, assembly GCF_042242935.1. Classification (NCBI taxonomy): domain Eukaryota; kingdom Metazoa; phylum Arthropoda; class Insecta; order Diptera; family Tephritidae; genus Bactrocera; species Bactrocera oleae. The sequence goes on along the minus strand of NC_091537.1, from coordinate 56,629,455 downwards.
AAAAGACGTGAAGATCTTTTGTTATCATATTCAGTGCGTACGTAAACTGTTGCACAATAAGCCTTTTCAGAGGCATCACAAAAGAGATGTAATTCTACATTATAGTCAGGTACGAAATTTACCCATCGAGGAATTCGAATTTCCGAGATGGTATGTAGATTGTTTGCAAATTGAACCCACTTTGTTAAACGTATGGGTTTTACTTGCTCATCCCATTCAGTGCCGTCTTGACACAGTTCTTGAATGAGGATTTTTGCTTGAATCATTATTGGCGAAAGCCATCCTGCGGGGTCGAAAAGTCTTGCCACCGAGGAAAGTATTTGACGTTTGGTTATGGCGGATATTGCAGATATTGACTCAATTGTATATGAGAATTGATCTGTTATTGCATTCCATTGAATCCCGAGAGTTTTTGTAGTACTGGCCTTTTCAAATTTAAGGAAGTTAGTATATAATAAGTCTTCCCCTTTTATGTTTTTTATTATCTTCGGATGATTTGATGTAATTTTCTTTAGGGGGAACCCGGCTAAATTTAGTGCTTTGATCACTTGAGATAGTGATTCGCAAGCTAATGAGAGACTGTGGCTACCTGATAGAATATCATCAACGTATGTTTGTTTTTGTAGCACAGAAGTTGCTAAAGGCAAATTTGTTTGACAGGTTTTTGCCACTTCAAGTAATGTCCTAATGGCTAAATAGGGTGCACAATTGATGCCAAAGGTAACTGTTTTAAATTTGTAGTCGCTGATTGGACTATTACTTGATTTTCGGAAGACTATCCGCTGGAAATCTTGGTCATCGTTATGTACTAAAATTTGCCTATACATTTTCTCTACATCTCCATTGAAAACATATTTAAACATGCGCCAATTTTGTATTAGCAGCATGAGATCAGGTTGTAATGTTGGCCCTGTGTATAGTACATCATTGAGTGATTTGCCTGAGCTCGTACACTTTGAGGCATTAAAAACAACTCGTACTTTTGTTGTGATTTTATCTGGTCTTATTACCCCGTGATGTGGAAGATAAAAAAATAGATATCTACCTTTAGATATTTTTTCATATGGTACAGCTTCTTCCATATGATTGAGGTCAAGATATTCATCCATCACGTCATCATATGCTGATTTAAGCTCGCTTTTCTTTATCAAGCTTTTTTCCAAGCTTAGGAATTGCTGGACTGCTGATATTCTCGAGTGGCCTAGAGCTATCGTTTCTGGAAAGGTGGGCTTGAATGGGAGTCGCACAACATAACGACCATGTTCGTTTCTTGTTGTTGTGGACTGGTAATAGGCTTCGCATGCCAGGTCTTCTTCTGAAGGTTTTGTGATTTGGGGTAGTTCTTCTACTTCCCAGAATTTTTTGAGTTGATTATTTAAATATTCGTTTGAAATATTTTCAACTTGAGTTGTGAAGGAGTTAATTTTTTCTGTGACTTGGCCACTTAATATCCATCCAAAGATTGTGTTTTGGGCTAACAATTTATTAGAGATTTTCTCTATACCTTCAAGAATTATTTGAGGTATTAAGTCGCTGCCCAATAATATGTCGATTTGTGATGGGGTATGACAGTTGGGATCTGCTAATTTGAGATATGAGCATTTTTCCCACTGATTTTTATTTACTTCATAGCTTGGAAGCAAATTAGTGAGCTGCGGTAGAACAATGGCTTGTGCATCTATTCGTATATCCGCGTTTGGAGAGACTATGGTGATTGGGCAAACTTTATTTGAATTTTGTATAATTCTTCCGCCCATTCACGAAATTTGAAAACTAGAATTTTTGACTGGCAATTTTAGCCGATTCTGAGCTTTTGATGATATAAAGGATCTTTGAGAGCCTTGATCTATTAATGCTCTTAATTTGAATAAATCTCCTTTATGTTCTATAGCAATGACCGCTGTGGGTAAAAGAATTTTGCTTTCATTCTCTGAATGAAGCGCTTGAACTTTTGCTGCTTTTGAGCAACATGCGTGTTCCTCTTTATTTTCCGGATTCGGTATTCGGGATTCGGGATTTCGAGATTACCTGATTTGGTTGTCGCGACTAGGCCCGTGGTTTTATGTATATGATTTTGGTTCATATTTGTAAAATTGGCTATGTGAAGCAATGAGTGATGTCGTCGTTGACAGTACACACAACTGAATTTGCTTTCAAAGTCTTTTGTCCCGTGAGAATTGGACAGACAGTTGATGCAAAGTTTATGATGTCGGACAAGATTGTTTCTATCTGAAACGGACATTTTTTTAAATTTCTCGAAAGATCTTATATTATGTCTTCCTTTACAGATTTCTCATAATGATTGCCAATGGTTTGTTTGATCTGACACGAATGTTTGGTTTCTATTAACGTGTCTATTATATTGTGTGTTTTTATTTGAGTCATTTCGATGACCTTTTGGCTTAACTACCTTTTTATCTACTCGCTCAGCTATTTCGTACTGAGTTGTTAAAAATTCTTTCATTTAATGCGATTTTGGCGATTTCTTTCTTGAAACTAGTGATTGCTCCCATCGTAGCAAAGCAGCATCAGGTAGTGTCGCTGCGCAAATATTTACTAGGATAGGGTCCCACGATTCTGTGGATACATATTGTGTTTCTAAAAACAATAAGCAATTAGTCACTGTCGAGTATAGTTTTTGAAATTCTTGGCTGGTTTCTTGTTGAATTTTTGGTAAATTCATTAAAAAAGTATTTGGTTATCTACTAATACTCTTTCGTTTTCGTATCTTTCGACCAGTGTATCCCAAGCCAGATTAAAATTTTCGTCATTCAAAGCGAAACGCTTGACAATACTGCTTGCTTCCCCTTTTGTTTTGTACCTGAGATGGTACAGCTTTTGTGCTCGTGAAAGTTTAGGATGGTTGATATACACGGCAGTGAACATGTCCCGGAAGGACGGCCATTGATCATAACCTCCATGAAAAACTTCAGTATCACAAGCTGGTACTTTTAAAAATATACCTGTATATAGGGTTTCTTTTGGATTGGTAACTACTCTCGGAGGAGGAGTAGGTGCTCTATATGGCCTTAATAAATTTATTTGGTCTAATATCATTGCCTTCGTAGTTTCGTACTGATCGAGGCAGTTTTCATATTTGGCTGAGGCCGAAGCTTTAATGTTTTCTGGGAGTTCAGCGTCGTCAGTATCTAATATTGTATCGTACGCTGTCAGAACGCGTGCCCATATATTATCTATGCTTTGAATTTTTAAATTTAGGACTGATTCTGTATTGTCGTTAATAGGCGAAGCCGAAAACAGTGTGCAGTATCTAATAAAACTGTCACTTTCAGTTATGAACCTTGACAGTGAATTGTCTTTGGTTCTTTGTTGTTTTGCACCCTGCTTTGAGGGTGTAGCTTCTGCGGCTGTGCCTTGTGCTTTATCATAATCAGCCATTTTTGGAATTTCTAATGATAGAGGTGTTCGTGGTTTAACCTCTTCTGATTTATCAGATTGCATTTATAACTCTTTAAATTTAATTGAAAGCTATTGGCTAGCTATTAAAATAGTTTTGTATTAAATATTTGCTATAATACGGTTGTAGTAAAAAATTTTAGTTTGCTGCCCAAAGCTGTAGTTAAAAAATTTTTTTTGTTGAAACTGATTGTAAAATTATCTGTTATAATGTTTTTTTTTTTGGTTTTTTATCGGACAAGTCAATTTAGATTTTATTAAAATGTATGTCCGTATTATTATTATCTTAAAAATTGCCGAAATTGCTTACTGGGTATTCGTTTCACTAGCGAATAATTTGTATATTTTGTATGTATGTATATTCGTTTTTATTATATGTATCTATATACATTTGTTTAAAAGGAACGCGAAAATAAAATTGTTCTTAACAACAAATGTATATATATCTGCATACCTATGTATGTTAATTTTAATTTTCATCTTTGTATATGCTAATCCGTTTTAAACGTATACTTTTTAGTTATATTGGCATGTGTACATATACATATATGTACATGCATACATGTAACGCGTTTTTGTAAAGTTTTGCTGAGTGCCTATATTTATATATATATATAGTTGTAAATATATTACTTTTTATGTATATTTTTTAAGAGAATATATAAGAGAAATGAGAAGAGCAAAAAGGTTGGGTTGCGGTATAGCGCGGGAAATATGCCAATGTTTAAGAAAATATGTGTACATACATAAATGCCGATAATGTTATTGTTGTTTTTTAGAAGTCGCATGAACACATTTCAAAACTTCAAAAACGTTCGGTTCAGTGGTTCGAACCACTAAGAAAAAACTTGTACCGGTTCAAGAACCTGTTTATAAGTGTCTTTGAACCGAGGTTCGGTTCAAATGGTTCAATATTTTATACTAACTGATGTAAAAATAATGTTTGTGCATATATGTATGTATGTACGAAACAAGGCTTTAAAGTTGAGATCAAATTCGTGTATTCATTTCATATTCAAATTCATGAATTCATTTACCACTATCAGTGTGAAAGATACAATAAGTTGTTATAATATATATATATATATATATTTATCATATCAGTATTGACATTTACTATTATATAATTACACATACTTTTATTGGATGGAATTTATACTTAAAGAAGTGACATATCTGAGGTCAATACAGCAAACGGCTACAAGCATATTACTTCGATTTACATTTTTAATAAGATATTTTATAAATCGAAAGAATAACTAATCCTACGATTTCTTGATTACTCAGTATATAAGTTTATTAAAAGAATGTCTTCTAATAAGTCTTCGTCTATACTTGCTCTTAAATCTGATAAAATAAATTGTATAGTTGAAAATGCTCTTTCGACCGACACTTGTGTTGCAGGAGTACCTAACGCGATCTCGGCTAAACTTTTTAACTATTTCTCTGTATAGTTTTGCCGAAATTGCAAAATATCTGCAAGTGGTAAAAGATGTTAAATATTGTCAAAACAAATAATTATGTTTACAATCGTTTTTCTAGTTGGTAAAGTTTCCTTTTTATTTAATTGTTCAAGTATGGACTCCAGTTCCTATATATTATATTTTAGATTTGAGATCGAAAACTTTAATCAAATGTTTTTTTGCAAAATCTTTTTTCTGAGTCTGATAATAAAATCTGATACCTGGGGTCTAAATAAACGACAGCTAAAGCACTAGAATTAGTTAAATAATATTCCCCTCGTTCTGTTAATGCAGTCAGAAACTTGCGACTTAATCACACAACGTTTTTTTCATGTTGTATCGATCGAGTAACGCATTCAATAGCTGCCTTATTTAAGTTTTCTAGTCGTAACAGATTCAACAAGGTATGTATGTCTAAGCTTTTTTGCTACGGATTTCACTTTGCTGCGGATTTCATCTATTTTTTTTTGGAAATCTGACACTGTTCAATTTGGGATATATGCAGCACACCTAATGACACTTATGGAGTTATGATATAAAAAGTTGCCTCAAATTCTTCAAACGTGGAATTTGGAATGGTTGCGCCGGAAATTTCTCCACTGTTACCATTGTCGTCATCTCCGTCATCCATGTCAAAATCTAAATCTACAAATAATTTTTAGCTAATTATAAATATATTAATAAGATCCAAGACATATATTTTTAGTTACCTTGTGAATGCGTGACTTCATTTCCTTCTTCTTCAGTATACCAGCCGTTGACTTTGATGGAAGTTTTGAACATTTTTATTAAGAAAGTTTTCGACACATATCATATTCGCTGCATTGTCGACAGTTATGGAGTAACTTCTGTCTATATTTATTTCGTATGATTTTAAAACTTCTATTATTATATTCGACAAGTTCAAGCCGGTGTGCTTTCTTTCCCAAATATTTCTTTTATTGACAGAGTGTGTATTAGCAAATCGCCATTTTCAATGTATTGTGCATTTATTCCTATTATGAACCTAATCGACTAACACAGTCCATTTTTATGGAAAGTAGACTGCAGTAAGAAAAGACAATAGAACATACATATATTGATTCGGGGTAAGCTTTAAAGTTGTTGGTAGCGGACATACTATAAAGCTACACTTTACGCGTCAAAAGGCAAGTGTGGCGGAGGGCACACCTGGTGCGTACCCTCCAACGTGTCTAATTGTAGCTTTATATGTACATATATTAAAATCAAACCACTGGTTCTGCGTGGAAACTGTAATTTACCGATAATCAAGTGTAGATGTCATTGAAGAGCGCAGCTTAGCTGCCCTTTTTACGAAACCCGCTGTCTTTCATAAGTTTAAGTGGAGGACCATTTTTTGTGACTTGTAGCTGTGTAACTGTAGCTGACGATGGTTTGTTCGCAATGTATTGTACTTCGCAATATTATTCTGGTTGGAATTTCTTGCGTTTTTTTTTCAGTAATTTCGCCAATAATTTTCTCGAAAATGTCAGCGTTTTTTTATGTGTCTCATAAAAGTTTCAGAGTGCTTCCCCTCATTTTTAATTTATAATATTTACACTGACTTGTGTTAGACTTCTTGTCATAAACAAAGCTTTCATGTAATATTTATCAGGGCTATTAAACGGAGAAGAGTTGTTTAGGGAAATTATAGCTAAACTAACTATTTTCATACAAAATTCATTTTGGAAGCAGTATTTTGTGGAACTAAAAATTTTTAAAATGTTTTCAATTTAATATATAGAGTACCAAAAATAGTTATTTCTCACATCAAAAGCGGTAACCAATATAGATAAAAAAAAGGAAATTTATGAATATTTCTAACCGAAACACTATTAATAAATTAAACAAAGAGTGTTAAAAATTGATGAAAATTTATTAAAAATAAAAATCTTCTTACAAAGATAACCAAAAGTTAAACACGAACCACGCAAGCGCAAAATATTTTAAAATTCAAAATCACATTTTTTTTAAATTTTAGTCATAAACATAGGATTTGTTTTATTTTTCAATCCGGTATTTAAAATTAGAGATTTGTAAATTATTTGTAATTAAAATTTTGGGAATTACAAAATAAAACAAAATTTTATTTAAATGTTAATTCAATTACTTTTTATGTTAATTCAATTGTATTTTTAATGAATTAATTGTAAGCCTGTTTTCAGGGCAGTGGATATTGGTGATCATGGTTCTCTCTCCAATTTTAAGCATCAATAAACAATATGCATTTATACCTATATTATCCATCTGCTTAATACATTTCCATCGTTACTTACACATCTTTTATTATCGTAATAAAAGATACACAATGAATAATTGGGAGTAATTTATTTACATTCAAATATTAAGCAAAAAATATAATTTTCGTTCATTCAGTAATTTAAAGTTTTAGAAGAAGATGATGAATCCGAAGAATGATCAAAATCTTTTTTAGCATATGAATAATTTTCTGCACTTATTGCACTTATTGTTGGATAAGCAACATTTTCTATTTTTTGGAATTTCGCATTATCTTTGGTACTGCATTGCGGCAGGTCTAGCTTTGCGTAATATAATTCATAACTGGAGCAAGCAGTTGAAGATGTAGGCGTGGTAATATGCGGTGTTTTATTTTCGTTTATACAGTTCGGAAGCCCATTATCGCTTTCTCTATTATCTATGATGGTCAAAAATGTGGGAGAATCGTTGAATCGAGCGACTGATGAAAGTTTGTTGGCGTTGGTCAATGGTGCTAATGGCAAGGAAGGTACGTTTGATGAAACAGAATATTTCTCATTTATTCCTGCTAATGGCAATTTTCGCTCTCTGTTAGAAGAGGATCCTGTTTCTTTACAGCTGTAATTTTTACCACGTATGTTGTCTAGCAATGAACATATCGTACTATATTCCTAATGGAATATGTTTTTTGTAGTTTTAATAATTTTCTCAGTATCAATCATAGAAATACTTTTTTTAGTTTCGATTTCATTAATTGTTTTTGAAGTTGGTTGAACTGAAAGTTGGGAATATATACACGAAAGATAAGTAATTTCCTCTGATTTCGAAGTACTATCAAGTTTTTCTTCTTCCAAATGGTGATTTCGATTTTCTTCATGTAATACAAAATCAAGTTCTTTAGTAGGCATACACAACTGATTTTGTTTACTGTTTGTGAGTTTTTCCTTAAATAGATAGTTTCCGTGGGAATAGATTTGTACTTCCTTTCTTTTTACGCATGATGTAGATGTAATGTCACTTGCTTTTGTTGTGTCGGAAAAGCTTTCGTTTGAATGTGACAGGGAAATCTTGTGCATGGAACATATTTCTTGATTCAAAGGCTTCATTTCCAAGTATCCACTTTCTTCATGATTTATTTTTTTAAGCGAAAATGTTTGTAACATATCACTAATAGGTTTTGATGTCTGATAGCCCTTTACTTCGTTTAACGATACATCAGAACAATTTCCACTGCCAGGTACAGCTTTTCCATCCTTTTCGAAAAATCAATTTCCATTAGATCACTCATACAATCCACAGATACTTGACTGTTTTGGACCAATATAGGAGCACTCGTTGACTTTTTATCACAATTCGTATTTAATCCAAATTTATAACCAGTATCGTCAGCCCCAAAATTTAAACTATTATTAAAGTTATGTTCACATTTTCGAGAACTACTGTTTAGAGTATTTGGCAGCATTGATCAAATTTGTAAAATTAAACATAAAAAAAAAATAGAAAACAATAAAGTTCATTAAAATTTATTTAGCAGATTTGATTAATTTGTACGTTTCTACAAAATCGTTTGCGTTAAATGCCCAAGTTTTCGAATTGATTAATATTGGCGTCTTTAGAGGGTATGAATTTTATGAAACTAGAACTTTTACAAACTATCTACTTATGAGAAGAGTTTGTGCTGATTCACACACGAATCTTTTGATGCCGCAACTCCTAGTTTGTTAGCGAGGGCGCGAAGAGAAAAGGCGAGGGCACCGAGTTATGATATTGTTTGTAACAGTTTGCTGTTACGTAGTTCGGTATTCCGTTTAATTTTGAAATTCTTTCCATCGTTGCAATTTCGTTCGGTTTCAAATAAATATTTAAAATGTGTTACCGATATTCCGCTAGATCACCAATTGATTCCTCTACTTGTTTATTTGAAAGAATTCAACGACGTTTGGATTGATCCACTTACTATGTATCTCGCCAAGTAAGTGGACTAAACAACACGGCTTCAACGAAGAATATGTTTGGAATATAGCTTTGTTCACCCTTCGAAAGAAATTACAAGATATTAACACAAGCACTTATTCCGAATAGCCCTCAGGTAATTTACACTCATACGCAATAGAATCAAAGCTGTGCCCTCAGACTCTTTGATTCATTTTAGCAGATAGAGCTGCAAAACAATCGATGGGACTATCGATAGTTTTATTTTCGTCTCACTATTGATAGTTTATTTTGACTATCGATGTTTTGTGTAGTTAAGGCAGATTTACCAACAATTTTCATAAAATTAAAAAAATCTCACTTAATAAAGCTACTTAATGATATAATCTGGTAATACCAAATGAAAATTCTAATTTAGAGAACATCCCAGCAAGTCACGACTACGGAAACTCAATACATTAAAGGAATTATCGAGGAAACTAACACATAAGCCCAATACATAAGAAAGAGATGAATGATCACACGTACATAAGAGTTTCAATTAGAAATGTCAATTGGGCCTTAAGAAACTCATAGAAACTTTAACAGGAATCTCTTATGGAGCTGTTGGGTAATTAGTCGGTGATTTAACAGACTGGTGGCTTGCAGGGCTGGTAGCCTCGAGTTGCGCGAGTTGCCATCTAAACTTCCTTCGAGATGCTATCACAGAAGTCACCACGAATCGGTGCACTGGGATATTCGAATCAGTCTACGGACACAACGGACGGTTATGTGACGAATGAACATAATTAGGAACTACCGTTAAAACAAGAGAATGACAAAAACTACGTTTAGAACGGCGAAGCGGCGGACCGTATGAGTCAGTCGTGTATTAGTATTGATAACTTGCGCATTTGGTTTCAAATTCGTCACTACAGAAATTCCCTAAAATCATATATAAATTACATGCCAACAATTAAAGTTCAAAAGGAATGACATAAGAACTCTAGTATGAGTACTAATGCCAAAGACAGGCATATAGTCAGGGCTGCAACCCATTCCACAACTCGATGCGGTTCGATTCAGTGGTTCGAACCACTAAGAACAAACTTGTACCGGTTCAAGAACCTATTTATAAGTGTCTCTGAACCGCGGTTCGGTGCAAATGGTTCAATATTTTATACTAACTGATGTAAAAAAAATGTTTGTGCATATATGTATGTATGTACGAAAAAAGGCTTTGAAGTTGAGATCAAATTCATGTATTCATTTCATATTCAAATTCATGAATTCATTTACCACTATTAGTGTGAAAGATACAATAAGTTGTTATAATATATATATACATATTTATCATATCAGTATTGACATTTACTATTATATAATTACACATACTTTTATTGGATGGAATTTATACTTAAAGAAGTGACATACCTGAGGTCAATACAGCAAACGGCTACAAGCATATTACTTCGATTTACATTTTTAATAAGATATTTTATAAATCGCAAGAATAACTAATCGTACGATTTCTTGATTACTCAGTATATAAGTTTATTAAAAAAATCTTCGTCTATACTTGCTCTTAAATCTGATAAAATAAATTGTATAGTTGAAAATGCTCTTTCGACCGACACTTGTGTTGCAGGAGCACCTAACGCGATCACGGCTAAACTCTTTAACTTTTTCTCTGTATAGTTTTGCCGAAATTGCAAAATATCTGCAAGTGGTAAAAGATGTTAAATATTGTCAAAACAATTAATTATGTTCACAATCGTTTTTCTAGTTGGTAAAGTTTCCTTTTTATTCAATTGTTCAAGTATGGATTCCAGTTCCTAAATATTGTATTTTAGATTTGAGATCGAAAATTTTAATCAAATGTTTTTTTGCAAAATCTTTTTTCTGAGTCTTATAATAAAATCTGATACCTGGGATCTAAATAAACGACAGCTAAAGCACTAGAATTAGTTAATTAATATTCCCCTCGTTCTGTTAATGCAGTCAGAAACTTGCGACTTAACCACCCAACGTTTTTTTCATGTTGTATTATTTGTTTTCTAGTCGTAACAGATTCAACAAGGTATGTATGTCTAAGCTTTTTTACTACGGATTTCACTTTGCTGCGGATTTCATCTATTTCCTTTAGGAAATCTGACACTGCTCAATTTGGGGTATGTGCAGCACACCTAATGAAACTTATGGAGTTATGATATAAAAAGTTGCCTCAAATTCTTCAAACGTGGAATTTGGAATGGTTGCGCCGGAAATTTGTCCACTGTTTCCATCGTCGTCATCTCCGTCATCCATGTCAAAATCTAAATTTACAAATAATTTTTAGCTAATTATAAATATATTAATAAGAACCAAGACATATATTTTTAGTTACCTTGTGAATGCGTGACTTCATTTCCTTCTTCTTCAGTATACCAGCCGTTGACTTTGATGGAAGTTTTGAACATTTTTATTAAGGAAGTTTTAGACACATATCATATTCGCCGCATTGTCGACAGTTATGGAGTAACTTCTGTCTATATTTATTTCATATGATTTTAAAACTATTATTATTATATTCGACAAGTTCAAGCCGGTGTGCTTTTTTTCCCAAATATTTCTTTTATTGACAGAGTGTGTATTAGCAAATCGCCATTTTCAATGTATTGTGCATTTATTCCTATTATGAACCTAATCGACTAACACAGTCCACTTTTATGGAAAGTAGACTGCAGTAAGAAAAGACAATAGAACATACATATATTGATTCGGGGTAAGCTTTAAAGTTGTTGGTACAGGACATACTATAAAGCTACACTTTACGCGTCAAAAGGCAAGTGTGGCGGAGGGCACACCTGGTGCGTACCCTCCAACGTGTCTAATTGTAGCTTTATATGTACATATATTAAAATCAAACTACTGGTTCTGCGTGGAAACTGTAATTTACCGATAATCAAGTGTAGATGTCATTGAAGAGCGCAGCTTAGCTGCCCTTTTTACGAAACCCGCTGTCTTTCATAAGTTTAAGTGGAGGACCATTTTTTGTGACTAGTAGCTGTGTAACCGTAGCTGACGATGGTTTGTTCGGAATGTATTGTACTTCGCAATATTATTCTGGTTGGAATTTCTTGCGTTTTTTTTCAGTAATTTCGCCAATAATTTTCTCGAAAATGTCAGTGTTTTTTTATGTGTCTCATAAAAGTTTCAGAGTGCTTTCGCCTCATTTTTAATTTATAATATTTACACTGACTTGTGTTAGACTTATTGTCATAAACAAAGCTTTCATGTACTATTTATCAGGGCTATTAAACGGAGAAGAGGTGTTTAGGGAAATTATAGCTAAACTAACTATTTTCATACAAAATTCATTTTGGAAGCAGTATTTTGTAGAACTAAAAATTTTTAAAATGTTTCCAATTTAAAATATAGAGTACCAAAAATAGTTATTTTTCACATCAAAAGCGGTAATCAATATAGATAAAAAAAGGAACTTTTTGAATATTTCTAACCGAAACACTATTAATAAATTGAACAAAGAATGTTAAAAATTGATGAAAATTTATTAAAAATAAAAATCTTCTTACAAAGATAACCAAAAGTAAAACACGAACCACGCAAGCGCAAAATATTTTAAAATTCAAAATAACATTTTTTTTTAATTTTTAGTCATAAACATAGGATTTGTTTTATTTTTCAATCCGGTATTTAATATTAGAGATTTGTAAATTATTTGTAATTAAAATTTTGGGAATTACAAAATAAAAAAAAATTTAATTTAAATGTTAATTCAATTACTTTTTATGTTAATTCAATTGTATTTTTAATGAATTAATTGTAAGCCTGTTTTCAGGGCAGTGGATATTGGTGATCATGGTTCTCTCTAAAATTTTAAGCATCAATAAACAATATGCATTTATATATTATCCATCTGCTTAATACATTTCCATAGTTACTTACACATCTTTTATTATCGTAATAAAAGATACACAATGAATAATTGGGAGTAATTTATTTACATTCAAATATTAAGCAAAAAATATAATTTTCGTTGGATCAGTAATTTAAAGTTTTAGAAGAATGATCAAAATCTATTTTAGCATATGAATCATTTTCTGCACTTATTGCACTTATTGTTGGAGAAGCAACATTTTCAATTTTTTGGAATTTCGCATTATCTTTGGTACTGCATTGCGGCAGGTCTAGCTTTGCGTAATATAATTCATAACTGGAGCAAGCAATTGAAGATGTAGGCGTGGTAATATGCGGTGTTTTATTTTCGTTTATACAGTTCGGAAGCCCATGATCGCTTTCTATATTATCTATGATGGTCAAAAATGTAGGAGATCCGTTGAATCGAGCGACTGATGAAAGTTTGTTGGCGTTGGTCAATGGTGCTATAGGCAAGGAAGGCACGTTTGATGAAACAATATTTCTCATTTATTCCTGCTAATGGCAATTTTCGCTCTCTGTTAGAAGAGGATTCTGTTTCTTTACAGCTGCAATTTTTACCATGTATGTTGTCTAGCAATGAACATATCGTACTATATTCCTCATGGAATATGTTTTTTGTAGTTTTAATAATTTTCTCAGTATCAATCATAGAAATACTTTTTTTAGTTTCGGTTTCATTAATTGTTTTTGAAGTTGGTTGAACTGAAAATTGGGAATATAGGTATACACGAAAGATAAGTAATTTCCTCAGAGTTCGAAGTACTATCAAGTTTTACTTCTTCCAAATGGTGATTTCGATTTTCTTCATGTAATACAAAATCAAGTTCTTTAGTAGGCATACACAACTGATTTTGTTTACTGTTTGTGAGTTTTTCCTCAAATAGATAGTTTCCGTGGGAATATATTTGTACTTCCTTTCTTTTTACGCATGATGTAGATGTAATGTCACTTGCTTTTGTTGTGTCGGAAAAGCTTTCGTTTGAATGTGACAGGGAAATCTTGTGCATGGGACATATTTCTTGATTCAAAGGCTTCATTTCCAAGTATCCACTTTCTTCATGATTTATTTTTTTAAGCGAAAACATTTCACTAACAGGTTTTGATGTCTGATAACCCTTTACTTCGTTTAACGATACATCAGAACACTTTCCACTGACAGGTACAGCTTTTCCATTTGTTTTATGGATAGTACTTTTCGAAAAATCAATTTCCATTAGATCACTCATACAATCCACAGATACTTGACTATTTTGGACCAGTATAGGAGCACTCGTTGACTTTTTATCACAATTCGTATTTAATCCCAATTTATAACCAGTATCGTCAGCCCCAAAATTTAAACTATTGTTACTAATACAACTCTGATTAAAGCAGGATCTGGGAAATAAAACAGCACGCTGTAAGTCACATTTAGGAATTTTCGCCCGAGATCCAACTGAAAACGCTCGGACTCGGATAGCGTTTTTGTCATGTAAAATCTCGTTCGAATTTCCCGATCGTTTGATTTTGTTTCTGTCTATCTTACTTCCAATTGAATACGATCGTTTAGGACGTTGCTCACTGTAAAATCAACAAATTTATTATATCAATATTTTGAAAATTTTAACAAAATTATATACTGTATTATTCCAAAAAAAAATAAGCAAAAATTGCAATTTAATATCCCTATTGTGGAAAGGTATCGTGTATACATATTTTTCTGGCGATTATAACAGAAATTTTCTTTGCGTGATTATACTCGGAACCGCTGATATTAAAAGTTATGTTCACATTTTCGAGAACTACTGTTTAGAGTATTTGGCAGCATTGATCAAATTTGTAAAATTAAACATAAAAAAAAATATAAAACAATAAAGTTCATTAAAATTTATTTAGTAGATTTGATTAATTTATACGTTTCTACAAAATCTTTTGCGTTAAATGCCCAAGTTTTCGAATTGATTAATATTGGCATCTTTAGAGGGTATGAATTTTTTGAAAGTAGAACTTTTTACAAACTATCAACTTATGAGAAGATTTTGTGCTGATTCACACACGAATCTTTTGATGCCGCAACTCGTAGTTTGTTAGCGAGGGCGCGAAGAGAAAAGGCGAGGGCACCGAGTTATGATATTGTTTGTAACAGTTTGCTGTTACGTAGTTCGGTATTCCGTTTAATTTTGAAATTCTTTCCATCATTGCAATTTCGTTCGGTTTCAAATAAATATTTAAAATGTGTTACCGATATTCCGCTAGATCACCAATTGATTCCTCTACTTGTTTATTTGAAAGACTTCAACGACGTTTGGATTGATTCACTTACTATGTATCTCGCCAAGTACAATAAGTGGACTAAACAACACGGCTTTAACGAAGAATATGTTTGGAATATAGCTTTGTTCACCCTTCGGAAGAAATTAAAAGATATTAACACAAGCATTTATTCCGAATAGCCCTCAGGTTATTTACACTCATACGCAATAGAATCAAAGCTGTGCCCTCAGACTCTTTGATTCATTCTAGCAGATAGAGGGGCAACACAATCGATGGTACTATCGATAGTTTTATTTTCGTCTCACTATTGATAGTTTATTTTGACTATCGATGTTTTGTGAGGTTAAGGGCAGATTTACCAACAATTTTCATAAAAATACAAAATCTCACTCAATAAAGCTACTTAATGATATAGTCTGGTAATCTCAAATGAAAATTCTAATTTTGGATAACATCCCAGCAAGTCAGGGCTACGGAAACTCAATACATTAAAGGAATTATCGAGGAAACTAACACATAAGCCCAATGCATAAGAAAGAGATGAATGATCACACGTACATAAGAGTTTCAATTAGAAATGTCAATTGGGCCTTAAAAAACTCATAGAAACTTTAACAGGAATCTCTTATGGAGCTGTTGGGTAATTAGTCGGTGATTTAACAGACTGGTGGCTTGCAGGGCTGGTAGCCTCGAGTTGCCATCTCAACTTCCTTTGAGATGCTATCACAGAAGTCACCACGAATCGGTGCACTGGGATATTCGAATCAGTCTACAGACACAACGGACGCTTGTGTGACGAATGAACATAATTAGGAACTACCGTTAAAACAATAGAATGACATAAACTACGTTTAGAACGGCGAAGTGGCGGACCGTATGAGTCAGTCGTGTACAGGGATAATGGGATGCACAACTCTTTCCAGTGTGAGAGCGCCTCAAAATTAGCGTTTTTTATAACATTTTCCATTGTAGCCAGATCGTACAAAATAATAATTTTTGGGAATTTAAATTAAAATACCCATCATTTATTAAGATTAAATATTATTATACATGTATCCGTTAAACATATGCAGAAACTTTTTATACTCTTTTTTTTGTGATTTTGTGATTTATTAAACAATTGATTTTTGAACTTTCAATACGTAATCAAAAGAATAAATGTATTAGCTCTCAATTAATAAATGTTTTTAAAAATTTTCAATTGAAAATCAATACCACTTAGCATGACATCACAAAAGATATCATCACATACATTTCAATTTCGCGTTTTCTTTCATTTTCATTGTTTTCCAATTTTTGTTAGTGATCTTCAACAGCAGCACAAATCTCTCTGTTTACATATTTTTCTGTAGGATTTTAATCTGGCCGTCCCTCTTTTTCCAATTGCTAAACGTCAGACCTACTGAACTTTGACAGTTGCTTGAGTTCAGTAGGTTTTGACGTTTATCAATTGCGCTCTCATTTCCAGTGAGAGACGAGTTGGGCATCCCATTATCCCTGGTCGTGTATTAGTATTGATAACTTGCGCATTTGGTTTCAAATTCGTCACTACAGAAATTCGCTAAAATCATATATAAATTACATGCCAACAATTAAAGTTCAAAAGGAATGACATAAGAACTCCAGTATGAGTACTAATGCCAAAAACAAACATATAGTCAGGGCTGCAACCCATTCCAAAACTCGATGCGGTTCGGTTCAGTAGTTCGAACCACTAAGAAAAAACTTGTACCGGTTCAACAACCTGTTCATAAGTGTCTCTGAACCGCGGTTCGGTTCAAATGGTTCAATATTTTATACTAACTGATGTAAAAAAAATTATTGTGCATATACCTATGTATGTATGTACGAAAAAAGGCTTTGAAGTTGAGATCAAATTCATGTATTCATTTCATATTCAAATTCATGAATTCATTTACCACTATTAGTGTGAAAGATACAATAAGTTGTTATAATATATATATACATATTTATCATATCAGTATTGACATTTACTATTATATAATTACACATACTTTTATTGGATGGAATTTATACTTAAAGAAGTGACATATCTGAGGTCAATACAGCAAACGGCTACAAGCATATTACTTCGATTTACATTTTTATACTCTAGAAACCTGTTGCTACAGAGTATAATAGTTTTGTTCACCTAACGGTTGTTTGTATCACCTAAAACTATTCGAGTTAGATATAGGGTTATATATATATAAATGCTCAGGATGAAGAGACGAGTTGAAATCCGGGTGACTGTCTGTCCGTCCGTCCGTCTGTCCGTCCGTGCAAGCTCTAACTTGAGTAAAAATTGAGATATCTTTATGAAACTTGGTAGACATGTTTCTTGGTACCGTGAGAAGGTTGACGTTGCAGATGGGCGTAATCGGACCACTGCCACGCCCAAAAAACGCCATTAATCAAAAACAAATAAATTGCCATAAATAAGCTCCGCAATAAGATACAAGACTGTTATTTGGTACACAGGATCAGATTAGGGAGGGGAATCTGCAGTTAAAAATATTTGTCTAAAAGTGGGCGTGGTCCCGCCTCTAACAGGTTTAATGTGCATATCTCCTAAACCGCTAATGCTATAATAACAAAATTCACTGGAAGCAAATGTTTTTAGAACCTCTACCTACAGTGTGAAAATAGTTGAAATCGAGTGGCAACTCCGCCCACTCCCCATATAACGGTACTGTTAAAAACTACTAAAACCGCGATAAATCAAGCACTAAACACGCCAGAGACATTAAATTTTATCTCTGGGATGGTTTGAGATGAGTTTATAGGAAAACCCATATCTTGGGATCTGCTTAACCGATTTCAACCAAATTCGGTGCATAACGTTCTTTTCATATTTCTATATTATATTGCGAAATTCTATATTATATGCTAAATCGGACTACAACCACGCCTATTTCCCATATAACACCATTTTCAATTCCATCTGATTCTTTCACTTTCCAATATGCATATCAAGCAATAATGATTATATCGGGGTGAAAATGGTCTAAATCGAACCAAAACTGTTCAAGCCCCTAGGTACTACATATGTGGACCCCAGTGCCTATAGTTGACCTTCTACCGAAAATATCAGCCAATCCACAAAGAAATCTCAAACGAGTATACCATTTGACTTTGCGAGAGTATAAAATGTTCGGTTACATCCGAACTTAGCCCTTCCTTACTTGTTAAAGCTATGTTTGTTTCCAAACGCCTCCCATATTGTCAGATTTTCTCCAAAGGAAATAGGAGCCAACGTGAACAAGGTCTTTGCTTCCAATATTAATCGTGTCTAATTCATTTTACTTTTCCCATATATTTTGGGATTTCTTCATATTTTGCAATAATGTTTTGATCTACAAAACAAATAGACGTATATCATAAATCACTTGTATGAATGCTCGGTACATTTGATGTATGTATAACATTAACTGCATATAACTTTTGATGCAAAGTTTTCATGAAAAAATATTAACAAAACCATTTCTGTAGTACGGAAAATTTTAAATGGGAATATCACTTTTTAAAAGTTGTAGATTTTCTTGCTTAATGCAAAATATCAAAAAATCCCATGTTTAAATGGCATAAGTAATATAATGTAAACTGAAAATAAAGAGATTGTTTACTTTAGATCCTTTTTAGGGTACTAACTGAAACTTCAGGGGGCGTTTGCAGAAAAAACAATCAACAAGGGAATTAAAGGACATATTAATCAATATATACATATATCGCTCAGCCACAGCTGGTGTTTTACGTGCATATATATCTTTTGTTAATATAATTGCTCTTGTTCGCGATACTATTATCGACGCTTCAGCTGTCATTTTACGGTTGCGCGATCCTGTTGCCAGTGACAATTTTCAATTTATTTGAATCCAAAATTCGCGAAAATTGGCGAAATGAGACTACATACACGTGTACTTCTTATATAAAACAATTTTAAATTACATATGATTTTTTCACTTTCCAGTATAAAAATTAAGCACCAATAAATGTATCCGGATAAAACTTTGAACAAATACTTCCTTTGAATTGTACCAGCTAATGAACAAGTTTTTTAACTTCCGGCTGATTTTACACCGCAAATATCGATCAATATGTGAGTTAAGTTAATTAAATTTAAGAAGTGTATTTTAATAACAATGTATCTTTGCGAATAAAATGGATAAAGTCGGATGAAAACTTGCCCTAGCCGCCATATAATTATTATCAGGATTTAAAAACATCCGGTTGACTTTATCCCATATATTGGTGATGGTATGTGAGGTACCTTAATGGAACTTAGAGACCGCCTTTTTCTGTTAATAATATGTGTTAATGGAAAAAATAGATAAAATCGGCTTAACACTATCCCTATTGTATATACCTAATGTAAGATATTCAAAATTCCGGTTGGATTTATGCCGTATATATAATGACATCCGTTATCCTAACAAACTCTATACTGATTTTGTGTATGAGTTTTGTGTTAATATTTTGCTTGAAAATATGGTATTGAATACACCAGTGCCAATGTCTTCAACCCGTTTATGTGGTCAAAAAGTGTGATATTTGAATAAATTTAAGTGGACAAGCTTTTTGAAAATTTTGTGGTTTATGAATTAAAATGATCTAAGCCTTGGTCCAAAACTCGTATCCTTAATACAATCAATTCCGATTCTCTGGTTGACTTTTTGCACATCAACGCAATATAACGAAACTCCCATAATAAGAAAACATTAGTTATTTGTAAAGCCAACTCAAAAATCAAAAAAGCCGTCAAGTTAATATACATATTTCCCGAGATTCTCCACAGAATGTCTTATCTGCATTCTTAAAAGTTATTAATGTTGGGTGAAACAACTATGAAAAATTCTATCTTAAACCAGAAATATGGTTTTACGAAATAAATGAAGAAAGCAATTGTTAATACAGTAACAATAATAAGGCTATTTATCCCCTGGAGCCCGAAAACTACTAGCAACTGCGCATAAAGATAATATATAGACATATACACGACTTGCCATTAGACGTCATTTTCGAACGTTGGCTCGTTAAACTTTTACACCTTTATAAAATTTAAATTGGTTTTCATATGTTGTATTTTATCTAGCTCTGCTGCTATGCTTGAGTTGAAGGCGAATTGAGTAAAGACCTAACTTCCGACCTTTCAATCATCCGTTTGGTATAATAGGTGCCAGAGATTTTACAGTTTTACTGGCTGGCTGGAGTGGAATGCTTACTGCAAAGTATATCGATATATTTGCTGCGTTTTCTTCCATTCTCACATTTTACCACACTGCTCCCCTTCTTTAAGATGGTTTCTCCTTTTTTATACTCTCGCAACCTGTTGCTACAGAGTATAATAGTTTTGTTCACCTAACGGTTGTTTGTATCACCTAAAACTAATCGAGTTAGATATAGGGTTATTTATATATAAATGATCAGGATGAAGAGACGAGTTGAAATCCGGGTGACTGTCTGTCCGTCCGTTTGTCTCTGCGTCCGTGCAAGCTTTAACTTGAGTAAAAATTGAGATATCTTTATGAAACTTGGTAGACATGTTTCTTGGTACCGGGAGACGGTTGGTATTGCAGATGGGCGTAATCGGACCACTGCCACGCCCACAAAACACCATTAATCAAAAACAAATAAATTGCCATAACTAAGCTCCGCAATAAGATACAAGACTGTTGTTTGGTACAGGATCATATTAGGGAGGGGCATCTGCAGTAAAAAAAATTTTTTTAAAGTGGGCGTGGTCCCGCCTCTAATAAGTTTAATGTGCATAACTCCTAAACCGCTAACGCTATAATAACAAAATTCACTGAGAGCAAATGCTTTCAAAACCTCTACCTACAGTGTGAAAATAGTTGAAATCGGGTGGCAACTCCGCCCACTCCCCATATAACGGTACTGTTAAAAACTACCAAAAGCGCGATAAATCAAGCACTAAACACGCCAGAGACATTAAATTTTATCTCTGGGATGGTATGAGATGACTTTATAGGAAAACCCATATTTTGAGATCTGCTTAACCAATTTTCACCAAATTCGGTGCATCACGTTCTTTTCATATTTCTATGTTATAGTGCGAATATGGGCTAAATCGGACTACAACCACGTCTATTTCCCATATAACACCATTTTCAATTCCATCTGATTCTTTCACTTTCCAATATGCATATCAAGCAACAATGATTATATCGGGGTAAAACCTTTCGTGAATAATACGTTTAAAGTATGCCACCTTGTGACCAAAAATTGTCTAAATCGAACCAAGACTGTTCAAGCCCCTAAGTACTATATATGTGGACCCCAGTGCCTATAGTTGACCTTCTACCGAAAATATCAGTCAATCCACAAAGAAATCTCAAACGAGTATACCATTTGACTTTGCGAGAGTATAAAATGTTCGGTTACATCCGAACTTAGCCCTTCCTTCCTTGTTAATAAGATATTTTATAAATCGCAAGAATAACTAATCGTACGATTTCTTGATTACTCAGTATATAAGTTTATTAAGAGAATGTATTCTAATAAGTCTTCGTCTATACTTGCTCTTAAATCTGATAAAATAAATTGTATAGTTGAAAATGCTCTTTCGACCGACACTTGTGTTGCAGGAGCACCTAACGCGATCTCGGCTAAACTCTTTCACTTTTTCTCTGTATAGTTTTGCCGAAATTGCAAAATATCTGCAAGTGGTAAAATATGTTAAATATTGTCAAAACAATTAATTATGTTTACAATCGTTTTTCTGAGATCGAAAATTTTAATCAAATGTTTTTTTGCAAAATCTTTTTTCTGAGTCTTATAATAAAATCTGATACCTGGGGTCTAAATAAACGACAGCTAAAGCACTAGAATTAGTTAATTAATATTCCCCTCGTTCTGTTAATGCAGTCAGAAACTTGCGACTTAACCACCCAACGTTTTTTTCATGTTGTATCGATCGAGTAACGCATTCAATAACTGGCTTAGTTGTTTTCTAGTCGTAACAGATTCAACAAGGTATGTATGTCTAAGCTTTTTTACTACGGATTTCACTTTGCTGCGGATTTCATCTATTTCCTTTAGGAAATCTGACACTGCTCAATTTGGGGTATGTGCAGCACACCTAATGACACTTATGGAGTTATGATATAAAAAGTTGCCTCAAATTCTTCAAACGTGGAATTTGGAATGGTTGCGCCGGAAATTTGTCCACTGTTTCCATCGTCGTCATCTCCGTCATCCATGTCAAAATCTAAATCTACAAATAATTTTTAGCTAATTATAAATATATTAATAAGATCCAAGACATATATTTTTAGTTACCTTGTGAATGCGTGACTTCATTTCCTTCTTCTTCAGTATACCAGCCGTTGACTTTGATGGAAGTTTTGAACATTTTTATTAAGAAAGTTTTAGACACATATCATATTCGCTGCATTGTCGACAGTTATGGAGTAACTTCTGTCTATATTTATTTCGTATGATTTTAAAACTTCTATTATTATATTCGACAAGTTCAAGCCGGTGTGCTTTCTTTCCCAAATATTTCTTTTATTGACAGAGTGTGTATTAGCAAATCGCCATTTTCAATGTATTGTGCATTTATTCCTATTATGAACCTAATCGACTAACACAGTCCACTTTTATGGAAAGTAGACTGCAGTAAGAAAAGACAATAGAACATACATATATTGATTCGGGGTAAGCTTTAAAGTTGTTGGTACAGGACATACTATAAAGCTACAATTTACGCGTCAAAAGGCAAGTGCGTACCCTCCAACGTGTCTAATTGTAGCTTTATATGTACACACGTTAAAATCAAACTATTGGTTCTGATTGGAGAGAAACTGTAACTTACCAATAATTAAGTGTAGATGTCATTGAAGAGCGCAGCTTAGCTGCCCTTTTTACGAAACCCGCTGTCTTTTATAAGTTTAAGTGGAGGACCATTTTTTGTGACTAGTAGCTGTTTGTGACTAGTAGCTGTGTAACTGTAGCTGACGATGGTTTGTTCACAATGTATTGTACTTCGCAATATTATTTTGGTTGGAATTTCTCGGGTTTTTTTGCAGTAATTTCGCCAATAATTTATAAATGTTAATTCAATTACTTTTTATGTTAATTCAATTGTATTTTTAATGAATTAATTGTAAGCCTGTTTTCAGGGCAGTGGATATTGGTGATCATGGTTCTCTCTAAAATTTTAAGCATCAATAAACAATATGCATTTATATATTATCCATCTGCTTAATACATTTCCATCGTTACTTACACATCTTTTATTATCGTAATAAAAGATACACAATGAATAATTGGGAGTAATTTATTTACATTTAAATATTAAGCAAAAAATATAATTTTCGTTAGTTCAGTAATTTAAAGTTTTAGAAGAAGATGATGAATCCGAAGAGTGATCAAAATCTATTTTAGCATATGAATCATTTTCAGCACTTATTGCACTTATTGTTGGAGAAACAACATTTTCAATTTTTTGGAATTTCGCATTATCTTTGGTACTGCATTGCGGCAGATCTAGCTTTGCGTAATATAATTCATAACTGGAGCAAGCAGTTGAAGATGTAGGCGTGGTAATATGCAGTGTTTTATTTTCGTTTATACAGTTCGGAAGCCCATGATCGCTTTCTCTATTATCTATGATGGTCAAAAATGTAGGAGAATTGTTGAATCGAGCGACTGATGAAAGTTTGTTGGCGTTGGTCAATGGTGCTAATGGCAAGGAAGACACTTTTGATGAAACAGAATGTTTCTCATTTATTCCTGCTAATGGCAATTTCCGCTCTCTGTTAGAAGAGGATTCTGCTTCTTTAGAGCTGTAATTTTTACCATGTATGTTGTCTAGCAATGAACATATCGTACTATATTCCTCATGGAATATATTTTTTGTAGTTTTAATAATTTTCTCAGTATCAACCATAGAAATACTTTTTTTAGTTTCGGTTTGATTAATTGGTTTTGAAGTTGGTTGAACTGAAAGTTGGGAATATATGCACGAAAGATAAGTAATTTCCTCTGAGTGCGAAGTACTATTAAGTTTTTCTTCTTCCAAATGGTGATTTCGATTTTCTTCATGTAATACAAAATCAAGTTCTTTAGTAGGCATACACAACAGATTTTGTTTACTGTTTGTAAGTTTTTCCTCAAATAGATAGTTTCCGTGGGAATATATTTGTACTTCCTTTCTTTTTACGCATGATGTAGATGTAATGTCACTTGCTTTTGTTGTGTCGGAAAAGCTTTCGTTTGAATGTGACAGGGAAATCTTGTGCATGGAACATATTTATTGATTCAAAGGCTTCATTTCCAAGTATCCACTTTCTTCATGACTTATTTTTTTAAGCAAAAATGTTTGTAACATTTCACTAACAGGTTTTGATGTCTGATAATGCTTTAACGATACAACAGAACACTTTCCACTGCCAGGTACAGCTTTTCCATTTGTTTTATGTATAGAACTGAATAAAGTTGTACCCAAGATATTGGGGAGCACACACTATTTATCTAAAATTAACACTTGCTTTATTTCAGAGAAACGCTCGCAAATACTTTTTAATGAAAATGCCCGCATATGGGGCGTAAACCCCCCCAAGGCGAATATTTTGCCTAGTATTACACGTATATGCTTATATTGCATGTATTTCGGTGTACTGCTAGTTGAGTAGCCGACGGCGCGGCACTTTTTGAAGTGAGGTTTACAACTTTTACAAGTGTTTCCCATAAACTACCCGTTTGATGAGCGCTTAGATAGTTGCGATAAGTGCGACCTTTGCTTTTTGTAAGTCTGGGTGCGTCACTGTATCACATTGTAAATATGCTGATCCCTTAACTTTATTTTTGAAGTTTTATACATTATGAAAATGTTGTCAACTATCAGGCACTATAGTAAGAGAGGTGTCGATTTTTCGACAATCTGTGGACAATTTTGTTATATGTTATGTTAAGTGCGATTTTGGCAAGTAGTAGCGCGCCACATAACTCAAGATTTTTGATTTGTATCATTATTGGCAGAAGCCATCCTGCGGGGTCGAAAAGTTACATATTTGTGTTTTTAAACCTGATCTTGTCAGAAGGGACTCTAACTTGCTTTTTTCTGTCAATTAGTGCAGTGTTGGAACATTGGGAGTTTAGTGGTAGTCGTATGACGTACCGGCCATTATTTGATCGAGTAGTTGTGGCTTTGTGGAAGTCTTCACAATACTGATCCTTTGGGGTTGTAATTGATATGAGGGGGCATTTTTCTAACTCCTCAAATTTCCTTAATTGTGAATTAAGGTATTCTTATGAATTTTCGTCAACTTGAGTTGTTGATGTGGAAACTGGTTCAGTAACTAGTCCACTTAGAATCCAACCGAATATAGTATTTTGGGCTAGAAGGGTCGTTGAAATTTTTTTAACACCTTCAAGCATTATTTGCGGTATAAGGTCGCTGCCTACTATTATATCTATTTGAGCGGGGGTATTGCAGTTGGGATATGCTAGCTTCAGGTGTGAAACCTTTTGCTAATGCTTGCTATTTGTATGATAGCTTGGAAGCATATTTGTTAGCTGCGGTAAGACTATAGCTTCTGCTTTAATTCTCTTATCCGCTTGGGGGGAAATTAGGGTAATGGGGCAGATTTTATTTGAGTTTTGGACTACTCTTCCGCCCATTCCCGTGATTTCAAAGTTAGCTTGTTTTGTTGGCAGTTGTAGCCTATTTTGTGCCCTAGAAAGATCGTTGTGATCCTTGGTCTATTAAGGCCCTAAGTTTAAACAGTTCTCCTCGGTGTTCGATGAAGATGACTGCTGTGGGTAGTAATGCCAGAGAATGTAAAATATAGAGAAGGTCCAACTACGGACCAGCGTGTGAATTGTCAAAACCTAACAAAATGCGATGAGGGTATTTCACCACAGTCGGCTCGGAAGGAGAAATTTTAACAGTGGCGCGTGAACAGAGCTGAGCATTGTATGAAAATTATACTCAGAAGTTGGCATTGATATTACAGCCGCATGTTAGCTTATATTTTTATACGTTTATATGCAATCATATTCATAGATATGAAATTCATTTTCTGAATATCTATGATATCATGAAAAATGTAATACATTTTAATTAAAATATGCTACTTCAAAGGAATATTTGCAGTTGCTTTTTAGATATTGCTTATGTTTGATATTATGAAATATAAGTACATATGTATGCATATGTATGTATCTGCTATGTTTTATTTTATGCATACATACATAAGTATATAACACACTAACATAATATCTTAAAAATCTTAATATATTTAAATAGTAATATATGCAAATCACACCTTTCATGATTTAAAGCTTACATACATACATATGTATGTACTTATGTAAGTAAAATTCAAATTCAAATCAAGTTATTATCATTTATCAGTAATAACATTTGCGCGCACTGCTCTATATGTACATACATACATATGTGCTTATGACATTGCCACACAAATAATGGATACACAAACCTACATATATATATTCGTACACATGTAAATATGTCACCCGCAAAAACTACAAACATTGTTCTACAAAAACAACAATCGTCACAAGTCAATATGTCAGCCAAATAGGCGAAGGTCAAATTTATAGTAAATCAAACAACAACAACATTTTCATTCATGAACGCGGGTGTACTTTTAACAAGCAACCTCGCTTCATTCATAAAAACAGACACCCTCACATCTCCCCGAGCACGCGTTTGCCTACAAGCGTCTTTTCATGACGATGGCAAAAGCTAAAAATCATAAATTGAACAAATTTCTGATATTCCCTCTAGAAGGGAAAAGTGACAACCCCTCAAATATGAGTATTAAAATATTTTAGAATAAAAGTCACAACATAGTATATTTGTCGATTTACAATTCAAGAAACTTTTTAAAGAAATATTCAATATTCCTGTTCATGCGACTTCTAATCCCGCGACAACTAAGCTCACAACCCACCGTACAACATCATACAACACAACATAACACAATGCAACATCATACACCACCTACAACACACCATATCACCCACCAACACAACCATATACTTGTACAACTAACCAACCACACTATACACCGACACTTCAATCATCATCTTTTCACCACCCAAATAAACAAAAAGGATTGTTCAGACCAGAATTCCCCTTTTTTCGTTTCTCGACACCAGTTCGAAAAGGAAAAACCGTAGCAGCGAAGTTTGTTCGGAAGTGCCCCAAAGTGTATTGAACCTAAAAGAATTTAAAATTTTGTAATATTATATATAAAAGTGAAATTTTATATCAAACCAAAATATAGTGTATTGAAACTTAAAGAATTTAAAATTTTTGAAATTTTATATCAAATCAAAGTCAAGTGCATTTAACATTAAATACTTTAAAATATTATATTATATTTAAGTGAAATTGTATTGCGGAAAAAATAAAGCAAAGTGAGTAACTAAATGGTCCTTCGAGCCTCCTTGAAAGGCACCTATCAAAAAACAAAAAATAAAATAAAAAAGTGAAATCTTTTCAAAACATAAGTACTAATATACATACTATACTAAGTGGTTAAATTAAATTACAACAAACGGGCGCGAAACCAACTAAAATATATAAAAAAAAAAAAAAAAAGACCAAAAAATTAAAAACGGGCGCGATTTAACACAAACTAAGAAACAAAATCAACATAAAGCACGGGAACTAAATCCACCAAGCAAGCAGAGAGAAGGACAGTAACGCACAGGAAAAACGCCGGAGACAACAACAAAAAACCCATAATAAAAAAAAAAAAAAAAAAAGAAGAGAAAGGAAGTATTGCCACCCATAAACCCTTCGCGGAAAAAAAAGTGAGTCCATTCCGATTTGATTTTATGCGCATATGTACATATGTATGTATGTTAGATACAGTTTTATCGGTTTTCGGTGGCAATAAATAACCGAACGATATAACTGAAAAAGAACAAAAATATATATATATATATATATTATACGGTACCTGCCTCAGCTTATTTCGTGCCTCCAAACACACCGCTATATTCTTTAAAAAAAAAAAAAAAAAAAAAAATTTCAAAGTCAAGTATTCCTACTTGCGATATTTTCAGCGGTACCCCTTGGGCTAATAAAGCAACAAGCAGGATCGCTTATAACGCATAAGCAAAGGCTAACAAAAACTCATATATATTACAGAAATACATACATACATATGTGCAAATACCTATAATTTAAATACAAAATTTTTGGGCTTTAAAACTTTACCGCGAAAAATATTAACCGCAAGTAACATCCTTTTAACAACATACATATAGGCATACATAATCATATGGTACATACATAAATTAACTACTTCTAAAAGTTCAATGTTGTTCAAATACCTGCCTGCTTAATTCGTGTCTCCAAACACACCACTAGAAAAAGTACAAAAAATTTTATAAGTCAAGTTCATCGACTTGCACACTTTCCAGCGATACCCCTTGGGCCGATAAAGCAACAAGCAGGATCGCTTAGAACATATAAGCAAAGGCAGAAAGAAAAAAAAAACAACACTAACATTATCGGCATTTATGTATGTACACATATTTTCTTAAACATTGGCACGTTTCCCGCGCTACATATATACCGCAACCCAACCTTTTTGCTCTTCATTTCTCTTATATATTCTCTTAAAAAATATACATAAAAAGTAATATATTTACAAATATATATATATATAAATATAGGCGCTCTCAGCAAAACTTTACAAAAACGCGTTACATGTATGCATGTACATATATGTATATGTACACATGTCAATATAACTAAAAGGTATACGGTCAAAACGGATTAGCATATACAAACATATGAAAATTAAAATTAACATACATAGGTATGCAGATATATATACATTTGTTGTTAAGAACAATTTTATTTTCGCGTTCCTTTTAAACAAATGTATATAGATACATATAATAAAAACGAATATACATACATACAAAATATAGAAATTATTCGCGAGTGAAACGAATACCCAGTAAGCAATTTCGGCAATTTTTAAGATAATAATAATACGGACATAAATTTTAATAAAATAAATTGACTTGTCCGATAAAAAAAAAAAAAAATTACAACAGACTAATTTTACAATTATTTTCAACAAAAAAAAAAAAATTTTTTTTTTTAACTACAGCTTTGGGTAGCAAACTAAAATTTTTTACTACAACCGTATTATAGCAAATATTTAATACAAAACTATTTTAATAGCTAGCTAATAGCTTTTAATTTAATTCAAAGATTTATAAATGCAATCTGATAAAGCAAAAGAGGTTAAACAACGAACACCTCTATCATTAGAAATTCCAAAAATGGCTGATGATGATAAAGCACAAGGCACACCCGCAGAAGCTACACGCTCAAAGCAGGGTGCAAAACAAAAAAGAACCAAAGACAATTCACTGTCAAGGTTCATAACTGAAAGTGACAGTTTTATTAGATACTGCACACGGTTTTCGGCTTCGCCCATTAACGACAATACAGAATCAGTCCTAAATTTAAAAATTCAAAGCATAGATAATATATGGGCACGCGTTCTGACAGCGTACGATACGATATTAGATACTGACGACGCTGAACTTCCAGAAAACATTAAAGCTTCGGCATCAGCCAAATATGAAAACTGCCTCGATCAATACGAAACTACGAAGGCAATGATATTAGACCAAATAAATTTATTAAGGCCATGTAGAGCCACTACTCCTCCTCCGAGAGAAGTTACAAATTCAAAAGAAAACCTAGATACAGGTCTATTTTTAAAAGTACCAGCTTGTGATACTGAAGTTTTTCATGGAGGTTATGATCAATGGCCGTCCTTCCGGGACATGTTCACTGCCGTGTATATCAACCATCCTAAACTTTCACGAGCACAAAAGCTGTACCATCTCAGGTACAAAACAAAAGGGGAAGCAGGCAGTATTGTCAAGCGTTTCGCTTTGAATGACAAAAATTTTAATCTGGCTTGGGATGCACTGGTCGAAAGATACGAAAACGAAAGAGTATTGGTAGATAACCAAATAACTATTTTAATGAATTTACCAAAAATTCAACAAGAAACCAGCCAAGAATTTCAAAAACTATACTCGACAGTGACTAATTGCTTATCTGTGTTAGAAACACAAAATGTATCCACAGAATCGTGGGACCCTATCCTAGTAAATATATGCGCAGCGACACTACCTGATGCTGCTTTGCTACGATGGGAGCAATCACTAGTGGCAAGAAAGAAATCGCCAAAATGGCATCAAATGAAAGAATTTTTAACAACTCAGTACGAAATAGCTGAGCGAGTAGATAAAAAGGTAGTTAAGCCAAAAGGTCATCAAAATGACTCAAATAAAAACTTTTTTAAACCCCAAGTCAGTAATAACATACAATATAATAGACACGTTAATAGAAGCCAAACATTCGTGTCAAATCAAACAAACCATTGGCAATCATTATGTGAAATCTGTAAAGGAGGACATAATATAAGATCTTGCGAGAAATTTAAAAAAATGTCCGTTTCAGATAGAAACAATCTTGTCCGACAACATAAACTTTGCATCAACTGTCTGTCCAACTCTCACGGGACAAAAGACTGTGAAAGCAAATTCAGTTGTGTGTACTGTCAACGACGACATCACTCATTGCTTCACATAACCAATTTTACAAATATGAAGCAAAATCATATACATAAAACCACGGGCCTAGTCGCGACAACCAAATCAGGTAATCCCGAAATCCCGAATCCCGAAAATAAAGAGGAACACCCATGTTGCTCAAAAGCAGCAAAAGTTCAAGCGCTTCATTCTGAGAATGAAAGCAAAATTCTTTTACCCACAGCGGTCATTGCTATAGAACATAAAGGAGATTTATTCAAATTAAGAGCATTAATAGATCAAGGCTCTCAAAGATCCTTTATATCATCAAAAGCTCAGAATCGGCTAAAATTGCCAGTCAAAAATTCTAGTTTTCAAATTTCGTGAATGGGCGGAAGAATTATACAAAATTCAAATAAAGTTTGCCCAATCACCATAGTCTCTCCAAACGCGGATATACGAATAGATGCACAAGCCATTGTTCTACCGCAGCTCACTAATTTGCTTCCAAGCTATGAAGTAAATAAAAATCAGTGGGAAAAATGCTCATATCTCAAATTAGCAGATCCCAACTGTCATACCCCATCACAAATCGACATATTATTGGGCAGCGACTTAATACCTCAAATAATTCTTGAAGGTATAGAGAAAATCTCTAATAAATTGTTAGCCCAAAACACAATCTTTGGATGGATATTAAGTGGCCAAGTCACAGAAAAAATTAACTCCTTCACAACTCAAGTTGAAAATATTTCAAACGAATATTTAAATAATCAACTCAAAAAATTCTGGGAAGTAGAAGAACTACCCCAAATCACAAAACCTTCAGAAGAAGACCTGGCATGCGAAGCCTATTACCAGTCCACAACAACAAGAAACGAACATGGTCGTTATGTTGTGCGACTCCCATTCAAGCCCACCTTTCCAGAAACGATAGCTCTAGGCCACTCGAGAATATCAGCAGTCCAGCAATTCCTAAGCTTGGAAAAAAGCTTGATAAAGAAAAGCGAGCTTAAATCAGCATATGATGACGTGATGGATGAATATCTTGACCTCAATCATATGGAAGAAGCTGTACCATATGAAAAAATATCTAAAGGTAGATATCTATTTTTTTATCTTCCACATCACGGGGTAATAAGACCAGATAAAATCACAACAAAAGTACGAGTTGTTTTTAATGCCTCAAAGTGTACGAGCTCAGGCAAATCACTCAATGATGTACTATACACAGGGCCAACATTACAACCTGATCTCATGCTGCTAATACTAAATTGGCGCATGTTTAAATATGTTTTCAATGGAGATGTAGAGAAAATGTATAGACAAATTTTAGTACATAAAGATGACCAAGATTTCCAGCGGATAGTCTTCCGAAAATCAAGTAATAGTCCAATCAGCGACTACAAACTTAAAACAGTTACCTTTGGCATCAATTGTGCACCCTATTTAGCGATTAGGACATTACATGAAGTGGCAAAAACCTGTCAAACAAATTTGCCTTTAGCAACTTCTGTGCTACAAAAACAAACATACGTTGATGATATTCTATAAGGTAGCCACAGCCTCTCATTAGCTTGCGAATCACTATCTCAAGTGATCAAAGCACTAAATTCAGCCGGGTTCCCCCTAAAGAAAATTACATCCAATCATCCTGAGATAATAAAAAACATAAAAGGGGAAGACTTATTAGATACTAACTTCCTTAAATTTGAAAAGGCCAGTACTACAAAAACTCTCGGGATTCAATGGAATGCGATAACAGATCAATTCTCATATACAATTGAGTCAATATCTGCAATATCCGCCATAACCAAACGTCAAATACTTTCCTCGGTGGCAAAACTTTTCGACCCCGCAGGATGGCTTTCGCCAATAATGATTCAAGCAAAAATCCTCATTCAAGAACTGTGGCAAGACGGCACTGAATGGGATGAGCAAGTAAAACCCATACGTTTAACAAAGTGGGTTCAATTTGCAAACAATCTACATACCATCTCGGAAATTCGAATTCCTCGATGGGTAAATTTCGCACCTGACTATAATGTCGAATTACATGGCTTCTGTGATGCCTCTGAAAAGGCCTATTGTGCAACAGTTTACGTACGCACTGAATATGATAACAAAATATCTTCACGTCTTTTAGTAGCCAAAGCCAAAGTTGCTCCGCTGAAGACACTAAGCCTTCCACGGCTTGAACTGAATGGGGCACTTCTGTTAGCAAAACTAGTCTCAATTGTCCAAACCCATCTGAAATTAACCAATCACAAAATATACCTTTGGTCAGATTCAGAAATAGTTTTAGCATGGTTAGAAAAACCACCATATACCTGGAAGACTTATGTATCTAACCGTATATCTCAAATATTAGACTTAGTTGGCCCAGCACAATGGCAACATGTTGCAAGTGCAGATAATCCAGCGGATCTTGGGACAAGAGGCTGCAAACCACTTCATCTCACCAGCACTACACTCTGTTGGAACGGTCCTACGTGGTTAACAGAATCACAAGAAGTCTGGCCAAAGTCTCCCGCTCGCAATATAATAGCTCCTGAAATTCGGAGAATTGAAAACTTTCATATCACTCCTGATGAAGATGATATATTACATCGATTTTCATCATTCCCAAAAGCACTAAGAGTAGTCGCTTACATGTTTAAATTTATCCAAAGACTCAAACAAAAGGTTAAAGGAATAACAAATGATCCTTCCGTACAACTAACGCATTCCGACATGCAACATGCCAAGGTCCTCCTTATTACATATACACAAACTCGCTATTTCATGCGGGAGAAATCAAAGTTAGTCGAAAGACGACCCCTCGATAAGGGAAGCTCACTTCTCGTTTTAAATCCTTTTTTGGACACTAAAGGATTAATCCGGGCACATGGAAGACTAGTGAATTCCAGCCTTAGTTATAACGAACGACATCCCATTATAATTCCCGAGAAATCCCGTTTTACTTATTTATTTTTAATATATCTTCACCAACTTACATTACATGGTGAGCATCGCTTTATGCAACAAATGGTCCGACTAGAATTTTATATACCGCGCCTAAAGCCACAAATTAAAAGAACGATTTTTATGTGTAAACAATGCACATTGTACAAGCACAAAATACGCACGCAGATCATGGCAGCTTTGCCACCTGAACGCTGCAATTTTGCTCTTCCCTTTACCATTACTGGGGTCGATTTTGCTGGACCTTTCCAGATAAAGGCCTCTATGTTAAGGTCTTCCTCATTCAGAAAAGGGTATGTGGCTGTCTTTGTATGTTTCACGACAAAGGCAGTACACCTCGAGCTATGTTCGGATCTGTCTACTGCGGCTTTTCTCGCAGCATTTGCACGCTTTGTCGGACGACGCGGATTTCCATCAAAAATTATGAGCGACAATGGGAAAAACTTTATCGGAGCTCAAAGAGCCACAGAGAAAGAGTTTGTAAAATTTTCTAAAGAAGTCTCCCCAGAAATTGTTAAAAAATATGCACCACAAGGAATCGATTGGCAGTTTATACCCCCCTGTTCTCCCCACATGAGCGGACTCTGGGAATCAGCTGTAAAAAGCTTTGAGTCCCATTTAAAGAAAACGGCAGGTAATCATAAATTATATGAGGAATTTACCACACTACTCGCTCGTATAGAAGCCGTACTAAATTCAAGACCCATCTCACCACTCTCGCAAGATCCCTCCGATTTCACAGCTCTTACACCTGGACATTTCCTCAGAGGAGCTCCACTTCTCGCCATACCTGAGGCAGAAGGAGACTCACTCAATTTAATAGACCGATGGGAAAAAATTAAGATACTTCATCATGAATTCAGCCATAGATGGAAGGAAGATTACCTTAAAGATCTCCATAAGAGACATCGGTGGAAAACGATCCAGAAGGAACCAAATACGGGCGAATGCGTCATCATACATGATGAATGTCTTCCTCCAACAGAATGGCGACTAGGCCGCATTGAAAAGGTCCATCGGGGACGAGATGGTCACATAAGAATAGTAGACGTACGAACGCAAACTGGTATACTAACTCGACCATTAGTAAAATTGTGTTTTCTTCCGAACACCGAAGAAGCGATTACACAAACCCCGCCAAGACAAGCGCATAAATAAAATCAAAACCGACAATTAATTCGTTTAACTCGAAATACTACCGTTTTATAATCCGTACATGCAAATCTAACACTAACAAACGCGATTAAAAATTAACGACAACATATATAGTCACATATACATATATATATATATATATATATATATATATATATATATATATATTTAAGCCAAGTAACAAATATCATAATTCAAAATTATGAGCCAAACCATATTTTAATATATTCCTATTCCAATAGAAATGGACGTAGAAGATATACACAGCGCTCCCAAGACTGTGAGGTCCGTAATTGCTGCGCCTAGAGCATCTGGTCCACCCATCGCAGCACCAAGGATGCAAAGCGCCACGGCACCACACAGCCAATCATCTGCAGCAGCAGTCAGGGATGCAAACGAGGAGCAGTTTGATGAGCATCTGCCTCCACGATGCAGTCTATGCCATCGACCTCACGTCCTGAAGAGGTGCACCATCTTCAAAAGCATGAAGCCCGCTCAACGCCAACAGATCGCCAGAGCCCACGGACACTGTATGACTTGCTTGGCAGATAGTCACTCCACCTTTGAGTGTATAACCGACGGCTCGTGCCAATATTGCCAACGACCGCATCATACTCTGTTCCATCGATTCCCTCGACGAGCAAATCCGTCCACCACGCAGACCAGTCACCGGCACAGACAACAAGGGAATCCCGTCCAGCGCCAAAGAATACATCGCCCGAAGCCATCCAGAGGGGCACGCTCGCGGCCACCTCCACCACCCTATGGTCATCGCAACCAGCGGCAAAGGACAACCGGATTGAACGCCGTAGTGTGCACTCTGCAACAGTTGCAGAGACTTCTAGGCAATTAATTCGCCTAGGGGGGCCGGGATGTTCATGCGACTTCTAATCCCGCGACAACTAAGCTCACAACCCACCGTACAACATCATACAACACAACATAACACAATGCAACATCATACACCACCTACAATACACCATATCACCCACCAACACAACCATATACTTGTACAACTAACCAACCACACTATACACCGACACTTCAATCATCATCTTTTCACCACCCAAATAAACAAAAAGGATTGTTCAGACCAGAATTCCCCTTTTTTCGTTTCTCGACACCAGTTCGAAAAGGAAAAACCGTAGCAGCGAAGTTTGTTCGGAAGTGCCCCAAAGTGTATTGAACCTAAAAGAATTTAAAATTTTGTAATATTATATATAAAAGTGAAATTTTATATCAAACCAAAATAAAGTGTATTGAAACTTAAAGAATTTAAAATTTTTGAAATTTTATATCAAATCAAAGTCAAGTGCATTTAACATTAAATACTTTAAAATATTATATTATATTTAAGTGAAATTGTATTGCGGAAAAAATAAAGCAAAGTGAGTAACTAATTCCCTTAATTTATGTATACAGTAAGCCCCGGGTAAGTATCGCTCCTCCAATCCCTCTTATCTGCTTGTGTCTTATTGCATTTCACGTTTTTTTTCCTTAATTTTTTAAGGAAAACGGTAATTTTTTTTACATACATAGAAATTATTTTTTTGGTACCACTCGCTTAAGTACCACAATCGCTTATGTACTACAAAGCACAAAAAATCTGCAACTTTGGTTTTGGCACTTAATCGGGATTGACTGTATTTGTGAAAGAATGTAAATATTCGAATTTTTTGTACATACATCTGTCCGTATATATGCACATGACTTGTTGACTTTGTTTCCATTTACGCATGCCACGTTGTATATGAATAGGGGTTGATTTTGCACTTACCCATATGCGATATATGTTTGTAAAAGGGTGTATGGTTTCCCATGAACAATGAGTGTACATATTTACATACATATGTTGCATGTAGACAAATTAACAAATAAATTGAAAAACTTTCAGATGTTCCCTCTAGAAGGGAAAAGTTGCAGCCCCGCAAGCCCACAAAATACAGAAAAAAAGTGACAAAAGTGGCAACAAAGCTTTTGTCCATTTAAAATATTTAACAATTCAAAAATATTTTTCAATTTTACTATATTTTTCCATGACAAAAATCTCCGTCAATATGTATGCATGTTCATACATAAACATACATATTTACGATAGTTTGTAGGCAAAGCTGTTAGAGCGGCAAGGGAAGCGGTGACACCCGGCGGCCATTCGTTAATTTATTTTCGGCACAGCTCGGATTTTCTACCAACAACAATGTTGTGACACTTTGTCGTCGCGTCAGTCCTTCGACACATTGACTTTTTGACATGAAAACGAAAAACATGACCTTCCGCAATTGGTTGTCCGTGACAACGGAGATTTCACATGA
Source organism: Bactrocera oleae (assembly GCF_042242935.1). Taxonomy (NCBI): domain Eukaryota; kingdom Metazoa; phylum Arthropoda; class Insecta; order Diptera; family Tephritidae; genus Bactrocera; species Bactrocera oleae. The sequence continues at coordinate 56,592,251 of NC_091537.1, read as the reverse complement.
AGCAATTAGTTTATATATTTACATACATACATATGTTGTTTGTAGACAAATTTACAAATATTTTTCTTTCATATTTCTTTACATGTACACATAACTATATATGTAAAACTTTTTAAAGAAAATATTCAATATATTGTTAGAGAATGTTCCTACGTAAATATGTATGTACAAGTAGATTCCAATATGCTTTTACACGTATTATATGTTTATACAAATAAATGTATGTTTGTACTATACTATAAATCAAAGACAAGTGTATTATTTTCAGAAAATATATGCAAATTTTATTGATTAATTGTTTTTACTTAAAGCAATTAACAACAATTAAAACAATTTTTGTAAAATTACGAAATTAAATGTTAAACAAAAATATAAAATAATAATAATGCCGAATTACGAAATTGTCCATTTACAATGGAAATTTCTCACACGACTTATTAATTAAATTAAGTCATTTATTTCACCTGCTTTTTTAAACACAATTTAATCCATCTTGATTAAATTCAACGTTAGTGTTTAAAAAAGCTAGGCTCAGTTGGCATGCTAAAAAAAAAGAATAAAAAAACACCTGGAAGTATAAGAGAAAACTGAAAGGAGAGAAAAAAGTGGAAATAAAAAAACCTGTAAATAAAATAAAATGATAAACATTAAAAAATGTAAATATTTATTTTTTTGATAAATTTATTACTCACCCAAAAGTAAGATGTTCGTTAAACAAAGGGTCTTGACTTGCAACTTATTTAAGTTTTTTTAGTTTAGCATTGCGCTTCCGATGTCGTTCCCTATTTACCTCTTGCTTCACAAACCATTTTGAATTTTTATACAAAAGTACCTTGACTAAGTAATCTAACAATTTCATTTTATGAGCGAAACACTCATCAGTTGGGTCAAACCAATGGGGAAAAACATTTTTCGTTTTTTCTTTTATTGCGGACAACATCAGACACCGAACATTTGAGTAATGCGCGTATTTGTTGAAGAGCTTGACGTACCACATCATCTGCAGTCGACACACTTCGAAGACCCTATCACTAGGATTGACTAGCCTTAAATCGCTGTCATCCTTATAATTTTTCGCTCTGATTAGGGCCTCCGAATACAGCGTTAAATCGCTTTGCGTCTTCGTCATTGCCTTAGTACATTTTTCGCAATGGATCTTACACAGAATTTTCTGGTATATACCATAGCCTGTGTAATACCGCTTGATTTGGACGTCAGCTTTGTCGTCCTCTTCAACAAAATTCTCGTCTGGAATTGTTAATGTTTCCAAGTCGAGTTGCTCATATTCCGGTTCGTTTCCCTCTATATCTAGATGACGATCTTCGGGGCCTAGGTTCCAATCTAAATTTATATCGTCATCATCCTCGCAATTAGCCCCCTTGTCCTGAAAATTTTGTCTCAAAATTTTCATTGAAATTAAGCGACCTACAATATATTGGATTTCATAGGCAGAGGGGTGGGTATTGATACCCTGACTTGCCCGGACTCTATAAAAAAAATTTTCCAACGCATCTTGATTAATTTTCCCAAGGAATATATAACTTAATTCCTTTTGATCCCTAAATAGCTCTTCGCTCAACTGTATCATTCCAATAATTGTGGAACAGAACCCATTAATACATTTTACTTGAGCATTGGTCGGAAGTTTCATTGATTTAAGATACTTTATATAATCATAGAGGCGTTGGACCTTCCCGGAGTCGTTCTTTAACAGCGGATATTTTAACGGATTTTTTGAAACCAAATTTTTGCAATCTAAATCGTCAAAAAGGTCATTAATTTTTTTAACAAATAACTGCGTTGGCTGTGCACATTTTAATAAATATTCGTCGGAGCCGAATAGATTTTGGCTATAGACCATTTCTATGCCAGCTGCAACCGAATTGCTCAGAACTTGGGTTGCACGTTTTACGGACATTTTTTCAAAAACGCTAGGATAGACGTGGGCCTCTGTCAATTTTGGACATATTTTAAAATACATATTACTCTGATCGATAGAGTAAAGTTTTTGTATAACTTTGAAACTGGCTATTCCTTGAGGAGTTAAAATATCGTATTTCATAAATGTATTACGGACGGACTTAAAGAGATGGCAATAATCATATAAGCAATATATCTTAGAATTTTCGTGCATATAAAAGGGGTTTTCTTCAGAAATTTTTAGCAAATTGAAAAGTGAAGAATTTGCAGGCCCTTGATCGCAGACTAAAGCCTTTACGTTTAGATCAATTGACTTTAGTGCTGCAATGTTTTTTTTCAGAATTTCTTCCAATTTTGTTGTAGAAAGTCCATTCTTGGAAATATAGTATGAAAACACATATTTCCAATGTGAACATAACCCTTTTATCATAAAAAAACAACACTTATTACCTAAAGTCATTTCACGATGGCCTTCCCCTAAATCCACAAACCCATCAATGACATCTCTAACTCTATTATAAGTTAGGTCGGACTTTATTGTTATTTCGTCAAATAACAGAACGCAATTTCGTTCTAAAACGGACATTTTTTTGGAAATTTTTTCTAAATTTCCCATGACATTGGCATCGAAGCCAGGGGCAACGTACCTAATGGGGCGCCATCGCAAAAGGGAGCTCTTGCTTGGTAAAGCGAAACCTAAATCGTCACGCATAAAACTATAAGATTTGTTGGACTAGTAATTAATATTTTGTGCCAATGTCCTTTCCTCATCACTAAAAACAGTGCGCTTCGTGACGATCATCCTAGCGAATGTTTTAGCATCAGAGCTTGAAGATTCATCCGCAATTATTGCACTTTTTCTAAGATCTTGATATTTAATTTCTAAATCTCTTATCACCCCCTCTAACTCTTCGATCTTTTTATTCAATTTAAGCGCATTACTTTGATAGTAACGTGCTGATCGAGCAAATCGTTCGCGGCTATCTAATGCACAGCCCTCGTCGTTACTTTGTAGTCCTAATCCTAATCTATTATCCTCTAAAATGGAATATCTTTCGAATTCCCTCAAAGTTATGTCGTCCTCTTCTTCTCTATTTCCTAAAGCTACTTTAGGACGTCCATAAGTGACAGTGACGGGCGGGCACACCCAACTAGAGTCAGCACTAGATGAGCTACGACTTAGTGCTGGCTCTAATCTTAAACAGGGAAAAGCCCCAGGCAAAAGTTTGTACTTAGTGACGTACTGCGAATCAAAATGATTTCGGCAAATAAAAAGGGTATCGGAAGGCGACACGACTAAGTTGCAAGCCTTTGCCCAACTCTGTCGAACATCTTCCTCTCTTGGAAACTTATAAAGCGTTGTCGCTCCCTTAACGCAGCTGCTAATACAGCATCTTCTAATTGGCATTTGGACCGTCCACAAATGCTTAGGGGGTTCTTCGTATCCTAATGACATACATAAATTTTTTTTAAAATTAATTCCCCATATGTATGTGTTTAATTCAATTAAATTAAAAAAATTCTATCTTATTTATATATATACTATAATATAATTAAGTATAGAAAAAATATATATAAATAATAATAATATTGCATATTCTATATAGGTTTACTCTACGCCCGTAATACATATCACACAACATCACTCGGAACAAAAACTGACACACCCTAATACTACCTACCACACCCGGGAGCACCACTCATAACCACACCGTACACATATATCACCACACATGAGCTCATACATACATACATACATATATTAAATTATACACTGCGATATTTAAACAAGTAAGGGAGGACTAAGTTCGGGTGTAACCGAACATTTTATACTCTCGCAACTAGCAAGGAGACTTGCACAGACGGACGGACGGACAGACAGACAGTCACCCGGAACTGAACTCGTCCCTTCATCCTGATCATTTATATATACATAACACTATATCTAACTCGATTAGTTTTAGGTGATACAAACAACCGTTAGGTGAACAAAACTATTATACTCTGTAGAAACATGTTGCGAGAGTTTAAAAATACCTCATGCAACTTTTAAATTAAAATAAAGAGCACTCACCAAGGTGGAGGGTGGGCACAGCATGTGCCTTCAACTTTTTCACACCCACTGCACTTCGTTCGAAGTGCTTAATGCAAACGAATGCATTGTGGGTGAGTAAGTCCTGCGTTGGTGGGATCTGCAAATTTTCCACCCACTTCTGGAAGTCCTCCTGGTTCCTGGGGAAAGAAAAGAATCTTCCCGAAGATTCTGTGGTGCACTCCCGAACGCGACACTTTCTAACTTTTTTACTCTCCATTTTATTTTAAATAAAAGTAAAAAGCGCAAAACTGAATTGGTGAACGATTTAAACCTTTCGCGGCAAAATTCTTTAAGGACTAAAATACAGTTGAAGATTTCTTCTTCAACTTTCATTTTTGGCGCAATTTCTCAGTAAACGATATATTAGACTTAGAAAAAAATCTAACTACTAGCATATAGTACACAAGAAGTTTTCAAATAAAAAAGCAGAATCCCCTTATAACTTTCAATTTGGCGCAATAAAGCATACATATGTGCATTAGACTTGGAAAAAAATCTTACTTTCCCCAGTAAAACATACATATGTGTATTAGACTTAGAAAAAAATCTAACTACTAGCATATAGTACACAAGAAGTTTTCCAAGCAACCAAAAAACACCTGCATATAAATACACATGTTCTTATATATATATTAGCTTTGTCCTGCATTGATACTCTTCTATTTATATATTAACATTATATTTCTCATTTACCCCTCAATCCAGCTTTGTATGGGCTCTTGCTGTTAAATGTGCTCTGTGGTGAAATACCCTCATCGTTTTCAGTACCCCTTACAAAAGTGGTGAAATACCCTCATCGTTTTCAGTACCCCTTCGAAACGTGAAATATTTTGCTAATGGCCGCACTGTGAACCTTCTCTATATTTTACATTCTCTGGTAATGCCCTATTTTGTATTTCGCTGTGTAGCGTTTGAGTGTTTTGTGCCTTTGAGCAACATGGTGTCATTAGGCAATTTTCGGTATTGTGGTTTTCGGGATTTGTAGTTGAAACTAAACCCGTGGTTCTTTTTATACTAATATATGCACTCTTTTGGGGTGAGCTGATGTCTTTTTCGACAGTAAATGCAATTGAATTTGCTTTTACAATTTTTATGAGTATGCGTATGTGACAAGCAATTTGTACATAATCTTTTTGTTCTTATAAAATTGTTTCTTTCGTGAATTTTTAATTTTCTAAATATCCCGCAAGATTGTAGTTTATGCCCTCTTGTGCATAGTTCGCATGACGTATTCTGTTCGGATGTGAACGATTGCGTTTTGTAAAAGCTTCTGTTTAATTTATTTTTGCTACTAGCTTGGGGTCTATTGAAGCTTCTTTTTAGGTCGTGTTGAACAATTTTTGTTTTAATTAGTTTTTTATCTACCCTTTCAGCGATTTCGTACTGGGTAGTTAGAAAGTCTTTCATTTGTTGCCACGTGGGGCATTTCTTTCGTGATGAGAGCGATTCCTCCCATAAAAGTAACGATTTTTCTGGTAATGCGGCAGTGCATATGTTTACCAGTATAGGGTCCCAGCTGTCTGTGGGAATATTTTGTGTCGATAAAACCGACAAACAGTTTGAAACAGTGGATTGTAGTCTTATAAACTCTTCACTGGTTTCTTTTTAATCTTAGGCAAGTTTAATAGTGTCGTTACTTGGTTATCGACCAATATTCTTTCATTTTCATATCTGGATTTTAGAGCTTCCCAAGCCAAATTAAAATTGTCGTCATTTAGTGCGAACTGTTTTACTATTGCGCCTGCTTGACCTTTAGTTTTGTATCGGAGGTGATACAATTTTTGCGCTTTTGATAATTTGGGATGGTTGATGTATACGGCAGTGAACATGTCCCGGAAGGACGGCCATTCTTCATAACCTCCATAAAATATTTCTGTGTCACATGCGGGCACCTCGAGATGGATGCCCGAACTTGCCTCTTGACTTCGGATTTGTGGCAGCTCTACTCTCGGATGTGGAGTAGGTGCAATCGCTTTTATTAGCTTTAATTGATCAGAAATCATAGCTTTTGTTTCTTCGTACTGGTCTAAGCAGTTTTCGTATAGTGAGTAAGCCGATGATTTAAAATCGTGTGGTAGATCTGAATTGTCATAATCTACTATGGCGTCATGAGCCGTTTGGAGACGAGTCCAAAAATTGTCAATATTTTGTTTTTTTTTATTTCCAATAACGATTCAGAGATGTCTTGAATCGGTGAAGATGAAAATCGAGTGCAGTATCGTGTTAATCTGTCACTCTCAGAAATGAATTTGGTGGCACAAATATTTTTGCCTTTTGTTTGCTTTGTGGTAACCTGTCTTGCGCGTGTAGCTTCTGCAGGTGTAATTTGAATTTTATATACATTCATCATTTTTTTTTTTGTATGTTAAAATATTTGTCAAAATTTATTAAAATTTTCTCAGTGTAAACTGTATTTGCTAGCAATATGATTTTGTTGTGGTTTTATTTTGAATGTATTGCTTTAATTTATTTAATTATTAAAAATCGCACTTTTAATTCAATAATACTTTTTATGTCCTTATATTGATGTATTTAAGTACACCCTAATAAGCGGACTTGTTAGTATATATTTATGTGCTCGTAAAATTGAGAGCTCGTTGAAGAGATCAATTGGTTGTGCGTATGTATGTATACTTTCTAATGCAATTGAGAGCTCGTTGAAGAGATCAATGTGCTTTTAGTTTTTTATGTACGCAATCCTGCTTGTTTGTTACAAAGGGTATTGCGGAGTGTAGGCCAATGTGGACTTTGAAAATATGTACAACTATAATTGTATATGTTTTAATATGTTATTTATTATTTTTAATTTTTTAATATCTAGTAGTGTTATCTTAACCACAACGTTTATTGTTTTATTTTTCATTTAATTTTACAACTTTGTAATTTTGTAAATTTTCAATGTGTAATTGACCCAATGTATATAGGGTATATAAGCATAGGCATAGATTATATGCCGTATGTATAAATATGTATGTTCGCACTGCGAAGAGAGCGCGAAAGCGACGTGAATAATGTGCAGGTATGTTCCCGTATGCACTTTGTATTTTTGTATTACAATTATGTTTTGGTATGTAAATATGTATAACAAAAATATATATAGGTATAAGCTGTAAGCAAATATGCATATATGTATGCTTTTGTTTGTTTTCTCTCTTTTTGTAAATATTAGAATTTTGATTTATACTTGTGCCTTTGCTTACTTAGTTCATGCAATCCTGCTTATTGTTTTTTTTTTTTTTTTTTTTTTTTTTAAACATAAGGGGTATTGCGGGAGAAATGTGCAAGTATAGGTATATTTGAATTTTTACTTTTTGTGTTTGTTAATTGGTGTGTTTGAATACACAAAGGTAAGCTTGTAGTTAGGCAACAAAGTAATATTAATTTTTTTTGTTTTAATATATAAGTATGTTTTTTGAAATATATGTTATACCAGACTGTGTTCGGTTTTTCCCGCAAAAAAAAACTCGAAACTGAGACAATTTGGTAACCGTTTTTTTTGGTAAACGTATTTATTATTACAGGTTCTATATATATAAAACTGTAATTTTTACATGCATATATGCACGATAAAATAAAATAATAGGAAACGATACGACTCACATTTTGCTCCCTCAAGGGTTTTTTGAGGGGATAATATTATATATATGTATGTACGTGTGTGTATTCCTTTGTTGTCAATTCCTTTTTCTCCGCTTCCAGTTGTGCTTGGTTTTAGTGAGTGTTGTTTTTGTTTATTATCGTTTGTTTTAAATTCGCGCCCGTATATGTTGTTATGTTTAAGTGCTTTTGTATTTCGCGCCCGTTTGTGTGAATTTTTGTTTGTTTAAACCCTTTTGTATTTGTTATTGACTTTATGTTTTGGGCTACACGCACTTTTTTTTTATATAATATGTATATATACGAGTGAATAAAAATATACCCAATTTATTGGGAGCACGAAATTTATTTTCACTAGCTTTAAATAGGGTTAAAGGAAGCACTCGAATATTTAGTTGTATAATTGAACTCCGTTCAAATTTATTTATATACCAAATTATTAATTATTAAACAATTAAAATGTAATAAAAGTAAATAGTTGTGCAACCAGCTGATTTCGCGAAAACGATGTCCGAACAATGAAGGTTTGTGGTCGACGCGCTGTACCGCAGAGAAGAAGTTAGCGCGTAGGATCACTATTTAATCGAGTGTGTATAAGCGAATGTCCAGGATCGCTGTATTAGCGGTCTAATAAGCGAATGTAATGGTATGTTGTGTTGTCCTATGTGGTGTCATCTGGTGTGGGGTGAAATTCCTTGAGTGTTCACAGGTGTGGTGTGTTTCACTAGGGTGTGTCAGTTTTTCCCGAGTAGAGTGGTGCACTTGGAGGAGGGAGTTTAAACTCATTTAAACAAGAACTTTTCGAAAAATCAATTTCCATTAGATCACTCATACAATCCACAGATACTTGACTATTTTGAACCAATGTAGGAGCACTCGTTGACTTTTTATCACAATTCGTAATTAATCCCAATTTATAACCAGAATCGTCAGCCCCAAAATTTAAACTATTGTTACTAATACAACTCTGATTAAAGCGGGATCTGGGAAATAAAACAGCACGCTGTAAGACACATTTAGGAATTTTCGCCCGAGATCCAACTGAAAACGCTCGGACTCGGATAGCGTTTTTGTCATGTAAAATCTCGTTCGAATTTCCCGATCGTTTCATTTTATTTCTGTCTATCTTACTTCCAATTGAATACGATCGTTTAGGACGTTCCTCACTGTGAAATTAACAAATTTATTATATCAATATTTTGAAAATATTACAAAAATTATATACTGTATTATTCCAAAAAAAATAAGCAAAAGTTGCAATTTAATATCCCTATTGTGGAAAGGTATCGTGTATACCTATTTTTCTGGCGATTATAACAGAAATTTTCTTTGCGTGATTATACTCGAAACCGCTGATATTAAAAGTTATGTTCACATTTTCAAGAACTACTGTTTAGAGTATTTGGCAGCATTGATCACATTTGTAAAATTAAACATAAAAAAAAATAGAAAACAATAAAGTTCATTAAAATTTATTTAGTAGATTTGATTAATTTATACGTTTCTACAAAATCTTTTGCGTTAAATTCCCAAGTCTTCGAATTGATTAATATTGGCATCTTTAGAGGGTATAAATTTTATGAAACTAGAACTTTTTACAAACTATCAACTGATGAGAAGAGTTTGCGCTGATTCACACACGAAACTTTTGATGCCGCAACGCATTTCGTTCGTTGTTGTTTATTTGAAAGACTTCAACGACGTTTGGATTGATCCACTTACTATGTATCTCTCCCAGTAACTGGACTAAACAACACGGCTTCAACGAAGAATATATTTGGAATATAGCTTTGTTCACCCTTCGGAAGAAATTACAAGATATTAACACAAGCATTTATTCCGAATAGCCCTCAGGTAATCTACACTCATACGCAATAGAATCAAAGCTGTGCCCTCAGACTCTTTGATTCATTCTAGCAGATAGAGCTGCAAAACAATCGATGGGACTATCGATAGTTTTATTTTCGTCTCACTATCGATAGTTTATTTTGACAATCGATGTTTTGTGTAGTTAAGGGCAGATTTACCAACAATTTTCATAAAATTACAAAATCTCACTTAATAAAGCTACTTAATGATATAGTTTGGTAATACCAAATGGAAAGTCTAATTTTGGATAACATCCCAGCAAGTCACGGCTACGGAAACTCAATACATTAAAGGAATTATAGAGGAAACTAACACATAAGCCCAATACATAAGAAAGAGATGAATGATCACACGTACGTAAGAGTTTCAATTAGAAATGTCAATTGGACCTTAAGAAACTCATAGAAACTTTAACAGGAATCTCTTATGAAGCTGTTGGGTAATTAGTCGGTGATTTAACAGACTGGTGCCTTGCAGGGCTGGTAGCCTCGAGTTGCGCGAGTTGCCATCTCAACTTCCTTTGAGATGCTATCACAGAAGTCACCACGAATCGGTGCACTGGGATATTCGAATCAGTCTACGGATACAACGGACGGTTGTGTGACGAATGAACATAATTAGGAACTACCGTTAAAACAAGAGAATGACAAAAACTACGTTTAGAACGGCGAAGCGGCGGACCGTATGAGTCAGTCGTGTATTAGTATTGGTAACTTGCGCATTTGGTTTCAAATTCGTCACTACAGAAATTCGCTAAAATCATTTATAAATTACATGCCAACAATTAAAGTTCAAAAGGAATGACATAAGAACTCCAGTATGAGTACTATTGCCAAAGCCAGACATATAGTCAGGGCTGCAACCCATTTTAAAACTCGATGCGGTTCGGTTCAGTAGTTCGAACCACTAAGAAAAAACTTGTAGCGGTTCAAGAACCTGTTTATAAGTGTCACTGAACCGCGGTTCGGTTCAAATGGTTATACTAACTGATGTAAAAAAAATTTTTGTGCATATACCTATGTATGTATGTACGAAAAAAGGCTTTGAAGTTGAGATCAAATTCATGTATTCATTTCATATTCAAATTCATGAATTCATTTACCACTATTAGTGTGAAAGATACAATAAGTTGTTATAATATATATATACATATTTATCATATCAGTATTGACATTTACTATTATATAATTACACATACTTTTATTGGATGGAATTTATACTTAAAGAAGTGACATATCTGAGGTCAATACAGCAAACGGCTACAAGCATATTACTTCGATTTACATTTTTAATAAGATATTTTATAAATCGAAAGAATAACTAATCCTACGATTTTTTGATTACTCAATATATAAGTTTATTAAAAGAATGTCTTCTAATAAGTCTTCGTCTATACTTGCTCTTAAATCTGATAAAATAAATTGTATAGTTGAAAATGCTCTTTCGCCCGACACTTGTGTTGCAGGAGCACCTAACGCGATCTCGGCTAAACTCTTTAACTTTTTCTGCGTATAGTTTTGCCGAAATTGCAAAATATCTGCAAGTGGTAAAAAATGTTAAATATTGTCAAAACAATTAATTATGTTCACAATCGTTTTTCTAGTTGGTAAAGTTTCCTTTTTATTTAATTGTTCAAGTATGGATTCCAGTTCCTAAATATTATATTTTAGATTTGAGATCGAAAATTTTAATCAAATGTTAATTTGCAAAATCTTTTTTCTGAGTCTGATAATAAAATCTGATACCTGGGGTCTAAATAAACGACAGCTAAAGCACTAAAATTAGTTAATTAATATTCCCCTCGTTTTGTTAATGCAGTCAGAAACTTGCGACTTAACCACCCAACGTTTTTTTCATGTTGTATCGATCGAGTAACGCATTCAATAGTTGGCTTATTTAAGTTTTCTGGTCGTAACAGATTCAACAAGGTATGTATGTCTAAGCTTTTTTACTACGGATTTCACTTTGCTGCGGATTTCATCTATTTCCTTTAGGAAATCTGACACTGCTCAATTTGGGGTATGTGCAGCACACCTAATTACACTTATGGAGTTATGATACAAAAAGTTGCCTCAAATTCTTCAAACGTGCAATTTGGAATGGTTGCGCCGGAAATTTCTCCACTGTTACCATCGTCGTCATCTCCGTCATCAATGTCAAAATCTAAATCTACAAATAATTTTTAGCTAATTATAAATATATTAATAAGATCCAAGACATATATTTTTAGTTACCTTGTGAATGCGTGACTTCATTCCCTTCTTCTTCAGTATACCAGCCGTTGACTTTGATGGAAGTTTTGAACATTTTTATTAAGAAAGTTCTCGACACATATATATGTATTCGCCGAATTGTCGACAGTTATGGAGTAACTTCTGTTTATATTTATTTCATATGATTTTAAAACTTCTATTATTATATTCGACAAGTTCAAGCCGGTGTGCTTTCTTTCCCAAATATTTCATTTATTGACAGAGTGTGTATTAGCAAATCGCCATTTTCAATGTATTGTGCATTTATTCCTATTATGAACCTAATCGACTAACACAGTCCACTTTTATGGAAAGTAGACTGCAGTAAGAAAAGACAATAGAACATACATATATTGATTCGGGGTAAGCTTTAAAGTTGTTGGTACACGACATACTATAAAGCCACACTTTACGTGTGAAAAGGCAAGTGTGGCGGAGGGCACACCTGGTGCGTACCCTCCAACGTGTCTAATTGTAGCTTTATATGTACATACATATGTTAAAATCAAACTATTGGTTCTGCGTGGAAACTTTAACTTATCGATAATCAAGTGTAGATGTCATTGAAGAGCGCAGCTTAGCTGCCCTTTTTACGAAACCCGCTGTCTTTTATAAGTTTAAGTGGAGGACCATTTTTTGTGACTAGTAGCTGTGTAACTGTAGCTGACGATGGTTTGTTCACAATGTATTGTACCTCGCAATATTCTTCTGGTTGGAATTTCTTGCGTTTTTTTTCAGTAATTTCGCCAATAGTTTGCTCGAAAATGTCAGCGTTTTTTTTATGTGTCTCATAAAAGTTTCAGAGTGCTTTCCCCTCATTATACCCTGAACAGGGTATATTAATTTTGCCACGAAGTTTGTAACACCCAGAAGGAAACGTCGGAGACCATATAAAGTATATATATTATATAAATGATCACCGTGACGAGCTGAGTTGATTTAGCCATGTCCGTCTGTCTGTCCGTCCGTCTGTCCGTCCGTCCGTCTGTATATACGCGATCTAGTTCCTCAGTTTTTGAGATATCGATCTGAAATTTTCCACCTGTCCTTTTCTCACAAAGAAGCTGCTCATTTGTCGGAACCGCCGATATCGGATCACTATAGCATATAGCATATATGGAAAACTTTTTCATTTGACGAGGTATGTTCACGAAATTCGGCATGGGTTATTGCTAGAAGAAGTAATGCAATCTCCGAAGAAATTGTTCAGATCGGATCACTATAGCATATATCTGCCATACAAACTGAACGATCGGAATCAAGTACTTGCGTGGAAAACGTTTTCATTTGACGAGGTATGTTCACAATATTTGGCATGAGTTTTTGCTAGAAGAAGTAATGCAATCTCCGAAGAAATTGTTCAGATTGGATCACTATAGCATATATCTGCAATACAAACTGAACGATCGGAATCAAGTAATTGCATGGAAAACTTTTTCATTCGACGAGGTACGTTCACAATATTTGGCATGAGTTTTTGCTAGAAAAAGTAATGCAATCTCCGAAGAAATTTTTCAGATCGGATCACTATAGCATATATCTGCCATACAAACTGAACGATCGGAATCAAGTGCTTGCATGGAAAACTCTTTCATTTGACGAGGTATGTTCACAATATTTGGCATGAGTTTTTGCTAGAAGAAGTAATGCAATCTCCGAAGAAATTGTTCAGATCGGATCACTATAGCATATAGCTGCCATATAAACGGAACGATCGGTATCAAGTTCTTGCATGGAAAAATTGTTCATTAGATAAAATATCTTCACGAAATCCGGCATTGATTTCTCTCAATGGCATATAGCTGCTATAAAAACTGACAATCTAAATAAAGTTCTTATATGAAAAAAATTGTTTATGACAAGTTATCTTCACGAAATATGGATGATGATTGTCCAAGATATCGCTACAATTTTCGAACGAATTGTTCATATCAGACCATTATATTAAACAGCTATCATAGAAACTGACCGATCAAAATAAATTTTTGTATGGAACTTTTTAGTATGGATTATTGCTTAAGATGTGACTTCAATCTTCGAACGAATTCTTAAGATCGGACCAATATAGCATACAGCTGTCAGATTTAACCACTTTACAAATAATATATTATAAACAAATCAGATTAATTAATTATTTATACTGTCCAATTTGAGCTTTCAATAAAAATTATCTTATATCTGCCAAAAACTGTTTTGCTTGTGCCAAAAGTAAGGTGGTACATGTAGCTAATTGGGACAATAAGTTGAAAAATGTGTTAAGAATAGATACATAAGAGTAAGGAGCAAAAATATTATTTAATTAACCATAAAATAAACAAATGCCTAATTATTCAAGATATATTATTATTTATTAATAATAATAGAGAACTATCTAAAGATAATTATTCAGTTTTAAAACCCTAATTAACTGATGGGTAGGTACAAAACAAAACCTAGGTAGAAGAGTAGGTAGGAAGTAAACATAGTTTGCAAGTTAGGTAGAAAGTATAACCTAGGTAAAAAAGAACCTCTACAATGCACTTTCTGTAATTAACACATTAGTATTCCTACGAAAGTTGCTTGATGATACCAAGAAGGGCAAAAGAGTTTACAGATGTGAAGTCGGGCTCTAAAACATTCAATAAATAGGACCCAACGCATCGGATCACTTCAGTTTACGCGAGCAGCATAAACTTTCAACAACGCAAATAACTTTCAAAATCAACGAAAAAATCCTTTTTTTAAATAATACGAATTCTTTTAATTATATTATTATTACTTAATTTATTAATATTTTAGTATATTTTTTATTTGTATAATATTTTTTAATAATTTTTGAAAATGCTAAGAGTATCTAGGCAATCGCAGGAACAAAGACGTCGCAATGCTCTGAATCGAAGCCGACGACAATATAGTCAAAATTTGGAAAATAATAGACAAAGGAACGCTGACTATATTGCAGAATTACGCAGCTCAAATTTGGAGTACCGCAATGAGGAGAGAACTCGTGATAGTTCTGCACGTTCCACTAGACGACAGAACCTACTTCACAGAGCTGAAGAGCAGCAGCGTAATACAGTAGGTCATTCAAATAGACGTTTGAATCCAGAATATAGAGCAGCGGAGCAGGAGCGCAACACAATGGGTCATTCAAACAGGCGCTTGGATCCGGAATATAGAGCAGCGGAGCAGGAGCGCGACACAATAGGACATTCGGTCAGGCGCTTGGATCCGGAATATAGAACTGAAGAGCAGGAACGCAACACCGCGGAACATTTAAATAGGAGAACCAATCCGGAATATAGAGCAGCGGAGCAGGAGCGCAACACAATGGGTCATTCAAACAGGCGCTTGGATCCGGAATATAGATCAGCGGAGCAGGAGCGCAGCACAATGGGTCATTCAAACAGGCGCTTGGATCCGGAATATAGAGCAGCGGAGCATGAGCGCGACACAATGGAACGTTCTGTACGGCGCCAGAATGCAATAATAAGAGAAGAAGAGAGGCAACGAGATGCAGCATTGAGGAGAAGTCGTCGAGAAGATCCAATAAGAAGACGTCGTGAGAAAATTTTAAATTCTTCTCAAAGAAGAGTGACCCGCCAGCAAACCAGGCAACAACTAGCAAACGAGCAGGAATCAACGTTGGAAAGAGTACAATTGCATAGATCGAATCCCGCAAATCGTCAGTTAGAAAGCGAGAGGCAAACCAGGGGGAATATAAGAAGACGTCGTGAACTTTCTCCTGATGCACAGCTAGAAGAATAAGAACGTCAGCGTCAACGTCGAGCTGCCAATATCTTTGATATGTACGCATTGTTGATAAAGAAAGGACCCACTGAAATATGCGTCTGTTACGGTGGCACTTGGTTCACTCATCAAGCGAAAAAACTAGAAAAATGTCAGACTTCAACAAAATTTGCGAGCTCAGAAGATGCTAGAAAAGTGTTTTACCTGTCATCAAAACTTCCGTCTTCGAACCAAAAATACAACTTTTGCAACACATGCTATTTCAGTTGTAGAGACAGTCACCATGCTTCCACGAAGATTTGATAACAGCCATATTATTCAAGTGCACTTGAAACGTCGATTGGAATATGAACAAAATTTTATGACGGAGACAGTGCGACCAGCAAAAATATTGGAGGCACTAAACTATCTGCTGGGTACAGAGCTCTACGTCAAGCATAATATCCAAATGTCAAGTGATTGGCTGGCAAATACTGGAAACGAGGAAACTGTGCCATTTATTGCGGATCCTGCAGATGCGGCAGAAGTAAGAGACCTTCTTAATGCCCGTCAGGAATATGTACCGCTTGAAATGGACGAGGATTTAAATCCAGGTGGTCAGGAGACTTTAACGGAGAATGAACCCGTTGAAAATCGATCCATTGAACGGGTTGCAATGGCACCAGGACAAGGTAGATGCCCAAGAGACGTTAGAACCGACGACGATGCTCAGGATTGTCGTATCCAACGATTTGCTGCGGAAAAAAGAGGACAAGTAAAACAACTTATAGTAAAATTGCACGTTCTGAAATTCGACGCTATGATCGGCGTTGTGTGCGCGTGGACGTGCTCCTGTATATTTATAAGTTCCACGAGTTGGAGCGCATTAAAAATGCAATTTCCATTTGCCTGCGTAAAAATTCTGGATCGAGGAATATAACTGCTGCAAATGTGAGGGATGAAAATTTGATCAGCAACCTTATCCAGCATGATGAAGGCTATCATGTACTCAAAGGACTTCGATCCTCACCTGCACATTGGGAGGCTGAAAAGAAAAACGGTTTAGCCATGATCCGCTAGTTTGGTTTGCCAACATTTTTTATCACAATGTCTGCTGCAGAAACAAAATGGCCTGAGTTGTTAGTCATATTGAAGAAACTGGTGGATAAAGTAGACATTTCGGAAGAGGAAGCTACTGCTCTATCAAGCTCTGAAAAGGCGGAACTGATAAGGACAGATCCAGTTACATGTTCCAGGTATTTCGACAATCGATTCCGCCAAATGCTAAAATTATTACAAAACGGGCTATTTGGAGAGAATTTAATAGTCCGTTACTACTACAGAATTGAATTCCAGCATAGGGGATCACCACATTGTCATGGCATGTACTGGCTAAGTAACGCACCACAATTGGAAAGTGATGGAATCACCAACACAAATGATGTTGAAACATTCATCGATCGACACATCACAACCGATGGGGATGATTTGGACTTACTGGAATTCATTCAGTATCAAAAACACAGACATGGTCGAGCTTGCCTAAGAGACCTACATGGAAAACAAGTGTGCCGATTCAACATGCCATATCCGCCGATGCCACGGACAGAAAAACTTTTCCCTCTGGAGAATGAGGAAGGTATTGAGCAACACAAAGCTCAATTCCAAAAAATACAGGAACTATTAACTCTAACGGATTTCTCAGAGGAAGAAATAATACGGTTGAACTGCTTCGAAAATTTTTTGGCGGATGAGCGAATCAACACTGACTATGAAGAATACAAGCTTGCTCTTCGCTCATCTGTAAAAAAGCCACACATTTTCCTAAAGAGAAAATTTTCAGACAGGCTTCTAAATGCCTATAATAAAAATATCCTTAAATTGCATAGAGCAAATATGGACATTCAATTCATTCTGGACGCATACGCTTGCTGCAGCTATATCATTAATTATATTATATAAATAAATCCAATAGAGGAGTATCAACATTATTGAGACAAGCCGTGGAGGAAATAAATGCAGGGAATTTCTCCATTAAAAGAAAACTGCAGCACATCGGAAACAAATTTGTAAATGGATCGGAAATATCGGCTCAAGAAGTAGCTTATAATATTTTGGGACTGCATCTATCAGAAGCCAGTAATGGGGAAATATTTATAAATACATCACATCCAAACAACCGAGTAAGGATGATAAAGCCCCGACTTGAATTGAATGCTTTACAGGAGGACTCTACGGACATATATGTGCCGAGTGTGCTGGAGCACTACTCTCAAAGGCCCGATCAATTGGAAGAACTATGCTTAGCAGATTTTGCAGCATGGTTCAGATTTTGCAAAACAAGCAGAAATGTTTCTGATAATAACGAAGAATACAACGAAGTAGAGAACGAGGATGACACGACAGCTGCACTTCCAATGGCATTAAAGGATGGATCAGGATTTCTAAGGAAAAGGAAGCAAGCCCTTATTCTGCGTTGGAAACGTTTTAGCGTTGAAAGTTCAAGAGCCGATTTCTTCAGAGAAACCGCCATGATGTTTCACCCATGGAGAAATGAGGAAACAGACTTATTAAATAATGACGTCGAGAGTATTTGCAATTCACACAAGGAGCAAATTGAGCTGAATAAGCTCAAATATGACAAATTTTCATCGAACGAACTAGAACGGATTTTGGAAAACCTTCATGTCACAGCGGAAGAAACAGCTGATGATCGAGCTGCCTCACAACTTTTAGATCCCGAATTTAGAGCTCTAGCCGTTCCAGAGCAAACAGGAGACATTAATGTTTTTCAAGAGCACAACAATACAGAGGAAGAGGAAGAGGCGGTTCGATTAATTAAACTCCCACCTCTAATATTAGAAGCCCATTTACTGGCAATGGTGCAGTCACTTTACAGCAAACAGAGGGAATATTTTGCTCATGTAATACACAATGTCAGTAAAAGGGAAATCTTCTTCGAATATGTCGGAGGCGGTGCTGGAGTGGGCAAGAGTCGGCTTATAACAACTATATATCAATCGTTGACATTGCGAGCTAATAGTGTACCAGGAACCAACCCCGAAACAGCCAAGGTGTTACTCTGCGCACCCACTGGCAAAGCAGCATTTGGAATTGGGGGCCTAACCCTTCATTCGGTTTTTTCATTCCCCGTCAACCAGTCTTCCGGCGATCTTCGGCCACTAAATAGTGACACATTAAACACAGTTCATGCCAATCTCATAGATATTAGGCTTATTCTAATTGACGAAATTTCAATGATTAGAGCAAAGATGTTTGCATATTTAGATTGCAGGCTAAAGCAAATTTTCAGGAGCACCACTTACTTTGGAGGCATACCAATTATCGTGTTTGATGACTTAAAGCAGCTGCCGCCAGTAGGAGATCGATGGATATTTGCGTCGAATAGGAATGATCATTACAGTACAATTACAGGAACACCGCTTTGGGATTAATTTCGGTACTTTGAGCTCACTAAAATAATGCGCCAGCGTGAAGATCAAGCATTTGCTATCGCTTTAAATAACATGTCAGAGGGAAATATGACACACGCTGACATCCAATTAATCAAAAGCAGGGAAAAGACCTCTAATGAGATACCGAACGAAGCCATCCATCTATTTTATTCAAATGCTGGAGCAAATGATTTTAATTTAACTAAATTGGCGAACACGATGACCGAGGAGTTCATTTCGACTGCGAAGGATACAATTAAGTCAAGTTCCCTAACAGAACGCAGCAGGGCAAACATTTTAGAAGCTGTGAAGTCTTTTAAGCCATCGGAAACACAAGGAATGCTTTATACATTGCAGCTCAAGACTTCGATCAAATATATGATGACAGTCAACATAAGCATAAGTGATGGTCTCGTCAATGGTGCTACGGGGGAACTAATGCAGGTTGATTCCGAATGACATAGATCTGAAAGTTCAGTGGTGCGACTATGGATAAAATTCGCAGAATCAAGAGTTGGAAGCTTTGCACGTTCCAAGCAGCCTCACAGTCGCAATGCAGATTGGACACCAATCATGAGCGTGGTCCGATCATTCCAATACAAGAGAAATGAGCAAATAACCATAGAACGCAGACAGTTTCCGGTCATTCCAGCTATGGCTTCAGCACGATACATAAAAGTCAAGGTGGAACATGCACACAAGTTGCTGTTCATCTAGAGGGTAGAGTAAGCAGATCAGCTTTATATGTAGGATGTAGCAGAGCCACAAGTGCCAATGGATTGTATATAATCGGGACATTTTCTCCCCCGAACCCATTTGGACCGCAGGATCCAATTAAAACTCAACTTAATAGGTTGAAGACAGAAGGAGCATTGACGACATGCTACAGATTTTTGACTGAAAAATCGGAACAACGTCTAGATATTTATTATCAAAATGTAAGGAGCCTCAACAAGCATATTGAAGATATCAGATCAGACAAGCTGATTTGTTCTGCTGATATTCTGTGCTTTGCCGAGACATGGACCTTACCTCAAGAAGAATTCCCAATAGAAGGCTACAGTGTACACGCCACTGCGCGCCAACACACCACATCAACACGATCCACAACAGACATCCCACCACTCAGACCACCCACACATACACATCACATCACACCACAACTCAACACTCAAAAGGGGCTAACAGAGGACCAAATCCTTCCTTTTTTCGTTAGCAATTCAAGCGATCAAGACGTACAAATTTTCCGCCCTTTTTGCGCCCGTATATTTTTTTTTATTTCAGCCGTGACCGTGCCCGTTTGATTTTTTTGTTACGGAACAGTGGAAACAAGGTGAGTCCGTAACCGAAACAATTATTTATTGGTCCTTCGAGCCATAGTGAGCGGCACTATGGGGTGAATAAAAGAAAAAAAAAATACCATATATTCGAGAAAAAAAAAAGTGCTGTGAGAAACAAAGTGTGGCTAAACGTTAAAATACACAAAAAAAAAGAAAGACATAAGTGCTGTGCAGTGCAGTGAAAAAAAAAACATATAAACACATACAAAAAAAAAAAATCAAAAAGAAAAACAAAAAAAGGTTCTACATAGATAGAAGTGCAATGCAGTGGAGTGACATATACACATAGAAAACAAAAAAGAAAAAGAACAGAAGAAGGTGAGTAAAGTGAAGTGGCACAAGCATATACACATAACAACAAAAAAAAGCAAGAAAAACCAACAACGTGCGCGAAATAATCAAAAAGACAGAACGGGCGCGAATTTCAACAAAAAACAACAAAAATACATACATAAAAAGACAGAACGGGCGCGAACTAAATAAATAAAAAACCGTACCAGCAAACAACAACAACCAAACCACTCCAGCTCACCAAAATCACCCACCGCAGCCAAGCAGCAAAGGACTGGGCAACAACGAAAGGCACACGCACAGGCACAGGCACATAGTTAAAATATTGTCCCCAATACCCCTTGGCGGAAACCCCAAAGTGAGTCGTATCGATTCCATTTAGTATATGTATATATCCTCTTATTGTATGTATGTTGAAATTTATGCCTTTGCGGTTTATTTTTTACAAAAATCCGTCTTAATAAAGGCAATAATAAAAAAAAGCGGTTACCAAACTGTTTCTATATTTCGGTTTCTTTTCCGGTAAAAACCAAAATACCGCTAAGATATAAAACAGTTTGGTAAAAAATATATATCCAACGAACTCTTTATTACCTAAAAGCTTACCGTTGTGTTCACATACACAAAAATAGTTCTAAAACTAAATAATTCAAGTATTTACTTGCACCAATTTCCAGCAATACCCCTTATACTTAATCAAGTATAAGCAGGATTGCGTAAAATAAGCAAAGGCAAATCAAAAGCAGAAACAAACAAAAGCGAAAACGTACAAAATGCATTTAAACATACATATACATATTATATTTAATACATATAAATATATACATACATACTATATTAGGAAAAAACCTCCGTTTAAAGCATTAAAATATGTATGAAAATATTAAAACATACATATAATACTAATACTTGCTATACATACATATATTACTAAACATTTACATATATACATAAATTTTACTCGAACAACTGCGGTAAATTATTTTACTTTTCGCGGTCTTTTCGCACTGCGTACATATATTCCGCACAAAAATAGACTACGTGATATCCATACATACATTTAAAAGAATACCTGCGGTATATTTTTTCCTTTTCGCGGTCCTTTCGCACTGCGTACATATATACACGCTCAGGTATACAAAAATACATTAGTACTTCGCTTCAAAGTCCACATTGGCAAATATTCCGCAATACCCCTTGTTCTTTGTTAAACAAAAACAAGTAGGATTGCATATATACATATAATATTCTAAGTCCATATTGGCACATATTCGCAATACCCCTTGTTCTTTGACCAACAAAAACAAGCAGGATTGCGCAAAAATATTTAAACATAATATATTACATAAATACATATGTACAAAGTGCATTGATCTCTAAGACGAGCTCTCAATTGCGCATAACGTCAAGTACATATGTATCAGCTGATCCGCTTATAGGTATACCCTATAGGAATTACGGACACATAATACTTACAAATAAAAGTAAAAATAAAAAACATTTGCGTTTAATATTAATCAATTAAATAATATTAAAGGAAAAAAAAGCGATAAAACACGAAATACGCGTAATATATTCATTTCATAAAATAAAAACTCTTATTATCATAAAAGAGTTAAGTGCTCATAGGAGTTTAAAAAAGTTATTAATTTGTTAATTAAAAAAAAAAAAAAAAACCACAAACCCTTATTTTCTTAAAAGAGGTTTCAAATACATATATTTCTTGCATTGAAAATATTTTATTTTATTTCGGCGCATCTCTTAAATGAGCTCAGACTCGAAAGATTCTAAAACAACTCAGTTGCTAAAAATTCCAAAAATGATTTCTGACGAAAGAAGTCCATGTACACCTGCAGAAGCTACACGCTCAAAGCAAGGTGCTATAAAGCAAAAAAGGGGGAAAGACATTACATACAGTAAATTCATTGCTGAGAGTGACAGCTTAATAAGATACTGCACTCGATTTTCTTCTTCTCCGATTCAAGATAATTCTGAATCGGTATTAGAAATCAAAAAAGACAATCTTGACAATTTTTGGTCACGTCTCCAAGCTGCATATGACGCAATTGTAGAATCTGACGACTCAGATCTACCAGAAAATTTCAAATCTTCGGCTTACGCAAAATACGAAAACTGCTTAGACCAATTCGAAGAAACTAAAGCAATGATTTTCGATCAACTTAAGCTAATAAAAGCACTTGCACCTACTCCAAATCAGCGAGTAGAGCTGCCACAAGTACAAAGTCATGAGGCAAGTTCAGGCATCCATCTCAAGGTGCCCACATGTGATACAGAAATCTTTCATTACAGCCGTTTACATAAACCACCCAAAATTAACAAATGCACAAAAATTGTATCACCTCCGATACAAAACAAAAGCTCAAGCAGGCGTCATAGTCAAACAGTTCGCACTAAATGACGATAATTTCAATCTGGCTTGGGAAGCTCTAAAAGCGAGATACGAAAATGAAAGAATATTGGTCGATAAGCAAGTAACGATACTAATGAACTTGCCTAAAATTCAGAAAGAAACAAGTGATGAATTTATTAGATTACAATCCACTGTTTCTAATTGTTTGTCGGTTTTATCGACACAAAATATTCCCACAGACAGCTGGGACCCTATTCTGGTAAATATATGCACCGCGGCATTACCAGAAAAATCGTTACTTTTGTGGGAGCAATCGCTCTCATCTCGGAAAAAATGCCCAACGTGGCAGCAAATGAAAGAATTTCTAACTACCCAATATGAAATAGCAGAAAGGGTAGACAAAAAACTAGTTAGAACTAAAAACGTTCAAAACGACCTCAATAGAAGCTTTAATAGACCCCAAACCAGTAGCAATAACCATTTAAATAGAAGTTTTTTTAAAAATCAGTCGTTCACGTCAGAACAGTATAAACAAACGTCATGCGAACTGTGTACAGGAGGGCATAAACTTAAATCTTGCGATAAATTCAAAAAATTAAATATTGTCGATAGGAACATGTTTGTGAGAACAAAAAGACTTTGTACAAATTGCCTATCACATGCACATACACTTAAAGAGTGCGAAAGCAAATTTAATTGCGTTTATTGTCATAAACGACATCATTCAATGCTGCATTACAACACATTTTCCAGCTCACCCCCAAACAGCGCAAATATGAAAAGAGCCACGGGTTTAGTTGCAACAGCAAATCCCGAAGTGCGAAATCCCAAAAATTGCCAAGAAGCACCATGCTGCTCAAAGGCATTAAAAACCCAAACGCTACACAGCGAAAATCAAAGTAGAGTACTACTACCAACAGCAGTCGTCTCCATCGAACACCGAGGAGAGCTGTTTAAACTTAGGGCCTTAATAGACCAAGGATCACAACGATCTTTCATAGCGTCTAGGGCTCAAAATAGGCTACAACTGCCAACAAAACTAGCCAATTTTGAAATCACGGGAATGGGCGGAAGAGTAGTCCAAAACTCAAATAAAATCTGCCCCATTACCGTAATTTCCCCCCAAGCTCTGCAATACAGCAGTTTTTAAGTATGGAAAAAAACTTACTTAAAAAAGGTGAGCTTAAGCCAGAATACGATGGCGTGTTAGAAGAATACCTCCATTTAGACCACATGGAGGAAGTAAGCCCATGCGAAAAAATCATAAATGGCAAATATTACTCATTTTACTTGCCTCATCACGCGATGGGTAAACTATTTCCCCGAACACAAAGTCGAAATACACGGCTTCTGTGATGCCTCGGAGAAGGCATACTGTGCCACTATCTATGTGCGCACACAAAGCGATACTGCGACCACAAGCCACTTATTAGTAGCAAAAGCAAAGGTGGCTCCTTTAAAAACGCTAAGTCTACCTCGACTTGAGCTCTGTGGCGCGCTACTACTCGCAAAATTAGCTTCCATGGTGCAGACCCATTTAAAGATGAAGAAACATAGATTGTATCTCTGGTCCGATTCTGAAATTGTTCTAGCCTGGTTGGAAAAACCACCACATGCATGGAAGACGTACATTGCTAATCGAACTTCTCAAATACTTGACCTAGTGGGGTCAGCCACTTGGCGACATGTAGCCAGTGCTGACAATCCTGCTGATCTAGGTACAAGAGGATGCAAACCCCTGCATCTCGCCACCACCACCCTCTGGTGGAATGGCCCCCGATGGTTAACAGAATCTCCCAATTCTTGGCCACAATCGCCCATGCGCAATATAATAGCCCCAGAAAGTCGAAAAATCGACTCCTTTCACACAGCAGTGGAGGATACTGACATCCTTGAGCGATTTTCATCGTTCTCCCGAGCCCTCAGAGTAATCGCTCATATGTTAAAGTTCATAGAGCGACTTAAAATTAAAGTTAAGGGAGTTCCCTCAGAGTACCCCCAATGCGATACATTGACGCACCTGGAATTGCAAAAGGCAAAGGTCGCTCTAATCGCATCAACTCAAACGCGCTACTTCAGCCGCGATATAACACTATTAAGAGAATCAAAACCCATTGACAAAAGGAGCTCACTCTTAGTTCTTAACCCATTCCTAGACACGAAAGGTCTGCTTCGTGCGAATGGTCTGCTTGCCAATTCAAGCCTCACGTATAATGAACGCCATCCTCTAATCATACCAAAGAAATCTCGGCTTGCCACTTTACTCCTCAATTATATCCACTTACTTATGCTCCACGCAGAACTTCGCCTAATGCAACATATAGTCCGCCAAGAGTTCTATATTCCCCGGCTTAAGCCCCAAATATAAAAATGCATTTTCATGTGCAAGATCTGCACTCTGCATAAGCAGAAGTTACGAACGCAGATTACGGCAGCACTTCCACCGGAACGCTGTAACTTCGCTCTGCCCTTCACAGTCACAAGTGTCGATTTTGCTGGGCCTTGTCAAATAAAGGCGTCCATGCTAAGGTCGCCTACCATAATGAAAGGCTATGTGGCTGTCTTTGTCTGTTTTACGACAAAAGCAGTGCACCTCGAGCTATGTACAAATCTGACTAAGGAGGTTTTTCTCGCGGCATTTGCTCGCTTCGTCGGACGACGCGGCTTCCCCTCAAAACTAATGAGCGATAACGGCAAAACCTTCATTGGAGCCCAAAGAGCCACTGAAAAACAGTTTGTGGATTTTATTAAACAAGTATCACCTGAAATTGTTCAGAAGTATGCTCCCCAAGGCATTAATTGCCAGTTTATCCCCCCAAGCGCTCCTCATATGGGTGGTTTATGGGAATCAGCTGTAAAAAGCTTCAAATCCCACTTCAAAAACGTAGCTGGAAATTATAAATTCAATTATGAAGAATTCACTACCTTATTAACCCGAATTGAAGCCGTTCTCAATTCACGGCCACTCACAACACTCTCGCAAGATCCCTCCGACTTCACAGCCCTAACTCCAGGGCATTTTCTCAAAGGAGCACCCATTCTGGCCATACCTGAGCCAGGCGTGGGGTCGCTATCCCTATTAATGGGAAAGAATCAAAATTCTCCATCATGATTTCAGCCGCCGATGGAAGGAAGAGTACATCAAGGACCTTCATAAAAGGTATCGATGGAAAACTCCAGAAAAGGCACCAAAGCTTGGAGACTGTGTTATCATACACGATGATTGTCTACCCCCACAGAATGGCGGCTTGGCCGCATAGAAAAACTATATTACGGTTCCGACGGTCATATACGAGTAGTTGATCTCCGTACTCAAAGCGGAACGCTGACAAGACCGCTCGTGAAATTATGTTTTCTGCCAACCGTATCTAATGACAAAACCGCAAATAACAAACAATCCGCCGATATTACCGCGACGCAAATGAATTAGTCGTATAACTAACCAATAAACCCGCAAATGACAAAACCGTTATAAACCAATCATTCTAACCGCAATGATCGATCAAATTGACGATCCATTCCCGCCACATACCGTGGCACATTCGCCATAAGTTTACATGCCACAAATGTATAATCATTCCAACTTCTTCATACAGATCAATATGGAAGTAGATATGGCAGCAACACCAACGCCAGCTGTGAGGTCCGCCATCAATGTGCCGCGCCCTGAGGCAACTCCAATACCACGAACCGCAGCGGCAACCGTTCCTGCCACCGCTCCCCGTAATGGCGCGCGACCACTACCACCTTCATCAGCACCGACAACGGTGCCGCAACGCAGCCGATTCCCACTGTGTCGACGCACACACCGGCTGCAACATTGCAGCATTTTTCGAAGCATGCAGCCACCACAACGTCAGCAGGTTGCCCAAGCGCACGGGCACTGCCTCAACTGTTTGTCTACGGTCCACACGACACCGGAGTGTACGTCGGTTACGCTTTGCCAACTGTGCAATAGACAGCACCATACCATGCTGCACCGCACCCCAAAGCGGACCGTCGGGCGACAACTCGCTCCAAGCCGTAGATAGCAGCAGAGAAGCCATCCGGATCGCCCCCGAAGACAGGCAGCTCCACCTCCCTCCAGACCAAAGCGACAGGAGGCATCAACGCGGCATCGGCAGCCCGGGCCAACATACCCCTGCTCCACTGGCCTCAGCAGTGTTGTTGCTACGCTGCAGCAACTACAGCGATTGCTAGGCTAGAATTCGCCTAGGGGGGCCGGGATGGCTAGATGAGTTACGCCTCCACCCTCAATACACGCCACTGCGCGCCAACACACCACATCAACACGATCCACTCAGACATCACACCACTCAGGCCACCCACACATACACATCACATCACACCACAACTCAACACTCAAAAGGGGCTAACAGAGGACCAAATCAGTGGAAACAAGGGGAGTCCGTAACCGCAACAATTATTTAAGTATACCAGCCGTTGACTTTGATGGAAGTTTTGAACATTTTTATTAAGAAAGTTTTCGACACATATATATATATTCGCCGAATTGTCGACAGTTATGGAGTAACTTCTGTCTATATTTATTTCATATGATTTTAAAACTTCTATTATTATATTTGACAAGTTCAAGCCGGTGTGCTTTCTTTCCCAAATATTTCATTTAGTGTGTATTAGCAAATCGCCATTTTCAATGTATTGTGCATTTAATCCTATTATGAACCTAATCGACTAACATAGTCCACTTTTATGGAAAGTAGACTGCAGTAAGAAAAGACAATAGAACATACATATATTGATTCGGGGTAAGCTTTAAAGTTGTTGGTACAGGACATACTATAAAGCTACACTTTACGCGTCAAAAGGCAAGTGTGGCGGAGGGTACACCTGGTGCGTACCCTTCAACGTGTTTAATTGTAGCTTTATATGTACATACATATGCTAAAATCAAACTATTGGTTCTGCGTGGAAACTTACCGATAATCAAGTGTAGATGTCATTGAAGAGTGCAGCTTAGCTGCCCTTTTTACGAAACCCTCTGGTTGGAATTTCTTGCGTTTTTTTTCAGTGTCTCATAAAAGTTTCAGAGTGCTTTCCCCTCATTTTTAATTTATAATATTTACACTGACTTGTGTTAGACTTCTTGTCATAAACAAAGCTTTCATGTACTATTTATCAGGGCTATTAAACGGAGAAGAGTTGTTTAGGGAAATTATAGCTAAACTAACTATTTTCATACAAAATTCATTTTGGAAGCAGTATTTTGTATAACCAAAAATTTTTAAAATGTTTTCAATTTAAAATATAGAGTACCAAAAATAATTTTAGGGACTATCGATAGTTTTATTTTCGTCTCACTATTGATAGTTTATTTTGACTATCGATGTTTTGTGTAGTTAAGTGCAGATTTACCAACAATTTTCATAAAATTTCAAAATCTCACTTAATAAAGCTACTTAATTATATAGTCTGGTAATACCAAATGGAAATTCTAATTTTGGTAAGTAATATGTATGTATGTACGAAAAAAGGCTTTAAAGTTGAGATCAAATTCATGTATTCATTTCATATTCAAATTCATGAATTCATTTACCACTATTAGTGTGAAAGATACAATAAGTTGTTATAATATTATATATATATACATATTTATAATTTCAGTATTGACATTTACTATTATATAATTACACATACTTTTATTGGATGGAATTTATACTTAAAGAAGTGACATATCTGAGGTCAATACAGCAAACGGCTACAAGCATATTACTTCGATTTACATTTTTATTAAAATATTTTATAAATCGCAAGAATAACTAATCGTACAATTTCTTGATTACTCAGTATATAAGTTTATTAAAAGAATGTCTTCTAATAAGTCTTCGTCTATACTTGTTCTTAAATCTGATAAAATAAATTGTATAGTTGAAAATGCTCTTTCGACCGACACTTGTGTTGCAGGAGCACCTAACGCGATCTCGGCTAAACTCTTTAACTTTTTCTCTGTATACAGTGGAAACAAGGTGAGTCCGTAACCGAAACAATTATTTATTGGTCCTTCGAGCCATAGTGAGCGGCACTATGGAGTGAATAAAAGAAAAAAAAAAACTATAAATTCGAGAAAAAAAAAAAGTGCTGTGAGAAACAAAGTGTGGCTAAACGTTAGAATACACACAAAAAAAAAGACATAAGTGCTGTGCAGTGCAGTGAAAAAAAAAACATATAAACACATACAAAAAAAAAAATCAAAAAGAAAAACAAAAAAAGGTTCTACATAGATAGAAGTGCAGTGCAGTGGAGTGACATATACACATAGAAAACAAAAAAAAAAAAAAAAAGAACAGAAGAAGGTGAGTAAAGTGAAGTGGCACAAGCATATATACATAACAAAAAAAAAAAGCAAGAAAAACCAACAACGTGCGCGAAATAATCAAAAAGACAGAACGGGCGCGAATTTCAACAAAAAACAACAAAAATACATACATAAAAAGACAGAACGGGCGCGAACTAAATAAATAAAAAACCGTACCAGCAAACAACAACAACCAAACTACTCCAGCTCACCAAAATCACCCACCGCAGCCAAGCAGCAAAGGACTGGACAACAACGAAAGGCACACGCACAGGCACAGGCACATAGTTAAAATATTGTCCCCAATACCCCTTGGCGGAAACCCCAAAGTGAGTCGTATCGATTCCATTTAGTATATGTATATATCCTCTTATTGTATGTATGTTGAAATTTATGCCTTTGCGGTTTATTTTTTACAAAAATCCGTCTTAATAAAGGCAATAATAAAAAAAAGCGGTTACCAAACTGTTTCTATATTTCGGTTTCTTTTCCGGTAAAAACCAAAATACCGCTAAGATATAAAACAGTTTGGTAAAATATATATCCAACGAACTCTTTATTACCTAAAAGCTTACCGTTGTGTTCACATACACAAAAATAGTTCTAAAACTAAATAATTCAAGTATTTACTTGCACCAATTTCCAGCAATACCCCTTATACTTAATCAAGTATAAGCAGGATTGCGTAAAATAAGCAAAGGCAAATCAAAAGCAGAAACAAACAAAAGCGAAAACGTACAAAATAAATTTAAACATACATATACATATTATATTTAATACATATAAATATATACATACATACTATATTAGGAAAAAACCTCCGTTTAAAGCATTAAAATATGTATGAAAATATTAAAACATACATATAATACTAATACTTGCTATACATACATATATTACTAAACATTTACATATATACATAAATTTTACTCGAACAACTGCGGTAAATTATTTTACTTTTCGCGGTCTTTTCGCACTGCGTACATATATTCCGCACAAAAATAGACTACGTGATATCCATACATACATTTAAAAGAATACCTGCGGTATATTTTTTCCTTTTCGCGGTCCTTTCGCACTGCGTACATATATACACGCTCAGGTATACAAAAATACATTAGTACTTCGCTTCAAAGTCCACATTGGCAAATATTCCGCAATACCCCTTGTTCTTTGTTAAACAAAAACAAGTAGGATTGCATATATACATATAATATTCTAAGTCCATATTGGCACATATTCGCAATACCCCTTGTTCTTTGACCAACAAAAACAAGCAGGATTGCGCAAAAATATTTAAACATAATATATTACATAAACACATATGTACAAAGTGCATTGATCTCTAAGACGAGCTCTCAATTGCGCATAACGTCAAGTACATATGTATCAGCTGATCCGCTTATAGGTATACCCTATAGGAATTACGGACACATAATACTTACAAATAAAAGTAAAAATAAAAAACATTTGCGTTTAATATTAATCAATTAAATAATATTAAAGGAAAAAAAAGCGATAAAACACGAAATACGCGTAATATATTCATTTCATAAAATAAAAACTCTTATTATCATAAAAGAGTTAAGTGCTCATACGAGTTTAAAAAGTTATTAATTTGTTAATTAAAAAAAAAAACAAAAACCAAAAACCCTTATTTTCTTAAAAGAGGTTTCAAATACATATATTTCTTACATTGAAAATATTTTATTTTATTTCGGCGCATCTCTTAAATGAGCTCAGACTCGAAAGATTCTAAAACAACTCAGTTGCTAAAAATTCCAAAAATGATTTCTGACAAAAGAAGTCCATGTACACCTGCAGAAGCTACACGCTCAAAGCAAGGTGCTATAAAGCAAAAAAGGGGGTAAGACATTACATACAGTAAATTAATTGCTGAGAGTGACAGCTTAATAAGATACTGCACTCGATTTTCATCTGCTCCGATTCAAGATAATTCTGAATCGGCATTAGAAATCAAAAAAGAAAATCTCGACAACTTTTGGATACGTCTCCAAGCTTCATATGACGCCATAGTAGAATCTGACGAATCAGATCTACCAGAAAATTTCAAATCTTCGGCTTACGCAAAATACGAAAACTGCTTAGACCAATTCGAAGAAACTAAAGCAATGATTTTCGATCAACTTAAGCTAATAAAAGCAATTGCACCTACTCCAAATCAGAGAGTAGAGCTGCCACAAGTACAAAGTCATGAGGCAAGTTCAGGCATCCATCTCAAGGTGCCCACATGTGATACAGAAATCTTTCATGGTGGTTATGAACAATGGCCGTCCTTCCGGGACATGTTTACAGCCGTTTACATAAACCACCCAAAATTAACAAATGCACAAAAATTGTATAATATTCCCACAGACAGCTGGGACCCTATTCTGGTAAATATATGCACCGCGGCATTACCAGAAAAATCGTTACTTTTGTGGGAGCAATCGCTCTCATCTCGGAAAAAATGCCCAACGTGGCAGCAAATGAAAGAATTTCTAACTACCCAATATGAAATAGCAGAAAGGGTAGACAAAAAACTAGTTAGAACTAAAAACGTTCAAAACGACCTCAATAGAAGCTTTAATAGACCCCAAACCAGTAGCAATAACCATTTAAATAGAAGTTTTTTTAAAAATCAATCGTTCACGTCAGAACAGTATAAACAAATGTCATGCGAACTGTGTACAGGAGGGCATAAACTTAAATCTTGCGATAAATTCAAAAAATTAAATATTGTCGATAGGAACATGTTTGTGAGAACAAAAAGACTTTGTACAAATTGCCCATCACATGCACATACACTTAAAGAGTGCGAAAGCAAATTTAATTGCGTTTATTGTCATAAACGACATCATTCAATGCTGCATTACAACACATTTTCCAGCTCACCCCCAAACAGCGCAAATATGAAAAGAGCCACGGGTTTAGTTGCAACAGCAAATCCCGAAGTGCGAAATCCCAAAAATTGCCAAGAAGCACCATGCTGCTCAAAGGCATTAAAAACCCAAACGCTACACAGCGAAAATCAAAGTAGAGTACTACTACCAACAGCAGTCGTCTCCATCGAACACCGAGGAGAGCTGTTTAAACTTAGGGCCTTAATAGACCAAGGATCACAACGATCTTTCATAGCGTCTAGGGCTCAAAATAGGCTACAACTGCCAACAAAACTAGCCAATTTTGAAATCACGGGAATGGGCGGAAGAGTAGTCCAAAACTCAAATAAAATCTGCCCCATTACCGTAATTTCCCCCCAAGCGGATAAGCACATACAAGCAGAAGCTATAGTCTTACCTCAACTTACAAATATGCTGCCAAGCTATCACATAAATAGCAAACATTGGCAAAAGGTTTCACACCTAAAGCTAGCAGATCCCAACTGCAACACTCCCGCTCAAATAGACCTTCTATTAGGCAGCGATCTCATACCACAGATAATACTCGAAGGTATTGAGAAAATTTCAAATACACTTCTGGCACAAAATACTATTTTTGGGTGGATCCTAAGTGGACTAGTTTCGGAACCAGTTACCACCATGACCACTCAGGTTGAGGAAATCTCAAACGAATACCTCAATTCACAATTAAAAAAATTTTGGGAGTTAGAAGAACTCCCCCCATATCAATCACAACCCCTGAAGATCAGTAATGTGAGGACTTTTACAAAGCCACAACTACTAGATCAGATAATGGTCGGTACGTCGTACGACTACCACTAAAACAACAATTTCCTAACACACTTGCCCTAGGTCACTCTCGCACCTCTGCAATACAGCAGTTTTTAAGTATGGAAAAAAACTTACTTAAAAAAGGTGAGCTTAAGCCAGAATACGATGGCGTGTTAGAAAAATACCTCCATTTAGACCACATGGAGGAAGTAAGCCCATGCGAAAAAATCATAAATGGCAAATATTACTAATTTTACTTGCCTCATCACGCAGTAGTAAAGCCAGACAAACAACTAAAGTAAGAGTTGTCTTTAATGCATCAAGATCTACTAGCTCGGGGAATTCCCTAATTGATATTCTATTTACGGGACCCACGCTCCAACCAGATTTAGTCCTACTCATTTTAAATTGGCGTATATTCAAATACGTATTTAACGGAGACGTCGAAAAAATGTATAGACAAATAGTCGTACATAAAGACGATCAAGATTTTCAGCGAATTATTTTCCGGAAATCTCCCAATAGTCCACTCCGCGACTATAAATTGAAAACAGTTAACTTTGGAGTCAACTGTGCTCCATATTTAGCCATTCGAACACTGCACGAATTGGCAGAAAACACCAAGTCAGAATTTCCTCTGGCAACCCAGGTGTTAAAAACACAAACGTATGTAGACGATATCCTGTCTGGAAGTCACAGTCTTCCACAAGCATACGAGTCACTATCACAGGTGGTAAAAGCCCTCAAAACCGCAGGGTTTCCGTTAAAAAAGATAACGGCGAACCACCCTAATATCTTAAAGGATAAACCTAAAGAAAATCTGTTGAATACTAATTTCCTTAAATTCGAAAAGGAAAGTACAACAAAAACTCTGGGACGGAACCGACTAGGACGAACAAGTGAAACCTCTTCGCTTAGAAAAATGGTCCCAGTTCGCAAACAATCTGGAAGACATTTCCCAGATACAAATCCCACGATGGGTAAACTATTTCCCCGAACACAAAGTCGAAATACACGGCTTCTGTGATGCCTCGGAGAAGGCATACTGTGCCACTATCTATGTGCGCACACAAAGCGATACTGCGACCACAAGCCACTTATTAGTAGCAAAAGCAAAGGTGGCTCCTTTAAAAACGCTAAGTCTACCTCGACTTGAGCTCTGTGGCGCGCTACTACTCGCAAAATTAGCTTCCATGGTGCAGACCCATTTAAAGATGAAGAAACATAGATTGTATCTCTGGTCCGATTCTGAAATTGTTCTAGCCTGGTTGGAAAAACCACCACATGCATGGAAGACGTACATTGCTAATCGAACTTCTCAAATACTTGACCTAGTGGGGTCAGCCACTTGGCGACATGTAGCCAGTGCTGACAATCCTGCTGATCTAGGTACAAGAGGATGCAAACCCCTGCATCTCGCCACCACCACCCTCTGGTGGAATGGCCCCCGATGGTTAACAGAATCTCCCAATTCTTGGCCACAATCGCCCATGCGCAATATAATAGCCCCAGAAAGTCGAAAAATCGACTCCTTTCACACAGCAGTGGAGGATACTGACATCCTTGAGCGATTTTCATCGTTCTCCCGAGCCCTCAGAGTAATCGCTCATATGTTAAAGTTCATAGAGCGACTTAAAATTAAAGTTAAGGGAGTTCCCTCAGAGTACCCCCAATGCGATACATTGACGCACCTGGAATTGCAAAAGGCAAAGGTCGCTCTAATCGCATCAACTCAAACGCGCTACTTCAGCTGCGATATAACACTATTAAGAGAATCAAAACCCATTGACAAAAGGAGTTCACTCTTAGTTCTTAACCCATTCCTAGACACGAAAGGTCTGCTTCGTGCGAATGGTCTGCTTGCCAATTCAAGCCTCACGTATAATGAACGCCATCCTCTAATCATACCAGAGAAATCTCGGCTTGCCACTTTACTCCTCAATTATATCCACTTACTTATGCTCCACGCAGAACATCGCTTAATGCAACATATAGTCCGCCAAGAGTTCTATATTCCCCGACTTAAGCCCCAAATATAAAAATGCATTTTCATGTGCAAGATCTGCACTCTGCATAAGCAGAAGTTACGAACGCAGATTATGGCAGCACTTCCACCGGAACGCTGTAACTTCGCTCTGCCTTTCACAGTCACAGGTGTCGATTTTGCTGGGCCTTTTCAAATAAAGGCGTCCATGCTAAGGTCGCCCACCATAATGAAAGGCTATGTGGCTGTCTTTGTCTGATTTACGACAAAAGCAGTGCACCTCGAGCTATGTACAAATCTGACTAAGGAGGCTTTTCTCGCGGTATTTGCTCGCTTCGTCGGACGACGCGGCTTCCCCTCAAAACTAATGAGCGATAACGGCAAAACCTTCATTGGAGCCCAAAGAGCCACTGAAAAACAGTTTGTGGATTTTATTAAACAAGTATCACCTGAAATTGTTCAGAAGTATGCTCTCCAAGGCATTAATTGCCAGTTTATCCCCCCAAGCGCTCCTCATATGGGTGGTTTATGGGAATCAGCTGTAAAAAGCTTCAAATCCCACTTCAAAAACGTAGCTGGAAATTATAAATTCCATTATGAAGAATTCACTACCTTATTAACCCGAATTGAAGCCGTTCTCAATTCACGGCCACTCACAACACTCTCGCAAGATCCCTCCGACTTCACAGCCCTAACTCCAGGGCATTTTCTCAAAGGAGCACCCATTCTGGCCATACCTGAACCAGGCGTGGGGTCGCTATCCCTATTAATGGGAAAGAATCAAAATTCTCCATCATGATTTCAGCCGCCGATGGAAGGAAGAGTACATCAAGGACCTTCATAAAAGGTACCGATGGAAAACTCCAGAAAAGGCACCAAAGCTTGGAGACTGTGTTATCATACACGATGATTGTCTACCCCCCACAGAATGGCGG
Organism: Bactrocera oleae; assembly: GCF_042242935.1. NCBI lineage: Eukaryota > Metazoa > Arthropoda > Insecta > Diptera > Tephritidae > Bactrocera > Bactrocera oleae. The sequence goes on along the minus strand of NC_091537.1, from coordinate 56,556,444 downwards.
CTTGGCCGCATAGAAAAACTATATTACGGTTCCGACGGTCATATACGAGTAGTTGATCTCCGTACTCAAAGCGGAACGCTGACAAGACCGCTCGTGAAATTATGTTTTCTGCCAACCGTATCTAATGACAAAACCGCAAATAACAAACAATCCGCCGATATTACCGCGACGCAAATGAATTAGTCGTATAACTAACCAATAAACCCGCAAATGACAAAACCGTTATAAACCAATCATTCTAACCGCAATGATCGATCAAATTGACGATCCATTCCCGCCACATACCGTGGCACATTCGCCATAAGTTTACATGCCACAAATGTATAATCATTCCAACTTCTTCATACAGATCAATATGGAAGTAGATATGGCAGCAACACCAACGCCAGCTGTGAGGTCCGCCATCAATGTGCCGCGCCCTGAGGCAACTCCAATACCACGAACCGCAGCGGCAACCGTTCCTGCCACCGCTCCCCGTAATGGCGCGCGACCACTACCACCTTCATCAGCACCGACAACGGTGCCGCAACGCAGCCGATTCCCACTGTGTCGACGCACACACCGGCTGCAACATTGCAGCATTTTTCGAAGCATGCAGCCACCACAACGTCAGCAGGTTGCCCAAGCGCACGGGCACTGCCTCAACTGTTTGTCTACGGTCCACACGACACCGGAGTGTACGTCGGTTACGCTTTGCCAACTGTGCAATAGACAGCACCATACCATGCTGCACCGCACCCCAAAGCGGACCGTCGGGCGACAACTCGCTCCAAGCCATAGATAGCAGCAGAGAAGCCATCCGGATCGCCCCCGAAGACAGGCAGCTCCACCTCCCTCCAGACCAAAGCGACAGGAGGCATCAACGCGGCATCGGCAGCCCAAGCCAACATACCCCTGCTCCACTGGCCTCAGCAGTGTTGTTGCTACGCTGCAGCAACTACAGCGATTGCTAGGCTAGAATTCGCCTAGGGGGGCCGGGATGGCTAGATGAGTTACGCCTCCACCCTCCATACACGCCACTGCGCGCCAACACACCACCTCAACACGATCCACTCAGACATCACACCACTCAGGCCACCCACACATACACATCACATCACACCACAACTCAACACTCAAAAGGGGCTAACAGAGGACCAAATCAGTGGAAACAAGGGGAGTCCGTAACCGCAACAATTATTTAAGTATACCAGCCGTTGACTTTGATGGAAGTTTTGAACATTTTTATTAAGAAAGTTTTCGACACATATATATATATTCGCCGAATTGTCGACAGTTATGGAGTAACTTCTGTCTATATTTATTTCATATGATTTTAAAACTTCTATTATTATATTTGACAAGTTCAAGCCGGTGTGCTTTCTTTCCCAAATATTTCATTTAGTGTGTATTAGCAAATCGCCATTTTCAATGTATTGTGCATTTAATCCTATTATGAACCTAATCGACTAGCATAGTCCACTTTTATGGAAAGTAGACTGCAGTAAGAAAAGACAATAGAACATACATATATTGATTCGGGGTAAGCTTTAAAGTTGTTGGTACAGGACATACTATAAAGCTACACTTTACGCGGCAAAAGGCAAGTGTGGCGGAGGGTACACCTGGTGCGTACCCTTCAACGTGTTTAATTGTAGCTTTATATGTACATACATATGTTAAAATCAAACTATTGGTTCTGCGTGGAAACTTACCGATAATCAAGTGTAGATGTCATTGAAGAGTGCAGCTTAGCTGCCCTTTTTACGAAACCCTCTGGTTGGAATTTCTTGCGTTTTTTTTCAGTGTCTCATAAAAGTTTCAGAGTACTTTCCCCTCATTTTTAATTTATAATATTTACACTGACTTGTGTTAGACTTCTTGTCATAAACAAAGCTTTCATGTACTATTTATCAGGGCTATTAAACGGAGAAGAGTTGTTTAGGGAAATTATAGCTAAACTAACTATTTTCATACAAAATTCATTTTGGAAGCAGTATTTTGTATAACTAAAAATTTTTAAAATGTTTTCAATTTAAAATATAGAGTACCAAAAATAATTTTAGGGACTATCGATAGTTTTATTTTCGTCTCACTATTGATAGTTTATTTTGACTATCGATGTTTTGTGTAGTTAAGTGCAGATTTACCAACAATTTTCATAAAATTTCAAAATCTCACTTAATAAAGCTACTTAATTATATAGTCTGGTAATACCAAATGGAAATTCTAATTTTGGTAAGTAATATGTATGTATGTACGAAAAAAGGCTTTAAAGTTGAGATCAAATTCATGTATTCATTTCATATTCAAATTCATGAATTCATTTACCACTATTAGTGTGAAAGATACAATAAGTTGTTATAATATTATATATATATACATATTTATCATTTCAGTATTGACATTTACTATTATATAATTACACATACTTTTATTGGATGGAATTTATACTTAAAGAAGTGACATATCTGAGGTCAATACAGCAAACGGCTACAAGCATATTACTTCGATTTACATTTTTATTAAAATATTTTATAAATCGCAAGAATAACTAATCGTACAATTTCTTGATTACTCAGTATATAAGTTTATTAAAAGAATGTCTTCTAATAAGTCTTCGTCTATACTTGTTCTTAAATCTGATAAAATAAATTGTATAGTTGAAAATGCTCTTTCGACCGACACTTGTGTTGCAGGAGCACCTAACGCGATCTCGGCTAAACTCTTTAACTTTTTCTCTGTATACAGTGGAAACAAGGTGAGTCCGTAACCGAAACAATTATTTATTGGTCCTTCGAGCCATAGTGAGCGGCACTATGGAGTGAATAAAAGAAAAAAAAAAACTATAAATTCGAGAAAAAAAAAAAAGTGCTGTGAGAAACAAAGTGTGGCTAAACGTTAGAATACACACAAAAAAAAAGACATAAGTGCTGTGCAGTGCAGTGAAAAAAAAAACATATAAACACATACAAAAAAAAAAATCAAAAAGAAAAACAAAAAAAGGTTCTACATAGATAGAAGTGCAGTGCAGTGGAGTGACATATACACATAGAAAACAAAAAAAAAAAAAAAAGAACAGAAGAAGGTGAGTAAAGTGAAGTGGCACAAGCATATATACATAACAAAAAAAAAAGCAAGAAAAACCAACAACGTGCGCGAAATAATCAAAAAGACAGAACGGGGGCGAATTTCAACAAAAAAAAACAAAAATACATACATAAAAAGACAGAACGGGCGCGAACTAAATAAATAAAAAACCGTACCAGCAAACAACAACAACCAAACTACTCCAGCTCACCAAAATCACCCACCGCAGCCAAGCAGCAAAGGACTGGACAACAACGAAAGGCACACGCACAGGCACAGGCACATAGTTAAAATATTGTCCCCAATACCCCTTGGCGGAAACCCCAAAGTGAGTCGTATCGATTCCATTTAGTATATGTATATATCCTCTTATTGTATGTATGTTGAAATTTATGCCTTTGCGGTTTATTTTTTACAAAAATCCGTCTTAATAAAGGCAATAATAAAACAAAGCGGTTACCAAACTGTTTCTATATTTCGGTTTCTTTTCCGGTAAAAACCAAAATACCGCTAAGATATAAAACAGTTTGGTAAAAAATATATATCCAACGAACTCTTTATTACCTAAAAGCTTACCGTTGTGTTCACATACACAAAAATAGTTCTAAAACTAAATAATTCAAGTATTTACTTGCACCAATTTCCAGCAATACCCCTTATACTTAATCAAGTATAAGCAGGATTGCGTAAAATAAGCAAAGGCAAATCAAAAGCAGAAACAAACAAAAGCGAAAACGTACAAAATAAATTTAAACATACATATACATATTATATTTAATACATATAAATATATACATACATACTATATTAGGAAAAAACCTCCGTTTAAAGCATTAAAATATGTATGAAAATATTAAAACATACATATAATACTAATACTTGCTATACATACATATATTACTAAACATTTACATATATACATAAATTTTACTCGAACAACTGCGGTAAATTATTTTACTTTTCGCGGTCTTTTCGCACTGCGTACATATATTCCGCACAAAAATAGACTACGTGATATCCATACATACATTTAAAAGAATACCTGCGGTATATTTTTTCCTTTTCGCGGTCCTTTCGCACTGCGTACATATATACACGCTCAGGTATACAAAAATACATTAGTACTTCGCTTCAATGTCCACATTGGCAAATATTCCGCAATACCCCTTGTTCTTTGTTAAACAAAAACAAGTAGGATTGCATATATACATATAATATTCTAAGTCCATATTGGCACATATTCGCAATACCCCTTGTTCTTTGACCAACAAAAACAAGCAGGATTGCGCAAAAATATTTAAACATAATATATTACATAAACACATATGTACAAAGTGCATTGATCTCTAAGACGAGCTCTCAATTGCGCATAACGTCAAGTACATATGTATCAGCTGATCCGCTTATAGCTATACCCTATAGGAATTACGGACACATAATACTTACAAATAAAAGTAAAAATAAAAAACATTTGCGTTTAATATTAATCAATTAAATAATATTAAAGGAAAAAAAAGCGATAAAACACGAAATACGCGTAATATATTCATTTCATAAAATAAAAACTCTTATTATCATAAAAGAGTTAAGTGCTCATACGAGTTTAAAAAAGTTATTAATTTGTTAATTAAAAAAAAAAAAAAAAAACCAAAAACCCTTATTTTCTTAAAAGAGGTTTCAAATGCATATATTTCTTACATTGAATATATTTTATTTTATTTCGGCGCATCTCTTAAATGAGCTCAGACTCGAAAGATTCTAAAACAACTCAGTTGCTAAAAATTCCAAAAATGATTTCTGACAAAAGAAGTCCATGTACACCTGCAGAAGCTACACGCTCAAAGCAAGGTGCTATAAAGCAAAAAAGGGGGTAAGACATTACATACAGTAAATTCATTGCTGAGAGTGACAGCTTAATAAGATACTGCACTCGATTTTCATCTGCTCCGATTCAAGATAATTCTGAATCGGCATTAGAAATCAAAAAAGAAAATCTCGACAACTTTTGGATACGTCTCCAAGCTTCATATGACGCCATAGTAGAATCTGACGAATCAGATCTACCAGAAAATTTCAAATCTTCGGCTTACGCAAAATACGAAAACTGCTTAGACCAATTCGAAGAAACTAAAGCAATGATTTTCGAACAACTTAAGCTAATAAAAGCAATTGCACCTACTCCAAATCAGCGAGTAGAGCTGCCACAAGTACAAAGTCATGAGGCAAGTTCAGGCATCCATCTCAAGGTGCCCACATGTGATACAGAAATCTTTCATGGTGGTTATGAACAATGGCCGTCCTTCCGGGACATGTTAACAGCCGTTTACATAAACCACCCAAAATTAACAAATGCACAAAAATTGTATCACCTCCGATACAAAACAAAAGCTCAAGCAGGCGTCATAGTCAAACAGTTCGCACTAAATGACGATAATTTCAATCTGGCTTGGGAAGCTCTAAAAGCGAGATACGAAAATGAAAGAATATTGGTCGATAAGCAAGTAACGATACTAATGAACTTGCCTAAAATTCAGAAAGAAACAAGTGAGGAATTTATTAGATTACAATCCACTGTTTCTAATTGTTTGTCGGTTTTATCGACACAAAATATTCCCACAGACAGCTGGGACCCTATTCTGGTAAATATATGCACCGCGGCATTACCAGAAAAATCGTTACTTTTGTGGGAGCAATCGCTCTCATCTCGGAAAAAATGCCCAACGTGGCAGCAAATGAAAGAATTTCTAACTACCCAATATGAAATAGCAGAAAGGGTAGACAAAAAACTAGTTAGAACTAAAAACGTTCAAAACGACCTCAATAGAAGCTTTAATAGACCCCAAACCAGTAGCAATAACCATTTAAATAGAAGTTTTTTTAAAAATCAATCGTTCACGTCAGAACAGTATAAACAAACGTCATGCGAACTGTGTACAGGAGGGCATAAACTTAAATCTTGCGATAAATTCAAAAAATTAAATATTGTCGATAGGAACATGTTTGTGAGAACAAAAAGACTTTGTACAAATTGCCTATCACATGCACATACACTTAAAGAGTGCGAAAGCAAATTTAATTGCGTTTATTGTCATAAACGACATCATTCAATGCTGCATTACAACACATTTTCCAGCTCACCCCCAAACAGCGCAAATATGAAAAGAGCCACGGGTTTAGTTGCAACAGCAAATCCCGAAGTGCGAAATCCCAAAAATTGCCAAGAAGCACCATGCTGCTCAAAGGCATTAAAAACCCAAACGCTACACAGCGAAAATCAAAGTAGAGTACTACTACCAACAGCAGTCGTCTCCATCGAACACCGAGGAGAGCTGTTTAAACTTAGGGCCTTAATAGACCAAGCATCACAACGATCTTTCATAGCGTCTAGGGCTCAAAATAGGCTACAACTGCCAACAAAACTAGCCAATTTTGAAATCACGGGAATGGGCGGAAGAGTAGTCCAAAACTCAAATAAAATCTGCCCCATTACCGTAATTTCCCCCCAAGCGGATAAGCACATACAAGCAGAAGCTATAGTCTTACCTCAACTTACAAATATGCTGCCAAGCTATCACATAAGTAGCAAACATTGGCAAAAGGTTTCACACCTAAAGCTAGCAGATCCCAACTGCAACACTCCCGCTCAAATAGACCTTCTATTAGGCAGCGATCTCATACCACAGATAATACTCGAAGGTATTGAGAAAATTTCAAATACACTTCTGGCACACAATACTATTTTTGGGTGGATCCTAAGTGGACTAGTTTCGGAACCAGTTACCACCATGACCACTCAGGTTGAGGAAATCTCAAACGAATACCTCAATTCACAATTAAAAAAATTTTGGGAGTTAGAAGAACTCCCCCCCATATCAATCACAACCTCTGAAGATCAGTAATGTGAAGACTTTTACAAAGCCACAACTACTAGATCAGATAATGGTCGGTACGTCGTACGACTACCACTAAAACAACAATTTCCTAACACACTTGCCCTAGGTCACTCTCGCACCTCTGCAATACAGCAGTTTTTAAGTATGGAAAAAAACTAACTTAAAAAAGGTGAGCTTAAGCCAGAATACGATGGCATGTTAGAAGAATACCATCATTTAGACCACATGGAGGAAGTAAGCCCATGCGAAAAAATCATAAATGGCAAATATTACTCATTTTACTTGCCTCATCACGCAGTAGTAAAGCCAGACAAAAAAACAACTAAAGTAAGAGTTGTCTTTAATGCATCAAGATCTACTAGCTCGGGGAATTCCCTAAATGATATTCTATTTACGGGACCCACGCTCCAACGTGGGTACGTACGTATTCAAATACGTATTTAACGGAGACGTCGAAAAAATGTATAGAGTCGTACATAAAGACGATCAAGGTTTTCAGCGAATTATTTTCCGAAAATCTCCCAATAGTCCACTCCGCGACTATAAATTGAAAACAGTTAACTTTGGTGTCAACTGTGCTCCATATTTAGCCATTCGAACACTGCACGAATTGGCAGAAAACACCAAGTCAGAATTTCCTCTGGCAACCCAGGTGTTAAAAACACAAACGTATGTAGACGATATCCTGTCTGGAAGTCACAGTCTTCCACAAGCATACGAGTCACTATCACAGGTGGTAAAAGCCCTCAAAACCGCAGGGTTTCCGTTAAAAAAGATAACGGCGAACCACCCTAATATCTTAAAGGATAAACCTAAAGAAAATCTGTTGGATACTAATTTCCTTAAATTCGAAAAGGAAAGTACAACAAAAACTCTGGGACAGAACCGACTAGGACGAACAAGTGAAACCTCTTCGCTTAGAAAAATGGTCCCAGTTCGCAAACAATCTGGAAGACATTTCCCAGATACAAATCCCACGATGGGTAAACTATTTCCCCGAACACAAAGTCGAAATACACGGCTTCTGTGATGCCTCGGAGAAGGCATACTGTGCCACTATCTATGTGCGCACACAAAGCGATACTGCGACCACAAGCCACTTTATTAGGAGTAAAAGCAAAGGTGGCTCCTTTAAAAACGCTAAGTCTACCTCGACTTGAGCTCTGTGGCGCGCTACTACTCGCAAAATTAGATTCCATGGTGCAGACCCATTTAAACATGAAGAAACATAGATTGTATCTCTGGTCCGATTCTGAAATTGTTCTAGCCTGGTTGGAAAAACCACCACATGCATGGAAGACGTACATTGCTAATCGAACTTCTCAAATACTTGACCTAGTGGGTCAGCCCCTTGGCGACATGTAGCCAGTGCTGACAATCCTGCTGATCTAGGTACAAGAGGATGCAAACCCCTGCATCTCGCCACCACCACCCTCTGGTGGAATGGCCCCAGATGGTTAACAGAATCTCCCAATTCTTGGCCACAATCGCCCATGCGCAATATAATAGCCCCAGAAAGTCGAAAAATCGACTCCTTTCACACAGCAGTGGAGGATACTGACATCCTTGAGCGATTTTCATCGTTCTCCCGAGCCCTCAGAGTAATCGCTCATATGTTAAAGTTCATAGAGCGACTTAAAATTAAAGTTAAGGGAGTTCCTTCAGAGTACCCCCAATGCGATACATTGACGCACCTGGAATTGCAAAAGGCAAAGGTCGCTCTAATCGCATCAACTCAAACGCGCTACTTCAGCCGCGATATAACACTATTAAGAGAATCAAAACCCATTGACAAAAGGAGTTCACTCTTAGTTCTTAACCCATTCCTAGACACGAAAGGTCTGCTTCGTGCGAATGGTCTGCTTGCCAATTCAAGCCTCACGTATAATGAACGCCATCCTCTAATCATACCAGAGAAATCTCGGCTTGCCACTTTACTCCTCAATTATATCCACTTACTTATGCTCCACGCAGAACATCGCCTAATGCAACATATAGTCTGCCAAGAGTTCTATATTCCCCGACTTAAGCCCCAAATATAAAAATGCATTTTCATGTGCAAGATCTGCACTCTGCATAAGCAGAAGTTACGAACGCAGATTATGGCAGCACTTCCACCGGAACGCTGTAACTTCGCTCTGCCTTTCACAGTCACAGGTGTCGATTTTGCTGGGCCTTTTCAAATAAAGGCGTCCATGCTAAGGTCGCCCACCATAATGAAAGGCTATGTGGCTGTCTTTGTCTGATTTACGACAAAAGCAGTGCACCTCGAGCTATGTACAAATCTGACTAAGGAGGCTTTTCTCGCGGTATTTGCTCGCTTCGTCGGACGACGCGGCTTCCCCTCAAAACTAATGAGCGATAACGGCAAAACCTTCATTGGAGCCCAAAGAGCCACTGAAAAACAGTTTGTGGATTTTATTAAACAAGTATCACCTGAAATTGTTCAGAAGTATGCTCTCCAAGGCATTAATTGCCAGTTTATCCCCCCAAGCGCTCCTCATATGGGTGGTTTATGGGAATCAGCTGTAAAAAGCTTCAAATCCCACTTCAAAAAAGTAGCTGGAAATTATAAATTCCATTATGAAGAATTCACTACCTTATTAACCCGAATTGAAGCCGTTCTCAATTCACGGCCACTCACAACACTCTCGCAAGATCCCTCCGACTTCACAGCCCTAACTCCAGGGCATTTTCTCAAAGGAGCACCCATTCTGGCCATACCTGAACCAGGCGTGGGGTCGCTATCCCTATTAATGGGAAAGAATCAAAATTCTCCATCATGATTTCAGCCGCCGATGGAAGGAAGAGTACATCAAGGACCTTCATAAAAGGTACCGATGGAAAACTCCAGAAAAGGCACCAAAGCTTGGAGACTGTGTTATCATACACGATGATTGTACACCCCCCACAGAATGGCGGCTTGGCCGCATAGAAAAACTATATTACGGTTCCGACGGTCATATACGAGTAGTTGATCTCCGTACTCAAAGCGGAACGCTGACAAGACCGCTCGTGAAATTATGTTTTCTGCCAACCGTATCTAATGACAAAACCGCAAATAACAAACAATCCGCCGATATTACCGCGACGCAAATGAATTAGTCGTATAACTAACCAATAAACCCGCAAATGACAAAACCGTTATAAACCAATCATTCTAACCGCAATGATCGATCAAATTGACGATCCATTCCCGCCACATACCGTGGCACATTCGCCATAAGTTTACATGCCACAAATGTATAATCATTCCAACTTCTTCATACAGATCAATATGGAAGTAGATATGGCAGCAACATCAACGCCAGCTGTGAGGTCCGCCATCAATGTGCCGCGCCCTGAGGCAACTCCAACACCACGAACCGCAGCGGCAACCGTTCCTGCCACCGCTCCCCGTAATGGCGCGCGACCACTACCACCTTCATCAGCACCGACAACGGTGCCGCAACGCAGCCGATGCCCACTGTGTCGACGCACACACCGGCTGCAACACCATTGTATAAGCCTACAAGTAGCCAAACAATCAGCTGTTTTCCTATGTGTGTGAAACAGCCGTGATCAGCTGATCGAATATGCCTTTTTTTTGACACAGAGTTTTAAATAAAAGGATGTAGTTTAACAATTTGTTTATGAACATGTATTTGTAATGGAAATAATAATGAAAACTTTCAATAATATTTTCGAAACAAAAGATTATTATATATTTACTGCTTTTCCTCACCACCTCTGAGGTTGCAATATAGGCGCGTTACCGATCTTTTTTGGGTGTTCGGTTCCCCAGGAGGCCTATATTCACCCATGTAATATATATACTTCTAAAACAATCTACTTTTCATAACAATTATTCAGGTACATGAATCAGGTTCATGAATATTAATTACATTAACAATATAAGTTGAAATATTCAACTTGATTTGAACAAAAACGAAAATAAATATATAAAAATCAGGTACAATTCAATTGTATTCATGAACAAATATAAGTGAAAACAATCTACTTGTAATAATTTTAGCAAAAACAAAAATATATATAAAAAATTAGGTACAATTCAGTAACAATAACAATAATCAAAACAAACTACTAAGTAATAAATAATATTTACAAAATATTCTAAATCACCCACAGCGAAATACTAAATAAAAAAAACCCTATCAAAGGAATAGTGGTGAAGAGAAGGGTCCTATACTTGGTACACGAAAATACTTAGAAAACAAAAAAATATGTAATAAGCGTACAAACCTAATCACAAAAATTCTCATTTCAAAATCATAGATCCAGGTAACTATGGTGGTTAATGCGGTCTTCGGATAAACATTTTGACAAATGTAAAAGAATTCAGACTGACAGACATATATGTAAATTCCGACACATATAGGCAGACAAACGGACGTGATTATTTATGTGTAACACACAAGAACTTAATGTTTTTGAAATCACTTTGTTTCACTTTTTTGTTAAAAGCATTTTTTAAGAAATATGTTCTAATTCTAATGAATAGACATTTTATAGTATCGGAATTACAATTTTCACAACTTCCCCTTCTGATGGGAAGGGATACAGCGGTACCTCCAAATCGCAACCAGCAACACACTTTCTTCTAGGCATCCTTAAAATCATTACACAAATATTAACAAATCTAATATATTAATGTTGTTATACTTACTCCGGCTGTCTCCTTGAATAACTAAAAACACTAAACTGCAATATTTAAAAACTTAATTGAAAACTTAATTTATTATGAGTGAAACTTAATTTATTTCAAAGCTTCTTATGCTTAAAAAAATGTCCGTTGAAATGATTTTTGACATCACACAGTTGCACGAAATTCATAGAATTTACAAACCGTTACACAATAATATATTTGATAAAATTGGAAACATTTAATAATATTTCAATACAATAAATATTAATTTAAATAATAATATGTAAATTTAATCTTTAGGATTTAAAACAACCAAAAAATATTTGAATATGGAATAAAAACATTCTTAAAGTTATAAATTTTAGAACATAACACGGCAACACACTATAGCAGATTTCTGTCATTTGGACGTTTCAGTAGTAGAATATTGTTTGGCAACCCGTACAAAGTGTGACTTAAGTAGCAGAATATTGGTTGGCAACCCGTACCAAGTGTGATTTTAGTAGTAGAATTTTCGAGGCAACCCGTACCAAGTGGGATATTTTTGCATGTGTATTAGTGAAAATCTTAGGATTTGTTACTTGTAGATTTATACAATGGCAACACTGCAGCATTTTTCGAAGCATGCAGCCACCACAACGTCAGCAGGTTGCCCAAGCGCACGGGCACTGCCTCAATTGTTTGTCTACGGTCCACACGACACCGGAGTGTACGTCGGTTACGCTTTGCCAACTGTGCAATAGACAGCACCATACCATGCTGCACCGCACCCCAAAGCGGACCGTCGGGCGACAACTCGCTCCAAGCCGTAGATCGCAGCAGAGAAGCCATCCGGATCGCCCCCGAAGACAGGCATCTCCACCTCCCTCCAGACCAAAGCGACAGGAGCCATCAACGCGGCGTCGGCAGCCCAGGCCAACATACCCCCGCTCCACATCAACACGATCCACAACAGACATCACACCACTCAGACCACCCACACATACACATCACATCACACACAACTCAACACTCAAAAGGGGCTAACAGAGGACCAAATCCTTCCTTTTTTCGTTAGCAATTCAAACGATCAAGACGTGCAACTTTTCCGCCCTTTTTGCGCCCGTATATTTTTTTTTATATCAGCCGTGACCGTGCCCGTTTGATTTTTTTGTTACGGAACAGTGGAAACAAGGTGAGTCCGTAACCGAAACAATTATTTAAGTATACCAGCCGTTGACTTTGATGGAAGTTTTGAACATTTTTACTAAGAAAGTTTTCGACACATATATATATATTCGCCGAATTGTCGACAGTTATGGAGTAACTTCTGTCTATATTTATTTCATATGATTTTAAAACTTCTATTATTATATTTGACAAGTTCAAGCCAATGTGCTTTCTTTCCCAAATATTTCATTTATTGACAGAGTGTGTATTAGCAAATCGCCATTTTCAATGTATTGTGCATTTAATCCTATTATGAACCTAATCGACTAACACAGTCCACTTTTATGGAAAGTAGACTGCAGTAAGAAAAGACAATAGAACATACATATATTGATTCGGGGTAAGCTTTAAAGTTGTTGGTACAGGACATACTATAAAGCTACACTTTACGCGTCAAAAGGCAAGTGTGGCGTAGGGTACACCTGGTGCGTACCCTTCAACGTGTTTAATTGTAGCTTTATATGTACATACATATGTTAAAATCAAACTATTGGTTCTGCGTGGAAACGGTAACTTACCGATAATCAAGTGTAGATGTCATTGAAGAGCGCAGCTTAGCTGCCCTTTTTACGAAACCCGCTGTCTTTTATAAGTTTAAGTGAAGGACCATTTTTTGTGATTTGTAGCTTTGTAACTGTAGCTGACGATGGTTTGTTCACAATGTATTGTACTTCGCAATATTATTCTGGTTGGAATTTCTTGCGTTTTTTTTTCAGTAATTTCGCCAATAATTTTCTCGAAAATGTCAGCGTTTTTTTATGTGTCTCATTAAAGTTTCAGAGTGCTTTCCCCTCATTTTTAATTTATAATATTTACACTGACTTGTGTTAGACTTCTTGTCATAAACAAAGCTTTCATGTACTATTTATCAGGGCTATTAAACGGAGAAGAGTTGTTTGGGGAAAGTATAGCTAAACTAACTATTTTCATACAAAATTCAATTTAAAATATAGAGTACCAAAAATAATTTTAGGGATTATCGATAGTTTTATTTTCGTCTCACTATTGATAGTTTATTTTGACTATCGATGTTTTGTGTAGTTAAGTGCAGATTTACCAACAATTTTCATAAAATTTCAAAATCTCACTTAATAAAGCTACTTAATTATATAGTCTGGTAATACCAAATGGAAATTCTAATTTTGGTAAGTAATATGTATGTATGTACGAAAAAAGGCTTTGAAGTTGAGATCAAATTCATGTATTCATTTCATATTCAAATTCATGAATTCATTTACCACTATTAGTGTGAAAGATACAATAAGTTGTTATAATATATATATACATATTTATCATATCAGTATTGACATTTACTATTATATAATTACACATACTTTTATTGGATGGAATTTATACTTAAAGAAGTGACAAATCTGAGGTCAATACAGCAAACGGCTACAAGCATATTACTTCGATTTACATTTTTAATAAGATATTTTGTAAATCGCAAGTATAACTAATCGTACGATTTCTTGATAACTCAGTATATATGTTTATTAAAAGAATATCTTCTAATAAGTCTTCGTCTATACTTGCTCTTAAATCTGATAAAATAAATTGTATAGTTGAAAATGCTCTTTCGACCGACACTTGTGTTGCAGGAGCACCTAACGCGATCTCGGCTGAACTCTTTAAGTTTTTCTCTGTATAGTTTAAGTGGAGGACCATTTTTTGAGACTTGTAGCTGTGTAACTGTAGCTGACGATGGTTTGTTCACAATGTATTGTACTTCGTAATATTATTCTGGTTGGAATTTCTCGCGTTTTTTTTCAGTAATTTCGGAAATAATTTTCTCGAAAATGTCAGCGTTTTTTTTTATGTGTCTCATAAAAGTTTCAGAGTGCTTTCCCCTCATTTTTAATTTATAATATTTACACTGACTTGTGTTAGACTTCTTGTCATAAACAAAGCTTTCATGTACTATTTATCAGGGCTATTAAACGGAGAAGAGTTGTTTAGGGAAATTATAGCTAAACTAACTATTTTCATACAAAATTCATTTTGAAAGCAGTATTTTGTAGAACTAAAAATTTTTAAAATGTTTTCAATTTATTATAAAGAGTACCAAAAATAGTTATTTTTCATATCAAAAGCGGTAATCAATATAGATAAAAAAAGGAAATTTATGAATATTTCTAACCGAAACACTATTAATAAATTATACAAAGAGTGTTAAAAATTGACGAAAATTTATTAAAAATAAAAATCTTCTTACAAAGATAACCAAAAGTAAAACACGAACCACGCAAGCGCAAAATATTTTAAAATTCAAAATCACATTTTTTTTTAATTTTTAGTCATAAACATAGGATTTGTTTTATTTTTCAATCCGGTATTTAAAATTAGAGATTTGTAAATTATTTGTAATTAAGATTTTGGGAATTACAAAATGAAACAAAATTTTATTTAAATGTTAATTTAATTACTTTTTATGTTAATTCAATTGTATTTTTAATGAATTAATTGTAAGCCTGTTTTCAGGGCAGTGGATATTGGTGATCATGGTTCTCTCTCCAATTTTAAGCATCAATAAACAATATGCATTTATACCTATATTATCCATCTGCTTAATACATTTCTATCGTTACTTACACATCTTTTATTATCGTAATAAAAGATACACAATGAATAATTGGGAGAAATTTATTTACATTTAAATATTAAGCAAAAAATATAATTTTCGTTCGTTCTGTAATTTAAAGTTTTAGAAGAAGATGATGAATCCGAAGAATGATCAAAATCTATTTTAGCATATGAATCATTTTCTGCACTTATTGTTGAAGAAGCAACATTTTCAATTTTTTGGAATTTCGCATTATCTTTGGTACTGCATTGCGGCAGATCTAGCTTTGCGTAATATAATTCATAACTGGAGCAAGCAGTTGAAGATGTAGGCGTGGTAATATGCGGTGTTTTATTTTCGTTTATACAGTTTGGAAGCCCATTATCGCTTTTTCTATTATCTATGATGGTCAAAAATGTGGGAGAATCGTTGAATCGAGCGACTGATGAAAGTTTGTTGGCGTTGGTCAATGGTGCTAATGGAAAGGAAGGCACGTTTGATGAAATTTTGAATATTTCCCATTTATTCCTGCTAATGGCAAATTTCGCTCTCTGTAAGAAGAGGATTCTGCTTCTTAAGAGCTGTAATTTTTACCATGTATGTTGTCTAGCAAAGAACATTTCGTACTATATTCCTCATGGAATATGTTTTTTGTAGTTTTAATAATTTTCTCAGTATCAATCATAGAAATACTTTTTTTAGTTTCGGTTTCATTAATTGTTTTTTAAGGTGGTTGAACTGAAAGTTGGAAATATATATACACGAAAGATAAGTAATTTCCTCAGAGTTCGAAGTACTATCAAGTTTTACTTCTTCCAAATGGTGTTTTCGATTTTCTTCATGTAATACAAAATCAAGTTCTTTAGTAGGCATACACAACTGATTTTGTTTACTGTTTGTGAGTTTTTCCTCAAATAGATAGTTTCCGTGGGAATATATTTGTACTTCCTTTCTTTTTACGCATGATGTAGATGTAATGTCACTTGCTTTTGTTGTGTCGGAAAAGCTTTCGTTTGAATGTGACAGCGAAGTCTTATGCAAGGAACATATTTCTTGATTCAAAGGCTTCATTTCCAAGTATCCACTTTCTTCATGATTTATTTTTTTAAGCAAAAATGTTTGTACCATTTCACTAACATGTTTTGATGAATGATAACCCTTTACTTCGTTTAACGATACATCAGAACACTTTCCACTGCCAGGTACAGCTTTTCCATTTGTTTTATGGATAGAGCTTTTCGAAAAATCAATTTCCATTAGATCACTCATACAATCCACAGATACTTGACTATTTTGGACCAATATAGGAGCACTCGTTGGCTTTTTATCACAATTCGTATTTAATCCCAATTTATAACCAGTATTGTCAGCCCCAAAATTTAAACTATTGTTACTAATACAACTCTGATTAAAGCCGGATCTGGGAAATAAAACAGCACGCTGTAAGTCACATTTAGGAATTTTCGCCCGAGATCCAACTGAAAACGCTCGGACTCGGATAGCGTTTTTGTCATGTAAAATCTCGTTCGAATTTCCCGATCGTTTGATTTTGTTTCTGTCTATCTTACTTCCAATTGAATACGATCGTTTAGGACGTTCCTCACTGTAAAATCAACAAATTTATTGTATCAATATTTTGAAAATTTTAACAAAATTATATACTGTATTGTTCCAAAAAAAAAATAAGCAAAAATTGCAATTTAATATCCCTATTGTGGAAAGGTATCGTGTATACATATTTTTCTGGCGATTATAACAGAAATTTTCTTTGCGTGATTATACTCGGAACCGCTGATATTAAAAGTTATGTTCACATTTTCGAGAACTACGTTTCTACAAAATCTTTTGCGTTATATGCCCAAGTTTTCGAATTAATTAATATTGGCATCTTTAGAGGGTATGAATTTTATGAAACTAGAACTTTTTACAAACTATCAACTTATGAGAAGAGTTTGTGCTGATTCACACACGAATCTTTTGATGCCGCAACGCATTTCGTTCGGTTTCAAATAAATATTTAAAATGTGTTACCGATATTCCGTTAGATCACCAATTGATTCCTCTACTTGTTTATTTGAAAGACTTCAACGACGTTCAACAACATGGCATTAACGAAGAATATGTTTGGAAAATAGCTTTGTTCACCCTTCGGAAGAAATTACAAGATATTAACACAAGCATTTATTCCGAATAGCCCTCAGGTAATTTACACTCATACGCAATAGAATCAAAGCTGTGCCCTCAGACTCTTTGATTCATTCTAGCAGATAGAGGTGCAACACAATCGATGGGACTATCGATAGTTTTATTTTCGTCTCACTATTGATAGTTTATTTTGACTATCGATGTTTTGTGAGGTTAAGGGCAGATTTACCAACAATTTTCATAAAATTACAAAATCTCACTTAATAAAGCTACTTAATGATATAGTCTGGTAATCTCAAATGAAAAGTCTAATTTTGGATAACATCCCAGCAAGTCAGTGCTACGGAAACTCAATACATTAAAGGAATTATCGAGGAAACTAACACATAAGCCCAATGCATAAGAAAGAGATGAATGATCACACGTACATAAGAGTTTCAATTAGAAATGTCAATTGGGCCTTAAGAAACTCATAGAAACTTTAACAGGAATCTCTTATGGAGCTGTTGGGTAATTAGTCGGTGATTTAACAGACTAGTGGCTTGCAGGGCTGGTAGCCTCGAGTTGCGCGAGTTGCCATCTCAACTTCCTTCGAGATGCTATCACAGAAGTCACCACGAATCGGTGCACTGGGATATTCGAATCAATCTACGGACACAACGGACGGTTATGTGACGAATGAACATAATTAGGAACTACCGTCAAAACAAGAGAATGACAAAAACTACGTTTAGAACGGCGAAGCGGCGGACCGTATGAGTCAGTCGTGTATTAGTATTGATAACTTGCGGATTTAGTTTCAAATTCGTCACTATAGAAATTCGCTAAAATCATATACAAATTACATGCCAACAATTAAAGTTCAAAAGGAATGACATAAGAGCTCTAGTATGAGTACTAATGCCAAAGACAGGCATATAGTCAGGGCTGCAACACATTCCAAAACTCGATGCGGTACGGTTCAGTGGTTCGAACCACTAAGAAAAAACGTGTACCGGTTCAAGAACCTGTTTATAAGTGTCTCTGAACTGCGGTTCGGTTCAAATGGTTCAATATTTTATACTAACTGATGTAAAAAAAATTTGTGTGCATATATGAATGTATGTACGAAAAAAGGCTTTGAAGTTGAGATCAAATTCATGTATTCATTTCATATTCAAATTCATGAATTCATTTACATATTTCACATACATATTTATCATATCAGTATTGACATTTACTATTATATAATTACACATACTTTTATTGGAGAGAATTTATACTTAAAGAAGTGACATATCTGAGGTCAATGCAGAAAACGGCTACAAGCATATTACTTCGATTTACATTTTTAATAAGATATTTTATAAATCGCAAGAATAACTAATCGTACAATTTCTTGATTACTCAGTATATAAGTTTATTAAAAGAATGTCTTTTAATAAGTCTTCGTCTATACTTGAAATGCAAAATATCTGCAAGTATCGATCGAGTAACGCATTCAATAGCTGGCTTATTTAAGTTTTCTAGTCGTAACAGATTCAACAAGGTATGTATGTCTAAGCTTTTTTACTACGGATTTCACTTTGCTGCGGATTTCATCTATTTCCTTTAGGAAATCTGACACTGCTCAATTTGGGATATGTGCAGCACACCTAATGACACTTATGGAGTTATGATATAAGAAGTTGCCTCAAATTCTTCAAACGTGGAATTTGGAATGGTTGCGCCGGAAATTTGTCCACTGTTTCCATCGTCGTCATCTCCGTCATCCATGTCAAAATCTAAATCTACAAATAATTTTTAGCTAATTATAAATGTATTAATAAGATCCAAGACATATATTTTTAGTTACCTTGTGAATGCGTGATTTCATTTCCTTCTTCTTCAGTATACCAGCCGTTGAATTTGATGGAAGTTTTGAACATTTTTATTAAGAAAGTTTTAGACACATATCATATTCGCCGCATTGTCCACAGTTATGGAGTAACTTCTGTCTATATTTATTTCGTATGATTTTAAAACTTCTATTATTATATTCGACAAGTTCAAGCCGGTGTGCTTTCTTTCCCAAATATTTCTTTTATTGACAGAGTGTGTATTAGCAAATCGCCATTTTCAATGTATTGTGCATTTAATCCTATTATGAACCTAATCGACTAACACAGTCCACTTTTATGGAAAGTAGACTGCAGTAAGAAAAGACAATAGAACATACATATATTGATTCGGGGTAAGCTTTAAAGTTGTTGGTACAGGACATACTATAAAGCTACACTTTACGCGTCAAAAGGCAAGTGTGGCGGAGGGCACACCTGGTGCGTACCCTTCAACGTGTTTAATTGTAGCTTTATATGTACATACATATGTTAAAATCAAACTATTGGCTCTGCGTGGAAACTGTAACCCATCGATAATCAAGTGTAGATGTCATTGAAGAGCGCAGCTTAGCTGCCCTTTTTACGAAACCCGCTGTCTTTTATAAGTTTAAGTGGAGGACCATTTGTTGTGACTAGTAACTGACGATGGTTTGTTCGCAATGTATTGTACTTCGCAATGTTATTCTGGTTGGAATTTCTTGCGTTTTTTTTTAGTAATTTTGCTAATAATTTTCTCGAAAATGTCAGCGTTTTTTTTATGTGTCTCATACAAGTTTCAGAGTGCTTTCCCCTCATTTTTAATTTATAATATTTACACTGACTTGTGTTAGACTTCTTGTCATAAACAAAGCTTTCATGTACTATTTATCAGGGCTATCAAACGGAGAAGAGTTGTTTAAGGAAATTATAGCTAAACTAACTATTTTCATACAAAATTCATTTTGGAAGCAGTATTTTGCAGAACTAAAAATTTTTTAAATGTTTTCAATTTAAAATATAGAGTACCAAAAATCGTTATTTTTCACATCAAAATCGGTAATCAATATAGATAAAAAAAGGAAATTTATGAATATTTCTAACCGAAACACTATTAATAAATTAAACAAAGAGTGTTAAAAATTGATGAAAATTTATTAAAATTAAAAATCTTCTTACAAAGATAACCAAAAGTAAAACACGAACCACGCAAGCGCAAAATATTTTAAAATTCAAAATCACATTTTTTTTTAATTTTTAGTCATAAACATAGGATTTGTTTTATTTTTCAATCCGGTATTTGAAATTAGAGATTTGTAAATTATTTGTAATTAAAATTTTGGGAATTACAAAATGAAACAAAATTTTATTTAAATGTTAATTCAATTACTTTTTATGTTAATTCAATTGTATTTTTAATGAATTAAGTGTAAGCCTGTTTTCAGGGCAGTGGATATTGGCGATCATGGTTCTCTCTCCAATTTTAAGCATCAATTAACAATATGCATTTATATATTATCCATCTGCTTAATACATTTCCATCGTTACTTATACATCTTTTATTATTGTAATAAAAGATGCACAATGAATTATTGGGAGTAATTTATTTACATTCAAATATTAAGCAAAAGATATAATTTTCGTTGGTTCAGTAATTTAAAGTTTTAGAAGAAGATGATGTATCCGAAGAATGGTCAAAATTTATTTTAGGATATGAATCATTTTCTGCACTTATTACACTTATTGTTGGAGAAGCAACATTTTCAATTTTTTTGGATTTCGCATTATCTTTGGTACTGCATTGCGGCAGATCTAGCTTTGCGTAATATAATTCATAACTGGAGCAAGCAGTTGAAGATGTAGGCGTGGTAATATGCGGTGTTTTATTTTCGTTTATACAGTTTGGAAGCCCATTATCGCTTTTTCTATTATCTATGATGGTCAAAAATGTGGGAGAATCGTTGAATCGAGCGACTGATGAAAGTTTGTTGGCGTTGGTCAATGGTGCTAATGGCAAGGAAGGCACGTTTGATGAAACAGAATATTTCCCATTTATTCCTGCTAATGGCAAATTTCGCTCTCTGTAAGAAGAGGATTCTGCTTCTTAAGAGCTGTAATTTTTACCATGTATGTTGTCTAGCAAAGAACATTTCGTACTATATTCCTCATGGAATATGTTTTTTGTAGTTTTAATAATTTTCTCAGTATCAATCATAGAAATACTTTTTTTAGTTTCGGTTTCATTAATTGTTTTTGAAGTTGGTTGAACTGAAAGTTGGAAATATATATACACGAAAGATAAGTAATTTCCTCAGAGTTCGAAGTACTATTAAGTTTTACTTCTTCCAAATGGTGTTTTCGATTTTCTTCATGTAATACAAAATCAAGTTCT
Organism: Bactrocera oleae; assembly: GCF_042242935.1. Lineage (NCBI taxonomy): Eukaryota > Metazoa > Arthropoda > Insecta > Diptera > Tephritidae > Bactrocera > Bactrocera oleae. The sequence continues at coordinate 56,534,693 of NC_091537.1, read as the reverse complement.
TTAGTAGGCATACACAACTGATTTTGTTTACTGTTTGTGAGTTTTTCCTCAAATAGATAGTTTCCGTGGGAATATATTTGTACTTCCTTTCTTTTTACGCATGATGTAGATGTAATGTCACTTGCTTTTGTTGTGTCGGAAAAGCTTTCGTTTGAATGTGACAGCGAAGTCTTATGCATGGAACATATTTCTTGATTCAAAGGCTTCATTTCCAAGTATCCACTTTCTTCATGATTTATTTTTTTAAGCAAAAATGTTTGTACCATTTCACTAACATGTTTTGATGAATGATAACCCTTTACTTCGTTTAACGATACATCAGAACACTTTCCACTGCCAGGTACAGCTTTTCCATTTGTTTTATGGATAGAACTTTTCGAAAAATCAATTTCCATTAGATCACTCATACAATCCACAGATACTTGACTATTTTGGAACAATATAGGAGCACTCGTTGACTTTTTATCACAATTCGTATTTAATCCCAATTTATAACCAGTATTGTCAGCCCCAAAATTTAAACTATTGTTACTAATACAACTCTGATTAAAGCCGGATCTGGGAAATAAAACAGCACGCTGCAAGTCACATTTAGGAATTTTCGCCCGAGATCCAACTGAAAACGCTCGGACTCGGATAGCGTTTTTGTCATGTAAAATCTCGTTCGAATTTCCCGATCGTTTGATTTTGTTTCTGTCTATCTTACTTCCAATTGAATACGATCGTTTAGGACGTTCCTCACCGTAAAATCAACAAATTTATTATATCAATATTTTGAAAATTTTAACAAAATTATATACTGTATTGTTCCAAAAAAAATAAGCAAAAATTGCAATTTAATATCCCTATTGTGGAAAGGTATCGTGTATACATATTTTTCTGGCGATTATAACAGAAATTTTCTTTGCGTGATTATATATTCGAAACCGCTGATATTAAAAGTTATGTTCACACTTTCGAGAACTACTGTTTAGACTATTTGGCAGCATTGATCAAATTTGTAAAATTAAACATAAAAAAAAATATAAAACAATAAAGTTCATTAAAATTTATTTAGTAGATTTGATTAATTTATACGTTTCTACAAAATCTTTTGCGTTAAATGCCCAAGTTTTCGAATTGATTAATATTGGCATCTTTACAGGGTATGAATTTTATGAAACTAGAACTTTTACAAACTATCCACTTATGAAAAGAGTTTGTGCTGATTCAAACACGAATCTTTTGATGCCGCAACTCGTAGTTTGTTAGCGAGGGCGCGAAGAGAAAAGGCGAGGGCACCGAGTTATGATATTGTTTGTAACAGTTTGCTGTTACGTAGTTCGGTATTCCGTTTAATTTTGAAATTATTTCCATCGTTGCAATTTCGTTCGGTTTCAAATAAATATTATATTTAAAATGTGTTACCGATATTCCGCTAGATCACCAATTGATTCCTCTACTTGTTTATTTGAAAGACTTCAACGACGTTTGGATTGATCCACTTACTATGTATCTCGCCAAGTAAGTGGACTAAAAAACACGGCTTTAACGAAGAATATGTTTGGAATATAGCTTTGGTCACCCTTCGAAAGAAATTACAAGATATTAACACAAGCATTTATTCCGAATAGCCCTCAGGTAATTTACACTCATACGCAATAGAATCAAAGCTGTGCCCTCAGACTCTTTGATTCATTCTAGCAGATAGAGCTGCAAAACAATTGATGGGACTTCCTCTCACTATTGATAGTTTATTTTGACTATCGATGTTTTGTGAGGTTAAGGGCAGATTTACCAACAATTTTCAAAAAATTACAAAATCTCACTAAGCCTTAAGAAACTCATAGAAACCTTAACAGGAATCTCTTATGGAGCTGTTGGGTAATTAGTCGGTGATTTAACAGACTGGTGGCTTGCAGGGCTGGTAGCCTCGCGTTGCGCGAGTTGCCATCTCAACTTCCTTCGAGATGCTATCACAGAAGTCACCACGAATCGGTGCACTGGGATATTCGAATCAGTCTACGGACACAACGAGCGGTTGTGTGACGAATGAACATAAGTAGGAACTACCGTTAAAACGGCGAAGCGGCGGACCGTATGAGTCAGTCGTGTATTAGTATTGATAACTTGCGCATTTGGTTTCAAATTCGTCACTACAGAAATCCGCTAAAATCATATACAAATTACATGCCAACAATTAAAGTTCAAAAGGAATGACATAAGAACTCTAGTATGAGTACTAATGCCAAAGACAGACATATAGTCAGGGCTGCAACCCATTCCAAAACTCGATGCGGTTCAGTTCAGTGGTTCGAACCACTAAGAAAAAACTTGTACCGGTTCAAGAACCTATTTATAAGTGTCTCTGAACCGCGGTTCGGTTCAAATGGTTCAATATTTTATACTAACTGATGTAAAAAAATGTTTGTGCATATATGTATGTATGTACGAAAAACGCTTTGAAGTTGAGATCAAATTCATGTATTTATTTCATACTCAAATTTATGAATTCATTTACCAATATTAGTTTGAAAGATACAATAAGTTGTTATATTATATATATACATATTTATCATATCAGTATTGACATTTACTATTATATAATTACACATACTTTTATTGGATGGAATTTATACTTAAAGAAGTGACATATCTGAGGTCAATACAGCAAACGGCTACAAGCATATTACTTCGATTTACATTTTTATTAAGATATTTTATAAATCGCAAGAATAACTAATCGTACGATTTCTTGATTACTCAGTATATAAGTTTATTAAAAGAATGTCTTCTAATAAGTCTTCGTCTATACTTGCTCTTAAATCTGATAAAATAAATTGTATAGTTGAAAATGCTCTTTCGACCGACACTTGTGTTGCAGGAGCACCTAACGCGATCTCGGCTAAACTCTTTAACTTTTTCTCTGTATAGTTTTGCCGAAATTGCAAAATATCTGCAAGTGGTAAAAGATGTTAAATATTGTCAAAACAATTAATTGTGTTCACAACCGTTTTTCTAGTTGGTAAGGTTTCCTTTTTATTTAATTGTTCAAGTATGGATTCCAGTTCCTAAATATTATATTTTAGATTTGAGATCAAAAATTTTAATCAAATGTTTTTTTGCAAAATCTTTTTTCCGAGTCTGATAATAAAATCTGATACCTGGTGTCTAAATAAACGACAGCTAAAGCACTAGAATTAGTTAATTAATATTCCCCTCGTTCTGTTAATGCAGTCAGAAACTTGCGACTTAACCACCCAACGTTTTTTTCATGTTGTATCGATCGAGTAACGCATTCAATAGCTGTTATTTAAGTTTTCTAGTCGTAACAGATTCAACAAGGTATGTACCTATTGATAAGCTTTTTTACTACGGATTTCACTTTGCTGCGGATTTCATCTATTTCCTTTAGGAAATCTGACACTGCTCAATTTGGGGTATGTGCAGCACACCTAATGACACTTCTGGAGTTATGATATAAAAAGTAGACTCAAATTCTTCAAACAGGGAATTTGGAATGGTTATATATTTACACTGACTTGTGTTAGACTTCTTGTCATAAACAAAGCTTTCATGTACTATTTATCAGGGCTATTAAACGGAGAAGAGTTGTTTAGTGAAATTATAGCTAAACTAACTATTTTCATACAAAATTCATTTTGGAAGCAGTATTTTGTAGAACTAAAAATTTTTTAAATGTTTTCAATTTAAAATATAGAGTACCAAAAATAGTTATTTCTCACATCAAAAGCGGTAATCAATATAGATAAAAAAAAGGAAATTTATGAATATTTTTAACCGAAACACTATTAATAAATTAAACAAAGAGTGTTAAAAATTGATGAAAATTTATTAAAAATAAAAATCTTCTTACAAAGATAACCAAATGTAAAACACGAACCACGCAAGCGCAAAATATTTTAAAATTCAAAATCACATCTTTTTTAATTTTTAGTCATAAACATAGGACTTGTTTTATTTTTCAATCCGGTATTTAAAATTAGAGATTTGTAAATTATTTGTAATTAAAATTTTGGGAATTACAAAATAAAACAAAATTTAATGTTAATTTAATTACTTTTTATGTTAATTCAATTGTATTTTTAATGAATTAATTGTAAGCCTGTTTTCAGGGCAGTGGATATTGGTGATCATGGTTCTCTCTCCAATTTTAAGCATCAATAAACAATATGCATTTATACCTATATTATCCATCTGCTTAATACATTTCCATCGTTACTTACACATCTTTTATTATCGTAATAAAAGATACACAATGAATAATTGGGAGTAATTTATTTACATTCAAATATTAAGCAAAAAATATAATTTTCGTTGTGGATTGCGGCAAATCTAGCTTTGCGTAATATAATTCATAACTGGAGCAAGCAGTTGAAGATGTAGGCGTGGTAATATACGGTGTTTTATTTTCGTTTATACAGTTTGGAAGCCCATAATCGCCTTCTCTATTATCTATGATGTTCAAAAATGTAGGAGAATCTTTGAATCGAGCGACTGATGAAAGTTTGTTGGCGTTGGTCAATGGTGCTAATGGCAAGGAAGGCACGTTTGATGAAACAGAATATTTCTCATTTATTCCTGCTAATGGCAATTTTCGCTCTCTGTTCGAAGAGGATTCTGCTTCTTTAGACCTGTAATTTTTACCATGTATGTTGTCTAGCAAAGAACATTTCGTACTATATTTCTCATGAAATATGTTTTTTGTAGTTTTAATAATTTTCTCAGTATCAATCATAGAAATACTTTTTTTGTTTCGGTTTCATTAATTGTTTTTGAAGTTGGTTGAACTGAAAGTTGGGAATATATGCACGAAAGATAAGTAATTTCCTCAGAGTTCGAAGTACTATTAAGTTTTACTTCTTCCAAATGGTGTTTTCGATTTTCTTCATGTAATACAAAATCAAGTTCTTTAGTAGGCATACACAACTGATTTTGTTTACTGTTTGTGAGTTTTTCCTCAAATAGATAGTTTCCGTGGGAATATATTTGTACTTCCTTTCTTTTTACGCATGATGTAGATGTAATGTCACTTGCTTTTGTTGTGTCGGAAAAGCTTTCGTTTGAATGTGACAGCGAAGTCTTATGCATGGAACATATTTCTTGATTCAAAGGCTTCATTTCCAAGTATCCACTTTCTTCATGATTTATTTTTTTAAGCAAAAATGTTTGTAACATTTCACTAACAGGTTTTGATGTCTGATAACCCTTTACTTCGTTTAACGATACATCAGAACAATTTCCACTGCCAGGTACAACTTTTCCATTTGTTTTATGGATAGAACTTTTCGAAAAATCAATTTCCATTAGATCACTCATACAATCCACAGATACTTGACTATTTTGGACCAATATAGGAGCACTCGTTGACTTTTTATCACAATTCGTATTTAATCCCAATTTATAACCAGTATCGTCAGCCCCAAAATTTAAACTATTGTTACTAATACAACTCTGATTGAAGTGGGATCTGGGAAATAAAACAGCACGCTGTAAGTCACATTTAGGAATTTTCGTCCGAGATCCAACTGAAAACGCCCGGACTCGGATAGCGTTTTTGTCATGTAAAATCTCGTTCGAATTTCCCGATCGTTTGATTTTGTTTCTGTCTATCTTACTTCCAATTGAATACGATCGTTTAGGACGTTCCTCACTGTAAAATCAACAAATTTATAATATCAATATTTTGAAAATATTACAAAAATTATATACTGTATTATTCCAAAAAAATAAGCAAAAGTTGCAATTTAATATCCCTATTGTGGAAAGGTATACATATTTTTCTGGCGATTATAACAGAAATTTTCTTTGCGTGATTATACTCAAAACCGCTGATATTAAAAGTTATGTTCACATTTTCGAGAACTACTGTTTAGAGTATTTGCCAGCATTGATCAAATTTGTAAAATTAAACATAAAAAAAAATATAAAACAATAAAGTTCATTACAATTTATTTAGTAGATTTGATTAATTTATACGTTTCTACAAAATCTTTTGCGTTAAATGCCCAAGTTTTCGACTTGATTAATATTGGCATCTTTAGAGGGTATGAATTTTATGAAACTAGAACTTTTACAAACTATCCACTTATGAGAAGAGTTTGTGCTGATTCACACACGAATCTTTTGATGCCGCAACTCGTAGTTTGTTAGCGAGGGCGCGAAGAGAAAAGGCGAGGGCACCGAGTTATGATATTGTTTGTAACAGTTTGCTGTTACGTAGTTCGGTATTCCGTTTAATTTTGAAATTCTTTCCATCGTTGCAATTTCGTTCGGTTTCAAATAAATATTTAAAATGTGTTACCGATATTCCGCTAGATCACCAATTGATTCCTCTACTTGTTTATTTGAAAGACTTCAACGACGTTTGGATTGATCCACTTACTATGTATCTCGCCAAGTAAGTGGACTAAAAAACACGGCTTTAACGAAGAATATGTTTGGAATATAGCTTTGTTCACCCTTCGAAAGAAATTACAAGATATTAACACAAGCATTTATTCCGAATAGCCCTCAGGTAATTTACACTCATACGCAATAGAATCAAAGCTGTGCCCTCAGACTCTTTGATTCATTCTAGCAGATAGAGCTGCAAAACAATCGATGGGACTTCCTCTCACTATTAATAAATAATAATAATAATAATAAACCCAACGATTACCCTCCTCCCGCCCAACCGACGCGAGGGGCGCAATCCGCATACGTGCGGAATTAGCCGAGTCAGAAAAGGTAAGAGAGTTTTTTAAGTGTTGAGATCTAAAGCTGCTCAGCTACAGAAACAAAAATTTCAACAGCTAAGATCTAAAGTTACAATATAATAAATTGTTACATTTTCATTTATTAAGAGAAAACAATAAAGTCTTTTTAATTTTGAAAAGTGAGTCAGATAAGTCAAATGTGCTGGAATGAGAATTAAAATCATGACATATACGGTGGAATGGCTCGTTTAGTTCAAAATTTGATCTACAGGATTTTAGCAGTAAAGGTCTAAACTTCCTCGAAAGGCGAACTGGGATATTAAATTTAATTTCAGACGGGAGAAAAGAACTGCAAACAGTTCCATTCAAAAGTTTCACTAAGAATGTTATGCCAAACATTTCCCTACGACTAGAAAGTGTCGGTAGATTAATAAGTTTTAAACGACTTGTGTATGGAGGTAGACTTACCCTAGCATCCCATCGGAAATGCGCTAAGGCTTGATAGTTTATTTTGACTATCGATGTTTTGTGAGGTTAAGGGCAGATTTACCAACAATTTTCATAAAATTACAAAATCTCACTTAATAAAGCTACTTAATGATATAGTCTGGTAATACCAAATGATAATTCTAATTTTGGATAATATCCCAGCAAGTCACGGCTACGGAAACTCAATGCATTAAAGGAATTATAGAGGAAACTAACACATAAGCCCAATACATAAGAAAGAGATAAATGATCACACGTACATAAGAGTTTCAATTAGAAATGTCAATTGGGCCTTAAGAAACTCATAGAAACTTTAACAGGAATCTCTTATGGAGCTGTTGGGTAATTAGTCGGTGATTTAACAGACTGGTGACTTGCAGGGCTGGTAGCCTCGAGTTGCGCGAGTTGCCATCTCAACTTCCTTCGAGATGCTATCACAGAAGTCACCACGGATCGGTGCACTGGCATATTCGAATCAATCTACGGACACAACGGACGGTTGTGTGACGAATGAACATAATTAGGAACTACCGTCAAAACAAGAGAATGACAAAAACTACGTTTAGAACGGCGAAGCGGCGGACCGTATGAGTCAGTCGTGTATTAGTATTGATAACTTGCGCATTTGGTTTCAAATTCGTCACTACAGAAATTCGCTAATATCATATACAAATTACATGCCAACAATTAAAGTTCAAAAGGAATGACATAAGAACTCTAGTATGAGTACTAATGCCAAAGACAGACATAAGAATATAAGTTTATTAAAAGAATGTCTTCTAATAAGTCTTCGTCTATACTTGCTCTTAAATCTGATAAAATAAATTGTATAGTTGAAAATGCTCTTTCGACCGACACTTGTGTTGCAGGAGCACCTAATGCGATCTCGGCTAAACTCTTTAACTTTTTCTCTGTATAGTTTTGCCGAAATTGCAAAATATCCGCAAGTGATAAAAAATGTTAAATATTGTCAAAACAATTAATTATGTTCACAATCGTTTTTCTAGTTGGTAAAGTTTCCTTTTTATTCAATTGTTCAAGTATGGATTCCAGTTCCTAAATATTATATTTTAGAGTTGAGATCAAAAATTTTAATCAAATGTTTTTTGCAAAATCTTTTTTCTGAGCCTGATAATAAAATCTGATACCTGGGGTCTAAATAAACGACAGCTAAAGCACTAGAATTAGTTAATTAATATTCCCCTCGTTCTGTTAATGCAGTCAGAAACTTGCGACTTACCCACCCAACGTTTTTTTCATGTTGTATCGATCGAGTAACGCATTCAATAGCTGGCTTATTTAAGTTTTCTAGTCGTAACAGATTCAACAAGGTATGTATGTCTAAGCTTTTTTACTACGGATTTCACTTTGCTGCGGATTTCATCTATTTCCTTTAGGAAATCTGACACTGCTCAATTTGGGGTATGTGCAGCACACCTAATGAAACTTATGGAGTTATGATATAAAAAGTTGCCTCAAATTCTTCAAACGTGGAATTTGGAATGGTTGCGCCGGAAATTTATCCACTGTTTCCATTGTCGTCATCTCCGTCCTCCATGTCAAAATCTAAATCTACAAATAATTTTTAGCTAATTATAAATATATTAATAAGATCCAAGACATATATTTTTAGTTACCTTCTGAATGCGTGACTTAATTTGCTTCTTCTTCAGTATACCAGCCGTTGACTTTGATGGAAGTTTTGAACATTTTTATTAAGAAAGTTTTAGACACATATCATATTGGCCGCATTGTCGACAGTTATGGAGTAACTTTTGTCTATATTTATTTCATATGATTTTAAAACTTCTATTATTATATTCGACAAGTTCAAGTCGGTGTGCTTTCTTTCCCAAATATTTCTTTTATTGACAGAGTGTGTATTAGCAAATCGCCATTTTCAATGTATTGTGCATTTATTCCTATTATGAACCTAATCGACTAACACTTTCTTTAAAAGTGGACTGCAGTAAGAAAAGACAATACAACATACATATATTGATTCGGGGTAAGCTTTAAAGTTGTTGGTACAGGACATACTATAAAGCTACACTTTACGCGTCAAAAGGCAAGTGTGGCGGAGGGCACACCTGGTGCGTACCCTTCAACGTGTTTAATTGTAGCTTTATATGTACATATATTAAAATCAAACTACTGGTTCTGCGTGGAAACTGTAACTTACCGATAATCAAGTGTAGATGTCATTGAAGAGCGCAGATTAGCTGCCCTTTTTACGAAACCCGCTGTCTTTTATAAGTTTAAGTGGAGGACCATTTTTTGTGACTTGTAGCTGTGTAACTGTAGCTGACGATGGTTTGTTCGCAATGTATTGTACTTCGCAATATTATTTTGGTTGGAATTTCTTGCGTTTTTTTTTCAGTAATTTCGCCAATAATTTTCTCGAAAATGTCAGCGTTTTTTTATGTGTCTCATAAAAGTTTCAGAGTGCTTTCCCCTCATTTTTAATTTATAATATTTACACTGACTTGTGTTAGACTTCTTGTCATAAACAAAGCTTTCATGTACTATTTATCAGGGCTATTAAACGGAGAAGAGTTGTTTAGGGAAATTATAGCTAAACTAACTATTTTCATACAAAATTCATTTTGGAAGCAGTATTTTGTAGAACTAAAAATTTTTAAAATGCTTTCAATTTAAAATATAGAGTACCAATAATAGTTATTTCTCACATCAAAAGCGGTAATCAATATAGATAAAAAAAGAAAATTTATGAATATTTCTAACCGAAACACTATTAATACATTAAACAAAGAGTGTTAAAAATTGATGAAAATTTATTAAAAATAAAAATCTTCTTACAAAGTAAAACACGAACCACGCAAGCGCAAAATATTTTAAAATTCAAAATCACATTTTTTTTTAATTTTTAGTCATAAACATAGGATTTGTTTTATTTTTCAATCCGGTATTTAAAATTAGAGATTTGTAAATTATTTGTAATTAAAATTTTGGGAATTACAAAATGAAACAAAATTTTATTTAAATGTTAATTCAATTACTTTTTATGTTAATTCAATTGTATTTTTAATGAATTAATTGTAAGCCTGTTTTCAGGGCAGTGGATATTGGTGATCATGGTTCTCTCTCCAATTTTAAGCATCAATAAACAATATGCATTTATACCTATATTATCCATCTGCTTAATACATTTCCATCGTTACTTACACATCTTTTATTATCGTAATAAAATATACACAATGAATAATTGGGAGTAATTTATTTACATTCAAATATTAAGCAAAAAATATAATTTTCGTTGGAGCAAGCAGTTGAAGATGTAGGCGTGGTAATATGCGGTGTTTTATTTTCGTTTATACAGTTTGGAAGCCCATAATCGCTTTCTCTATTATCTATGATGTTCAAAAATGTAGGAGAATCTTTGAATCGAGCGACTGATGAAAGTTTGTTGGCGTTGGTCAATGGTGCTAATGGCAAGGAAGGCACGTTTGATGAAACAGAATATTTCTCATTTATTCCTGCTAATGGCAATTTTCGCTCTCTGTTAGAAGAGGATTCTGCTTCTTTAGAACTGTAATTTTTACCATGTATGTTGTCTAGCAAAGAACATTTCGTACTATATTCCTCATGGAATATGTTTTTCGTAGTTTTAATAATTTTCTCAGTATCAATCATAGAAATACTTTTTTTAGTTTCGGTTTCATTAATTGTTTTTGAAGTTGGTTGAACTGAAAGTTGGGAATATATGCACGAAAGATAAGTAATTTCCTCAGAGTTCGAAGTACTATCAAGTTTTACTTCTTCCAAATGGTGATTTCGATTTTTTCATGTAATACAAAATCAAGTTCTTTAGTAGGCATACACAACTGATTTTGTTTACTGTTTGTGAGTTTTTCCTCAAATAGATAGTTTCCGTAGGAATATATTTGTACTTCCTTTCTTTTTACGCGTGATGTAGATGTAATGTCACTTGCTTTTGTTGTGTCGGAAAAGGTTTCGTTTGAATGTGACAGGGAAGTCTTATGCATGGAACATATTTCTTGATTCAAAGGCTTCATTTCCAAGTATCCGCTTTCTTCATGATTTATTTTTTTAGACGAAAATGTTTGTAACAACTCGCTAACAGGTTTTGATGTCTGATAACCCTTTACTTCGTTTAACGATACATCAGAACAATTTCCACTGCCAGGTACAGCTTTTCCATCTTTTTTATGGCTAGAACTTTTCGAAAAATCAATTTCCATTAGATCACTCATACAATCCACAGATACTTAACTATTTTGGAACAATATAGGAGCACTCGTTGACTTTTTATCACAATTCGTATTTAATCCCAATTTATAACCAGTATCGTCAGCCCCAAATTTTAAACTATTGTGACTAATACAACTCTGATTACAGCGGGATCTGGGAAATAAAACAGCACGCTGTAAGTCACATTTAGGAATTTTCGAACGAGATCCAACTGAAAACGCTCGGACTCGGATAGCGTTTTTGTCATGTAAAATCTCGTTCGAATTTCCCGATCGTTTGATTTTGTTTCTGTCTATCTTACTTCCAATTGAATACGATCGTTTAGGACGTTCCTCACTGTAAAAGCAACAAATTTATAATATCAATATTTTGAAAATATTACAAAAATTATATACTGTATTATTCCAAAAAAATAAGCAAAAGTTGCAATTTAATATCCCTATTGTGGAAAGGTATCGTGTATACATATTTTTCTGGCGATTATAACAGAAATTTTCTTTGCGTGATTATACTCAAAACCGCTGATATTAAAAGTTATGTTCACATTTTCGAGAACTACTGTTTAGAGTATTTGCCAGCATTGATCAAATTTGTAAAATTAAACATAAAAAAAAATATAAAACAATAAAGTTCATTACAATTTATTTAGTAGATTTGATTAATTTGTACGTTTCTACAAAATCGTTTGCGTTAAATGCCCAAGTTTTCGAATTGATTAATATTGGCGTCTTTAGAGGGTATGAATTTTATGAAACTAGAACTTTTACAAACTATCCACTTATAAGAAGAGTTTGTGCTGATTCACACACGAATCTTTTGATGCCGCAACTCGTAGTTTGTTAGCGAGGGCGCGAAGAGAAAAGGCGACGACACCGAGTTATGATATTGTTTGTAACAGTTTGCTGTTACGTAGCTCGGTATTCCGTTTAATTTTGAAATTCTTTCCATCGTTGCAATTTCGTTCGGTTTCAAATAAATATTTAAAATGTGTTACTGATATTCCGCTAGATCACCAATTGATTCCTCTACTTGTTTATTTGAAAGACTTCAACGACGTTTGGATTGATCTACTTACTATGTATCTCGCCAAGTAAGTGGACTAAACAACACGGCTTTAACGAAGAATATGTTTGGAATATAGCTTTGTTCACCCTTCGAAAGAAATTACAAGATATTAACACAAGCACTTATTCCGAATAGCCCTCAGGTAATTTACACTCATACGCAATAGAATCAAAGCTGTGCCCTCAGACTCTTTGATTCATTCTAGCAGATAGAGCTGCAAAACAATCGATAGGACTATCGATAGTTTTATTTTCGTCTCACTATTGATAGTTTATTTTGAGTATCTATGTTTTGTGTAGTTAAGGCAGATTTACCATCAATTTTCAAAAAATTACAAAATCTCACTTAATAAAGCTACTTAATGATATAGTCTGGTAATACCAAATGAAAATTCTAATTTTGGATAACATCCCAGCAAGTCACGGCTACGGAAACTCAATACATTAAAGGAATTATAGAGGAAACTAACACATAAGCCCAACACATAAGAAAGAGATGAATGATCACACGTACATAAGAGTTTCAATTAGAAATGTCAATTGGGCCTTAAGAAACTCATAGAAAGTTTAACAGGAATCCCTTATGGAGCTGTTGGGTAATTAGTCGGTGATTTAACAGACTGGTGGCTTGCAGGGCTGGTAGCCTCGAGTTGCGCGAGTTGCCATCTCAACTTCCTTCGAGATGCTATCACAGAAGTTACCACGAATCGGTGCACTGGGATATTCGAATCAGTCTACGGACACAACGGACGGTTGTGTGACGAATGAACATAATTAGGAACTACCGTCAAAACAAGAGAATGACAAAAACTACGTTTAGAACGGCGAAGCGGCGGACCGTATGAGTCAGTCGTGTATTAGTATTGATAACTTGCGCATTTGGTTTCAAATTCGTCACTACAGAAATTCGCTAATATCATATACAAATTACATGCCAACAATTAAAGTTCAAAAGGAATGACATAAGAACTCTAGTATGAGTACTAATGCCAAAGATAGACATATAGTCAGGGCTGCAACATATTCCAAAACTCGATGCGGTTCGGTTCAGTGGTTCGAACCACTAAGAAAAAACTTGTACCGGTTCAAGAACCTGTTTGTAAGTGTCTCTGAACCGCGGTTCGGTTCAAATGGTTCAATATTTTATATTAACTGATGTAAAAAAAATGTTTGTGCATATCTGTATGTATGTACGAAAAAAGGCTTTGAAGTTGAGATCAAATTCATGTATTCATTTCATATTCAAATTCATGAATTCATTTACGACTATTAGTTTGAAAGATACAATAAGTTGTTATAATATATATATACATATTTATCATATCAGTATTGACATTTACTATTATATAATTACACATACTTTTATTGGATGGAATTTATACTTAAAGAAGTGACATATCTGAGGTCAATACAGCAAACGACTACAAGCATATTACTTCGATTTACATTTTTAATAAGATATTTTATAAATCGCAAGAATAACTAATCGTACAATTTCTTGATTACTCAGTATATAAGTTTATTAAAAGAATGTCTTCTAATAAGTCTTCATCTATACTTGCTCTTAAATCTGATAAAATAAATTGTATAGTTGAAAATGCTCTTTTGACCGACACTTGTGTTGCAGGAGCACCTAACGCGATCTCGGCTAAACTCTTTAACTTTTTCTCTGTATAGTTTTGCCGAAATTGCAAAATATCTGCAAGTGGTAAAAAATGTTAAATATTGTCAAAACAATTAATTATGTTCACAATCGTTTTTCTAGTTGGTAAAGTTTCTTTTTATTTAATTATTCAAGTATAGATTCCAGTTCCTAAATATTATATTTTAGATTTGAGATCAAAAATTTTAATCAAATGTTTTTTTGCAAAATCTTTTTTCTGAGTCTGATAATAAAATCTGATACCTGGGGTCTAAACAAACGACAGCTAAAGCACTAGAATTAGTTAATTAATATTCCCCTCGTTCTGTTAATGCAGTCAGAAACTTGCGACTTAACCACCCAACGTTTTTTTCATGTTGTATCGATCGAGTAACGCATTCAATAGCTGTTATTTAAGTTTTCTAGTCGTAACAGATTCAACAAGGTATGTATGCCTAAGCTTTTTTACTACGGATTTCACTTTGCTGCGGATTTCATCTATTTCCTTTAGGAAATCTGACACTGCTCAATTTGGGGTATGTGCAGCACACCTAATGACACTTATGGAATTATGATATAAAAAGTTGCCTCAAATTCTTCAAACGTGGAATTTGGAATGGTTGCGCCGGAAATTTGTCCACTGTTTCCATCGTCGTCATCTCCGTCATCCATGTCAAAATCTAAATTTACAAATAATTTTTAGCTAATTATAAATATATTAATAAGAACCAAGACATATATTTTTAGTTACCTTGTGAATGCGTGACTTCATTTCCTTCTTCTTCAGTATACCAGCCGTTGACTTTGATGGAAGTTTTGAACATTTTTATTAAGAAAGTTTTAGACACATATCATATTCGCCGCATTGTCGACAGTTATGGAGTAACTTCTGTCTATATTTATTTCATATGATTTTAAAACTATTATTATTATATTCGACAAGTTCAAGCCGGTGTGCTTTTTTTCCCAAATATTTCTTTTATTGACAGAGTGTGTATTAGCAAATCGCCATTTTCAATGTATTGTGCATTTATTCCTATTATGAACCTAATCGACTAACACAGTCCACTTTTATGGAAAGTAGACTGCAGTAAGAAAAGACAATACAAAATACATATATTGATTCGGGGTAAGCTTTAAAGTTGTTGGTACAGGACATACTATAAAGCTACACTTTACGCGTTAAAAAAAGGCAAGTGTGGCGGAGGGCACACCTGGTGCCTGGGCACACCTGGTGCGTACCCTTCAACGTGTTTAATTGTAGCTTTATATGTACATACATATGTTAAAATCAAACTATTGGTTCTGCGTGGAAACTGTAACTTACCGATAATCAAGTGTAGATGTCATTGAAGAGCGCAGATTAGCTGCCCTTTTTACGAAACCCGCTGTCTTTTATAAGTTTAAGTGGAGGACCATTTTTTGTGACTTGTAGCTGGGTAACTGTAGCTGACGATGGTTTGTTCACAATGTATTGTACTTCGCAATATTATTCTGGTTGGAATTTCTTGCGTTTTTTTTTTCAGTAATTTCGCCAATAATTTTCTCGAAAATGTCAGCGTTTTTTTATGTGTCTCATAAAAGTTTCAGAGTGCTTTCCCCTCATTTTTAATTTATAATATTTACACTGACTTGTGTTAGACTTCTTGTCATAAACAAAGCTTTCATGTGCTATTTATCAGGGCTATTAAACGGAGAAGAGTTGTTTAGGGAAATTATAGCTAAACTAACTATTTTCATACAAAATTCATTTTGGAAGCAGTATTTTGTAGAACTAAAAATTTTTAAAATGTTTTCAATTTAAAATATAGAGTACCGAAAATAGTTATTTCTCACATCAAAAGCGGTAATCAATATAGATAAAAAAAGGAAATTTATGAATATTTCTAACCGAAACACTATTAATAAATTAAACATAACACTCTTTGTTGAAATTGATGAAAATTTATTAAAAATAAAAATCTTCTTACAAAGTAAAACACGAACCACGCAAGCGCAAAATATTTTAAAATTCAAAATCACATTTTTTTTTAATTTTTAGTCATAAACATAGGATTTGTTTTATTTTTCAATCCGGTATTTAAAATTAGAGATTTGTAAATTATTTGTAATTAAAATTTTGGGAATTACAAAATAAAACAAAATTTTATTTAAATGTTAATTCAATTACTTTTTATGTTAATGCAATTGTATTTTTAATGAATTAATTGTAAGCCTGTTTTCAGGGCAGTGGATATTGGTGATCATGGTTCTCTCTCCAATTTTAAGCATCAATAAACAATATGCATTTATACCTATATTATCCATCTGCTTAATACATTTCCATCGTTACTTACACATCTTTTATTATCGTAATAAAATATACACAATGAATAATTGGGAGTAATTTATTTACATTCAAATATTAAGCAAAAAATATAATTTTCGTTGGTTCAGTAATTTAAAGTTTTAGAAGAAGATGATGAATCCGAAGAATGATCAAAATCTATTTTAGCATATGAATCATTTTCTGCACTTATTGTTGGAGAAGCAACATTTTCAATTTTTTGGAATTTCGCATTATCTTTGGTACTGCATTGCGGCAGATCTAGCTTTGCGTAATATAATTCATAACTGGAGCAAGCAGTAGAAGATGTAGGCGTGGTAATATGCGGTGTTTTATTTTCGTTTATACAGTTCGGAAGCCCATGATCGCTTTCTCTATTATCTATGATGGTCAAAAATGTAGGAGAATCGTTGAATCGAGCGACTGATGAAAGTTTGTTGGCGTTGGTCAATGGTGCTAATGGCAAGGAAGGCACGTTTGATGAAACAGAATATTTATCATTTATTCCTGCTAATGGCAATTTTCGCTCTCTGTTATAAGAGGATTCTGCTTCTTTAGAGCTGTAATTTTTACCATATATGTTGTCTAGCAAAGAACATTTCGTACTATATTCCTCATGAAATATGTTTTTTGTAGTTTTAATAATTTTCTCAGTATCAACCATAGCAATACTTCTTTTAGTTACAGTTTCATTAATTGTTTTTGAAGTTGGTTGAACTGAAAGTTGGGAATATATGCACGAAAGATAAGTAATTTCCTCAGAGTTCGAAGTACTATCAAGTTTTACTTCCTCCAAATGGTGATTTCGATTTTCTTCATGTAATACAAAATCAAGTTCATTAGTAGGCATACACAACTGATTTTGTTTACTGTTTGTGAGTTTTTCCTCAAATAGATAGTTTCCGTGGGAATATATTTGTACTTCCTTTCTTTTTACGCGTGATGTAGATGTAATGTCACTTTCTTTTGTTGTGTCGGAAAAGCTTTCGTTTGAATGTGACAGGGAAGTCTTATGCATGGAACATATTTCTTGATTCAAAGGCTTCATTTCCAGGTATCCGCTTTCTTCATGATTTATTTTTTTAGACGAAAATGTTTGTAACAACTCGCTAACAGGTTTTGATGTCTGATAACCCTTTACTTCGTTTAACGATACATCAGAACAATTTCCACTGCCAGGTACAGCTTTTCCATCTTTTTTATGGCTAGAACTTTTCGAAAAATCAATTTCCATTAGATCACTCATACAATCCACAGATACTTGACTATTTTGGACCAATATAGGAGCACTCGTTGACTTTTTATCACAATTCGTATTTAATCCCAATTTATAACCAGTATCGTCAGCCCCAAAATTTAAACTATTGTTGCTAATACAACTCTGATTAAAGCGGGATCTGGGAAATAAAACAGCACGCTGCAAGTCACATTTAGGAATTTTCGCCCGAGATCCAACTGAAAACGCTCGGACTCGGATAGCGTTTTTGTCATGTAAAATCTCGTTCGAATTTCCCGATCGTTTGATTTTGTTTCTGTCTATCTTACTTTCAATTGAATACGATCGTTTAGGACGTTCCTCACTGTAAAATCAACAAATTTATTATATCAATATTTTGAAAATATTACAAAAATTATATACTGTATTATTCCAAAAAAAATTAAGCAAAAGTTGCAATTTAATATCCCTATTGTGGAAAGGTATCGTGTATACATATTTTTCTGACGATTATAACAAAAATTTTCTTTGCGTGATTATTCTCGAAACCCCTGATATTAAAGTTATGTTCACATTTTCGAGAACTACTGTTTAGAGTATTTGGCAGCATTGATCAAATTTATAAAATTAAACATAAAAAAAAAATAGAAAACAATAAAGTTCATTAAAATTTATTTAGTAGATTTGATTAATTTGTACGTTTCTACAAAATCGTTTGCGTTAAATGCCCAAGTTTTCGAATTGATTAATATTGGCGTCTTTAGAGGGTATGAATTTTATGAAACTAGAACTTTTACAAACTATCCACTTATGAGAAGAGTTTGTGCTGATTCACACACGAATCTTTTGACGCCGCAACTCGTAGTTTGTTAGCGAGGGCGCGAAGAGAAAAGGCGAGGGCACCGAGTTATGATATTGTTTGTAACAGTTTGCTGTTACGTAGTTCGGTATTCCGTTTAATTTTGAAATTCTTTCCATCGTTGCAATTTCGTTCGGTTTCAAATAAATATTTAAAATGTGTTACCGATATTCCGCTAGATCACCAATTGATTCCTCTACTTGTTCATTTGAAAGACTTCAACGACGTTTGCATTGATCCACTTACTATGTATCTCTCCCAGTAACTGGACTAAACAACACGGCTTCAACGAAGAATATTTTTGGAATATAGCTTTGTTCACCCTTCGGAAGAAATTACAAGATATTAACACAAGCATTTATTCCGAATAGCCCTCAGGTAATTTACTCTCATACCCAATAAAATCATAGCTGTGCCCTCAGACTCTTTGATTCATTCTAGCAGATAGAGCTGCAAAACAATCGATGGGACTATCGATAGTTTTATTTTCGTCTCACTATCGATAGTTTATTTTGACTACCGATGTTTTGTGTAGTTAAGGGCAGATTTACCAACAATTTTCAAAAAAATTACAAAATCTCACTTAATAAAGCTACTTAATGATATAATCTGGTAATACCAGATGAAAATTCTAATTTTGGATAACATCCCAGCAAGTCACGGCTACGGAAACTCAATACATTAAAGGAATTATCGAGGAAACTAACACATAAGCCCAATAGATAAGAAAGAGATGAATGATCACACGTACATAAGAGTTTCAATTAGAAATGTCTATTAGGCCCTAAGAAACTCATAGAAACTTTAACAGGAATCTCTTATGGAGCTGTTGGGTAATTAGTCGGTGATTTAACAGACTGGTGGCTTGCAGGGCTGGTAGCCTCGAGTTGCGCGAGTTGCCATCTCAACTTCCTTTGAGATGCTATCACAGAAGTCACCACGAATCGGTGCACTGGGATATTCGAATCAGTCTACGGACACAAATGTTGTGTGACGAATGAACATAATTAGGAACTACCGTTAAAACAAGAGAATGACAAAAACTACGGTTAGAACGGCGAAGCGGCGGACCGTATGAGTCAGTCGTGTATTAGTATTGATAACTTGCGCATTTGGTTTCAAATTCGTCACTACAGAAATTCGCTAAAGTCATATACAAATTACATGCCAACAATTAAAGTTCAAAAGGAATGAAATAAGAACTCTAGTATGAGTTTTAATGCCAAAGACAGACATATAGTCAGGGCTGCGACCCATTCCAAAACTCCATGCGGTTCGGTTCAGTGGTTCGAACCACTAAGAAAAAACTTTTACCGGTTGAAGAACCTGTTTATAAGTGTCTCTGAACCGCGGTTCGGTTCAAATGGTTCAATATTTTATACTAACTGATGTAAAAAAAATGTTTGTGCATATATGTATGTATGTACGAAAAAAGGCTTTAAAGTTGAGATCAAATTCATGTATTCATTTCATATTCAAATTCATGAATTCATTTACATATTTCACATACATATTTATCATATCAGTATTGACATTTACTATTATATAATTACACATACTTTTATTGGAGCGAATTTATACTTAAAGAAGTGACATATCTGAGGTTAATATAGCAAAAGGCTACAAGCATGTTACTTCGATTAACATTTTTAATAAGATATTTTATAAATCGCAGCAATAACGATTTCTTGATTACTCAGCATATAAGAGCTGCGGATTTCATAAATTTCCTTTAGGAAATCTGACACTGCTAAATTTGGGGTATGTGCAGCACAGCTAATGACACTTACGGAGTTATGATATAAAAAACGTGGAATTTGGAATGGTTGCGCCGGAAATTTCTCCACTGCTACCATCATCAATGTCAAAATCTAAATCTACAAATAATTTGAAGGTAATCATAAATATATTAATAAGATCCAAGACATATTGTTTTAGTTACCATGTGAATACGTGACTTCATTTCCTTCTTCTTCAGTATACAGCCGTTGACTTTGATAGAAGTTTTGAGCATTTTTATTAAGAAAGTTTCCGACATTCTGTCCATATTTATTTCATATGATTTTAAAACTTCAATTATTATATTCTGCTTTCCCAAATATTTCTTTTATTGACAGAGTGTGTATTAGCAAATCTCCATTTTCACTGTATTGTGCATTTATTTCTATTATGAACCTAATCGACTAACACTGTCCGCTTTTAAGGAAAGAAAGAAATTCCCAAATATTTCTTTTATTGGCAGAGAGTGTATTAGCAAATCTCCATTTTCAATGTATTGTGCATTTATTCCTATTATGAACCTAATCGACTAACACTGTCCGCTTTTATGGAAAGTAGATTGCAGTAGGAAAAGACAATAGAAGACACATATATTGAATCGGAGTAAGCTTTAAAGCTGTTGGTACAGGACAGACTATGAAGCTACACTTTACCCGTCAAACGGTGAGGGTGTGGGAGGGCACTCCTGGTGCGTGCCCTCCAACGTGTCAAATTGTAGCTTTACTTATGGCGTTGCCATCAAATAAATTTGTAGCAGGGTTGCATTTTTAAGCAAGTCGTTCATTAGTGTTTATTTGGGCTTATTTTCATTTTGAACCAAAGCGAGCCATTTTTTTGATAGATTTTCGGTTCGGTTCTCCCATTTTTAAATAAAATCGGTTCGGTTCTTGATACGGTTCAACGCTTGTAAAAATAGCCGGGTCCATTCCGGTTCGGTTCAAAACCGGTTTGCAGCCCTGCATATAGTACATATTGTAGTATACTAAAGAAACCATATGTATGTCAACCGTATTTTAATTTTTTGCTCCAAAGCAAATGAAGTTCTGTACTAAAATAACGTTCAAGAAACCAATGAAATTATGTGGTGTTCTGTATTGTACTACGATGGATTCACTGAACACACCCAAAGCTTTAAGCTCTTCTTCCAAAGTCATATGTTTTCTGTCACTTTGACATGTAAAAGAAAAATTTAAAATCATAATAAACAAATAAATTAAAATCAAAAAATGGTAAAAATGTTGGTGCAAAACCCTTTTCTGGAAATCAGTATTTTATATTGCTTAGTTTTCCAGTATTTTAATGAGAATTAAGAACAGTGGAAAAATAAAAATTGTAAAGAAACCTCCATTTTATTTTGTACTCTAGATTTTGAAAAATAAAATTATGAAATTGAATCATATTATGTGAAAATTTTGTTGTGATCGAGTTTCTTAAATACATACATATCGTCACATAACATCAAAAAAGCCCTAAGTTACATTTTATAAATTTTACAGAAAAAGCAAAAAAACCTAAGCAAATCATGTTTTATTAGAAACATAACAAAAGAAAAACTGATAAAGAAGAACACACACAATGTCATGGCATGTCATATTGTTTTTTATTTCTATAAAGGCGTAAGTTACTGTCTTGGTTGGCAAATTTTTTAGGCTTGCACTTAGGGCTTTTCGAATTTTGCTTATAGCAACGTTATTATTTGCTGTTGGATTAAAAAATCTTAAAGGAACATATATTATGATACGATACATGATATTCAATTAAGAAGTCGATTTCGAACGGAGGACCATTTTTTGTGACTTGCAGCTGTGTAACTGTAGCTGACGATGGTTTGTTCACAATGTATTGTACTTCGCAATATTATTCTGGTTGGAATTTCTTGCGTTTTTTTAGTAATTTCGAAAATAATTTTCTCGAAAATGTCAGCGTTTTTTATGTGTCTCATAAAAGTTTCAGAGTGCTTTTTCCTCATTTTTAGTTTATAATATTTACACTGACTTGTGTTAGACTTCTTGTCATAAACAAAGCTTTCATGTACTATTTATCAGGGCTATTAAACGGAGAAGAGTTGTTTAGGGAAATTATAGCTAAACTAACTATTTTCATACAAAATTCATTTTGGAAGCAGTATTTTGTAGAACTAAAAATTTTTAAAATGTTTTCAATTTAAAATATAGAGTACCAAAAATAGTTATTTCTCACATCAAAAGCGAAATACAGATAAAAAAAGGAAATTTATGAATATTTCTAACCGAAACACTATTAATAAATTAAACAAAGAGTG
This sequence comes from Bactrocera oleae, assembly GCF_042242935.1. Lineage (NCBI taxonomy): Eukaryota > Metazoa > Arthropoda > Insecta > Diptera > Tephritidae > Bactrocera > Bactrocera oleae. Next base: position 56,512,106 of record NC_091537.1, on the reverse strand, counting down.
TTAAAAATTGATGAAAATTTATTAAAAATAAAAATCTTACAAAGATAACCAAAAGCAAAACACGAACCACGCAAGCGCAAAAGATTTTAAAATTCAAAATCACATTTTTTTTAAATTTTAGTCATAAACATAGGATTTGTTTTATTTTTCAATCCGGTATTTAAAATTAGAGATTTGTAAATTATTTGTAATTAAAATTTTGGGAATTACAAAATAAAACAAAATTTTATTTAAATCTTAATTCAATTACTTTTTATGTTAATTCAATTGTATTTTTAATGAATTAATTGTAAGCCTGTTTTCAGGGCAGTGGATATTGGTGATCATGGTTCTCTCTCCAATTTTAAGCATCAATAAACAATATGCATTTATACCTATATTATCCATCTGCTTAATACATTTCCATCGTTACTTATACATCTTTTATTATCGTAATAAAAGATACACAATGAATAATTGGGAGTAATTTATTTACATTCAAATATTAAGCAAAAAATATAATTTTCGTTGGTTCAGTAATTTAAAGTTTTAGAAGAAGATGATGAATCCGAAGAATGATCAAAATCTATTTTAGCATATGAATCATTTTCTGCACTTATTGTTGGAGAAGCAACATTTTCAATTTTTTGGAATTTCGCATTATCTTTGGTACTGCATTGCGGCAGATCTAGCTTTGCGTAATATAATTCATAACTGGAGCAAGCAGTAGAAGATGTAGGCGTGGTAATATGTGGTGTTTTATTTTCGTTTATACAGTTCGGAAGCCCATGATCGCTTTCTCTATTATCTATGATGGTCAAAAATGTAGGAGAATCGTTGAATCGAGCGACTGATGAAAGTTTGTTGGCGTTGGTCAATGGTGCTAATGGCAAGGAAGGCACGTTTGATGAAACAGAATATTTATCATTTATTCCTGCTAATGGCAATTTTCGCTCTCTGTTAGAAGAGGATTCTGCTTCTTTAGAGCTGTAATTTTTACCATGTATGTTGTCTAGCAAAGAACATTTCGTACTATATTCCTCATGAAATATGTTTTTTGTAGTTTTAATAATTTTCTCAGTATCAACCATAGCAATACTTCTTTTAGTTACAGTTTCATTAATTGTTTTTGAAGTTGGTTGAACTGAAAGTTTGCAATATATGCACGAAAGATAAGTAATTTCCTCAGAGTTCGAAGTACTATCAAGTTTTACTTCCTCCAAATGGTGATTTCGATTTTCTTCATGTAATACAAAATCAAGTTCATTAGTAGGCATACACAACTGATTTTGTTTACTGTTTGTGAGTTTTTCCTCAAATAGATAGTTTCCGTGGGAATATATTTGTACTTCCTTTCTTTTTACGCGTGATGTAGATGTAATGTCACTTTCTTTTGTTGTGTCGGAAAAGCTTTCGTTTGAATGTGACAGGGAAGTCTTATGCATGGAACATATTTCTTGATTCAAAGGCTTCATTTCCAAGTATCCGCTTTCTTCATGATTTATTTTTTTAGACGAAAATGTTTGTAACAACTCGCTAACAGGTTTTGATGTCTGATAACCCTTTACTTCGTTTAACGATACATCAGAACAATTTCCACTGCCAGGTACAGCTTTTCCATCTTTTTTATGGCTAGAACTTTTCGAAAAATCAATTTCCATTAGATCACTCATACAATCCACAGATACTTGACTATTTTGGACCAATATAGGAGCACTCGTTGACTTTTTATCACAATTCGTATTTAATCCCAATTTATAACCAGTATCGTCAGCCCCAAAATTTAAACTATTGTTACTAATACAACTCTGATTAAAGCGGGATCTGGGAAATAAAACAGCACGCTGCAAGTCACATTTAGGAATTTTCGCCCGAGATCCAACTGAAAACGCTCGGACTCGGATAGCGTTTTTGTCATGTAAAATCTCGTTCGAATTTCCCGATCGTTTGATTTTGTTTCTGTCTATCTTACTTCCAATTGAATACGATCGTTTAGGACGTTCCTCACTGTAAAATCAACAAATTTATTATATCAATATTTTGAAAATATTACAAAAATTATATACTGTATTATTCCAAAAAAATTAAGCAAAAGTTGCAATTTAATATCCCTATTGGGGAAAGGTATCGTGTATACATATTTTTCTGACGATTATAACAAAAATTTTCTTTGCGTGATTATTCTCGAAACCCCTGATATTAAAGTTATGTTCACATTTTCGAGAACTACTGTTTAGAGTATTTGGCAGCATTGATCAAATTTTTAAAATTAAACATAAAAAAAAATAGAAAACAATAAAGTTCATTAAAATTTATTTAGTAGATTTGATTAATTTGTACGTTTCTACAAAATCGTTTGCGTTAAATGCCCAAGTTTTCGAATTGATTAATATTGGCGTCTTTAGAGGGTATGAATTTTATGAAACTAGAACTTTTACAAACTATCCACTTATGAGAAGAGTTTGTGCTGATTCACACACGAATCTTTTGACGCCGCAACTCGTAGTTTGTTAGCGAGGGCGCGAAGAGAAAAGGCGAGGGCACCGAGTTATGATATTGTTTGTAACAGTTTGCTGTTACGTAGTTCGGTATTCCGTTTAATTTTGAAATTCTTTCCATCGTTGCAATTTCGTTCGGTTTCAAATAAATATTTAAAATGTGTTACCGATATTCCGCTAGATCACCAATTGATTCCTCTACTTGTTCATTTGAAAGACTTCAACGACGTTTGCATTGATCCACTTACTATGTATCTCTCCCAGTAACTGGACTAAACAACACGGCTTCAACGAAGAATATTTTTGGAATATAGCTTTGTTCACCCTTCGGAAGAAATTACAAGATATTAACACAAGCATTTATTCCGAATAGCCCTCAGGTAATTTACTCTCATACCAAAACAATCGATGGGACTATCGATAGTTTTATTTTCGTCTCACTATCGATAGTTTATTTTGACTATCGATGTTTTGTGTAGTTAAGGGCAGATTTACCAACAATTTTCAAAAAAATTACAAAATCTCACTCAATAAAGCTACTTAATGATATAATCTGGTAATACCAGATGAAAATTCTAATTTTGGATAACATCCCAGCAAGTCACGGCTACGGAAACTCAATACATTAAAGGAATTATCGAGGAAACTAACACATAAGCCCAATAGATAAGAAAGAGATGAATGATCACACGTACATAAGAGTTTCAATTAGAAATGTCTATTAGGCCTTAAGAAACTCATAGAAACTTTAACAGGAATCTCTTATGGAGCTGTTGGGTAATTAGTCGGTGATTTAACAGACTGGTGGCTTGCAGGGCTGGTAGCCTCGAGTTGCGCGAGTTGCCATCTCAACTTCCTTTGAGATGCTATCACAGAAGTCACCACGAATCGGTGCACTGGGATATTCGAATCAGTCTACGGACACAAATGTTGTGTGACGAATGAACATAATTAGGAACTACCGTTAAAACAAGAGAATGACAAAAACTACGTTTAGAACGGCGAAGCGGCGGACCGTATGAGTCAGTCGTGTATTAGTATTGATAACTTGCGCATTTGGTTTCAAATTCGTCACTACAGAAATTCGCTAAAGTCATATAAAAATTACATGCCAACAATTAAAGTTCAAAAGGAATGAAATAAGAACTCTAGTATGAGTTTTAATGCCAAAGACAGACATATAGTCAGGGCTGCGACCCATTCCAAAACTCCATGCGGTTCGGTTCAGTGGTTCGAACCACTAAGAAAAAACTTTTACCGGTTCAAGAACCTGTTTATAAGTGTCTCTGAACCGCGGTTCGGTTCAAATGGTTCAATATTTTATACTAACTGATGTAAAAAAAATGTTTGTGCATATATGTATGTATGTACGAAAAAAGGCTTTAAAGTTGAGATCAAATTCATGTATTCATTTCATATTCAAATTCATGAATTCATTTACATATTTCACATACATATTTATCATATCAGTATTGACATTTACTATTATATGATTACACATACTTTTATTGGAGCGAATTTATACTTAAAGAAGTGACATATCTGAGGTTAATATAGCAAAAGGCTACAAGCATGTTACTTCGATTAACATTTTTAATAAGATATTTTATAAATCGCAGCAATAACGATTTCTTGATTACTCAGCATATAAGTTTATTAAAAGAATGTCTTCTAATAAGTCTTTGTCTATACTTGCTCTTAAGTCTGATAAAATAAATTGTATAGTTGAAAATGCTCTTTCGACCGACATTTGATTTGCAGGAGCACCTAACGCGATCTCGGCTAAACTTTTTAACTTTTTCTCTGTATAGTTTTGCCGAAATTGCAAAATATCTGCAAGTAGTAAAAGATGTTAAATATTGTCAAAACAATTAATTATGTTCACAATCGTTTTTCTAGTTGGTAAAGTTTCCTTTTTATTCAATTGTTCAAGTATGGATTCCAGTTCCTAAATATTGTATTTTAGATTTGAGATCGAAAATTTTAATCAAATGTTTTTTTGCAAAATCTTTTTTCTGAGTCTTATAATAAAATCTGATGCCTGGGGTCTAAATAAACGACAGCTAAAGCACTAGAATTAGTTAGTTAATATTCCCCTCATTCTGTTAATGCAGTCAGAAACTTGCGGCTTAACCACCCAACGTTTTTTTGATGTTGTATGTTCAACGCCATCTAGTCACGCATTCCATAGCTGGCTTATTTAAGTTTTCTAGTCGTAACAGATTCAACAAGGTATGTATGTCTAAGCTTTTTTACTACGGATTTCACTTTGCTGCGGATTTCATAAATTTCCTTTAGGAAATCTGACACTGCTAAATTTGGGGTATGTGCAGCACACCTAATGACACTTACGGAGTTATGATATAAAAAACGTGGAATTTGGAATGGTTGCGCCGGAAATTTCTCCACTGCTACCATCATCAATGTCAAAATCTAAATCTACAAATAATTTGAAGGTAATCATAAATATATTAATAAGATCCAAGACATATTGTTTTAGTTACCTTGTGAATACGTGACTTCATTTCCTTCTTCTTCAGTATACAGCCGTTGACTTTGATGGAAGTTTTGAGCATTTTTATTAAGAAAGTTTCCGACATTCTGTCCATATTTATTTCATATGATTTTAAAACTTCAATTATTATATTCTGCTTTCCCAAATATTTCTTTTATTGACAGAGTGTGTATTAGCAAATCTCCATTTTCACTGTATTGTGCATTTATTTCTATTATGAACCTAATCGACTAACACTGTCCGCTTTTAAGGAAAGAAAGAAATTCCCAAATATTTCTTTTATTGGCAGAGAGTGTATTAGCAAATCTCCATTTTCAATGTATTGTGCATTTATTCCTATTATGAACCTAATCGACTAACACTGTCCGCTTTTATGGAAAGTAGATTGCAGTAGGAAAAGACAATAGAAGACACATATATTGAATCGGAGTAAGCTTTAAAGCTGTTGGTACAGGACAGACTATGAAGCTACACTTTACCCGTCAAACGGTGAGGGTGTGGGAGGGCACTCCTGGTGCGTGCCCTCCAACGTGTCAAATTGTAGCTTTACTTATGGCGTTGCCATCAAATAAATTTGTAGCAGGGTTGCATTTTTAAGCAAGTCGTTCATTAGTGTTTATTTGGGCTTATTTTCATTTTGAACCAAAGCGAGCCATTTTTTTGATAGATTTTCGGTTCGGTTCTCCCATTTTTAAATAAAATCGGTTCGGTTCTTGATACGGTTCAACGCTTGTAAAAATAGCCGGGTCCATTCCGGTTCGGTTCAAAACCGGTTTGCAGCCCTGCATATAGTACATATTGTAGTATCCTAAAGAAACCATATGTATGTCAACCGTATTTTAATTTTTTGCTCCAAAGCAAATGAAGTTCTGTACTAAAATAACGTTCAAGAAACCAATGAAATTATGTGGTGTTCTGTATTGTACTACGATGGATTCACTGAACACACCCAAAGCTTTAAGCTCTTCTGCCAAAGTCATATGTTTTCTGTCACTTTGACATGTAAAAGAAAAATTTAAAATCATAATAAACAAATAAATTAAAATCAAAAAATGGTAAAAATGTTGGTGCAAAACCCTTTTCTGGAAATCAGTATTTTATATTGCTTAGTTTTCCAGTATTTTAATGAGAATTAAGAACAGTGGAAAAATAAAAATTGTAAAGAAACCTCCATTTTATTTTGTACTCTAGATTTTGAAAAATAAAATTATGAAATTGAATCATATTATGTGAAAATTTTGTTGTGATCGAGTTTCTTAAATACATACATATCGTCACATAACATCAAAAAAGCCCTAAGTTACATTTTATAAATTTTACAGAAAAAGCAAAAAAACCTAAGCAAATCATGTTTTATTAGAAACATAACAAAAGAAAAACTGATAAAGAAGAACACACACAATGTCATGGCATGTCATATTGTTTTCTATTTCTATAAAGGCGTAAGTTACTGTCTTGGTTGGCAAATTTTTTAGGCTTGCACTTAGGGCTTTTCGAATTTTGCTTATAGCAACGTTATTATTTGCTGTTGGATTAAAAAATCTTAAAGGAACATATATTATGATACGATACATGATATTCAATTAAGAAGTCGATTTCGAACGGAGGACCATTTTTTGTGACTTGCAGCTGTGTAACTGTAGCTGACGATGGTTTGTTCACAATGTATTGTGCTTCGCAATATTATTCTGGTTGGAATTTCTTGCGTTTTTTTTCAGTAATTTCGAAAATAATTTTCTCGAAAATGTCAGCGTTTTTTTATGTGTCTCATAAAAGTTTCAGAGTGCTTTTTCCTCATTTTTAGTTTATAATATTTACACTGACTTGTGTTAGACTTCTTGTCATAAACAAAGCTTTCATGTACTATTTATCAGGGCTATTAAACGGAGAAGAGTTGTTTAGGGAAATTATAGCTAAACTAACTATTTTCATACAAAATTCATTTTGGAAGCAGTATTTTGTAGAACTAAAAATTTTTAAAATGTTTTCAATTTAAAATATAGAGTACCAAAAATAGTTATTTCTCACATCAAAAGCGGTAATCAATATAGATAAAAAAAGGAAATTTATGAATATTTCTAACCGAAACACTATTAATAAATTAAACATAACACTCTTTGTTGAAATTGATGAAAATTTATTAAAAATAAAAATCTTCTTACAAAGTAAAACACGAACCACGCAAGCGCAAAATATTTTAAAATTCAAAATCACATTTTTTTTTAATTTTTAGTCATAAACATAGGATTTGTTTTATTTTTCAATCCGGTATTTAAAATTAGAGATTTGTAAATTATTTGTAATTAAAATTTTGGGAATTACAAAATAAAACAAAATTTTATTTAAATGTTAATTCAATTACTTTTTATGTTAATGCAATTGTATTTTTAATGAATTAATTGTAAGCCTGTTTTCAGGGCAGTGGATATTGGTGATCATGGTTCTCTCTCCAATTTTAAGCATCAATAAACAATATGCATTTATACCTATATTATCCATCTGCTTAATACATTTCCATCGTTACTTACACATCTTTTATTATCGTAATAAAATATACACAATGAATAATTGGGAGTAATTTATTTACATTCAAATATTAAGCAAAAAATATAATTTTCGTTGGTTCAGTAATTTAAAGTTTTAGAAGAAGATGATGAATCCGAAGAATGATCAAAATCTATTTTAACATATGAATCATTTTCTGCACTTATTGTTGGAGAAGCAACATTTTCAATTTTTTGGAATTTCGCATTATCTTTGGTACTGCATTGCGGCAGATCTAGCTTTGCGTAATATAATTCATAACTGGAGCAAGCAGTTGAAGATGTAGGCGTGGTAATATGCGGTGTTTTATTTTCGTTTATACAGCTCGGAAGCCCATAATCGCTTTCTCTATTATCTATGATGGTCAAAAATGTGGGAGAATCTTTGAATCGAGCGACTGATGAAAGTTTGTTGGCGTTGGTCAATGGTGCTAATGGCAAGGAAGGCACGTTTGATGAAACAGAATATTTCTCATTTATTCCTGCTAATGGCAATTTTCGCTCTCTGTTAGAAGATGATTCTGCTTCTTTAGAGCTGTAATTTTTACCATGTATGTTGTCTAGCAAAGAACATTTCGTACTATATTCCTCATGGAATATGATTTTTGTAGTTTTAATAATTTTCTCAGTATCAACCATAGAAATACTTTTTTCAGTTTCAGTTTCTTTAATTGGTTTTGAAGTTGGTTGAACTGAAAGTTGGGAATATATGCACGAAAGATAAGTAATTTCCTCAGAGTTCGAAGTACTATTAAGTTTTACTTCTTCCAAATGGTGATTTCGATTTTCTTCATGTAATACCAAATCAAGTTCATTAGTAGGCATACACAACTGATTTTGTTTACTGTTTGTGAGTTTTTCCTCAAATAGATAATTTCCGTGGGAATATATTTGTACTTCCTTTCTTTTTACGCGTGATGTAGATGTAATGTCACTTTCTTTTGTTGTGTCGGAAAAGCTTTCGTTTGAATGTGACAGGGAAGTCTTATGCATGGAACATATTTCTTGATTCAAAGGCTTCATTTCCAAGTATCCACTTTCTTCATGATTTATTTTTTTAGACGAAAATGTTTGTAACAACTCGCTAACAGGTTTTGATGTCTGATAACCCTTTACTTCGTTTAACGATACATCAGAACAATTTCCACTGCCAGGTACAGCTTTTCCATCTTTTTTATGGCTAGAACTTTTCGAAAAATCAATTTCCATTAGATCACTCATACAATCCACAGATACTTAACTATTTTGGACCAATATAGGAGCACTCGTTGACTTTTTATCACAATTCGTATTTAATCCCAATTTATAACCAGTATCGTCAGCCCCAAAATTTAAACTATTGTTACTAATACAACTCTGATTACAGCGGGATCTGGGAAATAAAACAGCACGCTGTAAGTCACATTTAGGAATTTTCGAACGAGATCCAACTGAAAACGCTCGGACTCGGATAGCGTTTTTGTCATGTAAAATCTCGTTCGAATTTCCCGATCGTTTGATTTTGTTTCTGTCTATCTTACTTCCAATTGAATACGATCGTTTAGGACGTTCCTTACTGTAAAATCAACAAATTTATTATATCAATATTTTGAAAATATTACAAAAATTATATACTGTATTATTCCAAAAAAAATAAGCAAAAGTTGCAATTTAATATCCCTATTGTGGAAAGGTATCGTGTATACATATTTTTCTGACGATTATAACAAAAATTTTCTTTGCGTGATTATACTCGAAACCCCTGATATTAAAAGTTATGTTCACATTTTCGAGAATTACGTTTCTACAAAATCTTTTGCGTTAAATGCCCAAGTTTTCGAATTAAATAATATTGGCATCTTTAGAGGGTATGAATTTTATGAAACTAGAACTTTTACAAACTATCCACTTATGAGAAGGGTTTGTGCTTATTCACACACGAATCTTTTGATGCCGCAACTCGTAGTTTGTTAGCGAGGGCGCGAAGAGAAAAGGCGATTGCACCGAGTTATGATATTGTTTGTAACAGTTTGCTGTTACGTAGTTCGGTATTCCGTTTAATTTTGAAATTCTTTCCATCGTTGCAATTTCGTTCGGTTTCAAAAAAATATTTAAAATGTGTTACCGATATTCCGCTAGATCACCAATTGATTCCTCTACTTGTTTATTTGAAAGACTTCAACGACGTTTGCATTGATCCACTTACTATGTATCTCTCCCAGTAACTGGACTAAACAACACGGCTTCAACGAAGAATATTTTTGGAATATAGCTTTGTTCACCCTTCGGAAGAAATTACAAGATATTAACACAAGCATTTATTCCGAATAGCCCTCAGGTAATTTACTCTCATACCCAATAAAATCATAGCTGTGCCCTCAGACTCTTTGATTCATTCTAGCAGATAGAGCTGCAAAACAATCGATGGGACTATCGATAGTTTTATTTTCGTCTCACTATCGATAGTTTATTTTGTGTAGTTAAGGGCAGATTTACCAACAATTTTCAAAAAAATTACAAAATCTCACTTAATAAAGCTACTTAATGATATAGTCTGGTAATACCAAATGAAAATTCTAATTTTGGATAACATCCCAACAAGTCACGGCTACGGAAACTCAATACATTAAAGGAATTATCGAGGAAACTAACACATAAGCCCAATAGATAAGAAAGAGATGAATGTCTAAGAGTTTCAACTAGAAATGTCTATTAGGCCGTAAGAAACTCATAGAAACTTTAACAGGAATCTCTTATGGAGCTGTTGGGTAATTAGTCGGTGATTTAACAGACTGGTGGCTTGCAGGGCTGGTAGCCTTGAGTTGCGCGAGTTGCCATCTCAACTTCCTTTGAGATGCTATCACAGAAGTCACCACGAATCGGTGCACTGGGATATTCGAATCAGTCTACGGACACAAATGTTGTGTGACGAATGAACATAATTAGGAACTACCGTTAAAACAAGAGAATGACAAAAACTACGTTTAGAACGGCGAAGCGGCGGACCGTATGAGTCAGTCGTGTATTAGTATTGATAACTTGCGCATTTGGTTTCAAATTCGTCACTACAGAAATTCGCTAAAGTCATATACAAATTACATGCCAACAATTAAAGTTCAAAAGGAATGAAAGAAGAACTCTAGTATGAGTATTAATGCCAAAGACAGACATATATAGGCTGCAACCCATTCCAAAACTCCATGCGGTTCGGTTCAGTGGTTCGAACCACTAAGAAAAAACTTTTACCGGTTCAAGAACCTGTTTATAAGTGTCCCTGAACCGCGGTTCGGTTCAAATGGTTCAATATTTTATACTAACTGATGTAAAAAAAATGTTTGTGCATATATGTATGTATGTACGAAAAAAGGCTTTAAAGTTGAGATCAAATTCATGTATTCATTTCATATTCAAATTCATGAATTCATTTACATATTTCACATACATATTTATCATATCAGTATTGACATTTACTATTATATAATTACACATACTTTTATTGGAGGGAATTTATGCTTAAAGAAGTGACATATCTGAGGTCAATATAGCAAAAGGCTACAAGCATGTATAACTAATCGTACGATTTCTTGATTACTCAGTATATAAGTTTATTAAAAGAATGTCTTCTAATAAGTCTTCGTCTATACTTGCTCTTAAGTCTGATAAAATAAATTGTATAGTTGAAAATGCTCTTTCGACCGACACTTGATTTGCAGGAGCACCTAACGCGATCTCGGCTAAACTTTTTAACTTTTTCTCTGTATAGTTTTGCCGAAATTGCAAAATATCTGCAAGTGGTAAAAGATGTTAAATATTGTCAAAACAATTAATTATGTTCACAATCGTCTTTCTAGTTGGTAAAGTTTCCTTTTTATTCAATTGTTCAAGTATGGATTCCAGTTCCTAAATATTGTATTTTAGATTTGAGATCGAAAATTTTAATCAAATGTTTTTTTGCAAAATCTTTTTTCTGAGTCTTATAATAAAATCTGATACCTGGGATCTAAATAAACGACAGCTAAAGCACTAGAATTAGTTAATTAATATTCCCCTCGTTCTGTTAATGCAGTCAGAAACTTGCGACTTAACCACCCAACGTTTTTTTCATGTTGTATTATTTGTTTTCTAGTCGTAACAGATTCAACAAGGTATGTATGTCTAAGCTTTTTTACTACGGATTTCACTTTGCTGCGGATTTCATCTATTTCCTTTAGGAAATCTGACACTGCTCAATTTAGGGTATGTGCAGCACACCTAATGACACTTATGGAGTTATGATATAAAAAGTTGCCTCAAATTCTTCAAACGTGGAATTTGGAATGGTTGCGCCGGAAATTTCTCCACTGTTTCCATCGTCGTCATCTCCGTCATCCATGTCAAAATCTAAATTTACAAATAATTTTTAGCTAATTATAAATATATTAATAAGATCCAAGACATATATTTTTAGTTACCTTGTGAATGCGTGACTTCATTTCCTTCTTCTTCAGTATACCAGCCGTTGACTTTGATGGAAGTTTTGAACATTTTTATTAAGAAAGTTTTAGACACATATCATATTCGCCGCATTGTCGACAGTTATGGAGTAACTTCTGTCTATATTTATTTCATATGATTTTAAAACTTCTATTATTATATTCGACAAGTTCAAGCCGGTGTGCTTTTTTCCCAAATGTTTCTTTTATTGACAGAGTGTGTATTAGCAAATCTCCATTTTCAATGTATTGTGCATTTATTCCTATTATGAACCTAATCGACTAACACTGTCCGCTTTTATGGAAAGTAGATTGCAGTAGGAAAAGACAATATAACGCACATATATTGAATCAGAGTAAGCTTTAAAGCTGTTGGTACAGGACAGACTATGAAGCTACACTTTACCCGTCAAAAGGTGAGGGTGTGGGAGGGCACTCCTGGTGCGTGCCCTCCAACGTGTAAAATTGTAGCTTTACTTATGGCGTTGCCATCAAATAAATTTGTAGCAGGGTTGCATTTTTAAGCAAGTCGTTCATTAGTGTTTATTTGGGCTTATTTTCATTTTGAACCAAAGCGAGCCATTTTTTTGATGGATTTTCGGTTCGGTTCTCCCATTTTTAAATAAAATCGGTTCGGTTCTTGATACGGTTCAACGCTTGTAAAAATAGCCGGGTCCATTCCGGTTCGGTTCAAAACCGGTTTGCAGCCCTGCATATAGTACATATTGTAGTATACTAAAGAAACCATATGTATGTCAACCGTATTTTAATTTTTTGCTCCAAAGCAAATGAAGTTCTGTACTAAAATAACGTTCAAGAAACCAATGAAATTATGTGGTGTTCTGTATTGTACTACGATGGATTCACTGAACACACCCAAAGCTTTAAGCTCTTCTTCCAAAGTCATATGTTTTCTGTCACTTTGACATGTAAAAGAAAAATTTAAAATCATAATAAACAAATAAATTAAAATCAAAAAATGGTAAAAATGTTGGTGCAAAACCCTTTTCTGGAAATCAGTATTTTATATTGCTTAGTTTTCCAGTATTTTAATGAGAATTAAGAACAGTGGAAAAATAAAAATTGTAAAGAAACCTCCATTTTATTTTGTACTCTAGATTTTGAAAAATAAAATTATGAAATTGAATCATATTATGTGAAAATTTTGTTGTGATCGAGTTTCTTAAATACATACATATCGTCACATAACATCAAAAAAGCCCTAAGTTACATTTTATAAATTTTACAGAAAAAGCAAAAAAACCTAAGCAAATCATGTTTTATTAGAAACATAACAAAAGAAAAACTGATAAAGAAGAACACACACAATGTCATGGCATGTCATATTGTTTTCTATTTCTATAAAGGCGTAAGTTACTGTCTTGGTTGGCAAATTTTTTAGGCTTGCACTTAGGGCTTTTCGAATTTTGCTTATAGCAACGTTATTATTTGCTGTTGGATTAAAAAATCTTAAAGGAACATATATTATGATACGATACATGATATTCAATTAAGAAGTCGATTTCGAACGGAGGACCATTTTTTGTGACTTGCAGCTGTGTAACTGTAGCTGACGATGGTTTGTTCACAATGTATTGTGCTTCGCAATATTATTCTGGTTGGAATTTCTTGCGTTTTTTTTCAGTAATTTCGAAAATAATTTTCTCGAAAATGTCAGCGTTTTTTATGTGTCTCATAAAAGTTTCAGAGTGCTTTTTCCTCATTTTTAGTTTATAATATTTACACTGACTTGTGTTAGACTTCTTGTCATAAACAAAGCTTTCATGTACTATTTATCAGGGCTATTAAACGGAGAAGAGTTGTTTAGGGAAATTATAGCTAAACTAACTATTTTCATACAAAATTCATTTTGGAAGCAGTATTTTGTAGAACTAAAAATTTTTAAAGTGTTTTCAATTTAAAATATAGAGTACCAAAAATAGTTATTTCTCACATCAAAAGCGAAATATAGAAAAAAAAAGGAAATTTATGAATATTTCTAACCGAAACACTATTAATAAATTAAACAAAGAGTGTTAAAAATTGATGAAAATTTATTAAAAATAAAAATCTTCTTACAAAGATAACCAAAAGCAAAACACGTACCACGCAAGCGCAAAAGATTTTAAAATTCAAAATCACATTTTTTTTAAATTTTAGTCATAAACATAGGATTTGTTTTATTTTTCAATCCGGTATTTAAAATTAGAGATTTGTAAATTATTTGTAATTAAAATTTTGGGAATTACAAAATAAAACAAAATTTTATTAAAATGTTAATTCAATTACTTTTTATGTTAATTCAATTGTATTTTTAATGAATTAATTGTAAGCCTGTTTTCAGGGCAGTGGATATTGTTGATCATGGTTCTCTCTCCAATTTTAAGCATCAATAAACAATATGCATTTATACCTATATTATCCATCTGCTTAATACATTTCCATCGTTACTTATACATCTTTTATTATCGTAATAAAAGATACACAATGAATAATTGGGAGTAATTTATTTACATTCAAATATTAAGCAAAAAATATAATTTTCGTTGGTTCAGTAATTTAAAGTTTTAGAAGAAGATGATGAATCCGAAGAATGATCAAAATCTATTTTAACATATGAATCATTTTCTGCACTTATTGTTGGAGAAGCAACATTTTCAATTTTTTGGAATTTCGCATTATCTTTGGTACTGCATTGCGGCAGATCTAGCTTTGCGTAATATAATTCATAACTGGAGCAAGCAGTTGAAGATGTAGGCGTGGTAATATGCGGTGTTTTATTTTCGTTTATACAGCTCGGAAGCCCATAATCGCTTTCTCTATTATCTATGATGGTCAAAAATGTGGGAGAATCTTTGAATCGAGCGACTGATGAAAGTTTGTTGGCGTTGGTCAATGGTGCTAATGGCAAGGAAGGCACGTTTGATGAAACAGAATATTTCTCATTTATTCCTGCTAATGGCAATTTTCGCTCTCTGTTAGAAGATGATTCTGCTTCTTTAGAGCTGTAATTTTTACCATGTATGTTGTCTAGCAAAGAACATTTCGTACTATATTCCTCATGGAATATGATTTTTGTAGTTTTAATAATTTTCTCAGTATCAACCATAGAAATACTTTTTTCAGTTTCAGTTTCTTTAATTGGTTTTGAAGTTGGTTGAACTGAAAGTTGGGAATATATGCACGAAAGATAAGTAATTTCCTCAGAGTTCGAAGTACTATTAAGTTTTACTTCTTCCAAATGGTGATTTCGATTTTCTTCATGTAATACCAAATCAAGTTCATTAGTAGGCATACACAACTGATTTTGTTTACTGTTTGTGAGTTTTTCCTCAAATAGATAATTTCCGTGGGAATATATTTGTACTTCCTTTCTTTTTATGCGTGATGTAGATGTAATGTCACTTTCTTTTGTTGTGTCGGAAAAGCTTTCGTTTGAATGTGACAGGGAAGTCTTATGCATGGAACATATTTCTTGATTCAAAGGCTTCATTTCCAAGTATCCACTTTCTTCATGATTTATTTTTTTAGACGAAAATGTTTGTAACAACTCGCTAACAGGTTTTGATGTCTGATAACCCTTTACTTCGTTTAACGATACATCAGAACAATTTCCACTGCCAGGTACAGCTTTTCCATCTTTTTTATGGCTAGAACTTTTCGAAAAATCAATTTCCATTAGATCACTCATACAATCCACAGATACTTAACTATTTTGGACCAATATAGGAGCACTCGTTGACTTTTTATCACAATTCGTATTTAATCCCAATTTATAACCAGTATCGTCAGCCCCAAAATTTAAACTATTGTTACTAATACAACTCTGATTACAGCGGGATCTGGGAAATAAAACAGCACGCTGTAAGTCACATTTAGGAATTTTCGAACGAGATCCAACTGAAAACGCTCGGACTCGGATAGCGTTTTTGTCATGTAAAATCTCGTTCGAATTTCCCGATCGTTTGATTTTGTTTCTGTCTATCTTACTTCCAATTGAATACGATCGTTTAGGACGTTCCTTACTGTAAAATCAACAAATTTATTATATCAATATTTTGAAAATATTACAAAAATTATATACTGTATTATTCCAAAAAAAATAAGCAAAAGTTGCAATTTAATATCCCTATTGTGGAAAGGTATCGTGTATACATATTTTTCTGACGATTATAACAAAAATTTTCTTTGCGTGATTATACTCGAAACCCCTGATATTAAAAGTTATGTTCACATTTTCGAGAATTACGTTTCTACAAAATCTTTTGCGTTAAATGCCCAAGTTTTCGAATTAAATAATATTGGCATCTTTAGAGGGTATGAATTTTATGAAACTAGAACTTTTACAAACTATCCACTTATGAGAAGGGTTTGTGCTTATTCACACACGAATCTTTTGATGCCGCAACTCGTAGTTTGTTAGCGAGGGCGCGAAGAGAAAAGGCGATTGCACCGAGTTATGATATTGTTTGTAACAGTTTGCTGTTACGTAGTTCGGTATTCCGTTTAATTTTGAAATTCTTTCCATCGTTGCAATTTCGTTCGGTTTCAAAAAAATATTTAAAATGTGTTACCGATATTCCGCTAGATCACCAATTGATTCCTCTACTTGTTTATTTGAAAGACTTCAACGACGTTTGCATTGATCCACTTACTATGTATCTCTCCCAGTAACTGGACTAAACAACACGGCTTCAACGAAGAATATTTTTGGAATATAGCTTTGTTCACCCTTCGGAAGAAATTACAAGATATTAACACAAGCATTTATTCCGAATAGCCCTCAGGTAATTTACTCTCATACCCAATAAAATCATAGCTGTGCCCTCAGACTCTTTGATTCATTCTAGCAGATAGAGCTGCAAAACAATCGATGGGACTATCGATAGTTTTATTTTCGTCTCACTATCGATAGTTTATTTTGTGTAGTTAAGGGCAGATTTACCAACAATTTTCAAAAAAATTACAAAATCTCACTTAATAAAGCTACTTAATGATATAGTCTGGTAATACCAAATGAAAATTCTAATTTTGGATAACATCCCAACAAGTCACGGCTACGGAAACTCAATACATTAAAGGAATTATCGAGGAAACTAACACATAAGCCCAATAGATAAGAAAGAGATGAATGTCTAAGAGTTTCAACTAGAAATGTCTATTAGGCCGTAAGAAACTCATAGAAACTTTAACAGGAATCTCTTATGGAGCTGTTGGGTAATTAGTCGGTGATTTAACAGACTGGTGGCTTGCAGGGCTGGTAGCCTTGAGTTGCGCGAGTTGCCATCTCAACTTCCTTTGAGATGCTATCACAGAAGTCACCACGAATCGGTGCACTGGGATATTCGAATCAGTCTACGGACACAAATGTTGTGTGACGAATGAACATAATTAGGAACTACCGTTAAAACAAGAGAATGACAAAAACTACGTTTAGAACGGCGAAGCGGCGGACCGTATGAGTCAGTCGTGTATTAGTATTGATAACTTGCGCATTTGGTTTCAAATTCGTCACTACAGAAATTCGCTAAAGTCATATACAAATTACATGCCAACAATTAAAGTTCAAAAGGAATGAAAGAAGAACTCTAGTATGAGTATTAATGCCAAAGACAGACATATATAGGCTGCAACCCATTCCAAAACTCCATGCGGTTCGGTTCAGTGGTTCGAACCACTAAGAAAAAACTTTTACCGGTTCAAGAACCTGTTTATAAGTGTCCCTGAACCGCGGTTCGGTTCAAATGGTTCAATATTTTATACTAACTGATGTAAAAAAAATGTTTGTGCATATATGTATGTATGTACGAAAAAAGGCTTTAAAGTTGAGATCAAATTCATGTATTCATTTCATATTCAAATTCATGAATTCATTTACATATTTCACATACATATTTATCATATCAGTATTGACATTTACTATTATATAATTACACATACTTTTTTATGCTTAAAGAAGTGACATATCTGAGGTCAATATAGCAAAAGGCTACAAGCATGTATAACTAATCGTACGATTTCTTGATTACTCAGTATATAAGTTTATTAAAAGAATGTCATCTAATAAGTCTTCGTCTATACTTGCTCTTAAGTCTGATAAAATAAATTGTATAGTTGAAAATGCTCTTTCGACCGACACTTGATTTGCAGGAGCACCTAACGCGATCTCGGCTAAACTTTTTAACTTTTTCTCTGTATAGTTTTGCCGAAATTGCAAAATATCTGCAAGTGGTAAAAGATGTTAAATATTGTCAAAACAATTAATTATGTTCACAATCGTTTTTCTAGTTGGTAAAGTTTCCTTTTTATTCAATTGTTCAAGTATGGATTCCAGTTCCTAAATATTGTATTTTAGATTTGAGATCGAAAATTTTAATCAAATGTTTTTTTGCAAAATCTTTTTTCTGAGTCTTATAATAAAATCTGATACCTGGGATCTAAATAAACGACAGCTAAAGCACTAGAATTAGTTAATTAATATTCCCCTCGTTCTGTTAATGCAGTCAGAAACTTGCGACTTAACCACCCAACGTTTTTTTCATGTTGTATTATTTGTTTTCTAGTCGTAACAGATTCAACAAGGTATGTATGTCTAAGCTTTTTTACTACGGATTTCACTTTGCTGCGGATTTCATCTATTTCCTTTAGGAAATCTGACACTGCTCAATTTAGGGTATGTGCAGCACACCTAATGACACTTATGGAGTTATGATATAAAAAGTTGCCTCAAATTCTTCAAACGTGGAATTTGGAATGGTTGCGCCGGAAATTTCTCCACTGTTTCCATCGTCGTCATCTCCGTCATCCATGTCAAAATCTAAATTTACAAATAATTTTTAGCTAATTATAAATATATTAATAAGATCCAAGACATATATTTTTAGTTACCTTGTGAATGCGTGACTTCATTTCCTTCTTCTTCAGTATACCAGCCGTTGAGTTTGATGAAAGTTTTGAACATTTTTATTAAGAAAGTTTTAGACACATATCATATTCGCCGCATTGTCGACAGTTATGGAGTAACTTCTGTCTATATTTATTTCATATGATTTTAAAACTTCTATTATTATATTCGACAAGTTCAAGCCGGTGTGCTTTTTTCCCAAATATTTCTTTTATTGACAGAGTGTGTATTAGCAAATCTCCATTTTCAATGTCTTGTGCATTTATTCCTATTATGAACCTAATCGACTAACACTGTCCGCTTTTATGGAAAGTAGATTGCAGTAGGAAAAGACAATATAACGCACATATATTGAATCAGAGTAAGCTTTAAAGCTGTTGGTACAGGACAGACTATGAAGCTACACTTTACCCGTCAAAAGGTGAGGGTGTGGGAGGGCACTCCTGGTGCGTGCCCTCCAACGTGTAAAATTGTAGCTTTACTTATGGCGTTGCCATCAAATAAATTTGTAGCAGGGTTGCATTTTTAAGCAAGTCGTTCATTAGTGTTTATTTGGGCTTATTTTCATTTTGAACCAAAGCGAGCCATTTTTTTGATGGATTTTCGGTTCGGTTCTCCCATTTTTAAATAAAATCGGTTCGGTTCTTGATACGGTTCAACGCTTGTAAAAATAGCCGGGTCCATTCCGGTTCGGTTCAAAACCGGTTTGCAGCCCTGCATATAGTACATATTGTAGTATACTAAAGAAACCATATGTATGTCAACCGTATTTTAATTTTTTGCTCCAAAGCAAATGAAGTTCTGTACTAAAATAACGTTCAAGAAACCAATGAAATTATGTGGTGTTCTGTATTGTACTACGATGGATTCACTGAACACACCCAAAGCTTTAAGCTCTTCTTCCAAAGTCATATGTTTTCTGTCACTTTGACATGTAAAAGAAAAATTTAAAATCATAATAAACAAATAAATTAAAATCAAAAAATGGTAAAAATGTTGGTGCAAAACCCTTTTCTGGAAATCAGTATTTTATATTGCTTAGTTTTCCAGTATTTTAATGAGAATTAAGAACAGTGGAAAAAAAAAAAATTGTAAAGAAACCTCCATTTTATTTTGTACTCTAGATTTTGAAAAATAAAATTATGAAATTGAATCATATTATGTGAAAATTTTGTTGTGATCGAGTTTCTTAAATACATACATATCGTCACATAACATCAAAAAAGCCCTAAGTTACATTTTATAAATTTTACAGAAAAAGCAAAAAAACCTAAGCAAATCATGTTTTATTAGAAACATAACAAAAGAAAAACTGATAAAGAAGAACACACACAATGTCATGGCATGTCATATTGTTTTCTATTTCTATAAAGGCGTAAGTTACTGTCTTGGTTGGCAAATTTTTTAGGCTTGCACTTAGGGCTTTTCGAATTTTGCTTATAGCAACGTTATTATTTGCTGTTGGATTAAAAAATCTTAAAGGAACATATATTATGATACGATACATGATATTCAATTAAGAAGTCGATTTCGAACGGAGGACCATTTTTTGTGACTTGCAGCTGTGTAACTGTAGCTGACGATGGTTTGTTCACAATGTATTGTACTTCGCAATATTATTCTGGTTGGAATTTCTTGCGTTTTTTTCAGTAATTTCGAAAATAATTTTCTCGAAAATGTCAGCGTTTTTTATGTGTCTCATAAAAGTTTCAGAGTGCTTTTTCCTCATTTTTAGTTTATAATATTTACACTGACTTGTGTTAGACTTCTTGTCATAAACAAAGCTTTCATGTACTATTTATCAGGGCTATTAAACGGAGAAGAGTTGTTTAGGGAAATTATAGCTAAACTAACTATTTTCATACAAAATTCATTTTGGAAGCAGTATTTTGTAGAACTAAAAATTTTTAAAATGTTTTCAATTTAAAATATAGAGTACCAAAAATAGTTATTTCTCACATCAAAAGCGAAATACAGATAAAAAAAGGAAATTTATGAATATTTCTAACCGAAACACTATTAATAAATTAAACAAAGAGTGTTAAAAATTGATGAAAATTTATTAAAAATAAAAATCTTACAAAGATAACCAAAAGCAAAACACGAACCACGCAAGCGCAAAAGATTTTAAAATTCAAAATCACATTTTTTTTAAATTTTAGTCATAAACATAGGATTTGTTTTATTTTTCAATCCGGTATTTAAAATTAGAGATTTGTAAATTATTTGTAATTAAAATTTTGGGAATTACAAAATAAAACAAAATTTTATTTAAATGTTAATTCAATTACTTGTTATGTTAATTCAATTGTATTTTTAATGAATTAATTGTAAGCCTGTTTTCAGGGCAGTGGATATTGGTGATCATGGTTCTCTCTCCAATTTTAAGCATCAATAAACAATATGCATTTATACCTATATTATCCATCTGCTTAATACATTTCCATCGTTACTTATACATCTTTTATTATCGTAATAAAAGATACACAATGAATAATTGGGAGTAATTTATTTACATTCAAATATTAAGCAAAAAATATAATTTTCGTTGGTTCAGTAATTTAAAGTTTTAGAAGAAGATGATGAATCCGAAGAATGATCAAAATCTATTTTAACATATGAATCATTTTCTGCACTTATTGTTGGAGAAGCAACATTTTCAATTTTTTGGAATTTCGCATTATCTTTGGTACTGCATTGCGGCAGATCTAGCTTTGCGTAATATAATTCATAACTGGAGCAAGCAGTTGAAGATGTAGGCGTGGTAATATGCGGTGTTTTATTTTCGTTTATACAGCTCGGAAGCCCATAATCGCTTTCTCTATTATCTATGATGGTCAAAAATGTGGGAGAATCTTTGAATCGAGCGACTGATGAAAGTTTGTTGGCGTTGGTCAATGGTGCTAATGGCAAGGAAGGCACGTTTGATGAAACAGAATATTTCTCATTTATTCCTGCTAATGGCAATTTTCGCTCTCTGTTAGAAGATGATTCTGCTTCTTTAGAGCTGTAATTTTTACCATGTATGTTGTCTAGCAAAGAACATTTCGTACTATATTCCTCATGGAATATGATTTTTGTAGTTTTAATAATTTTCTCAGTATCAACCATAGAAATACTTTTTTTAGTTTCAGTTTCTTTAATTGGTTTTGAAGTTGGTTGAACTGAAAGTTGGGAATATATGCACGAAAGATAAGTAATTTCCTCAGAGTTCGAAGTACTATTAAGTTTTACTTCTTCCAAATGGTGATTTCGATTTTCTTCATGTAATACAAAATCAAGTTCATTAGTAGGCATACACAACTGATTTTGTTTACTGTTTGTGAGTTTTTCCTCAAATAGATAATTTCCGTGGGAATATATTTGTACTTCCTTTCTTTTTACGCGTGATGTAGATGTAATGTCACTTTCTTTTGTTGTGTCGGAAAAGCTTTCGTTTGAATGTGACAGGGAAGTCTTATGCATGGAACATATTTCTTGATTCAAAGGCTTCATTTCCAAGTATCCACTTTCTTCATGATTTATTTTTTTAGACGAAAATGTTTGTAACAACTCGCTAACAGGTTTTGATGTCTGATAACCCTTTACTTCGTTTAACGATACATCAGAACAATTTCCACTGCCAGGTACAGCTTTTCCATCTTTTTTATGGCTAGAACTTTTCGAAAAATCAATTTCCATTAGATCAATCATACAATCCACAGATACTTAACTATTTTGGACCAATATAGGAGCACTCGTTGACTTTTTATCACAATTCGTATTTAATCCCAATTTATAACCAGTATCGTCAGCCCCAAAATTTAAACTATTGTTACTAATACAACTCTGATTACAGCGGGATCTGGGAAATAAAACAGCACGCTGTAAGTCACATTTAGGAATTTTCGAACGAGATCCAACTGAAAACGCTCGGACTCGGATAGCGTTTTTGTCATGTAAAATCTCGTTCGAATTTCCCGATCGTTTGATTTTGTTTCTGTCTATCTTACTTCCAATTGAATACGATCGTTTAGGACGTTCCTTACTGTAAAATCAACAAATTTATTATATCAATATTTTGAAAATATTACAAAAATTATATACTGTATTATTCCAAAAAAAATAAGCAAAAGTTGCAATTTAATATCCCTATTGTGGAAAGGTATCGTGTATACATATTTTTCTGACGATTATAACAAAAATTTTCTTTGCGTGATTATACTCGAAACCCCTGATATTAAAAGTTATGTTCACATTTTCGAGAATTACGTTTCTACAAAATCTTTTGCGTTAAATGCCCAAGTTTTCGAATTAAATAATATTAGCATCTTTAGAGGGTATGAATTTTATGAAACTAGAACTTTTACAAACTATCCACTTATGAGAAGGGTTTGTGCTTATTCACACACGAATCTTTTGATGCCGCAACTCGTAGTTTGTTAGCGAGGGCGCGAAGAGAAAAGGCGATTGCACCGAGTTATGATATTGTTTGTAACAGTTTGCTGTTACGTAGTTCGGTATTCCGTTTAATTTTGAAATTCTTTCCATCGTTGCAATTTCGTTCGGTTTCAAAAAAATATTTAAAATGTGTTACCGATTTTCCGCTAGATCACCAATTGATTCCTCTACTTGTTTATTTGAAAGACTTCAACGACGTTTGCATTGATCCACTTACTATGTATCTCTCCCAGTAACTGGACTAAACAACACGGCTTCAACGAAGAATATTTTTGGAATATAGCTTTGTTCACCCTTCGGAAGAAATTACAAGATATTAACACAAGCATTTATTCCGAATAGCCCTCAGGTAATTTACTCTCATACCCAATAAAATCATAGCTGTGCCCTCAGACTCTTTGATTCATTCTAGCAGATAGAGCTGCAAAACAATCGATGGGACTATCGATAGTTTTATTTTCGTCTCACTATCGATAGTTTATTTTGTGTAGTTAAGGGCAGATTTACCAACAATTTTCAAAAAAATTACAAAATCTCACTTAATAAAGCTACTTAATGATATAGTCTGGTAATACCAAATGAAAATTCTAATTTTGGATAACATCCCAACAAGTCACGGCTACGGAAACTCAATACATTAAAGGAATTATCGAGGAAACTAACACATAAGCCCAATAGATAAGAAAGAGATGAATGTCTAAGAGTTTCAACTAGAAATGTCTATTAGGCCGTAAGAAACTCATAGAAACTTTAACAGGAATCTCTTATGGAGCTGTTGGGTAATTAGTCGGTGATTTAACAGACTGGTGGCTTTCACGGCTGGTAGCCTCGAGTTGCGCGAGTTGCCATCTCAACTTCCTTTGAGATGCTATCACAGAAGTCACCACGAATCGGTGCACTGGGATATTCGAATCAGTCTACGGACACAAATGTTGTGTGACGAATGAACATAATTAGGAACTACCGTTAAAACAAGAGAATGACAAAAACTACGTTTAGAACGGCGAAGCGGCGGACCGTATGAGTCAGTCGTGTATTAGTATTGATAACTTGCGCATTTGGTTTCAAATTCGTCACTACAGAAATTCGCTAAAGTCATATACAAATTACATGCCAACAATTAAAGTTCAAAAGGAATGAAATAAGAACTCTAGTATGAGTTTTAATGCCAAAGACAGACATATAGTCAGGGCTGCGACCCATTCCAAAACTCCATGCGGTTCGGTTCAGTGGTTCGAACCACTAAGAAAAAACTTTTACCGGTTCAAGAACCTGTTTATAAGTGTCTCTGAACCGCGGTTCGGTTCAAATGGTTCAATATTTTATACTAACTGATGTAAAAAAAATGTTTGTGCATATATGTATGTATGTACGAAAAAAGGCTTTAAAGTTGAGATCAAATTCATGTATTCATGTCATATTCAAATTCATGAATTCATTTACATATTTCACATACATATTTATCATATCAGTATTGACATTTACTATTATATAATTACACATACTTTTATTGGAGGGAATTTATGCTTAAAGAAGTGACATATCTGAGGTCAATATAGCAAAAGGCTACAAGCATGTATAACTAATCGTACGATTTCTTGATTACTCAGTATATAAGTTTATTAAAAGAATGTCTTCTAATAAGTCTTCGTCTATACTTGCTCTTAAGTCTGATAAAATAAATTGTATAGTTGAAAATGCTCTTTCGACCGACACTTGATTTGCAGGAGCACCTAACGCGATCTCGGCTAAACTTTTTAACTTTTTCTCTGTATAGTTTTGCCGAAATTGCAAAATATCTGCAAGTGGTAAAAGATGTTAAATATTGTCAAAACAATTAATTATGTTCACAATCGTTTTTCTAGTTGGTAAAGTTTCCTTTTTATTCAATTGTTCAAGTATGGATTCCAGTTCCTAAATATTGTATTTTAGATTTGAGATCGAAAATTTTAATCAAATGTTTTTTTGCAAAATCTTTTTTCTGAGTCTTATAATAAAATCTGATACCTGGGGTCTAAATAAACGACAGCTAAAGCACTAGAATTAGTTAATTAATATTCCCCTCGTTCTGTTAATGCAGTCAGAAACTTGCGACTTAACCACCCAACGTTTTTTTCATGTTGTATTATTTGTTTTCTAGTCGTAACAGATTCAACAAGGTATGTATGTCTAAGCTTTTTTACTACGGATTTCACTTTGCTGCGGATTTCATCTATTTCCTTTAGGAAATCTGACACTGCTCAATTTAGGGTATGTGCAGCACACCTAATGACACTTATGGAGTTATGATATAAAAAGTTGCCTCAAATTCTTCAAACGTGGAATTTGGAATGGTTGCGCCGGAAATTTCTCCACTGTTTCCATCGTCGTCATCTCCGTCATCCATGTCAAAATCTAAATTTACAAATAATTTTTAGCTAATTATAAATATATTAATAAGATCCAAGACATATATTTTTAGTTACCTTGTGAATGCGTGACTTCATTTCCTTCTTCTTCAGTATACCAGCCGTTGACTTTGATGGAAGTTTTGAACATTTTTATTAAGAAAGTTTTAGACACATATCATATTCGCCGCATTGTCGACAGTTATGGAGTAACTTCTGTCTATATTTATTTCATATGATTTTAAAACTTCTATTATTATATTCGACAAGTTCAAGCCGGTGTGCTTTTTTCCCAAATATTTATTTTATTGACAGAGTGTGTATTAGCAAATCTCCATTTTCAATGTATTGTGCATTTATTCCTATTATGAACCTAATCGACTAACACTGTCCGCTTTTATGGAAAGTAGATTGCAGTAGGAAAAGACAATAGAACACACATATATTGAATCGGAGTAAGCTTTAAAGCTGTTGGTACAGGACAGACTATGAAGCTACACTTTACCCGTCAAAAGGTGAGGGTGTGGGAGGGCACTCCTGGTGCGTGCCCTCCAACGTGTCAAATTGTAGCTTTACTTATGGCGTTGCCATCAAATAAATTTGTAGCAGGGTTGCATTTTTAAGCAAGTCGTTCATTAGTGTTTATTTGGGCTTATTTTCATTTTGAACCAAAGCGAGCCATTTTTTTGATAGATTTTCGGTTCGGTTCTCGCATTTTTAAATAAAATCGGTTCGGTTCTTGATACAGTTCAACGCTTGTAAAAATAGCCGGGTCCATTCCGGTTCGGTTCAAAACCGGTTTGCAGCCCTGCATATAGTACAAATTGTAGTATACTAAAGAAACCATATGTGTGCCAACCGTATTTTAATTTTTTGCTCCAAAGCAAATGAAGTTCTGTACTAAAATAACGTTCAAGAAACCAATGAAATTATGTGGTGTTCTGTATTGTACTACGATGGATTGCACTGAACACACCCAAAGCTTAAGCTCTTCTGCCAAAGTCATATGTTTTCTGTCACTTTGACATGTAAAAGAAAAATTTAAAATCATAATAAACGAATAAATTAAAATCAAAAAATGGTAAAAATGTTGGTGCAAAACCCTTTTCTGGAAATCAGTATTTTATATTGCTTAGTTTTCCAGTATTTTAATGAGAATTAAGAACCGTGGAAAAATAAAAATTGTAAAGAAACCTCCATTTTATTTTGTACTCTAGATTTTGAAAAATAAAATTATGAAATTGAATCATATTATGTGAAAATTTTGTTGTGATCGAGTTTCTTAAATACATACATATCGTCACATAACATCAAAAAAGCCCTAAGTTACATTTTATAAATTTTACAGAAAAAGCAAAAAAACCTAAGCAAATCATGTTTTATTAGAAACATAACAAAAGAAAAACTGATAAAGAAGAACACACACAATGTCATGGCATGTCATATTGTTTTCTATTTCTCTAAAGGCGTAAGTTACTGTCTTGGTTGGCAAATTTTTTAGGCTTGCACTTAGGTCTTTTCGAATTTTGCTTATAGCAACGTTATTATTTGCTGTTGGATTATAAAATCTTAAAGGAACATATATTATGATACGATACATGATATTCAATTAAGAAGTCGATTTCGAATTCTTTGTAACTTTTTTGATCTCATGTGACGATATGTACATACATACACCCAGATAAATTAGTCTTCCTACAATAATCATTTCGAAAAGCTGTCGAAGTTTCGTTTTTAATTTCTCCTTTAGAGCCAAAAAAAAAAGTTTGTTGTACGAGAAAAGTTTCTTGCACACATTTGTGGAAATGTTCCTTCATCTCAGTTAGTAAAAAACAAAATGCTTTCTTTTCAAAAGAAAACAACTTATTAATATGCAATAAACGTTCTTTTTAAATGGCTTTGTCAATAAAATTTTAGTTTACTCCTGGGAATTTTAGTGATCATGAAGGCTTTTCCGTAGGCGCGGCACATGAGTTTTGGCCGCACCATTTTCGTCATCGTAATATAAATAAAAACTAGTTAAGCAAAGCCTCCCCCTCGTAAATATAACTTACTCAAACCGGTACATTATTGGCACACCTGAGAACACACACAGGATCTAACCACACACGATGACACCACCACACTCAACCTTTGAGAACACCACACATAAATTACAAAAAGGATTGGATTATCGCTTCGTATCGTTTAATTGTTTTAACATCAATTCTGCTGAGTAGAGTTGTAATAGGTGTATTAACTCCAATTAATAGGGCACAAATACATATTAAATAATCTATCTAATATTAAGTAATAATCGTATATGCCATTATATAAGGGCTAGTAAAATTAAATTCATTATTTTTCCAATATATGGTTTATTGATCTGTATCTCAAATTGTATAAGTGAAATCTTAGATTTCGTACTAATAAAACTTTTCAGACAGTTTTGTGCTTACTTGCATCAGCATTATTAGAGCACTATGGACAACAACAAAGAAATAATACGCCTTATTTTACAGTTTTTCGATAAAGGCGAAAACGCAAGCCGGGCGGCAGAACATCTGAAGTGTTTTTTATAACGGAGGACCATTTTTTGTGACTTGTAGCTGTGTAACTGTAGGTGACGATGGTTTGTTTACAATGTATTGTACTTCGCAATATTATTCTGGTTGGAATTTCTTGCGTTTTTTTTCAGTAATTTCGAAAATAATTTTCTCGCAAATGTCAGCGTTTTTTATGTGTCTCATAAAAGTTTCAGAGTGCTTTCCCCTCATTTTTAATTTATAATATTTACACTGACTTGTGTTAGACTTCTTGTCATAAACAAAGCTTTCATGTACTATTTATCAGGGCTATTAAACGAAGAAGAGTTGTTTAGGGAAATTATAGCTAAACTAACTATTTTCATACAAAATTCATTTTGGAAGCAGTATTTTGTGGAACTAAAAATTTTTAAAATGTTTTCAATTTAAAATATAGAGTACCAAAAATAGTTATTTCTCACATCAAAAGCGGTAATCAATATAGATAAAAAAAGGAAATTTATGAATATTTCGAACCGAAACACTATTAATAAATTAAACAAAGAGTGTTAAAAATTGATGAAAATTTATTAAAAATAAAAATCTTCTTACAAAGATAACCAAAATCAAAACCTGAACCACGCAAGCGCAAAATATTTTAAAATTCAAAATCACATTTTTTTTTAATTTTTAGTCATAAACATAGGATTTGTTTTATTTTTCAATCCGGTATTTAAAATTAGAGATTTGTAAATTATTTGTAATTAAAATTTTGGGAATTACAAAATAAAACAAAATTTTATTTAAATGTTAATTCAATTACTTTTTATGTTAATTCAATTGTATTTTTAATGAATTAATTGTAAGCCTGTTTTCAAGGCAGTGGATATTGGTGATCATGGTTCTCTCTCCAATTTTAAGCATCAATAAACAATATACATTTATACCTATATTATCCATCTGCTTAATACATTTCCATCGTTACTTACACATCTTTTATTATCGTAATAAAAGATACACAATGAATAATTGGGAGTAATTTATTTACATTCAAATATTAAGCAAAAAATATAATTTTCGTTGGTTCAGTAATTTAAAGTTTTAGAAGAAGATGATGAATCCGAAGAATGATCAAAATCTATTTTAGCATATGAATCATTTTCTGCACTTATTGCACTTATTGTTGGAGGAGCAACATTTTCAATTTTTTGGAATTTCGCATTATCTTTGGTACTGCATTGCGGCAGATCTAGCTTTGCGTAATATAATTCATAACTGGAGCAAGCAGTTGAAGATGTAGGCGTGGTAATATGCGGTGTTTTATTTTCGTTTATACAGTTCGGAAGCCCATGATCGTTTTCTCTATTATCTATGATGGTCAAAAATGTAGGAGAATCGTTGAATCGAGCGACTGATGAAAGTTTGTTGGCGTTGGTCAATGGTGCTAATGGCAAGGAAGGCACGTTTGATGAAACAGAATATTTCTCATTTATTCCTGCTAATGGCAATTTTCGCTCTCTGTTAGAAGAGGATTCTGCTTCTTTAGAGCTGTAATTTTTACCATGTATGTTGTCTAGCAAAGAACATTTCGTACTAAATTCCTCATGGAATATGTTTTTTGTAGTTTTAATAATTTTCTCAGTATCAACCATAGAAATACTTCTTTTAGTTTCGGTTTCATTAATTGTTTTTGAAGTTGGTTGAACTGAAAGTTGGGAATATATGCACGAAAGATAAGTAATTTCCTCAGAGTTCGAAGTACTATCAAGTTTTACTTCTTCCAAATGGTGATTTCGATTTTCTTCATGTAATACAAAATCAAGTTCATTAGTAGGCATACACAACTGATTTTGTTTACTGTTTGTGAGTTTTTCCTCAAATAGATAGTTTCCGTGGGAATATATTTGTACTTCCTTTCTTTTTACGCGTGATGTAGATGTAATGTCACTTGCTTTTGTTGTGTCGGAAAAGCTTTCGTTTGAATGTGACAGGGAAGTCTTATGCATGGAACATATTTCTTGATTCAAAGGCTTCATTTCCAAGTATCCACTTTCTTCATGATTTATTTTTTTAGACGAAAATGTTTGTAACAACTCGCTAACAGGTTTTGATGTCTGATAACCCTTTACTTCGTTTAACGATACATCAGAACAATTTCCACTGCCAGGTACAGCTTTTCCATCTTTTTTATGGCTAGAACTTTTCGAAAAATCAATTTCCATTAGATCACTCATACAATCCACAGATACTTGACTATTTTGGACCAATATAGGAGCACTCGTTGACTTTTTATCACAATTCGTATTTAATCCCAATTTATAACCAGTATCGTCAGCCCCAAAATTTAAACTATTGTTACTAATACAACTCTGATTAAAGCGGGATCTGGGAAATAAAACAGCACGCTGTAAGTCACATTTAGGAATTTTCGCCCGAGATCCAACTGAAAACGCTCGGACTCGGATAGCGTTTTTGTCATGTAAAATCTCGTTCGAATTTCCCGCTCGTTTAATTTTGTTTCTGTCTATCTTACTTCCAATTGAATACGATCGTTTAGGACGTTCCTCACTGTAAAATCAACAAATTTATTATATCAATATATTGAAAATATTACAAAAATTATATACTGTATTATTCCAAAAAAAATAAGCAAAAGTTGCAATTTAATATCCCTATTGTGGAAAGGTATCGTGTATACATATTTTTCTGACGATTATAACAAAAATTTTCTTTGCGTGATTATTCTCGAAACCCCTGATATTAAAAGTTATGTTCACATTTTCGAGAACTACTGTTTAGAGTATTTGGCAGCATTGATCATATTTGTAAAATTAAACATAAAAAAAAAATATAAAACAATAAAGTTCATTAAAATTTATTTAGTAGATTTGATTAATTTGTACGTTTCTACAAAATCTTTTGCGTTAAATGCCCAAGTTTTCGAATAAATTAATATTGGCATCTTTAGAGGGTATGAATTTTATGAAACTAGAACTTTTACAAACTATCCACTTATGAGAAGAGTTTGTGCTGATTCACACACGAATCTTTTGATGCCGCAACTCGTAGTTTGTTAGCGAGGGCGCGAAGAGAAAAGGCGATTGCACCGAGTTATGATATTGTTTGTAACAGTTTGCTGTTACGTAGTTCGGTATTCCGTTTAATTTTGAAATTCTTTCCATCGTTGCAATTTCGTTCGGTTTCAAAAAAATATTTAAAATGTGTTACCGATATTCCGCTAGATCACCAATTGATTCCTCTACTTGTTTATTTGAAAGACTTCAACGACGTTTGCATTGATCCACTTACTATGTATCTCTCCCAGTAACTGGACTAAACAACACGGCTTCAACGAAAAATATTTTTGGAATATAGCTTTGTTCACCCTTCGGAAGAAATTACAAGATATTAACACAAGCATTTATTCCGAATAGCCCTCAGGTAATTTACTCTCATACCCAATAAAATCATAGCTGTGCCCTCAGACTCTTTGATTCATTCTAGCAGATAGAGCTGCAAAACAATCGATGGGACTATCAATAGTTTTATTTTCGTCTCACTGTCGATAGTTTATTTTGACTATCGATGTTTTGTGTAGTTAAGGGCAGATTTACCAACAATTTTCAAAGAATTACAAAATCTCACTTAATAAAGCTACTTAATGATATAGTCTGGTAATACCAAATGAAAATTCTAATTTTGGATAACATCCCAGCAAGTCACGGCTACGGAAACTCAATACATTAAAGGAATTATAGAGGAAACTAACACATAAGCCCAATAGATAAGAAAGAGATGAATGATCACACGTACATAAGAGTTTCAATTAGAAATGTCTATTAGCAGAGAACGTAAATGAATAGAGAAGGAGCAAATGTTAAATGAAAACTTTTTGAGTACTAATTTGTAATTCCACATGAAGGAACATCGAAAAATATAACTTCGAAAAAGAAAAATACACCACACAATGTGCGAAATGCTATAAATAGACACAACGAATATTCCTATATGAAAAATCGTTGCGCATACCTATTTAGATTTATGTTTTCAATTTCTATGATATGACAAATTTATAATTATGAAAAGCCTTCTGAATTAAAAATCTGTATTACCGGTAAAAACCTCAGAATTCATAATAAAATAAACATTTAGTAGGCTATTTTTCCAACTTATGTATGTGCGTTATGTGAGCAATTGCTTATTAAACAAAGGATAACAATAAAACGGTGGCTAAGCGGCCACATTTCCACTTTTCTGGTGGCTGAGGTCGTAAGCGGGAAGGGGTTAAGCACAATCCGAATACGAACCTATACGTTCGAATCCTAAAACTCATGAAACTGAAATTTTATTTAATTTTTATTTTATTAATTGGAATCTAAGCATATCATAATTCAATTACTTTAATAGCATATTTAACTTCCTGAGATAATTAAAATATTTCAGGAAAATATGTTCATATGTTTGGGTTTATTGCATATTCCTTTATTTATGCGTATTTACACAAATGTGATAATCACACATACATTCATGAGTACACGTACGCTGATGCTTGCTTCTTCTTGCCCCGCACAAGCAATGACTTTTGTCCACACTTTTTGCTTTTTGCGAGTAGAACGATCGCAGGCAAGGAGGGATTGGGGCGCACTGCCACATAATTATTTCAGATATATATTTTATTTATCGAATTTAGTTTAAAAACGATTATAGGTATGCGTTTATGTGTATTTATATATATATATAATATATATTATAGTACGAAAATAATTCATAAATGCATCAGTATTTTTCAATACAAATTAAGCAACATAATAATATACTAAGAGTCCTCAGTTAGAACGCCTCTGTGTATAGTGGCAAGCCAACGAAATAACGGCGAGTTCGCGCAGACATTGTGTTGTTGAAAGTAACCAAATGACGACAAACATACATATGAGCTCGCATACATATTGACGCCGAATTTTGCGCATCGTGGCGGAGTTGACAAAATTTGTTTCAATTGACAATTTTACGACAATGTCGATCGGCTATGTTGTCTCGTTTGTCCTTTTTGCAGGGCTTTGCTGTTGAAAATTGACTTATGCTCTTTTGAAATATTGCGATTACCGATTGGGCTGCATTTTCATAGCGTCGTATTTGGATAAAATGGGCTAAATCGACAAACTATGAAATAATGATAATAAATAAACATATAAAAGTACTATATGGACTGTGCTTAGAATATATAGAAGTAGTTAATGATTTCATATGAATGGCAATTTAATATAAATTTTGTAATTTAATGCCATAAATAGTGCATAATATGCAAAAATATAAATATTATTTAAATTCGCTAACAGGTCATGTTGCCAATTCTCCTTTTTGAAGTGAACATCAGACAAATTCTTCAATTTCTGATTTTTAGCAAATGTTGTGAGGAGCAGCTTGTGGGCAACATACAAACGCGAGGGGGATGGTAGGATTTTCAGTGATACAAATTGTAAAATTGAAATTTTGCTGATTCTTCAATTTTACTGAAGACATTCAAATTCAATTTCATTCATTTTTATTTTCGCGCATTTGCGGTAGGAATTCTATATGAAAACCAAATGTGGTTTACCAGGCGCACAGAAAAAATAGCGCGGCGCAGAGTTATGAACGAACGCACTTTGCTTTGAAGCAGCGCACGTTCCTTATGAATGAATTTGTTGTCGTTGTAATATGAAATACTTAGAAAATATGCCGCGAGTTCGCTTGAATATTATTGGCCGATGATGGTGCGTCTACGTTTTTTTGTCACTTGCGCGAATGTTTGATTTTTTGCGAAAGACATATTGAGGTACATACATATGTACATATGTGTACATATATGCAAATATATTTGGACATGCGAATGAAGGAAGGCAATTTCAAGAATATTCACATATAGACATATAAACATTGACGCAAGTAAACAACAATAGCTGTTTGAGTTCACAGATTAGACAAATATTTTCTAATATCATCTGTGGTGCTGCTTGTATAGCACACTTCCTTATAGCAATGAAATGTTTTGCCTAAGTTCATATCCTATCACATATTTTTATATACTCTTTTTTTACTTTTATAACTCTTTTTTATTAAATGATATTTTAGTTCTATTTTCATATTATTTCCCTCATTACTTATATTTTCTTTTTATAAGTCAATTATTTTCCTTTTTATTATTTTAAGTTTTGTTTATGCGCATATCAAAGAACATCTGTGCATATGTATGTGTATACATTTTGCTTATAGAGTGGTGTAGTTCGTTTCGTACCCTGATAGTTGTGGTGAAATTTTATTTTCCAATTTGCGCGTTTTCGATGTTCCTCCATCGTAATTAACATTTTAGTACTGCTAACATTTGCTCCTTCTCTATTCATTTACGTTCTCTGCTATTAGGCCTTAAGAAACTCATAGAAACTTTAACAGGAATCTCTTATGGAGCTGTTGGGTAATTAGTCGGTGATTTAACAGACTGGTGGCTTGCAGGGCTGGTAGCCTCGAGTTGCGCGAGTTGCCATCTCAACTTCCTTTGAGATGCTATCACAGAAGTCACCACGAATCGGTGCACTGGGATATTCGAATCAGTCTACGGACACAAATGTTGTGTGACGAATGAACATAATTAGGAACTACCGTTAAAACAAGAGAATGACAAAAACTACGTTTAGAACGGCGAAGCGGCGGACCGTATGAGTCAGTCGTGTATTAGTATTGATAACTTGCGCATTTGGTTTCAAATTCGTCACTACAGAAATTCGCTAAAGTCATATACAAATTACATGCCAACAATTAAAGTTCAAAAGGAATGAAAGAAGAACTCTAGTATGAGTATTAATGCCAAAGACAGACATATATAGGCTGCAACCCATTCCAAAACTCCATGCGGTTCGGTTCAGTGGTTCGAACCACTAAGAAAAAACTTTTACCGGTTCAAGAACCTGTTTATAAGTGTCCCTGAACCGCGGTTCGGTTCAAATGGTTCAATATTTTATACTAACTGATGTAAAAAAAATGTTTGTGCATATATGTATGTATGTACGAAAAAAGGCTTTAAAGTTGAGATCAAATTCATGTATTCATTTCATATTCAAATTCATGAATTCATTTACATATTTCACATACATATTTATCATATCAGTATTGACATTTACTATTATATAATTACACATACTTTTATTGGAGGGAATTTATGCTTAAAGAAGTGACATATCTGAGGTCAATATAGCAAAAGGCTACAAGCATGTATAACTAATCGTACGATTTCTTGATTACTCAGTATATAAGTTTATTAAAAGAATGTCTTCTAATAAGTCTTCGTCTATACTTGCTCTTAAGTCTGATAAAATAAATTGTATAGTTGAAAATGCTCTTTCGACCGACACTTGATTTGCAGGAGCACCTAACGCGATCTCGGCTAAACTTTTTAACTTTTTCTCTGTATAGTTTTGCCGAAATTGCAAAATATCTGCAAGTGGTAAAAGATGCTAAATATTGTCAAAACAATTAATTATGTTCACAATCGTTTTTCTAGTTGGTAAAGTTTTCTTTTTATTCAATTGTTCAAGTATGGATTCCAGTTCCTAAATATTGTATTTTAGATTTGAGATCGAAAATTTTAATCAAATGTTTTTTTGCAAAATCTTTTTTCTGAGTCTTATAATAAAATCTGATACCTGGGGTCTAAATAAACGACAGCTAAAGCACTAGAATTAGTTAATTAATATTCCCCTCGTTCTGTTAATGCAGTCAGAAACTTGCGACTTAACCACCCAACGTTTTTTTCATGTTGTATTATTTGTTTTCTAGTCGTAACAGATTCAACAAGGTATGTATGTCTAAGCTTTTTTACTACGGATTTCACTTTGCTGCGGATTTCATCTATTTCCTTTAGGAAATCTGACACTGCTCAATTTAGGGTATGTGCAGCACACCTAATGACACTTATGGAGTTATGATATAAAAAGTTGCCTCAAATTCTTCAAACGTGGAATTTGGAATGGTTGCGCCGGAAATTTCTCCACTGTTTCCATCGTCGTCATCTCCGTCATCCATGTCAAAATCTAAATTTACAAATAATTTTTAGCTAATTATAAATATATTAATAAGATCCAAGACATATTGTTTTAGTTACCTTGTGAATACGTGACTTCATTTCCTTCTTCTTCAGTATACAGCCGTTGACTTTGATGGAAGTTTTGAGCATTTTTATTAAGAAAGTTTCCGACATTCTGTCCATATTTATTTTATATGATTTTAAAACTTCAATTATTATATTCTGCTTTCACAAATATTTCTTTTATTGACAGAGTGTGTATTAGCAAATCTCCATTTTCACTGTATTGTGCATTTATTTCTATTATGAACCTAATCGACTAACACTGTCCGCTTTTAAGGAAAGAAAGAAATTCCCAAATATTTCTTTTATTGGCAGAGAGTGTATTAGCAAATCTCCATTTTCAATGTATTGTGCATTTATTCCTATTATGAACCTAATCGACTAACACAGTCCGCTTTTATGGAAAGTAGATTGCAGTAGGAAAAGACAATAGAACACACATATATTGAATCGGAGTAAGCTTTAAAGCTGTTGGTACAGGACAGACTATGAAGCTACACTTTACCCGTCAAAAGGTGAGGGTGTGGGAGGGCACTCCTGGTGCGTGCCCTCCAACGTGTCAAATTGTAGCTTTACTTATGGCGTTGCCATCAAATAAATTTGTAGCAGGGTTGCATTTTTAAGCAAGTCGTTCATTAGTGTTTATTTGGGCTTATTTTCATTTTGAACCAAAGCGAGCCATTTTTTTGATAGATTTTCGGTTCAGTTCTCGCATTTTTAAATAAAATCGGTTCGGTTCTTGATACAGTTCAACGCTTGTAAAAATAGCCGGGTCCATTCCGGTTCGGTTCAAAACCGGTTTGCAGCCCTGCATATAGTACAAATTGTAGTATACTAAAGAAACCATATGTGTGCCAACCGTATTTTAATTTTTTGCTCCAAAGCAAATGAAGTTCTGTACTAAAATAACGTTCAAGAAACCAATGAAATTATGTGGTGTTCTGTATTGTACTACGATGGATTGCACTGAACACACCCAAAGCTTAAGCTCTTCTGCCAAAGTCATATGTTTTCTGTCACTTTGACATGTAAAAGAAAAATTTAAAATCATAATAAACGAATAAATTAAAATCAAAAAATGGTAAAAATGTTGGTGCAAAACCCTTTTCTGGAAATCAGTATTTTATATTGCTTAGTTTTCCAGTATTTTAATGAGAATTAAGAACCGTGGAAAAATAAAAATTGTAAAGAAACCTCCATTTTATTTTGTACTCTAGATTTTGAAAAATAAAATTATGAAATTGAATCATATTATGTGAAAATTTTGTTGTGATCGAGTTTCTTAAATACATACATATCGTCACATAACATCAAAAAAGCCCTAAGTTACATTTTATAAATTTTACAGAAAAAGCAAAAAAACCTAAGCAAATCATGTTTTATTAGAAACACAACAAAAGAAAAACTGATAAAGAAGAACACACACAATGTCATGGCATGTCATATTGTTTTCTATTTCTCTAAAGGCGTAAGTTACTGTCTTGGTTGGCAAATTTTTTAGGCTTGCACTTAGGTCTTTTCGAATTTTGCTTATAGCAACGTTATTATTTGCTGTTGGATTATAAAATCTTAAAGGAACATATATTATGATACGATACATGATATTCAATTAAGAAGTCGATTTCGAATTCTTTGTAACTTTTTTGATCTCATGTGACGATATGTACATACATACACCCAGATAAATTAGTCTTCCTACAATAATCATTTCGAAAAGCTGTCGAAGTTTCGTTTTTAATTTCTCCTTTAGAGCCAAAAAAAAAAGTTTGTTGTACGAGAAAAGTTTCTTGCACACATTTGTGGAAATGTTCCTTTATCTCAGTTAGTAAAAAACAAAATGCTTTCTTTTCAAAAGAAAACAACTTATTAATATGCAATAAACGTTCTTTTTAAATGGCTTTGTCAATAAAATTTTAGTTTACTCCTGGGAATTGTAGTGATCATGAAGGCTTTTCCGTAGGCGCGGCACATGAGTTTTGGCCGCACCATTTTCGTCATCGTAATATAAATAAAAACTAGTTAAGCAAAGCCTCCCCCTCGTAAATATAACTTACTCAAACCGGTACATTATTGGCACACCTGAGAACACACACAGGATCTAACCACACACGATGACACCACCACACTCAACCTTTGAGAACACCACACATAAATTACAAAAAGGATTGGATTATCGCTTCGTATCGTTTAATTGTTTTAACATCAATTCTGCTGAGTAGAGTTGTAATAGGTGTATTAACTCCAATTAATAGGGCACAAATACATATTAAATAATCTATCTAATATTAAGTAATAATCGTATATGCCATTATATAAGGGCTAGTAAAATTAAATTCAATATTTTTCCAATATATGGTTTATTGATCTGTATCTCGAGTTGTATAAGTGAAATCTTAGATTTCGTACTAATAAAACTTTTCAGACAGTTTTGTGCTTTCTTGCATCAGCATTATTAGAGCACTCTTCAAATATGGACAACAACAAAAAGATAATACGCCTTATTTTACAGTTTTTCGATAAAGGCGAAAACGCAAGCCGGGCGGCAGAACATCTGAAGTGTTTTTTATATTGATACTGTCACAACCAATGCCCCGTAACTTGGGTTTCGTCGATTCCGTTCCGGTAATTTTGATGAAAATAGTGGAAATTGTCGAATCGAGTTTGATCGTCATGTAAGCACAGTTTCGACAACCCAGGAGCTAAACATTATACAAATACCATTTGGAACCATTTAAATAAGGGTGTGTACAAAAAGAAGTTCTATGTATGGCTTTCCGTTGCCAAACGAGTTAACACAAGAAAACTCATGGACAGAGTTCTGAAGCGGATTTTAATTGGTGATGGAAAGTGCAGGTGACCCACGTCAATGTCAAGCGCAAACTGTCGTGGTCAAGCCGAGTTGAGCCGGCGCAAACGGGTACTCAGAAATGTTTTTCTATGTGTTTGGTGTGATTGTCTGGGAATCAGCTACAGTCATCGATAGTGACTTGCCAGAAGCCCTTTATTTTGTTGTCATAAAATTATAAGAGTAAACATACAAATAACGATTTTAGAATTCACGAATTGACCTAAGAAAAAAAAATTTTATTTACAAACTCATTGCAAGAAACAATTCACATTGATTTCATTTACATTTCCATAGTTCCCATAACTGAATCAAACTTATACAAAGTTTAAGATTGAAATTTATGTAAAAGACGTTTAAATAATTGTGGATGTCTGCAGAACTTTAAAATAAACAAGTAAAGTCAAGTTCGCCTGCAGAAGAACATTTCATATTCTCACAATTTGCAATGATAAAAGTATTGTCAAACTTTACATTAAACAAGTAAGGAAGGCTAAGTTCGGGTGAAACCGACCACTTCATACTTGGGGGAATAGTTTCAGGTGTTGGCAAAAATTTATTTTATAAAATGTTGCGAAAGAATTCAAAATTCATTGTTCAACGAAATCGGGAATGACTTCCAATCGAATTTGGTGTATTATTAATTTATATTATAGGTGATATTCTCATTAAGATAACTCACATCTTGGCCGATATATGCGATATAAAGTCAACCAGAAGTTCGAAAATCTTTATATTAGGTATATAGGGGATACGGGAAGTATTGATCCGCAACCCTTTTTCAACATACTATTGCATGCTATTATCGGGAAAGGACTCCCTTAGAATTTCAGTACTATATCCAATAGATTGACCGACATTTTCGATAAAAATTTCATAGTAGGAACTGTGGTTCACATATTCGGCATGTGGGGCTTTAACAGTTGGAGCACGATTTTGAAAATTTTTGGTCATCAGGTGGAACATTATTCGTGCAAAGTTATATCTCGATATATTCATTGGTGCTTGATTTGTATACCGAAAAGTGAAAGAATCAGATGGAATATAAACTAGTGTTATATGGGAAGTAGGCGTGGTTTTTGTCCGATTTTATCCACTTTCGCACTGTAATGTAGGAAAGTATTACCTATTGGATTTGGTTCATATGTAGGATAGTATTACCTACTGAGTTTGGTTGAAATCGGTCGAGACACGCGACATAGGTTTTCGCCTTAATGTGGGCGGTGTGGGCCAAATTTGACACCGGCTTCTATAGATCTATTTGTATCATTTCATCGAATTTAGTTATTATAGCTTGAATAGTTTAGGAGATACGTACATTACAGGGCGGGGCCACGTCCAGTAATAAAAACGTTTTCAACCATAGATACCCCTGGCTAATGTAATTCGGTGTACTAAATAACAGCCTAGTGTCTTATTGTGGGGTTTAGTTATGGCACTTTATATGTTTTCATGGCGTTTTGTGGACGTTACATCAGGATTTCATTGCAGGATTGGGTACCAAATTTTTACTCAAGTTAAAGCTTGCAGAGACGGACGGACGGACAGACAGACAGTCATTCGAAATTCAACCTTTTTCTGGTTACAACCAAATTTACTGGTCAGAGCAATTGTAAATAGCACAAATTTAGGAAAATTGCCAATGTATTTCTTTACGCGGTTTGTTTGTAACCAATCTACCGTGTAAAAACATAATTAGGTGTACATACATATATAAATGTTATACAAGAAATTGCTCCAATGATTACTATCTCGACGCTTAAATTTAGTTCTTCTGATGTTGCTTTAGTAGGTTATCATACTTTTGTAGTTTTCAAAATAACCTTTTGTATGGGGGATGAGCATTTCACACATTATGACACTGTATGGTGCAATGCGTAACTGAAATATTTATAAGGACATGACTATGCCAAATGTAACATTCGTTTCTTGTTGTATTGAAATATCTACTGACTAAAGGATATGTCCGGTATGAACATGTCCATTAAATGTAACTAATAGTATTTTCGCACAGGAGTTAATTGATCAATTAACCGGCGTTTGCTCGAATAAAGCGCCAATTTAGATCGATTTACCATACAAAATAAAAATCTCATTCGAATTTTAATCGAGTTGAAACTGGAATGCAACTCTGCGGGTTGTTTTCCAGGCTATAATTTTTGTTGTGTGCATTGATAAAATAACAATCAGCTGATGAATTTTAATTATTAGAAAAAATACAGGCAAGTAAAACAGGTGATCGATACTCGAGCCTATCGTTATTAATCGATTAGCCGGCTACAAGAAAGGCAAAAACTGGTTTCTCAATTATAATCTTAATGTACTAAATTAATTTGGCTGTGCGAAAAGGCTAAAAGGTATTTCTTATAATAATCGAATTTAGAAACTAAATATTTAGTTTACAATAGCAAAAAAAACCTTTCCACACGCGATCAAAACCAAACCAAGAGTTCGATTCGAGAGATTTCGAATGCAATCGTCAAGAGAATGTACCACACGATAAATTTCTCTTGCAATAACATCAAGGCTAAAGATGTATTGAACCACACTCATAAGCTCTAAAAATTCAACCGGAAGAACGAAATTATCACGATAGCGAAATGTTAAAACATATTCATTACATCGGAGTCGTACGTGGTTATTAGATGATATCTATTTTAAATTTAAATTAAAGAAGGATGTTACATAAATACGTTAAGTAAACAAAACTATTTCACTATAATGCACATGTAGTAAATGTTCGTCGAATTATCTTTTATCATGGTATTTAATATAACCTTTATTTATAAGCAATAAAACTACAAAGAAAAAGTATCACGACAAGAGGCAAAGTCAAAACGGTCTGCGAACGAAGTCGAATAGTGAGAAAGATGAAAAAGCTAGAATACACTCCACACAAACCGGGCGGAAGTTGATGAACAGTTTGGAATGGATATTAATTCAATAACGGATTGAAGAGCATTACATGAAGCCAATTACAAATCTCGTGTTTTGCTCGTTTCACTAAATATGAAACAATTATGCTTTGAATTTGATTTGATGCCATAAAACATAACTCT
Source organism: Bactrocera oleae (assembly GCF_042242935.1). Taxonomy (NCBI): domain Eukaryota; kingdom Metazoa; phylum Arthropoda; class Insecta; order Diptera; family Tephritidae; genus Bactrocera; species Bactrocera oleae. The sequence continues at coordinate 56,469,862 of NC_091537.1, read as the reverse complement.
AAATGAACAGTTATTGGCGCCGAATTCATATTTTTGAACGATCAACTACTTTGCGTGGGTTAGCTATCCATATAAACATAACTTTAAATGATCTGTTATTTGCGCCGAATTCATATTTTAAAACGATCAACTACTTAGCGTGCGTTAGCTTTCAGTTTTAGTTGATTATCAGTTGCACAAACATACGATATTAGGCAAACTGTCCGCGAATGGACCGCTCGGTTTCATGGCCTTCAAAGAATTGGTTTCATCGCCGCCGTTAAAAAGAAGAAACCTGCTCTTTCGTTTCCAATTGGATGACAAACAGTACTACTGACGTTGCCCACATGAAAACCTTCAACGACATCCCATGCGACAGACTGTATAATGGAACAATGGTCCATTAGTTAAATTGCTGGAGTTATGAAAAAAGAAGACTATTTGAATATTTTACAGTCAAATTTATCGGACTTTATGGACAAGTGAGCTTATCCAGAGGACGAGATCGTTTTCAACAGGATAACGATAATACGAATAACGAACACACTCCCAAAATTGTTACTCGATGGTTCCAATGTCAACTCATCCAATGGCCAGCACAAAGTCCCGACCACAAAGGTATTTGGACCAAATATTAAATAATGTAATTTTAAGCCATTAACTTTTTACGAGCAAAACTATACTTAATGAGTTTGTTTTAGTTTTTGTTGTATTTCTCTTTTTGTATTTTTTTCATTAATAAACAGTAATCGTAAATTTTAAAATTATGATGTTAAATATTGTAGTGACATAAACAAAAAAGTTCATATGTAAATACGAAGGTGCGAATCATTTTATGTACATATATGCTCTTTTTTGTTTTTAATTAAAACTAAATTTTTAATAATGTAATACTACAAATACAAAGAAAGAGTATTTTGAGTTTCCTCCAAGCAAGTTGGTACGATTATCATTATATACGGCGTCTACCGATAGAGATGACGTGATTTTGACAGCTCGTGGCAACCATGTTTGTTTACGCAAATTGTGTCAGTGTGTTCAGTAAGGTTTGCCATTTAATAATGTCACGTTTCACTTTGGTACAACGCTTGGAAATTGTACAAGATTATTATACAAATATACTTTCTCCGAATAATTCATAAATTCACGTTAATCGAAAAATCATCTTCTCAGATGAGCCCCATTTCTGACTTACTACTTTCTTTCGAAATTAGGCAGGAAATGCCGTTACCATCAATAGCGAGCGTTATAACACGATGTTGACCGACTTTTTTTTCCCGGAATTTGATAAAATTGAAACGGAAGATCGGAAGACGGTGCGCCTTCTCATGTTTCATGTCTAAATATGGACACATTGCGTGTAAAGTTTGGCGACTTGATAATTTCGGGAAATGAGTCAGTCAAATGGACGATCATGCAATTTAACGCCTATAGATTATTTTCGCTGAGGGTAATACAAAGTTTTACAGCAATCAACCAGCAAGGCTCGAGGAGCAACAGGAGAGACAACATTCAGCGCATTTTAGCCGGAATGCTGCACCAGGTCATCGAAAATTGGCATAAACGGATGGAGATATTCCAATGGAGACGTCGTGGCCATTTGGCAGACTTTTTTTAAAATCATAATGGCATAAAATTGTCTGCAAAAACGGAACTCATTTTGACCTAATTTGAGTGTTTTATTTCATTTTAACATCACGTTTTTCATGACCCTTTACATAGCTGTCCTGCAGGACAAAAAACAGTTGGCTTGCAACGTTTGTCGCAGTGCAACTTCCTTTTAAGAACAAATATGAGCTTTGGTGGCAATACTCGAAAATATTACTATCCGTGAGGAACGATTGGTTCATACAGATATTATTTAAACCGTGTTTTAAAAGGTGAACAGCACTCCCCCATTGAACATCTTGCATTAGCATATCGCGGTCGTTAAAGTCCCAAAGGTTATCACTGTAGAAACTTTTTATGTGGTTGGTTGGTTGTTCAAATGTGAACATGTGCGTTGGTGCCAAGGGGCGCCAAGCGATGAAAAGAAAAATGCATTAAACGATGATGCTAATAGTGTGAAAACCGTATTGTTGTTTCCTCTGGTAATCGAGGAGGATGTAAAACACGTAAAAAAAGACTTTACAGACATAGATGTTGAAAATGATGCCACAATGGAAGAGCAGGGCACAAAGATAACTGACAACAAGTCTATAAGCCCAAATATAGCGACCATTGCCCCAAAGAATTCTATGTCACAATTTATGTGCAGTACTTTCTTGAATAATGTAAACATTGCTTTGCACCGGTAGTCACAGTGTGAAGATACTGAGCGTAAATTAAGATAGAAACTTTCACGCAGCAAAAATAAAGTGCAGTCTGCTTTTGTTATCATAGACGAAACACTGGATCCTGATCCCTCTGATGAAGAGCCAAATGACGATGTGGAAAGTAAAGTCTCCGACGATGGAGGCATAACAACATAAGATGACTCTAACTTTGGTACTACAACCGGCCGCAGCAACACGGAACCCAAAGTCTAGGAGAAGAAACGTATGAGATGTTCGACAAGCAGTGAAGAGGTATACGGTAAGCCACAAATAAAGAAGCGTAAAATTAAGGGTACACCGCCGTGCGATGAGAAAGAAGGAAACCTGACAAAACACTGTTGTGACGTATATGAACAAATAGTTACGAGTAAAATATCATTAATACAACACAGGAAGGCGCATAATCATCATGAATAGTTATGTGATATGTCAACATTTAAACATCACATATACACATATGCAGTCACCAGTTAGTACTAACCACCTCTTTGCATGCCCAACAAACCCAACTCATCTAACACCCTTTTCCCTATGGTCCGACCCCGTCGAAACAGCTTGTTTCTTGGGCTTCCCGATAGATAACCTCGACGACAACCAAACTATTACTTATCATCCAAGCGGGGACTAGATAACCGTTACAACAACAACAACAACGTCACTTAGTTGACGAATACGGCAGTTCCTTTTGTCGCCCTGAAATATGTTCAAATATGAACAATTGAGTTGGTGTCAAGCGCGGCCACTTAGTCGGTGCGATGCAGCATAGGTAATATTTATTAGTGGTAGTAAAAACATGTAACCCTAACTATTATACAGTCCACCCATTTAAATAAAATAAAATATGTTTACCGTCGACAATGCCGAGACAATACAAAAGATATAAACATATACAAACACAAAAGAAGTCTATGCATGCGATACCCATGCATTCAACACTTAACAATGCAAAACATATTTACCGATATTAAGAACTTGCAGATAAACAAACATATTATCTATGCAATACGATGTAATACACATGCATGGCAAAACAATATACACATACATATCGTCCATAAGCACATTTAGGTAGATAAGATAGATTCTAAAAATAGCATATACCCTTAATTTAGTCAAATAAAATTAGAATAAAATAAATTGAGCTCAACGGATGGACCATCTAAGACCTAGTCGCGGCCTACATTTGAAAGAGATAATATTCAAAAAATGAACGTCAATGTTCTCCATTTATGTTTCATTTTACGATTTCTTTCAAAAGTTTGAGTAGCCTTCCGTAAGTAACATTCCTGTTTCAGTGTTCAACGCATGCATATACAATTGCCTAGCAGTCCGCAATAGCGGATAATTCAATTTTACTAAACATAACTCAAATTCTAATAAACGTCATAATTTTCAATTTCGTTTTATGATTTGTCAAAGATTTGAACAATGCTGCCGAATACTTTGAACATTGACTTTAGTAGCCTTCCGCAAACTAAAATTCTTTCAGATCAGACTTTCCGTAATCCATTTCTTTAATCTTGAATGCCTTTGACAGCATCAACACTACTGGGATCGAACACAGGTTCTTGAATTAGGTCATCTCAGCATTTATGACGCTAAGTACTGTGATGGAGCTGTGAACTTTCCAAAAGCCGTGTTGATAATCAGCAAGGAACAGATGGCAAGAGAAGATCGGGTGTAACATGGCATAGAGTGCTTTCACAACTATGAAAATGAAAGATATGAGGTTGGGGATTCATTGTTCCGAATGTCAAATCGCATAATCCTCCACAATGTCTAAAAAGTTCAATTTACCGAAGACTCTACCTAACTGTACCCAAGATCCTCCCGCTAAAAACTTAGCAACTTCTGTCAAAAACTACCATCTAAGACATCTGTATTCATTTCTAGATATTCAAGGATTCATGGGTTTATGACATCAAGTCTCACGTTTCGTCCCGTTTAAAATTTGATGGTATTCATATCCGCGCAGAGAACGTAAAAATAATATCGTGCTACTTATGTACGATGAGAGTGTTTCAGCACAGCTAGCTCGGAAAAAGAAATTGAAACAGTGCCGCGTGAACAGAACTGAGCATTGAATGAAAATTATGACTGATATGTATTGATATGAATATCATTTTGTGAATATTTATGAATACACGTACAACTACTACATTCTATTTCATAGCAGTATTTGAAGTCACTGTGAAAATAAGACCTATTTTTATTTCTTATGATTGATAATATTATATAATTTCATATATACATTAATACACTAAAGAACTTAATAAATATAATATATTACAATAGTAATCCTACCTTACATCATTTAAAACTTATACTTATGTACGCCTTCACGCATTGAAATTATGATTATCACTTAGTGGCAATTTACACACAGACTCTTTTGTAACCCAAACCGGTTTATTGTGGGCGAGGGGACGACGAGGAAAGACGAAGGGACCGTGCCACTCGTGTTCGGGTGGCACGCTTTGTGTTCTTATTCGTAACAGCTCGCTGCTACCCTTTTCAACATTCCTTTTCACTTTCAAATTGTTTGAACGGTTGCAAGAGCGATCGGTTTCAAATGAATTCGTTCACAAATTTGAATTCTGTTATCTATTTTTTGTATGTACTATGCAAATATGTATGCATAGAATAATAGAAATATTTTAAAAAATTGTAAATAAGGAGAAAATGAAGATACTCAAAAATATTCAATTTACATTTTTAATTACATATAGCGGTATTAAATGTAATAACGTCCCAGTATACATAAAAGAATTCTAATAAAAATGGTATCTTTACTTTTTTATATTAAGATGATTTCAAATTTATTTATTTTAACCGCAAAGGAGCTAGTTCGAATATTATTTTATTTAAAATGAGAATTTTAATTAATTCAAGGATGTTTTATAATAAATAGACAAAAATATGGAGTAAAGAAATTATGAATTTTTAATACTTAAAGATAGAAAATTCTTGTTATAAATCTGGCCTTGAAAAAATTATTAGCGGGTATTCAATACATTCTGGTGGATTAGGGAATTCCCGTCTTAAGTATTTCTTTGAAACTATTAAGCGGGTAGGTATTATGCGTATTATTCTACCATATTCATGGTAATTCATTACAAGCAAAATTTGACACCATCTTTCCAAAATACATATGAATATGCAACACGCTCTAAGTGTTGCGCAGTCGAACCGCACAAATATTTTCGAAAATTTTATGAAAAGGAATGACAGAAAAACTTGATTTAAGGTGCTGGACTCTTTTTGCTCGCGTGAATGCACAGAGCGACACTAAAAAAGAATTTGCCAAAAATGAGGGTCAAAAGAGTCTCAATGTAAAAGCACACTTATTAGTAATAACATATGCACTGTACACACTGCTTGAAAGAAGTGAACAATTTATTGCTGCGCGGCAAAGAATAACACGGATTATTTTCGATCAAGGGAAAGTTTTCATGTTGTTCTTTTTGCGTATGATTCTTCATTAAATAATAAATAATACGTAATTAAGAAATTTTTTTTAAGGCGATTTAGAAGTTGACTCTAACAAACATTGTTTTTTGCACAAATTAGTAATATCAAATGAAGGAGGGCATTTTCACTCACAATTGTAGTAAATATAAGCGAAATCGGTTCGGTGTGTTAAGGAAATATAAATATTTTCCAAAATCATCCGAAAAACCGTCGAAGTTGTATTTTTTTTGTCCTTTAGAACCAAATAATGTTTGTTGTACTTAGGGAAGCTCGACCATCAAAAAAAAAAAGTGACTATATTATAAAACCTATATTAATTAAATATGTAGGTAATAATACCATCCTTACTTTATTATATATTTCAAGATATTTTATGGAATTCATCATGAAATAGGTAAATTTGCACATACATACATATGTACTATTGTCCTGTGATATCAAATATATACATATCTATAAATTATATGCAGAGTCGTTTGAGCATTGTAGATAAACGAATCTGTAAGCGTACATTTCTTAACATTGGAATTAGCATTATTTTTTTCATTTAACAGTGAAAATGCTCAGTTCTGATGTTTTTGGGTACCCTGATTTAAATGTGGTATAACACGCTCATTGTTTATATGCGAATTTGTGCCTAAACTCAGAAATACTTCTCAAGTAAAAATTGCTAAAATATCACGCAAATACAAAAATTCCGAACAAATTTTATAAATTCTTAGATTTTGTATACGTTGTACCGCGTTAAAGTTTTCAGAGTGATCCTCTTGTTCTTTCATAGACAATTTACCTATATAGTCATCAAACTTCTAGCTTCTGTACTCGGTGTAACTTTGCAAGAGCTGACTTTAAAAAATTGAATAGGGAACTTTCTTTTTATACTCTCGCAACCTGTTGCTACAGAGTATAATAGTTTTGTTCACCTAACGGTTGTTTGTATTACCTAAAACTAATCGAGTTAGATATAGGGTTATACATATATAAATGATCAGGATGAAGAGACGAGTTGAAATCCGGGTGACTGTCTGTCCGTCCGTCCGTCCGTCCGTGCAAGCTCTAACTTGAGTAAAAATTGAGATATCTTTATGAAACTTGATAGACATGTTTCTTGGTACCGTGAGACGGTTGGTATTGCAGATGGGCGTAATCGGACCACTGCCACGCCCACAAAACGCCATTAATCAAAAACAAATAACTTGCCATAACTAAGCTCCGCAATAAGATACAAGACTGTTATTTGGTACACAGGATCACATTAGGGAGGGGCATCTGCAATTAAAACTTTTTTTTTAAAGTGGGCGTGGTCCCGCCTCTAATAGGTTTAATGTGCATATCTCCTAAACCGCTAATGCTCTAATAACAAAATTCACTAGAAGCAAATGTTTTTAGCACTTCTATTGACGGTGTGAAAATAGTTGAAATCGGGTGGCAACTCCGCCCACTCCCCATATAACGATACTGTTAAAAACTACTAAAAGCGCGATAAATCAAGCACTAAACACGCCAGAGACATTAAATTTTATCTCTGAGATGGTATAAATTGGCTTTATCGGAACCGCGTTCAATATTAGTCAGTGGGCGTGGCACAGCCCACTTTTAGGTGAAAACCCATATCTTGAGATCTGCTCAACCGATTTCAACCAAATTCGGTGCATAACGTTCTTTTCATGTTTCTATGTCATAGTGCGAAATCGGACTACAACCATGCTTACTTCCCATGTAACACCATTTTCAATTCCATCTGATTCTTTCACTTTCCACTATGCAAATCAGGTAACAATGATTATATCGGGGTAAAACTTTGCGTGAATAATGCAATTAAAGAATGCCACCCTGCGGCCAAAAATTGTTTAAATCGAACCAAAACTGTTCAAACCCCTAAGTACTAAATATGTGGACCACAGTGCCTATAGTTGACCTTCTACCAAAAATATCAGTCAATCCACAAAGAAATCTCAAACGAGTATACCATTTGACTTTGCGAGAGTATAAAATGTTCGGTTACATTGAACTTAGCCCTTCCTTACTTGTTTAACTTAAGCTGATTATAATGGAAATATTGAATTTAGTGTATTACATTTCAATAACACTAATTATTTATAAAAGTACAAATCTGTGGTTATCGAAAGAATTATATAAATTAAGAAATAGAAAAACTCGGGCTTTAAATGACTATTCTAAATATTCAGCATTGCGTTGACAACTATAAATAAGAAAAAATTTAATTTTGTGCGTAATCCAATTAGTTTTCAACTCTGTTGATTTGGGAGATACTATAGCTAAATTTTAGTAGTCATAGTCATACGATGATATTAAAAGCAAAAGGTGCTCTTAGTTTAGTTAAACGTTGACCATAAGTATTTATAGATCCTTATGTTACTAAAATTGGAATATGGCTCTGTGGTATGGAACCATTCATTCCTGAACATTTTATTTATCTGACTCACTTTTCAAAATTAAAAAGACTATGTATATACCTTTCTCTTAAACTCCCTTACTTTTCATGACCTGGATAATTTCTCACGTATGCGGTGTGCGCCCTTTACGTCGTTTGGGCGGGAGGAGAGTAATCGTTGGATTATTATTATTATTATTAGTTCAACCACCAGGCCATCGATGAGGCGGTATTCATTGTATTGTGTATAATGCACCTGCATAATTTATAGGTCCTGAGCGGTCGTTTAACATAATTATTGATATGCCCTCCCGCCTCATTATCGCAACTATTTATTCGATCTCACTTTTTAGTACGTTTCAGTCAAATTCTAAAAGTCTCATCATTCTCGAAGAGATTGTTCTGAGTAGGGTGAAAGAGCATACAAATGGTCCGAAATAATTATTTTGACTGTATGGGAACTTAGGGAAGGCCGATTTTGTAAAAAAAAAAATGTTAAATGAAAATCGGAGCGTTGAGGGTGACCAATAACTATTGAGCCCCTGAATAATTATAATAAAAACAAAATATATGTTTATATCTAAATAAAAACCAAACTTTTATACTATGCAAATTCAGATAATACGCTCAAATGAAAGTCAGAAAATACCTCAAATGTCTTCACTACTGTGGAAATAATAGGTATCAGGTTGGATATTGGTCATTCATTGTTCAGAATGTCAATACATATATTAGGTCAAGTAAAAAGTTCGTTCGGTTTTTATGGCCAGATGGCGTTATTGTCCATAGTACTAGTGTCATGTCATACTATACGGCGCTGAAAACGTGTTTATTCGCGCTAAAAGTTTGTCTTTGACAGTTTTTCGATTGATTTACTCAGTTCGTTGTGAGCGCTCGTCAAAGATGGATCAAAGTGAAAAAGCAGCCAAAGCGGCTGAAAACATTAATTTAGTTTATGGGCCCGATACTGTAAACGAACATGTAGCACAAAAGTGATTTGCTAGGTTCCGTTCCGGTAATTTCGGTGTCAAAGATGCACAACGCGTCGGGAGGCTTGTCGTCGAAAATTGCGATAAAATCATGGAAATAGTGGAAACAGACCGTCACGTGAGCACTTACTTAATTGCTGAGGAACTAAAGATAAGCCAGAAAACCGTTTGGAACCATTTGTATAATCTTGGATTCAAAAAGGAGCTCGAGAGAGGCCTGTGAAAATTGGCTGTCCGAGTTTTTTGGCAATAGGGACGCAGTCTCCTACGAGAGGGGTATAATGAAGTTGGCATCTCGTTGGCAACAAGTTTACGAACAAAACGGCGCATATTTGACGCAAATGTACACAAAGTTATCATCTTTTGAAAAAACAATAAAAAACCGAACGAAGTTTTTACTTTACCTAATATTTAAATGAATCTTCGAAAACAAAATATACTTACTTTTCGAAATCATTGGGCCTTCCAGATGAAATAATAATTGCATGCATTTGGGGAGCCAAATCAGTTTTTACGATGGAATTTTGAGAATTGTTGCAAAGCGAAACAGTAGCATCACTTACAGCGATTTGTTTCTCCTGTTGAGCTTTATTGTTTCCGATTGAATCCAATGTTTTTACCACTGGAGCCATAGGAATATACATATCTTTTCGAAAATTAATGCCTATATAAATATAAAACCATTTAACACTTCACTAATAAATAATATAACCAATGTGCATCACTCACTGTCAGAATATATCAAATCTTCTGAGTTTTCTTCAGGAATAGCTCTCTCTGCAGACCTAGAATTACAATGTTTAAAGAAAATTACACCTCTTAAACAACATTTATATGTAAAAATGTACTTTATTTATGTAACATATACTCAATAATGAATAATAATAATAAACGTTTTCATTAAAGTTTTTGACAATTTTGAAGCTATCAAAGATTTTTCCATCGACCCATATAGGAAGGGCCGCTTGCACTAACCTAAGTTAAGGGTGACTAATAACTATTACGGTCATCGTCCAATGTGATGCGCTCCGATCGATTTTCTTTCAAATTCCTTGTGTCTAGTATATGGTAGTAAATTGATTTATAACAAGTAAGGAAATTCTAAGGTCGGGTGTAACCGAACATTTTATACTCGCGCAACTTGCAAGGATCAAAACACGGGAAATTACCTTAGGTGTTGTCAAAATTTTATATTAAAGGAACTATTGATTCGATTCAACCAATTTTTGACACAAAGACATACTATTATCGAGAGTTTAATTAGTTTATTTTATTATATGAATTTCAATTTTATATCTTACACATTGACCGATATTTTCGGTAAAAAGCCAACTATAGGCACTGGGATCCACATATTCAGTACCTAGGGGCTTGAAAAGTTTTGGTTCGACTTAAACAATTTTTGGTCACAAGATACAATCATTGTTGCTTGATTTGCATATTGGAAAGTAAAAGAATCAGATGGAATTTAAAATGGTGTTATATGGGAAACAGTACCGTTATATTACACTGTCGATAGAAGTGCTAAAAACATTTGTTCTCAGTGAATTTTGTTATTATAGCTTTAGCGGTATAAAAGATATTACATTAAACCTATTAGGGGGCGGGACCCCGCTCACTTAAAAAAATTAAAACTGCAGATGCCCCTAACTAATGTGATCCTGTATACCAAATAACAGTCTTGTATCATATTGTGGAGCTTAGTTATAGTCACTAATAGTGGATTTCAACTTGACTCTTCATCCTGACCTTTTTTATATGTATAAACCTATATCTAACTCAATTAGTTCATCCTGATCATTTATATATAATATCTTATATATAACTTGATTAGCTTTAGGTGATACAAACAACCGTTAGGTGAACAAAACTATTATACTCTGTAGCAACAGGTTGCGAGAGGGGTTATGTATATATTAGGTTCGTTCGGTTTTTTATTGATTTTTCAAAAGATCATAACTTTGTGTACATTTGCGTCAAATATGCGCCGTTTTGTTCGTAAACTTGTTGCCAACGAGATGCCAACTTCATTATACCCCTCTCGTAGAAGACTGCGTCCCTATTGCCAAAAAACTCGGACAGCCAATTTTCACAGGCCTCTCTTGAGGCCAACTTCTCACCATTAAGCGCGTTCGCCATGGACAGGAAAAGATGGTAATCACTTGGTGCCAGGTCCGGACTATAAGGTGGGTGCATTAGAACCTCCCATCCGAGCTCCAGGAGCTTCTGGCGAGTCACCAAAGACGTGTGTGGCCTGGCGTTGTCCTGATGGAACACAATTCGGCCTCTGTTGATCAAAGATGGCCTCTTCTGGATGAGTGCTGCCTTCAAGCGGTCCAGTTGTTGGCAGTAGAGGGCCGAATTGAGCGTTTGGCCATAGGGTAGCAGCTCGCAGTAGATGATTCCTTGCCCATCCCACCAAACACACAGCAAAACCTTCCTGGCCGTCAATCAGGTCTTGGCCACCATCTGGGCCGCTTCCCCGAGCTTTGACCACGACCGTTTGCGCTCGATGTTGTCATAAGTGACCCATTTTTCATCGCCAGTCACAATCCGCTTCAGAAACAGGTCGATTTTGTTGCGATTCTGCAGCGATTTGCAGATGGAAATTCGGTCCACCATGTTTTTTGCGTTAGTCCGTGTGACACCCAAACATCGAGCTCCTTTTTGAATCCAAGATTATACAAATGGTTCCAAACGGTTTTCTGGCTTATCTTTAGTTCCTCAGCAATTCAATAAGTGCTCACGTGACGGTCTGTTTCCACTATTTCCATGATTTTATCGCAATTTTCGACGACAAGCCTCCCGACGCGTTGTGCATCTTTGACACCGAAATTACCGGAACGGAACCTAGCAAATCACTTTTGTGCTACATGTTCGTTTACAGTATCGGGCCCATAAACTAAATTAATGTTTTCAGCCGCTTTGGCTGCTTTTTCACTTTAATCGAAGAAAATTTGTAAAATATAGCGAATTTTCTCTTTGTTGGTGTCCATCTTTACACTACAATAAACACGTTTTCAGCGCCGTATAGTATGACATGACACTAGTACTATGGACAATAACGCCATCTGGCCATAAAAACCGAACGAACTTTTTACTTGACCTATATAAATGATCAGGATGAAGAGACGAGTTGAAATCCGGGTGACTGTCTGTCCGTCCGTCCGTCCGTGCAAGCTCTAACTTGAGTAAAACTTGAGATATCTTTATGAAACTTGGTAGATATGATTCTTGGTACCGTGAAACGGTTTGTATTGCAGATGGGCATAATCGGACCACTGCTACGCCCACAAAACGCCATTATTCAAAAACAAATAAATTGCCATAACTAAGCTCCACAAAAAGATACAAGACTCTTATTTGGTATACAGGATCACAATAGGGAGGGGCATCTGCAGTTAAAATTTTTTTTAAAGTGGGCGTGGTCCCGCCCCTAATAGGTTTAATGTGCATATCTCCTAAACCGCTAACGCTATAATAAAAAAAAATCACTGAAAGCAAATGTTTTTAGAACCTCTACCTACAGTGTGAAAATAGTTGAAATCGGGTGGCAACTCCGCCCACTCCCCATATAACGGTACTGTTAAAAACTACTAAAAGCGCGATAAATCAAGTACTAAACACGCCAGAGACATTAAATTTTATCTCTGGGATGGTATGAGATGACTTTATAAGAACCGCGTTCAAAATTAGTCAGTGGGCGTGGCACCGCCCACTTTTAGTTGAAAAGCCATATCTTGGGATCTGCTTAACCGATTTCAACCAAATTTAGTGCATAACGTTCTTTTCATATTTCTATGTTATAGTGCGAAAATGGGCAAAATCGGATTACAACCACGCCTTTTTCCCATATAACACCATTTTCAATTCCATCTGATTCTTTCACTATCCACTATGCATGTCAAGCAAAAATGATTATATCGGGGTAAAACTTTTCGTGAATAATACGTTTAAAGTATGCCACCTTGTGACCAAAAATTGTCTAAATCGAACCAAAACTGTTGCCTATAGTTGACCTTCTACCGAAAATATCAGTCAATCCACAAATAAATCTCAAACGAGTATACCATTTGACTTTGCGAGAGTATAAAATGTTCGGTTACATACGAACTTAGCACTTCCTTAATTGTTAAATATAATTTTTTTCTACCAATTTAGTGCTGCTTACGAAATAAGACCAAATTTTATTGTATTACATTTTTAATAGAACTAATATATTCGGTTTTTTTTTAAATAAAATAAACGCTCCTCTTTTGAAAAAATATATTAGTTGCATGGCGACCCACTCATTCTAATATTAGGGTGTATGTTTAAAAAATTGTTTACGTTTAACTTTCGTTATTTAAATAACTTAATCAATAATTTACGCCTGAAAACCTTAAAAATAAAAATATAATGTCTTCAAGAAAGTGTCAAAATAGTGCTGATACATTTGATTACATAATATGCCGCTTATTCTTTTCATTTAAAAAACGACTTATGCAAATATAGAGACATTTTTAAATAAAATTAGATATGCGGAACACAATTGGCAAATTTATGGAGATCAGAAAGTTATAACTGTACTTAGGTCAACAGGCAGGTTACAAAAAAGGTATACTTGTAGAACGAAAACTATACTTTATACGTAGCAATAGAATCCTAAAAAAAAGATTGCCTTTTTTCTTTTGCAAAAAAGCTTGATGTCTAGAGTAAATATGTAAGTATTTTTGGTCACAAATCACTGAAAATAATTAATATTTTTCGCTTAAATAAAGACAATGTTCCAAATTTTTTGATTTATCGGCTGGTGTTATTCGTTAACTAAGGAAACAAAGCGAATATCTTATATAATATTTATTTAACAAAGCCTGAAAGAGAGATTGGATTCCTTTCTCTTTACACCCAGAATAAATTGTAAAAATTATACCAATTTTAAGGGTCGAACTACTTTAATAAAATGGTACATTGTCTGTTTTAGTACTTACTTGTAACGAAAAGGCAAATAGTTTCCGGTTTCTTCTTGATCATCGAGTTTTACCGGTTCTTTTCTTTCTGTACTTCCAAAAGAAGAAGCTATTGGTGGACTTGTACTGTACCGGGAAAGTGATAAAAAACGAGGCGTCACTGTGCAAGGAACATTTTGAATATGTGATGATATAAAACTTTGATTCGCGTCATCATTGGACTCTCTAGTTCTTGTTGGAAAACTGTCACATCTACCTCGTACAAGATTATAATTTGCTAAAAATATTGGAAAGTTATGAACATTGCCTTGTATTAAGTAGTATAAATTTATTAAATTCTTCTAAAAAGTAGGAAAAAATTTCTATCGGCAAAACTCTGAGAGTTACATTAAAATATTATGCGCCATTGAAATAAGAGGAAACATGGGCGATGCGTTAATTTCTTAGTAACTTAAAAACTTAAATTAATAATGATGTTTTCAATAAGTGCGATTTTGAGAGGTAAATATTTCGGTCGAAAAATTTGGTTTGGTTCGAAACCCAGTTTAGCGTAGTTAAATCAATGTAAAACAGGGGAAATGGATGTCACCTTAGGAACAAAAGTAACTAAATAACAGGTATCAATGTAAAATTATTGCTTTAAAGAAAATGAGTTCGAAAGTCATTTTTTTAACTTTTATATTTTAATTTCCCGTTTATTTTGTTTTGTTTGTTTGTTAGTTACCAAAATGACAGGCGTTGTCACAGAAGAGCTTAAAACTTTGGGTGGTACACAACACCACTTAATTTCAATTATTTCTAACGATACTATAATAAGGAACTTTTTAATAAAATATAAGAATACGACTAACACACAATTGTTTTTAATACCACTGTACAATATGTAAATGATATGAGACTCATCAGCTTGAGATGCTACAGGTTTATGAAAAAATATTATCGAAACGCAATCGATGATAATCTCATATCCGGATAATATTGATTATACAATTTAAAAGTCAAGTCTTCGGTAATCAAAGATTATATTTTGAACAAATTCTTAATTAAAGCCTATTGGATTAATTATATATAATAATGGCAATAACAGGACTTAAGTAATAAAACTTAATCTTATACGCTTTAAAAACTAATAAGACACAGGTTCAATAATAATCAAGTCTATACATAGGAGGTGTGTTCAAAGGAAAAGGTGAATTTTGATTTTTTGAGGGCTGTGTACATTCGATTATCGATATTTTGCCATTGTTATAATCGGACACATATGTTTATCATGTGGTTGCATTAGGAGCCAATTCCGATTAGTAGTTTGTTTTTGACAACAGAAAAGGTTAGTCACGTTTTTGTGTGCACTTCGATTTTTGACTTTTGAAATAAATAGATTAAAGAATATGTATTAAATTTTGCGTTAAAAGTGAAATAAAGTGATCCAAGGCACTTGAAATGTTGACTGTGGCATTCGGTGAGTCCACGTCTCAAAAACGTGTTTATAAGTGGTTCAGGCGCTTTACAGAAGGTCAACAAGATGTTGATGACAATGAGCATCCTGTTGGTGTAACCGCGTCAACAAGCGAAGAAAACATCGAAATGGTGAAAAAATTGTTTTGGAAATGTTAATATATATCGATCGGCTTATGCCATCACATTTTTTCGAATATTTTGGGCATGAAACGTATGGCAGCGAAGTTTGTTCCTAAATTGCGATAATGCACCAGCTCACACATCAATGCTTATTCGTGATTTTTTGGCTACTGCGACTTTTTCCTATTCCCAAAACTGATGAAACCAATGAAAGGAAAGCGTTTTACCACAATTGATGAGATCAAGTCAGAATCGAAGAATGAGCTGATGGCCGTACCGAAAAGCGCATTTCAGAAGTACTTTGAGGATTGTAAAAAGCGTTGGCACAAGTGTATTATATCCGAGGGGGACTACTTTGAAGGGGAAAAAATATATATTGATGAATAAATAACCATTTTTCAAAAAAATTCCAAATTCACCTTATCCTTTGAACACACCTCATACATATATTTAATTTATTTTCGGCCAAAGGCTTCTTGGAGAACTCGAATATTTGGGAAAAGGTTTATGTTTTTACAAAAATGAGAAATTACTTCTTAGTAGCTTCATTCAGAGTTCCGAATTGTTTCAAAAGATAATGAAGAAACGATTAGAATCAACAAAATTTAAATATATAAAAGGTGTTTTTGGGGTTTTTATTTGAAATAATAATAATAATAAAATAATGAAATAAAATGGCTAATACATATACGTATATATTGATAAAATTTTTGATGATTGAACAACATTTCGGCTTATGACCCCCGTTCCTTGTGAAGACCATCCCGTTCCCATGACAGTCGGGTCTACGTAACCGCAACGGACCCGGATTTTTATCCGGCCAAGACTGTCAACTCGGCATAATTCTGCCGCTACAACAACAACAAGACCATCTCGTCGGTGCAATTTTCTAGAATGGCCGGCGTTATTGCACCAATAAAGCTTCAAAAGTTGGTTTCCAACTCGTTAGTCACAGCTAGATTATTAGACCAGACAATTAACTTGTCATACTGCCAAAATAAAATGGTCTAACATAGTAACATCACGTGACCTAAAGAAGCAATTGATAAACTCGTTTCTTAAGGGCGTCGGATCATTTCAATCGAAAAAAACGGTATCTTCCAAAACTGTCTAAAAACCTATACGTATATATTAGCTATGATTTCTCTTATTAAATCTTTGAAGCTCGTTTTCTGAAAACTATGTTTTTGTAATTGGTGTGCAGGATAGCGCGTTACCTATCTCATCTATTAATTTTATTCAACTTCTATTTTAGAAAGTATGGAAAACTGCTCTATGTGAACCAAAGATATAAACAATTATATAGCTTTTTGTAATTTTTATAAGTTAAAACATGCACAAATTTTACGTTGAAAATCGTTTTTAAAGTTCAAAGATAGAAAAAAATTATTAATTTTCAGTTTTCATTGGCTTTCTGAGGGTTATATAGAGTAATAAAGTATATCATACAACCTACGACAAGTTCCAGAGCAACATGGATTCCTTTGCCATTTTTCAAATTTTTGAGTCTTTCAATCATTAAACAAAGACTTTCAGATATGCACTAAAATATATAATATTGTCTACAGTGTTTCTTATTTTAAAAATAAAAATTCAAGTAAGCGATTTTTTTGTCTCTAAATGATCTGACCCTCTTTAATTTAATTCGGTCGCTAAAACTTCATCCAAATAAAGTGATGGATTCACATACAGCACGTATGACTTGATGCACCGTCTTGGAAGATGGAACTATTTTACACTTCGATGATAGATTTGCCTGCAAAGCTCAGTAGTTGCGGTAACGAATCCATCTCCAATTAAAATACGATAGATGTTAACTGTTTCGCAAAACATGTATCACAAGTTTTCTTATTAACTTACAAGTTAAATATGCTTAATTGTCGACAATGATGTGAAATCCTATACCTCAATACACAACACGTGATATATGAACGATTTAATATAATGAAAAATCATTTTTTTAAATGATTACCCATGTATACACTATTAACGCTAAAAGTGGATTCAATATAATTTGATAACATACATAATTTACCTGTCGGATTCTTGTTATAAATTTGATTCTCCGTGCGAAGGCTTCCTGTATCCATAAAACTTATCGGCTTAGACGTTTCCGTAACGGAAGATGATCTCCTTCTAATGTTATCTCCAATAACATCTATTCTCACAGACATTGCACTATAAAAGTAACATTAAATTTAAAATATTTTTAATGTATATTAAAAAACTATAATTTTCTTAATGTATTTTACTAAAATTTTACATGTTTAGTTGTAGAACTAAATAAGATATTGATTTCATAATAAATAATATGAAATAAAGAACATGAAAATTTCGTTTTTAAAAAACAATAGAAGTTTTGTTCGGCTAATAATTTTTTTGTAATACCATGCTACAAAAACAAACCGTAATAACTTTTTTTTAATCAGTGCATTACATTTATTTTTTTTATTGTATAGAATATTTTATTTTATTTTGCGTAATTAATTGTTTTGAAAAATTACGGAGCGTAAATGAAATTCATACTCAGCCACGCATATGCGACACCTAGTTATAATATTATTCATTGCGGCCTGAAGGGTTGAAGTCGGGATTGCCTCAATTATCGATTTAATGGACTGCTTCAATTTACGCCACTTCCCACACATCGCATCAATCAATTCATTTATTGAGAGAATACTTCGGTGAGCGGATAATTTCACATTTTGGGCCGGTCGCTTGGTCACAAAGATCGTGTCATATCACGCCGTTAGACTTTTTCCTGTGTGAATATGTAAAGTCTTAAATCTATGCGGACAATCAACATTTTATGAAATTTGACAAATTTGATCTTTCAACAATCTCTGGAGTTGTTATTCGACGATCTGCATCGACCAACGACTTTATTTTATCCATATCGGCGTTACGAGGCCTCCGAGGAAGTGGTGCAACCTCAAGATCGAAATTGCCGAAACGAAATTTTGCAAGACAAATTTGGCATTGGCGCACATCTTCTCCGTACACATCACGTCATTTTCGCCCTGCTTGAACTGCATTTTTACTCTTTTGATAGTAAAACAGTTAAATAGAGCGAAAATGCTGTTTACGATTTCCATCTTCTATAGGGCACCAAACAAAAACTATTTCAAAAAATTTAAGAAAAATTACATAGTTGAACGGCCCAATAGTATATTTTAATGCCCAAAATATGTACAACTTGTCCACAAACTACCCCACCTCCCATATACTACATATAATAGTTTGCCTGGAAACATGTTCTCGAGTATTCTAGAGTATTGCCAAAAGTAAATGCGATTGATCTAGACCAATCCTCAATAAACCTAATATAGTGATTTGCGACTTTCCAGCTGTCTTTAAATCCCAAGTAGTGATTTCATTCCACTAGACTTCAAACCGTTTAAACCATAAACGTCGAGTATATGCTGAATTAGGAAGAATTTAATGAAATTTATACCGATTCAAATACAAATTTGCTGTGCTATCTGTATAGTTAAATTTACTGATTTTGAATTCATATATTAAATAAAGGAGGGGTGGACGTGTTGCAATCCGATTTCACCCATTTTCACACTAAGTTTTATTGATATAGTAGTAGTAGTAGTCAGTAGCTTGTGAGATATACCAGATGGTCGGTTGAAAATGAAAAATATGAAAATAAAATACTAATTTTGAATGGGAAAGTAAAAAAAATGTATTCAAAGTATTGGCCATTGCTTTTTACACATTTTGACCACCTTTCTGGCAATTTGTGGATACCATGCCAATACAAATGTTCGTCTTTTGAAGTAAACCAATCAGACACCCAATTTTCGACTTCTGCGTAGGAATCAAAGTGCTGCTCAGCCAAAATGTGTTCCATCGATAAAAAAAAATGGTAATCGGAAGAGTCCAAGTCTGGTGAATAAGGCGGGTGGGGTAGCAGCTCCCAGCTAAGTACTTTGATTGTATTTTCGATTTTGCTTTGTGTTCAGGTGCATTGTCGTGTAACAATATTACTTTGCCGTGTCTTCTGGCCCATCCTGGTCGTTTCTATGCATGGTCAATGCATGTTCAAATTGATCATTTGTTGTATGTAGCGGATAGTATTAACAGTGTCACCAGGTTTTAGAAGCTCATGATATACCACACCCTTCTGATCCCATCAAACACAGGGCATTGCCTTCTTATCGAATCGGTGTTTTTGCAGTCGATGTTGATTCTTAAAATAAATCCATTTTTCATTGCCAGTGCCAATTCGATGCAAAACTGGGTTTCTTTCGTGTCTTTGAAGCAAATTTTCAAAAGTGTTTTTTGGTTTTTTTATATATTATATATTAGCTCATGATGACCCACGATTTTCTCCGTTCAGGATTCTTAAAATAAATAATTTTTTCATCGTCAATGACAATTCGATGCAAAACTGATTTTCTTTCGTGTCTTTGAAGCAAAATTTCACAAGTGGTTTTTCGGTTTTCCATTTGTCTTTCAATCAATTCATGTGGGACCCATTTTCCACACTTTTGAATCTTTCCCATAGCTTTCAAACGGTTTGAAATTGTTTGTTGGCTGCCATTTGCTTTTGACCCAAAGTATCATCTTCCACGTTCTTCATTTCTCACATCAAAATTATTATATCTGACCCTTTGAAATCATCTTTTACATGTTGCTTCTGATAGAGCATGATCACCATAGTCCTCGAAAAGCGTTCGATGCGACTCTGCAGGACTTTTCTTCAAATGGAAACAAAAAATGAATGCTTTCCGCAAATTATCACTTACCGCTAACACCTGGTAAACACTAAACTTATTAGTAAGCGGCATCACGATCACTTTTTTTTTAGCCATAGATGCACACCCTATGTAGCATAATTTGGGACTGTATAGCACTTTTTATTTTTCTGACTGACAGCGTTTAGTGGGCGCGCCATTAGTCCGTTTTTGTCCATCTGGAATAAATCCCTCCTCAGAGTACCAAGGAGCATGGGTATCAAATTTAACAAGATATCTTATATTACTCAAGTTATTGCTTGCCCGGAGAGAATGAGGTAAAAGTCTTGAATTAAATTTGCTTTAAACAATCATAAGTTAAACAAAATTACTATGCAAGATATTGCAAAAGTATAAAAAAGGCTTTTCCGTATACGCAGCACATCAGATTTGGACCCAAAAATCAAAAAGAATCAAAACTAATGTCCATTTTAATATTAATATTTACTTTTTAGGCTGGCAACATGAATGATGTTTCGATTAAAATTAGTTATACAAGGTGCGTTCCAAAGTAAACAGGACTTTAAAAAAAAATACAGAACAGACGGTTTTATCGGCAAAATCAATTAATTTTATTCTAAATAGTCTCCTTCTGCTTTAATACAGCTTTTTGAACGGTCCAAAAGCATGTCCAACGAGTGTTTTAGCTCGTTGCCCGGTATGTCCGCCAGTATGCCGGTGCAAGCTTTTGACTTCCACGTCTGCATAACGCTTTCCTTTCATCGGCAAATTCATTTTTCCGAAAAGATAGAAGTCGCACAATGCCATATCAGGTGAATACGGGGAGTGGTTGATTGTTAAAATGTGATTTTTGGTAAAATAATCGGTCACAAGCGTCGATCGATGAGACGGCGCATTATCGTGCAACAAACGCCAACTTCCAGCTTCGCGATATTCGGGCCGATTCAAACTCCAAGATAGAATACCGCATTAACGTTTTGGACGGGTGAAACATATTCTTTGATGACAATACCCTTGGAATCACAAAAACAAATCAGCATTGTCTTCACTTTTGACTTATCCAGGCGCGATTTTTTGGGTTTCGGCTCCTTTCTCATTTATGTCCTCACGACCACTTTGAAAACGTTGAAACCACTCGTGCACTCTGCTACGGGATAGGCAATCATTGCCATAAACTTGTTTCATCAATCCAAACGTTTTGGTAAAAGTTTTACCAATTTTAAAACAAAATTTAATGTTGGCTCTTTGTTCGAAGCTCATTTTCGCACCTTTGACAAACACATACTGACACTTAAAACGCAATAACTTCACTTCCAATAGATTAAATGTCATGAAATTTTTACTGGAAGTCGATAAAGGATAGCAGATTCTAACGCACTAGTCGACATATAGATGGCGTCACTAGAGTTTACTTTGTTACTTTTTTACTGTTTACTTTGGAACGCACCTTGTACAATAGTTCCTTATACCCAAAAAAAAAGAGTTTGATTGATCTGAAATGGAGTTGCTCTAACTTCAATTCAACTGAGTGGAGTTGCAAACCGTAACAATCAATTTGTTTTATAGAAAGTAAGAAGTGTCCTGTTAATAAATACATATAATATTACGTTAACCTTTCCTAAACTATATCTACTTGTCAAAACTAAAAAAAAATGCTTCATTTGCTATATTAATAACCTAATATCTAATAAGCTCAATTAACAATTGTTGTCAAGTCTTTGGAATTCAAAGTTGAGCAATACCTTGATATCATTTTATGCATACTCTGCGCGACTAAAGGATCTTCTGTATCCATCCACAGTTCTCCAGGTCCTATAATACATTGCCGTCCAACTTCCATATAAAAAAGGCAATGTGAATCTCCACATCTGAAATTAAATGATATTTAAAATTCAGAGTTGTAAAATAAGCGTGAACTTGTATAGTTTTGCGATATTGTTTGTAAGGTTAATATAATGATAGAAATGTAATAAATTATAGTCAAATACTACATCAAATTCATCCGCAACATAGTTGAAAAGCAATATAAATTGTTAAAGTAGTTTAAAAACTAAGAATTGTACAAAGAGACTATTAGAAATATGTAAGTACTATGCCCATTTAATTTATAATTTAGCGTAAAGATAGAGCCACATTGAATAACAATTTTGAACAAAGTTGAAGTTATACCAAAAATTCAAATTTTGTTTCAATATGAGTAGTTATTTTATTAAATACTTATTGTATAACCATGCTACATTAAAAATATAACAGTGCTAGCAACAGAGTCTTTGGCTGTAATATGTTATTATATTATATAATATATATTAATCTACAAAATGTAGTAATGCAATTTAAATTAGATGCTTTAATTGATCTTTGGAGACCAAAGAGTATATTTTATTTATCCTATCAGCTGACGGTTCTTTGAGAAGTTTGACATAAATGGAAAAATAATTTCGCCTAATACCTCAAAAAGTATTGCCGTGATTCAATATGTGTTCTGTAGATGTAGATGTATTCGTGAAATCTTCACTTTTTTAAACTGGCAACAACAATAAAATTGTAATTAAAATTATTTGTAGCTCGTAACACCAAAAAAGGTTTTTGTTGATCTGAAGTTGATTACTTTAACTTAAATTCAACTTATTAGAGTTGCAAACCGTAATAGAGACATTAGTCTAAATTTTAGTCATACTATCACATAAATAGACAATGTAAATCCTTAAATATATATTTCAAACAAAAAAGTATGAAAGTAAATATTTAAGAAAGTCGTAAAGTCGGAGATCAATTTGGTAAATTGTTCAATTAAATTCTATGGCTAGTATATCTTTATGTATATATGACTACTACCGATGCCGCTTTATACAAGGTGCAATTCAAAAGTTTCAGGACTTTGATTAAAAAACGAATATTATTTGTGTTTTTTTTTTTAAATTTATTGGTCGCCTTCAAAATAGTCTCCTTCCGCCTGAATACAACAATATGGCACGTTCAAGAAGGTTATCGAATGACTTTTTTAGGTCATTTGTCGGTATAGCGTTGAGGATGGCGGTCGTCGCCTTTTGGATGGCATCAACGTCAGCATAGCGGTTTCCTTTCATGGCCAAATGTAGTTTTCCGAACAAATAAAAATCGCAGGGTGCCATATCAGGCGAATAGGGTGAATGGTTGATAATATGAATGCGATTTTTGGTCAAATTGAATGTTGAATTCTTAGGTCTTTTTCGTGTTGTTTCAAAGTGTGCGGGACAAATCGAGCACAAACCTTTCTGAGGCCCAAATTTTCTGTCAAAATACGATAAATCGACGATGCGGATATTGATAATTCCGATTCCATATATTAAAGCGAGGATTTCGGCTCTTTTTTAATAAATATACGAACAATTTCCGTGTTTTTTTCGTTCACAACATCTTTTGGCCGCCCCGAACGTTCGTCGTCTTCCAAGTCCTCCCGTCCCTCTTGAAAACGTTTAAACCACTCGTGAAAACGGCTACGGGATAGACAATCATCGCCATAAACTTGTTTCATCATTTGATGAGTTTTGGTAAAAGTTTTACCAAGTTTAAAACAAAACTTAATGTTGGCTCTTTGTTCGATGCTCATTTTCCGACCGACACTACAAATGTAATGTCACATGTAGCGCGATATCTCAGCTGTTATATAAATTTTATACGAAAACACTGAAGAATACACAATTGAGGGATAACAATTTCAGACAGATGGCTAGAAGCCGCGTTGTTTAAAAAGTCCTGGAACTTTTGAATTGTACCTTGTAGAAAACCTGTAATACCAGCAAGTCTTGTGAAGATGCTATTTTTATATTTTGCTCTTAGAAAAGTAAAAATTTTAACTGATGAAATATCGTGCACTACTAATGATTTTTATATATGTACGTACTCAGTCAAATTATGTTACTAGTAAATGGACCTACAGACTTGGAAGGACATTATACATAAATATGTATTTCAAAATTTTTAATGTACATAAGCGTATACGGTATATTATTTTGACCGATTTTAGTATAATAAAAGGGGAAACTTTAGTATACCATCCCATGATTTCAGGGTTAAGAGGGGTATGGTTATTATAGCCGCCAGAAACTTATAGTTTTCGAAATATTTGCATTTTAAGTTAAAAATTTTGTCTTACAATTTCTCGATTTATAGTTAATTTTTCTTTTATATTATGCACTTATTGTACACTAACACTTCACTACAATGTTTCTACATATTTATTTTAATATTTGCTTTAAATAAGAATTTTATTTTTACACAATTTTCGTTATATGCACAATAACAAATGGGTTCCATGTTGACAGATAATAAGTGTTGCCATATCCAAACGAATGAAAGCAATCAAAATAAATAAAATACCCAATTACCCTCTTCAAACTTAACTTATTTGCACAATATTTACCAATTCAATTTGAAAATGAAAATAATGACAAAACGGACAAAAAAAGAAACAGCACCTTGTTTATTTGTAACAATATCCGTTATAATCCGTTATAGAAAATGAAGTTTCAATAGACTGATATACCCTCTTTAACCATACTTTTTTTTGGTTAGATTTCCTATTTGCATTGGCTTGCAAAAAAAATAACCCTGGCCAATCCGACAGCGGGGTGGTCGTTATCCCTTTCGTGTCTTATTTCTTTCTGCTTTGGCGGCCTTCGGCCGCGCCTCAAAAAATAACACTGGCCAATCCAATACCATGGTTTATTAAGAGAAGTGAAAGAACAAAATTATGGTTCATGTATTTGGGGTATACTCCTCTATTATTCATTTTAATCCTTTTGCAAAATATAATTATATATAAATATATATAAAATAGACCCCTTTTAACCCTGAAATCGTGGGATGGTATACTAAAGCCGACCTTAATAAAGATGTAATAAACCTAATTATAAGTATATACCTTCTGATGGTGTTTAAGGGAATATGTATATCCGTGGCTCTAATACATCCTGATGACGATTTTTCCGGACCAATTCTTATAAAAGTGACAGACTTTGGCGACAAACATACATGATAGTTTCCTATAATTTTCCTTTCTTCTGCCAAGCTTTTCTTTTGTACAACAACTTGCCAAACGTGATCTAAAAATACAAAATATTAAATATGTTAACTAAACATTAAAATATGTAATTGTTTATAAGCAATATAACATAGGTCTCAGGCTTCTTTACAACACTTTATATAATATCACAAATATTTACCTATAGTATTGAATACAACATAACCTCATATTATATTAGTAACGGGGGAAAGTGCACAGCGACATCATAAATCTTTACTAACGAAAAACATAATACTAATCGAAATATTACCACTTAATTTATTAAGATGTCTTGCATTTAAACTGATATAAACCCAACCAAAGCGGAGTATAGATAGTATAGGGTATATAATAGAAAAGTCAGCCAGAGAGTAAACCACATTGTTGTCATGAAAACAAGTCCATTTAATTTCACTAAAATATAAAATCTTTACCGATATAACCTGAATGAACCCAATTTTTTCAGGTAACTCGCACATTAACAAATACATTCGGCATAAAGTCAATTAGAATAACGAAAATTTTTAAACGACAGACATAAGCAGCTGGGGTAATTCATGGACGGATTTTACCCAATATCTTCAAAAAACTACAGTTTATCTAAAAAATATATTCACTTGACTCTGTTCAGATTCACCTGCGGCCACGCGGTACTTACCCCTATTTTTATACTCTCGCCACTTGTTGCTACAGAGTATAATAGTTTTGTTCCCCTAACGGTTGTTTGTATCACCTAAAACTAATCGAGTTAGATATAGAGTTATATATATATAAATGATCACGATGAAGAGACGAGTTGAAATCCGATTGACTATCTGTCCGTCTATCCGTCCGTCCGCCCGTCTGTGCAAGCTGTAACTTGAGTAAAAATTGAGATATCTTTATGAAACTTGGTACACATGTTTCTTGGTACGCCCTAATAAGTTTAATGTGCATATCTCTTATACCACTGTTATAGCTATAATAACAAAATTCACTGGGGACAAATGTTTTTAGCATCTCTATCAACGGTGTGAAAATGGGTGAAATTGGGTGACAACCCCGCCCACTCCTCATATAACGGTACTGTTAAAAACTACTAAATGCGCGATAAATCAAGCACTAAACAAGCCAGAGACATTACATTTTATCTCTGGGATGGCATAAGATGATTTTATAGGAACCACGTTCAAAATTAGATAGTGGACGTGGCACCGCCCACTTTTAGGTGAAAATCCATATCTTGGGATCTGCTTAACCGATTTCAACCAAATTCGATACATAATATTCTTCTCATATTGTTGTTGTTATAGTACGAAACATTTTTGATAATAAGATTTTAAACAGCGAATTTCAAACGTCCGTCAGACGTCCTTTTTAATTTAAATAAGTTAAAACCATCTTTTAGTTATGGCTCAGACATGATACCCTCATGCTTCTTAAAAAATAGTGCCAAATATATTTACTTGCCTTTGACAAGGATATTTAATTCCTCTCTTAAACACGGTATATTTCCTTCAATATGGAAACAGTCATTTATAATCCCTTTGCATAAAAGTGGATTTAGATCCAACATTGAAAACTATAGAGGTATCGCAAAACTATAAGTTATACCTAAACTTTTTGAAGCTATCATCACTGACCATATAACCTTTTCGATTTCTCCGTTAATTTCCTCATCTCAGCATGGATTTCGTAAAGGGAATTCGACTATAACAAACTTACTTGAATTTGTAAACCATGTATCATTGGGTTTTAGGGAACATAAGCATACGGATGTTATATACACAGACTTTAGCAAAGCTTTCGATAAAGTAAATATCTCGATTCTCATACATAAACTTGATCTGCTGGGCTTTCAGCCAAGATTCCTTCAATGGGTATCTTCCTATCTTTATAGTAGAACACAACGAGTGATATTACAATTAATGTTTCTTCTGGTGTTCCGCAAGGTAGTCATCTTGGCCCGATTCTGTTCTTGTTGCTTATTAACGATATCTCTTCAGTAATAGAATTCTCAAAAATTTTATTATACGCTGACGATGTAAAGCTTTTTAAATCATACACTTCAACTGAGGAAAGGTGTCTGTTGCAAACAGACTTAAACAATTTGGCTGCATGGTGTGATAGAAATGATTTGCCATTGGATCTCAATAAATGTAAGATGATGTGCTTTTCCCGTAGATCTGTGCACCCCTCTTCTTATGTAATAAAACACCATATTCTAGAGCAAGTTTTAAACTATGTTGATTTGGGAGTTAATATTGACCCTAAGCTTAATTTCAGTCTTCATATTGATACCATGGTCTTGAAAGCAAAGGCTGTCCTCAGTTTTGTTAAACGTTGGTCTAAAGAATTTAGAGATCCGTATATTACTAAAACACTTTATACAACTTTGGTTAGACCTATATTGGAATATGGCTCTGTGGTATGGAACCCTAACTACCAAATCCATTCTGACAAGTTAGAGTCGGTTCAAAAACAATTTTTACTTTTCGCCTTAGCGCATTTCCGATGGGATGCTAGGGTAAGTCTACCTCCATACACTAGTCGTTTAAAACTTATTAATCTACCTACACTTTCTAGTCGTAGGGAAATGCTTGGCATAACATTCTTAGTGAAACTTTTGAATGGAACTGTTTGCAGTTCTTTTCTCCTGTCTGAAATTAAATTTAATATCCCGGTTCGCCTTTCGAGGCAGTTTAGACCTTTACTGCTAAAATCCTGTAGATCAAATTTTGAACTAAACGAGCCATTCCGCCGTATATGTCATGATTTTAATTCTCATTCCAGCACATTTGACTTATCTGACTCACTTTTCAAAATTAAAAAGACTTTATTGTTTTCTCTTAATAAATGAAAATGTAACAATTTATTATATTGTTACTTTAGATCTTAGCTGTTGAAATTTTTGTTTCTGTAGCTAAGCAGTTTTAGATCTCAACATTTAAAAACTCTCTTGCCTTTTCTGACTCGGCTGATTCCGCACGTATGCGGATTGCGCCCCTCGCGTCGGTTGGGCGGGAGGAGGGTAATCGTTGGGTTATTATTAAAAATGGGCGAAAGCGGATTACATCCACGCTTACTTCCCATATAACATCATTTTAAATTCATCTGATTTTTTTACTTTCCAGTATGCAAATCAAGCAACAATGATTATATCGGCGTAAAACTTTGCGTGAATAATACGTTTAAAGTATGCCACCTTGTGACCGAAAATTATTTAAATTAAACAAAACTGTTCACGCCCCTAGGTACTGAATATGGGGACCCCAGTGCCTATAGTTGACTTTTTACCGAAAACAAGGCGGCAAGATCCACAAAGAAATCTAAAACGAGTATAACATTTGACTTTGCGAGAGTATAAAATGTTCGGTTACTTCCGAACTTAGCCCTTCCTTACTTGTTTTACTTAAATTTTTTTTCGGATTTTTTCGTTCTTTCGGGATTGGCGATTTGGGTGTGTCACCGCCTATATTTTGACGAAACCTTATATCTCATCAACAAAACGACAAATTATAATCAAATTTGGTAAATAGCATTACTTTAAACACTTTATTTTACAGTAGAAAATTATATATTTCCTATATTATTACACAATTTTACTTTTATTTTTTAACTTGAATGAAGATATCGAAATAAGACTTTACACAGGTAGTGCCTCCATCGTATGGCACCTCCATGCTAATAATGGTAAAAATCGCACCATAACCTACTGATACTGAATATAAAAACCTCAGTGCGAACGAAACACATAATTTACAGTGTATAAAAAAATACATACATAAATATGTTTTTACGATGCACATAGAATTGTAAACTAAATGTGTACACACAAAAATAAATTCATATCTCGTAAGATAGATAATATACAGACATGCAAATGTATTGAGTTGTACACTTAAGGTAGTAGTCTGGTAACTTGCATTTTTTTAATGCTTTTTTTGGAAAAAATAAAATTAAATCAGTTTCATTTTGTAACATATAATAAATAGTGTGTCAGAGTGTACAAATATATTATTTAAAATTTTTTTTTTTTAATTTTTTGTTTCGTAGCACTAAAGTGAGCGCCTCAACAAAAAAAAAATGATGTGGCTGGACCCGGTTATTTAGTCGCTTGAGGACATCTGAAATAGAAAAGCTTGTAATCCTGGTTTCATTAGGACTAAATAATTTCGTTGAAAATTAAATAAATGGTTGATTTCGAAAAAAGTAACATCTTTTAAAGTAGAAATCGGGCTGTAAAATGGAAAGTTAGCAATAAAAACAAAAAGATTTTCATTCCTGCGAAACCTATTGATGAGTATAATAACATACTCCAATTTCTATCCAACCGATTGGGCAGAAAACTTTTTATCATCCGGGCCGACCCCGGTTTAAAGTTTCAACAACAGATTAAATATGTTATGTAATAACAGTGCGTACTACTACGAGACGCTTACGTATAGGTGCTATAACTTCGTCAATATTTCGATTTTCGTTCTAAAATTTTTACAGTGTATTCTTAACATATATTGATTTTTATTAATATTTTGAAAAACAAAAAGTCGATTTTTCCTAACCAAGTTACCAGACTACTATCTTAAAAACAACCCTATATTGCATGACAATTAAACAATATGCATATAAAACATGTGTACACTAAATACAACTGCACCTAGATAATTGTAAAAGACCCATGCATTGGAATCTGAAGTATACAATAAAAACGGAATACATATTTACACATATGTAGACGAGCACACAAAAATATATATATATACGTAGTTAATCACTTAATTTAGAAAATGTATATAAGTAAGAACATACAAAAAAAAATTCAGATTCAAATTTGAGTTCTCACGTTACAAACCTTTTTAAAGTAAGGTCTGGAACATTGGTCCTTCGAAGCCTAAAAAAGAGCTGACCAAATTAAATATAAATTGAGCCGGAATAGCAAAGACTATCCACATTTACAAATATACATACATATGTACCATATATACAGTATATATGTACATAAATACTTCGCATAAAAATTCGTAATATCTATTTAAAAGTCATTAATAAAGACTTAATCGAAGAACAAATGGAGAAATTTAAGTTAAAATACAATATGTAAATTTCCTGGAAAAAATAAAAGAAGAACAAACAAATATAAACCTACAGAAAATTAAAATTCCAAAATTTTATGAAGATGAAACAATGGTCATCAGCGACTTTTTAAAAGTTTAGTGCATAATTCGAAGCACTTTACTGAAGTAGCAAAGATGTTCCGATTGAAGACATCGTTAGGTGGAGAACTGGTAGATTAATTCAACATCTACCAGTAACGGAATCGAATTATTTAGCTGCTTGGCAAATTTTCCAGGAAAGATACGAGAATATAAGGCTACAATTTACAGCACATGTAGACAGACTTCTTGATAAGCCAAAAGTAAATGTAACAAGAAAAAACGTTAACTTCGGTTGCGCCGAAGCTATAATGACCTCCACAAATACAAAGGCCCCTTACAAGAACTTGATTCCGAACGTTCAATTTGTATGGCAGCTATATGATATAGTGATCTGATCTGACCAATTTCTGTGGAGAATAATTTGTTGCCTTAAGCAATAACTCGTGCCTAATTTCGTGAAGATACCTCGTCAAATAAAAAAATTTTCCATGCAAGCACTTTACTCCGATCGTTCAGTTAATATGGCAGTTATATGCTACAGTCATCCGATCTATACAATTTCTTCGGAGATTAGATTAATGCTTTATATAATAATACATGCCAAATTTTGTGAAGATACCTCGTCAAATAAAAGAGTTTTCCATACAAGCACTTCCTTCCGATTGTTCAGTTTGTATGGCAGCTATATGCTATAGTCATCCGATCTATACAATTTCTTCGGAGATTAGATTAATGCTTTAAATAATAATACATGCCAAATTTCGTGAAGATACCTCGTCAAATGAAAGAGTTTCCCATACAAGCACTTGATTCCGATTGTTCAGTTTGTATGGCAGCTATATGCTATAGTGGTCCGATATCGGCCGTTCCCACAAATGAGCAGCTTCTTTGTTAGAAAAGGACAAGTGAAAAATTTCAGATCGATAGCATAAAAACTGAGGGACAGACGGACAGACAGACAGACGGACATGGCTAAATCAACTCAGCTCATCATGCTGATCATTTATGTATATATTTTATAGGGTCTCCGACGTTTCCTTCTGGGTGTTACAAACTTCGTGGCAAACTTAATATACCCTGTTCAGGGTATAAAAAGTGCAGCAAGCGTGAAGCAGCTTTTGTATACCAACAAGGAGTGCATTTATGCATTAAAAGGACTGAATTGAAATTTAAACGATGAACCAGCCATAAAAATAAAAAAATGTGCAAAGCCTAGATGATATTTTCCGTTTTCTCGAATACCAATATCAAGCTCTCGAAGTCATGCGAGACAGAAAAACAGCTAAATGGACATTTTATATAGCTGCACAAAAACGTGTGTATTTTGCAAAGTTCGTAGGAATTATGAATGCAAAAAATTCCAGATATTGATTACGATGAATCGTTGGAGATTCTTTTTAACAAGCTATGCTATATTTGCCTTGACCATATATATGAAAGCAATTGTTATAATTAGAAAAAATTTAATAAGTGTGAAAGAAGTATCATAATTTACTGCATTATAATAAATTCCAAAAAGGTAAAAGAACAAGTGAGGAAAATGTCGCAAAAAAATCCTTCAATGAATGATGAAAAATTCGGAAACGGCAATAATTCTAACAGCAGCTCAAATAAGAATGAAGACAGCAAATGGAGAGTACGTGAGTACGTGACATTGCATGCTCTAATCGAACAAGGATCACAAAAAAATCCGTAGCTTAAATACTTCATTTACTAAAAAGAAGAGAAGTAACTGAACTACAAGGCTTAGGAAATACCACAAGTGGGAGTATCCAAATTCAAAATAAACTTTGAAATCAAGCCGAGATCCCTAGCGACACAGTATACAATGTCAGACAAAACATTTAAATGGGATATAGAACAGTGGAAAAACTATACCTTAGCTGATTCCAACTTCAATAAGTTGGATTGAATCGACGGCGTTATTGACCGTTCCCACGACAATCTAAGTAACCAGAACGGACCCGAATTCTGCCGCTACAACAACAACAACGTCGTTATTGCTGTATATGCCGTATATCCTGACATACTAGAAAAAGGCATATTTAAGAAGGATGGTATACTACAAGTATTGGAAATAGAAGACACCACAATTCTAACAGATATAGCAGATGGTAATGCATGCCTAAAAATTTGCATGGAGAAAACTTATACCGATGCAACTAAAGTCAAAAATATTGAAGCTGATATTGTAAGCAAACAGAAGATTTGGGTAATTCTGAAAAAAAGGCAATCAAGAAAAACTCAACAGTAGCTGCCATATTAGAAGCAGATAAAATTCAATGGCATTTTGGGGAACTTAAAGTCTCCAACGATGGTGATATAACAGCCGATAATTCTGATTCTGGTACCAAAAAGAATCGTTCTTGACGTGGTGCTGGTGGTAAACGAAGTAAAGGCAAATCAACGGCCGCAGTAACACTAGACCCAAAAGTCAAGGAGAAGAAACGTATGGAACGTCCACTAACAAAACGCCCACAACAACCACCTAGCAGTGAAGTGGAGTATGTTAAAACACAAAAAAGGAAACGAAAAACCAAGAGAACACTACCATTCGATGAAAAAGAATAAAACCCGACAAAATACACGAATGCGAAGAATTTGAACAAGTATTTACTCACAGACATCAATCAGAAAAACGCAGAATTAAAAAGATCTGTCATTTGAACTTCCAGTTAGACATAATTAAAAAATTACAATAATAGGCGAGTTATATTAAAACAACACAACTTTGGCCCCTGACAGGATGTTCATAAAAATATGAACAAGAAAACGTAGTTACCATGAGATAAACATTAAACTTAACTTCTAAAGCAGCGCTGCCCCTGTTGTTTATGGGGAACGGTTGACATTCCGTTCCCACAGGAAACAAGTGTTTGGTCAGCACTTTCCGATTGCGCATGCAATATGGCCTTCAGGTGAAGAGTCATTTTGCACTTTATATCTAATTTGAGAATTTCGTGTTATTAGGGATAGATAGCTTATTTGGTGCTAACTCCTCCCACCTTAAATTCTAACGTCCTCGTTCGACGCTCTTACAAATAATCTTGACGAATTTTAAATACCAATTTCATTTGCATTGGTTTCAGTTACATCAGAATTATTTCTAAGTTTCATTTTTAAACCTTAATATTATTAGAATTAATATTACAAAAATGGATAATATATTTATTGAGAAAAATACATTATTTTGTTTTCTTAATAGATTCAAATGTATAGATTCGATCGTTTGAAAGTTTTTTATTGATTCTAATGAAAATATTTCTTCTAAATTATTATATTTAGATAGTGCCTGTAATATTGCTGTTAATGGCTTTTTTTCTGTTATTATGTTGGAGTTGTACAATATTCCATCTATTTCTAAGCTAGCATTATGATATTTAATTAAATATGTGCCATTTACCATTAAACTTTCATTATCATTTTCATCATCATTTATATTAAATCATTAAATTGATTTAAAACAAGTAAGGAAGGGCTAAGTTCGGGTGTAACCGAACATTTTATACTCTCTGAGATTTCTTTGTGGATTAACTGATATTTTCGGTAGAAGGTCAACTATAGGCACTGGGGTCCACATATTTAGTACTTAGGGGCTTAAACAGTTTTGGTTCGATTTAGACAATTTTTGGCCACAAGGTGGCATACTTTAAGCGCATTATTCACGCAAAGTTTTATCCCGATACAGTCATTGTTGCCTGATTTGCATAGTGGAAAGTGAAAGAATCAGATGGAATTTAAAATGGTGTTATATGGGAAGTAGGTGTGGTTCTAGTCCGATTTCGCCTATCGCAGTATGACATAGAAACATGAAAAGAACGTTATCCACCGAATTTGGTTGAAATCGGTTAAGCAGATCTCAAGATATGGGTTTTCACCTAAAAGTGGGCTGTGCCACGCCCACTGTCTAATTTTGAACGCGGTTCCTATAAAACCATCTCATACCATCCCAGAGATAAAATTTAATGTCTCTGACGTGTTTAGTGCTTGATTTATCGCGCTTTTAGTAGTTTTTAACAGTACCGTTATATGGGGAGTGGGCGGAGTTGCCACCCGATTTCAACTATTTTCACACCGTCAATAGAAGTGCTAAAAACATTTGCTTCTAGTGAATTTTGTTATTATAGCATTACCGGTTTAGGAGATATGCACAGTAAACCTATTAGAGGCGGGACCACGCCCACTTTAAAAAAAAAAAAGTTTTAACTGCAGATGCCCCTCCCTAATGTGATCCTGTGTACCAAATAACAGTCTTGTATCTTATTGCGGAGCTTAGTTATGGCAAGTTATTTGTTTTTGATTAATGGCGTTTTGTGGGCGTGGCAGTGGTCCGATTACGCCCATCTGCAATACCAACCGTCTCACGGTACCAAGAAACATGTCTACCAAGTTTCATAAAGATATCTCAATTTTTACTCAAGTTAGAGCTTGCACGGACGGACAGACGGACGGACGGACGGACGGACAGACAGTCACCCGGATTTCTACTCGTCTCTTCATCCTGATTATTTATATATATATAACCCTATATCTAACTCGATTAGTTTTATGTGATACAAACAACCGTTAGGTGAACAAAACTATTATACTCTGTAGCAACAGGTTGCGAGAGTATAAAAATATGAAGTCGTTTGAAATTTCTTCGACCGATTTTATATGTTCATTAATTTTCGCACAATTTTCCGTTTTACTATTTAATAAATGTGTGATACATGCGTCATCTGATAAATCCTTTACTGCGTTTGTAGAGGAAATAGATATGCTCTTATATGATTTACAATTGGTATATATGCCATAAACTTTGTTTGGACATAATAATTCTAATTTAAACATTATTTTATTTATTATTTCGTTTTTCTTTATTGGTTATATTTTTGAAGACCTACATTCTTTAATTCCCGTTGTCGGTAAACTTATTATATAAATTAAACAATTTTCGTTTGCTGCTAATTTGACTTCAGCGAATTCTAACGCTTCGTCTACATTAAAAAATGGTATATTTTCATTTTCTATAAATTTTTTTGTTATATTAATTTCTTTATCTGATAATATAAATGCATTTACTATATTGACTTTGGCCCAATAAATTGCGTAAGCCGTTTTGGTTAATTCTTCATTTCTAATTTCTAATTTGAATTTGATGGTTAAAACTAAGTCATATTCGACCTTTTTGTCTTCTGCAATTGTTTTTGTTAATTTATTTGTTATATTAATTAATTCATTTATTTTGTTATTCATTAATTTATTTATAATAACTTGTTGGTTATTATTTTCTAAAACATTATTCATTTTGTTACTTAAGATCTTATAGTCGTTATGGTCAGGATTTCCTGCTATCCATTTCCACGCGGTACCTATAAAATCTAGTGATCTCTGTTGTAATTTTATTTATTTTAATTAAATTTAAGTAGGTTTTGGATTGATTTAGCAGGGATGATAGAATAGGATGAAGAGGGTGCGCCATTAATTTTTCCATTACTATTGTTTCAAGAGTACTCATTTTATTTTCGTACTGTTCTGTCTATATAATATGAATAATGTTAAAATTTCCTGTTTGAAATTTTGCTGGACCGATGTCTATTGTTATTAATTGGGAAAAACTGTAGTCTAGAATTTGGTCATTTGCTGTTGTTACCGCAGCAAAATATCTAAAAAGGAGATGATTTTTTTTTTGTTTTTTTATTTTGCCGGATTGTGTTGTAACTGTGGAGTTATGATTTTACTTTACTATTTCTTTTTTATATTTTGAAGTCAGTTTAATGCCGTATCTTTTATTAATTTTGATATAAATTGTTTGTCCAATGTTATAGTTTTTAAATGGTTTTCTGTTTTTATTGTGAAGAGTTAAATCTTGTTCCTGTTTCTATCTCAGTCTCTGTATATTATTTTGTCTTGCTTTTTCATATTGCTCAGGGTTGGAATATATTCTTCGTCCAAAAAATTATTCGACAGGTTTTTGTCCTGTAGTTGAATATATTGAATAATTGTATTCGTAAACTGCTCTCTCTAGAAGTTCTGGAAAGGATCTCTCTATATTCTTTAATTTTAAACATCTTATTATTTCTGATAAAGTGTAGTGGAAACGTTCAACTTATCCATTAACTGTGCTGGTGTGTGGAAGTATTCTATACATACTAATCCTAAGTTAATATTTTAACATAAAAATTATTGAGTTTACATTTAAAGATTTTTTGTTGTCTATTATAATATTCTGCGGTACTCCAAAATTTAAAATGATTTGCCTAAGTGGTTCTCGTATATCTTCTGAAGATCTTGATTCTATTAATTTTGCTTGTGCGCATTTCGAAAATTTGTCAACTGCTGTTAATATTAAATTTTTATCGGCTATGTATATATTTATATGCACTATTTGTCCTGGATATTTTGGAATTGAGGTTGCGTGAATATCTGGATTATTACTTGTAGGGTGTCAAGCGTATTCATTTACTGCGCCAATGCCGCATTGTTTAACTATTAATTTGATTTTTCGTAACATTATTGGAAAATAAAATTTTTCTAAAATTTGTTTTTTATTTTCTATTGCATTTCGGTGAGCTCTTTCTATTAATATTTGGTTTTCATGTTCTTCATTCGATTCTAGGTCTTTACCTTTTGTTTGTGTGTGTCAAACTTTGTAATTACTAAAATGTATTGGGTAAATTTCTTGAATTCTGCCGATTTTTTCTTCTGAAGCCAATATTCCATTTACTACTGAAGGGTTGAGTCGTCTTTTTAAAATTGCTAATAAGACTTCTGTATTAATCGTAAGATTTGGTTTTTGAAAACATTTATTGGGGCTTCTACTGAGGGAATTAGATTATGAGATGAGCTGTCATCTGAGTTTGTGGTTACTGATAATAAGTTTATTTGAAATGGTTTAGAGAGTGCATCTGCTACTATGTTGGATTTTCCAGGTTTATATTTTAATTCAAAGTTATATTCTTCTAAAATTGATTTCCATCGCTTTAGTTTTGAATTTTTATTTTTGATACCAAGTGCAGAGGTTGATGATCAGTATGTATTATAATTTTTGCTTGACCATACAGATAATTTCTAAGAGAATTGAGAGCCCAGATTATGGCGAGCATTTCTTTTTCGTTAACTGCATAGTTTTCTTCTGTTCTGTTTAAGGTTTTAGAAATAAAAGTAAATTTAATTAATTTAATTTTGTCGAATGCTTCTTTAGATTCTTCTGTTAATTGAATATTCATTCACTTTAGATGGGTTTGTGGAAATTTCAGCAGATGAAATTATAAATCCTAAGAATTCTACTTGATCTTTATAGAATTCGCATTTGTCTGCTTGAACTTTCGTATTAGCTTTACGGAGTGTATCCAAAAATTCTGTCAATATGTTCTGAGTGTGATTTTGCGTATTTGCAAAATATTTTTATATCTTCTATATAAACATAACATATTTTTCCAATGTGTTGTCTGAGTTTATCGTCTAATGTCCTTTGAAATATGGTTGGGACATTTTTTAGTACAAATGGTAGTGAACTCATATTTTCCGTTGTTCACAGAAAAAGCTGTTTTCTCCACGTCAGATTCTTTAAGTGAAATTTGATGGAAACCACTTTTTAAATCGATTACTGAAAATACTCGATTTTCCCCTAATTGTGACAGTACTTCGTTTATCTATTATCAGATATATGGGATATCTGTCTGCAATAGTAATCGTATTTAGTTTTCTGTAATCAAGAACCAGTCTGAATTTCTTTTCGCCTGATGCGTCGTCTTTTTGTATGTGATCTGTATTTCCTAATAATACCGTCCTTTAGTAATTTATTTGTTTTTCTACTTCTTGCTTTAAACTAATAAGATATGGGTAAGATTTTGAGTAAATAGGTGTGTCTGAATTTGTTCTGATTTCTGCTACTACTTTTGTTGTATAAGTTAATTTTTCGTAAGGTCTGAAAATAAGTTTTTGTGTTTTTGTATAAGTTCTTTATTTTCGCTCTTTTCTGAAACATTCATATGCTCATCACGGATTTGGATTGAATTAACTTCTTGAGCCTTATATTGGTGGAGCTGAATTTAACGTCTATTTGCTACAACCATAAAATTTTCTCTAGTATGTATTACTGCTGATAATTCTTTTAGACTAGTATTGCATGCACTTCGTTTCCAAGTATTGCATGAAAGGTTGAAAGAGCTGATTTTAAGAGTTTTAATTTGCATTCTTCTATATTAAATAAATTTAAAAAAGTGTGATGGGTAATTTTTATTTTATCGCCAACAAAATTTGCATAAGAATGGTTATCATTTCTTTTAGGATTCGGTACTAAACCTGATTGGATATCATTTTTATTGAAGCCTGTGTCTACTAATATTTTTAAAATTTGTCCGCTCTTCGTTTTGTATTTGAAATAAGGCAACGAAGAGCTATTTAACCTAAAAAATGTACATCAACGTCAGATCTAGGAATGGTTCATTCTCATACCTATGTGTTGTATCGGAAGGATTGTAATCGTGTCGGTTTGTATAGTTTATAGCGTTCGTTCTTAAGCTAACATCTACATCCATTGGCTGAGGAGGTTTTGGTGGTCTTGGAGGAGGGGATCTTTGTTGTTGTTGGTTGAATAAATTGTTATTTTGAAAATGGATGTAAGGATTGAAATTTTGATTTGGTGGTGGAATGTGAGCTAGTTCGGGATGGAAATTAGTTTGGAAGAATTTTTGGTTTGTTGTTTGGATATATTCTGGTTGGAAATATTTTGATTGAACGAATGGTTGTTGTCGAGAGAGTGGTGGTAAATTGTATTTTTGGTTATTGGCATATTGTGCTCTGAAACTCTGATTTTCGAGTTTCAAACAAAGGTGTATGGCTTCGGAAAGACTTTTTGGTTCTCTAATTTAAAAAAGTCTCAGAGTCTTCTAATAAAGGTATCTAGTGCTTTAGCACGATAGTTTTCTGTCAGTAGATGTACTGCTTCTTTTCCTACCTCCATGCATCCTATTTTGTTAAGATCTAAGGATAGGTGGGAATATACTTTTTGATAGAATTCGTTGATGAATAATCTACCTTGTACAAGACAGGACATTTGGTATTCTAATGCACCTATGTCTCGTTTGTCAGCATAGTGGATTGTTAGGCAACAAGATATTGCCGTCCAGGGGTTTGTTATACGATTCTAGAGCTATGTCTGCTTTCCCTATTATCTTGTTTCTAATAACATTTAGTATACCAAAATATCGGGGCGTTCCCTTCGTAAGTTCATATATCCTAAGGATACGTTCTACGCTTTTTTTTCAGGAACTGAATTCTGAAGCGTTCCCTGAAAACTCTCTGAATGAACGTACCACGTTGGGAATTTTGTCCATTTCACTCATGTCATTTCTAAATCTTTCATCTATTGTCTGGTCTGTAATGTTTTGATTTGGATTATTGTTAAAAAAAGGATTGAATTATGTTTTGTACGTCTGTCTAAAGAATTTGAGTGACCATGTTTTTTATTAAATTATTTAATTCGGGTGTTACTTGGGAAACATGGTTAGGGGTGGTTGTTTGAGTGGGTGTAGGGTTATTGCTTAGCAATGAAGGTCTAATCATATTATGGGGGTAAGTAATTTTGATTTAATGTTATAAAAACCAATTTTTATTCTTATTTAACTTCAATAAAATTAATTTCTTTTGACTTTTTTTTTTTTGTATTATAGATTGTACAAGTCTTTGTTTATAAGTATATATTTATTTGTAAATAATCTCTGGAGGGTCCTTTTTTTAGTGGATCGCAGAGTTTTTTTTTTTGTTATAAGCTGGAGGGTTCCCCCGTAGGTGGTGGATCGCAGAGTTTTTTTTTTTGTTATAAGCTGGAGGGTTCCCCCGTAGGTGGTGAATCGCAGCTTGAATATTTTTTATTATAGGGTGTACGACCCTCGTTTTATATTTAGATATAATATTTAAAGTAGAAATTACTCACAAATGTTTAAAATTAATTATTTATATTTATATATATTATATTGAAATTATTATA
This sequence comes from Bactrocera oleae, assembly GCF_042242935.1. Taxonomy (NCBI): domain Eukaryota; kingdom Metazoa; phylum Arthropoda; class Insecta; order Diptera; family Tephritidae; genus Bactrocera; species Bactrocera oleae. Next base: position 56,429,325 of record NC_091537.1, on the reverse strand, counting down.
TATCTTGAACTTACAGTAGTAGAATCATCATTTTGGTGAAGCGGCTGACGTTTTTATCCTTCGTCGTCCTTTTTGCGTCTGCTACTAAGGGGCCTCCTTCTTCACACTCTTCTGTTCGGTTTTCAAATATTTGATGTTTGTTCGCTGATACTGTTCACTTCCTCTTTTCCTGGAAGTGATAATGCTTTTCCCATGGCTATTTTATTATATATTATTTTATTAAATATATTTTTCTTTCGCACTTTTTTCGAATATTTATTTATTTTTTTTGTGGCACTTTATATTTTTTTTTGAAAGTTATTTATTTTTTCGTGGCACTTTTTTCCAATATTTATTTATTATTTTTGTGGCATTTTATATTTTTTTGAAAGTTATTAATTTTTTATGGGTACTTTTTTCGAACATTTATTTATTCTTTTTGTGGCACGTTATATTTTTTTTTGAAAGTTATTTATTTTTTCGTGGCACTTTTTTCGAATATTTATTTATTTTTTTTTTGTGACATTTTATATTTTTTTGAAAGTTATTTATTTATTAAACTTTTATTAATATTCCACACGCGGACCGCTTTCTCTATTGGAAATTTACCGAAAAAACTGCTTGGGCTTAGGTTTTGTCGTATAAAACCATGAAAAAAATACAAAAATATATTTTTTATTTTATTGAGCAAAGCATCTTTATTGAGTGATAGTTCTTTTTACACTAAATCTTAATTTACTTTTACTTAACATTAAACTTAACTTCTAAGGCAGCGCTGCCAATGTTGTTTATGGGAAGCGGTTGACATTCCGTTTCCACAGGAAACAAGTGTTTGATCAGCACTTTCCGATTGCGCGTGCAATATGGCCTTCAGGTGAATAATAATTGCTTCGCTTGCGCACTCACCTTTTGCACTTATTTGCACCAATTTAATTAAAAAATGAAAACGGAAATGGCTTGTATGAAAAAGCTTGTGAAAAAAACATGGGCGGAAACTTGCGGACGTCTCGTCGGTTCGATTCGCTGACTAAAAAGGGGAGGTCTGGTCCTCTGTTAGTCCCTTTAGAGTGTTGGGTTGTGTAGAGTTGTGGTGTTTTTTTTTTTTTTTTTTTTTTTTTTTTTTGTATCCGAAGGGGGAATCTTCTGAAAGATACTGCCACAAGTGACAGCATGCACGATTCATACCGTACGCTAAGTGCACCTCTTTCGGGACCACGCCCGGTCCATATTTTTTAATATGCCAAACTCGCGCAGCGGTACGCTTACGTGCTAAACCCTTAACTCCGTCAGCTTCGTATGTACCTTGCGGGACTACCGTAAAGTATATCAAGGTTAGCTTAGCCTATGGGCTCTTCCATCTCAGTGTACTTATACTCTATTTATTGCTCTCATTTCTCTCTTTCGCAGCCGTTCTGCTCTTCTCAGCTCTATTAGAACTTTTGCGGCCAGGTCTTTTACGGCGAGCCACACCTGCTCAGACCGCAGCATATGTGGTACTAAGTTATCCGGTGATACGGGTTCTGCTATCTGTTTTTCTAGCAAGGTCCTTTCCACATTATATCGCGGGCAATAGAAAAAAATGTGTAGAGCATTCTCATTACTATTACCACAAAAGGAACACGTCACTCCGTTATCATGGCCATACTTGTACAGGTACTCTCTAAAGCAGCCATGGCCAGTTAATAATTGCGTCATATAAAAGTCCGTTTGTCCGTGCTTTCTTTCCACCCAGGTTTTCACATTTTTGATAAGCCGGTGCGTCCACCGCCCTTTGGTTGTTTCGTCCCAACGGTTTTGCCACTCGTTTAGACTCTTTTATCTTTCTTCTTTTTGTTCCTCTATTGTCAATGACCTGCCGAGTATTTTGCTGGTATCGTATATTCGTTTGAGCTCAAGTGCCATTATATATAACGGATATAATGCTAACAGCTTCTTGCGATACTGTGCGGAATGCACTGGCTACTCTGATGGCGGTTAGTCTGAACATTGAAATCACCATTTTGGCATATATTTTATGGGTCAGCGCTTGTGCCCATACAGGTGCCGCATACAACATAAATAATTGGCTGGCTTTTGCTAAAAGTAACCTTCTCGCTTGATTTGGTCCACCTATGTTAGCCTTAATTCGCGAAAGTGCCGAAAGCACTCGGGCAGCTTTTTCGCAGGTTTTTTCAATAAGTACTGTTGTAGTTGAATCTCGCATCGATTATGACACCCAGGTACTTTAGAGATGGCTGAGTTCTAATTTCATATCCGTCAATGTTCAGAGTAATGATCTCTAGTTTTTTTCTGCTCGAGATCAGGACTGCTTCTGTCTTCTGCCCCGCCAGCTGAAGTTTTGACGCGTCGAGCCAGTTTTTAATTTTCTGAGACGTAGCTACACAAACGCTTTGGATTTGGTGCAGCTCTTTTGCTACTATTGCCACAGCAATGTCATCCGCATATCCGATTATTTTCGCTTCTTTTGGTAGAGGGAGGCGCAATATTCCATCGTATAAGATATTCTATAACATTGGGCCCAAAACAGAGCCTTATGGAACTCCACCAGTTACTGCATAACTTTTCACCCCCTCCTCAGTGTCGTATAACAACAGCCTATCGGACAAGTAACATCTTATAATCCGCAATAAATATACCGGAGTATTGAGGTTCTCTAAGGCTCGTATTATGTGTGGCCAGTATGCTGAATTAAACGCATTTTTCACGTCGAAAGTGATGATTGCGCAGTATTCTTTTGTGCCATGCATCCACCTAGTACCTTCAATTGCTTTATCTGCTATTCCGGTCAACTTCTTGATTGCGTCGATAGTCGAGCGCTTCCTGCGAAACCCGTATTGGTTGCTAGATAAGCCATCTTCAACTTCTTCCAGGTGTGCTTCAAGACGTTCACAGATCAACCGCTCCAGAATTTTCCCTATTGTGTCTATCTTGCACAGTGGTCGATATGCACTAGGATCCCCAAAGAGAGTTGTGGTGTGATGTGATGTGTATGTGTGGGTGGTCTGAGTGGTGTGATGTCTGTTGTGGATCGTGTTGATGTGGTGTGTTGGCGCGCAGTGGCGTGTATGGAGATGGGAGGCGTAACTCATCTAGCCATCCCGGCCCCCCTAGGCGAATTCTAGCCTAGCAATCGCTGTAGTTGCTGCAGCGTAGCAACAACACTGCTGAGGCCAGTGGAGCGGGGGTATGTTGGCCTGGGCTGCCGACGCCGCGTTGATGCCTCCTGTCGCCGACGGTCCGCTTTGGGGTGCGGTGCAGCATGGTATGGTGCAAACGTACACTCCGGTGTCGTGTGGACCGTAGCCAAACAGTTGAGGCAGTGCCCGTACGCGTGGGCAACCTGCTGACGTTGAAGGGGCTGCATGCTTCGAAAAATGCTGCAGTGTTGCAGCCGGTGTGTGCGTCGACACAGTGGGCATCAGCTGCGTTGCGGTACCGTTGCCGGTGCTGATGAAGGTGGTCGCGCGCCATTACGGGGAGCGGTTGCAGGAACGATTGCCGCTGCGGTTCGTAGTGTTGGAGTTGCCCCAAGGCGCGGCACATTGATGGCGGACCTCACAGCTGGCGTTGGTGTTGCTGCCATATCTACTTCCAAATTGATGTGTATGAAGAAGTTGGAATGATTATACATTTGTGGCATGTAAATTTATGGCGAATGTGCCACGGTATGTGGCAGGAATGGATCGTCAATTTGATCGATCATTGCGGTTAGAATGGTTGGTTTATAACGGTTTTGTCATTTGCGGGTTTATTGGTTAGTTATACGACTAATTCATTTGCGTCGCGGTAATATCGGCGGATTGTTTGTTATTTGCAGTTTTGTCATTAGATACGGTTGGAAGAAAACATAATTTCACGAGCGGTCTTGTCAGCGTTCCGCTTTGAATACGGAGATCAACTACTCATATATGACCGTCGGAACCGTAATATAGTTTTTCTATGCGGCCAAGCCGCCATTTTGTGGGGGGTAGACAATCATCGTGTATGATAACACAGTCTCCAAGCTTTGGTGCCTTTTCTGGAGTTTTCCATCGGTACCTTTTATGAAGGTCCTTGATGTACTCTTCCTTCCATCGGCGGCTGAAATTATGATGGAGAATTTTGATTCTTTTATGAGAAAATGCCCTGGAGTTAGGGCTGTGCAGTCGGAGGGATCTTGCGAGAGTGTTGTGAGTGGCCGTGAATTGAGAACGGCTTTAATTCGGGTTAATAAGGTAGTGAATTCTTCATAATTGAATTTATAATTTCCAGCTACCTTTTTAAAGTGGGGTTTGAAGCTTTTTACTGCTGATTCCCATAAACCATCCATATGAGGAGCGCTTGGGGGGATAAACTGGCAATTAATGCCTTGGGGAGCATACTTCTGAACAATTTCAGGTGATACTTGTTTAATAAAATCCACAAACTGTTTTTCAGTGGCTCTTTGGGCTCCAATGAAGGTTTTGCCGTTATCGCTCATTAGTTTTGAGGGGAAGCCGCGTCGTCCGACGAAGCGAGCAAATGCCGCGAGAAAAGCCTCCTTAGTCAGATTTGTACATAGCTCGAGGTGCACTGCTTTTGTGTTAAAACAGACAAAGACAGCCACTTAGCCTTTCATTATGGTGGGCGACCTTAGCATGGACGCCTTTATTTGAAAAGGCCCAGCCAAATCGACACCTGTGACTGTGAAGGGCAGAGCGAAGTTACAGCGTTCCGGTGGAAGTGCTGCCATAATCTGCGTTCGCAACTTCTGCTTATGCAGAGTGCAGATCTTGCACATGAAAATGTATTTTTTTATTAGGGGCTTAAGTCGGGGAATATAGAACTCTTGGCGGACTATATGTTGCATTAGGCGATGTTCTGCGTGGAGCATAAGTAAGTGGATATAATTGAGGAGTAAAGTGGCAAGTCGGGATTTCTCTGGTATGATTAGAGGATGGCGTTCATTATACGTGAGGCTTGAATTGGCAAGCCGACCATTCGCACGAAGCAGACCTTTCGTGTCTAGGAATGGGTTAAGAACTAAGAGTGAACTCCTTTTGTCAATGGGTTTTGATTCTCTTAATAGTGTTATATCGCGGCTGAAGTAGCGCGTTTGAGTTGATGCGATTAGAGCGACCTTTGCCTTTTGCAATTCCAGGTGCGTCAATGTATCGCATTGGGGGTACTCTGAGGGAACTCCCTTAACTTTAATTTTAAGTTGCTCTATGAACTTTAACATATGAGCGATTACTCTGAGGGCTCGGGAGAACGATGAAAAGCGCTCAAGGATGTCAGTATCCTCCACTGCTGTGTGAAAGGAGTCGATTTTTCGACTTTCTGGGGCTATTATGGGCATGGGCGATTGTGGCCAAGAATCGGGAGATTCTGTTAACCATCGGGGGCCATTCCACCAGAGGGTGGTGGTGGCGAGATGCAGGGGTTTGCCAAGTGGCTGACCCCACTAGGTCAAGTATTTGAGAAGTTCGATTAGCAATGTACGTCTTCCATGCATGTGGTGGTTTTTCCAACCAGGCTAGAACAATTTCAGAATCGGACCAGAGATACAATCTATGTTTCTTCATGTTTAAATGGGTCTGCACCATGGAAGCTAATTTTGCGAGTAGTAGCGCGCCACAGAGCTCAAGTCGAGGTAGACTTAGCGTTTTTAAAGGATCTTTGCTTTTGCTACTAATAAGTGGCTTGTGGTCGCAGTATCGCTTTGTGTGCGCACATAGATAGTGGCACAGTATGCCTTCTCCGAGGCATCACAGGAGCCGTGTATTTCGACTTTGTGTTCGGGAAAATAGTTTACCAATCGTGGGATTTGTATCTGGGAAATGTCTTCCAGATTGTTTGCGAACTGGGACCATTTTTCTAAGCGAAGAGGTTTCACTTGTTCGTCCCAGTCGGTTCCGTCTAGCCATAATTCTTGTATCAAGATTTTCGCTTGTATCATAATTGGCGAAAGCCATCCCGAGGGGTCGAAAAGTTTTGCCACAGAGGATAAAATTTGGCGTTTTGTTATGGCAGATAATGCTGATATTGACTCTGTAGTGTATGAAAACTGGTCTGATATCGCGTTCCATTGGATCCCCAGAGTTTATGTTGTACTTTCCTTTTCGAATTTAAGGAAATTAGTGTCCAACAGATTTTCTTTAGGTATATCCTTTAAGATATTAGGGTGATTCGCCGTTATCTTTTTTAACGGAAACTCTGCGGTTTTGAGGGCTTGTGTCACTTGTGCTAGTGACTCGTATGCTTGTGGAAGACTGTGACTTCCAGACAGGATATCGTCTACATTCGTTTGTGTTTTTAACACCTGGGTTGTCAGAGGAAATTCTGACTTGGTGTTTTCTGCCAATTCGTGCAGTGTTTGAATGGCTAAATATGGAGCACAGGGAGGCTTTCGGAAAATAAATCGCTGAAAATCTTGATCGTGTTTATGTACGACTATTTGTCTATACATTTTTTCTCTCCGTTCTCCGTTAAATACGTATTTGAATATACGCCAATTTAAAATGAGTAGCATTAAATCTGGTTGGAGCGTGGGTCCCGAAAATAGAATATCATTTAGGGAATTCTCCGAGCTAGTAGATCTTGATGCATTAAAGACAACTCTTAATTTAGTGGTTTTTTTGTCTGGCTTTACTACTGCGTGATGAGGCAAGTAAAATGAGTAATATTTGCCATTTGTGATTTTTTCGTATGGGCTTACTTCCTCCATGTGGTCTAAATGGAGGTATTCTTCTAACACGCCATCGTACTCTGGCTTAAGCTCACCTTTTTTAAGTAAGTTCTTTTCCATACTTACAAACTGCTGTATTGCAGAGGTGCGAGAGTGACCTAAGGCGAGTGTGTTAGGAAATTGTTGTTTTAGTGGTAGTCGTACGACGTACCGACCATTATCTGATCTAGTAGTTGTGGCTTTGTAAAAGTCTTCACAATACTGATCTAGAGGGGTTGTGATTGATATGGGGGGGAGTTCTTCTAACTCCCAAAATTTTTTCAATTAAGAATTGCGGTATTCGTTTGAGATTTCCTCAATCTGAGTGGTCATGGTGGTAACTGGTTCCGAAACTAGTCCACTTAGGATCCACCCAAAAATAGTATTTTGTGCCAGAAATGTATTTGAAATTTTCTCGATACCTTCGAGTATTATCTGTGGTATGAGATCGCTGCCTAATAGAAGGTCTATTTGAGCGGGAGTGTTGCAGTTGGGATCTGCTAGCTTTAGGTGTGAAACCTTTTGCCAATGTTTGCTATTTATGTGATAGCTTGGCAGCATATTTGTAAGTTGCGGTAAGACTATAGCTTCTGCTTGTATGTGCTTATCCGCTTGGGGGGAAATTACGGTAATGGGGCAGATTTTATTTGAGTTTTGGACTACTCTTCCGCCCATTCCCGTGATTTCAAAATTGGCTAGTTTTGTTGGCAGTTGTAGCCTATTTTGAGCCCTAGACGCTATGAAAGATCGTTGTGATCCTTGGTCTATTAAGGCCCTAAGTTTAAACAGCTCTCCTCGGTGTTCGATGGAGACGACTGCTGTTGGTAGTAGTACTCTACTTTGATTTTCGCTGTGTAGCGTTTGGGTTTTTAATGCCTTTCAGCAGCATGGTGCTTCTTGGCAATTTTTGGGACTTCGCACTTCGGGATTTGCTGTTGCAACTAAACCCGTGGCTCTTTTCATATTTGCGCTGTTTGGGGGTGAGCTGGAAAATGTGTTGTAATGCAGCATTGAATGATGTCGTTTATGACAATAAACGCAATTAAATTTGCTTTCGCACTCTTTAAATGTATGTGCATGAGATAGGCAATTTGTACAAAGTCTTTTCGTTTTTATAAAATTGTTTCGATCGATAATATTCATCTTTTTGAATCTCTCGCAAGGTTTGAGCTTGTACCCCCTGTACATAGTTCGCATGACGTTTGCTTGTATTGTTCGGATGTGAACGTTTGATTTCTGAAGAAGCTTCTGTTTAAATTGTTGTTGCTACTGGCTTGAGGTTTGTGGAAGCTTTTATTTAGGTCGTGTTGAACGGTTTTCGTTCTGACCATTTTTTTATCTACCCTTTCTGCGATTTCGTATTGGGTTATTAAAAAGTCTGTCATCTTTTGCCACGTTGGGCATTTTTTCCGAGATGAGAGCGATTGCTCCCACAAAAGTAACGATTTTTCTGGTAATGCCGCGGTGCATATATTTACCAGAATAGGGTCCCAGCTGTCTGTGGGAATATTTTGTGTCGATAAAACCGACAAACAATTAGAAACAGTGGATTGTAATCTAATAAATTCATCACTTGTTTCTTTCTGAATTTTAGGCAAGTTCATTAGTATCGTTACTTGCTTATCGACCAATATTCTTTCATTTTCGTATCTCGCTTTTAGAGCTTCCCAAGCCAGATTGAAATTATCGTCATTTAGTGCGAACTGTTTGACTATGACGCCTGCTTGAGCTTTTGTTTTGTATCGGAGGTGATACAATTTTTGTGCATTTGTTAATTTTGGGTGGTTTATGTAAACGGCTGTAAACATGTCCCGGAAGGACGGCCATTGTTCATAACCACCATGAAAGATTTCTGTATCACATGTGGGCACCTTGAGATGGATGCCTGAACTTGCCTCATGACTTGTGGCAGCTCTCCTCGCTGATTTGGAGTAGGTGCAATTGCTTTTATTAGCTTAAGTTGATCGAAAATCATTGCTTTAGTATCTTCGAATTGGTCTAAGCAGTTTTCGTATTTTGCGTAAGCCGAAGATTTGAAATTTTCTGGTAGATCTGATTCGTCAGATTCTACTATGGCGTCATATGAAGCTTGGAGACGTATCCAAAAATTGTCGAGATTTTCTTTTTTGATTTCTAATGCCGATTCAGAATTATCTTGAATCGGAGCAGATGAAAATCGAGTGCAGTATCTTATTAAGCTGTCACTCTCAGCAATGAATTTACTGTATGTAATGTCTTTCCCCCTTTTTTGCTTTATAGCACCTTGCTTTGAGCGTGTAGCTTTTGCAGGTGTACATGGACTTCTTTCGTCAGAAATCATTTGGAATTTTTAGCAACTGAGTTGTTTTAGAATCTTTCGAGTCTGAGCTCATTTAAGAGATGCGCCGAAATAAAATAAAATATTTTCAATGTAAGATATATATGTATTTGAAACCTCTGTTAAGGAAATAAGGGTTTTTGGTTTTTTTTTTTTTTTTTTTTAATTAACAAATTAATAACTTTTTTAAACTCGTATGAGCACTTAACTCTTTTATGATAATAAGAGTTTTTATTGTATGAAATGAATATATTACGCGTATTTCGTGTTTTATCGCTTTTTTTCCTTTAATATTATTTAATTGATTAATATTAAACGCAAATGTTTTTTATTTTGACTTTTATTTGTAAGTATTATGTGTCCTTAATTCCTATAGGGTATACCTATAAGCGGATCAGCTGATACATATGTACTTGACGTTATGCGCAATTGAGAGCTCGTCCTAGAGATCAATGCACTTTGTACATATGTGTTTATGTAATATATTATGTTTAAATATTTTTGCGCAATCCTGCTTGTTTTTGTTGGTCAAAGAACAAGGGGTATTGCGAATATGTGCCAATGTGGACTTAGAATATTATATGTATATATGCAATCCTACTTGTTTTTGTTTAACAAAGAAAAAGGGGTATTGCGGAATATTTGCCAATGTGGACTTTGAAGCGAAGTACTAATGTATTTTTGTATACCTGAGCGTGTATATATGTACGCAGTGCGAAAAGACCGCGAAAAGGAAAGAATATACCGCAGGTATTCTTGTAAAATTTATGTATATACGTATGGATTTCACGTAATATATTTGTGCGGAATATATGTACGCAGTGCGAAAAGACCGCAAAACGTAGAATAATTTACCGCAGTTATTCGAATAAAATTTATGTATATATGTATGTATATAAAATTTTTGTGATATATGTATGTATATATTAATTTATGTTAAATATAATAAGTATATGTATGTTAAAATTTATTTTGTACGTTTTCGCTTTCGCTTTTGTTTTTTTTTTTTGCTTTTGATGTGCCTTAAGTATAAGGGGTATTGCTGGAAATTGGTGCAAGTAAATACTTGAATTGTTTAGTTTTAGAGCTATTTTTGTGTATTTGAACACAACGATAAGCAGTTAGGCAATCAAGAGTTCGTTGGATATATATTTTTTACCAAACTGTTTTATCTGTTAGCGGTATTTCGGTTTTTACCGGAAAATAAACCGAAATATAGAAACAGTTTGGTAACCGCTCTTTTTTGTTATTGCCTTTATTAAGACGGATTTTTGTAAAAAATAAACCGCAAAGGCATAAATTTCAACATACATATAATAAGAGAATATACCTATACATATACTATTGGGTGTATGCATTAATTAGTGCGGTTTTTTTACGAAAATTAAGACTTTAATGTGAAAAAATTGTTATACATTTAATGTTCAACGTTTGGCCCATCGGAAGCTATGATGTTTGCCCATCTTTCTGGCAGTTTGTGGATCCCATCCCAAAAGAACTTCTCCGGCTTGGAGGTCAAGAAAGAATCAATCCAATTTCTGATACCCTGTTCTGAAGAGAAGCGTACTCCGGTGAGGGCATTCTGCATTGATCTGAACAAGTGGTAATCGGAAGGTGCTATGTCTGGGCTATAAGGCGGGTGAGGTAGAACTTCCCACCCACAGTTTTCCAAATAGTTTTTAACTGGCCTTGCAACATGTGGCCGAGCGTTGTCATGATGAAAAATTATTGATTCGTGTCTGGTCGCATATGCTGGTCGTTTTTCCGCGATGGCCTTTTTCAAACGAATCAATTGTTTTCGGTAGAGGTCCCCATTGATTGTCTGACCCGATTTCAATAGCTCATAATAGAGCACACCCTTGTGGTCCCACCAAATACATAGCATAACCTTAGCAGCATGGATATTCGGCTTTGCCGTGGATGTTGATGGTTGGCCGGGCCTCACATACGATTTCTTGCGCTTTGGGTTATCATAATGAATCCATTTTTCATCGCCAGTGACAATCCGATGCAAAAACGACTTCTTTTGGTGGCGTTGAAGCAACATTTCCGACATGCAGAATCGACGTTCGACGTCTCTTGGCTTTAATTCATAAGGCACCCAATTTCCAAGCTTCTGGATGAATCCTAATGATTTTAATCGTCTGGAAACGGTTGCTTGATCAACTCCTAATACTTTTGCAAGTTCTTCTTGCGTCTGGCATGCATCTGCGTCGAGCAATGTCTCCAATTTTTCGTCTTGAAGTTTGTTTGGCTCTCCGGGTCGTTCTCCGTCGTCTAAGTCGAAATTGCCACTTTTAAACCGTGCAAACCACTTTTGGCACGTTCGTTCGGCTAAAGCATGGTCACCATAAACGTGCAGTAAAATACGATGGCTTTCGGCAGCACTTTTCTTCATGTTAAAATAATGAAGAAGAACTCACCGCAAAAAATTTCGACAGCACTGCACTTCTATCTATGTAGAACTTTTTTTTATTTTTTTCCTCTTTTTTTTTTTTTTTTTGTATGTGTATATGTGTTTTTTCACTGCACTGCACAGCACTTATGTCTTTTTTTTTCGTGTGTATTTCAACGTATAGCCACTTTTTTTGTTTCTCACAGCACTTATATAATAATTTATTCTTTTTTTTTTTTCGATTTTATAGTTTTTTTTTCACTCCATAGTGCCGCTCACTATAGCTCGAAGGACCAATAAATAATTGCTTCGCTTGCGCACTCACCTTTTGCACTTTGGCACTTATTTGCACCAATTTAATTAAAAAACAAGAAAAAACATTAACTTTGGTTGCGCCGAAGCTATAACACCCTTCACAAAAACAAAGGCCCCTTACAAGAACTTGATTCCGAACGTTCAATTTGTATGGCAGCTATATGATATAGTGATCTGATCTGACCAATTTCTGTGGAGAATAATTTGTTGCCTTAAGCAATAACTCGTGCCTAATTTCGTGAAGATACCTCGTCAAATAAAAAAGTGTTCCATGCAAGCACTTTACTCCGATCGTTCAGTTAATATGGCAGCTATATGCTATAGTCATCCGATCCATACAATTTCTTCGAAGATTATATTAATGCTTTAAATAATAATACATGCAAAATTTCGTGAAGATACCTCGTCAAATGAAACAGTTTTCCATACATGCACTTCATTCCGATTGTTCAGTTTGTATGGCAGCTATATGCTATAGTGGTCCGATATCGGCCGTTCCGACAAATGAGCAGCTTCTTAGGGAGAAAGAGAAGTGTTCAAAATTTCAGATCGATATCTCAAAAACTGAGGGACTAGTTCGCGTATATACAGACGGACAGACGGACAGACAGACGAACATGGCTAAATCAACTCAGCTCGTCACGGTGATCATTTATATATATACTTTATATGGTCTCCGACGTTTCCTTCTGGGTGTTACAAACTTCGTGGCAAAATTAAAATACCCTGTTCAGGGTATAATAAACACGGATACGGCTTGTATGAAAATGCTTGTGGAAAAAACACGGTCGGAAACTTGCGGACGTCTCGTCGGTTCGATTCGCTGACGAAAAAGGGGAGGTCTGGTCCTCTGTTAGTCCCTTTTGAGTGTTGGGTTGTGTAGAGTTGTGGTGTGATGTGATGTGTATGTGTGGGTGGTCTGAGTGGTGTGATGTCTGTTGTGGATCCTGTTGATGTGGTGTGTTGGCGCGCAGTGGCGTGTATGGAGGGGGGAGGCGTAACTCATCTAGCCAAGTCATATTGCACCTTATGTCTAATTTGAGAATTTCGTTTTATTAGGGAGAGATAGCTTATTTGGTGCTAACTTATACAAAAATACATACTTACAAACATATTTATGATACACAAGAATAGCAATATACAAAACATTTGTACACCAAATATTAAACCTAAACAATTGTAAAAGACCCATTCATTAGTATCTGAAGTATACAATAAAAATGGAATATATATTTACATATATGTGCACCAACACACATGCATATACATATACACGTAGTTAAAAAAATTTTAGAAATTGAATACTCGTATCAGGATGAACATTCAACCAATAAAATCAAATTCAAGTTTGACCTCTCACGTTACAAACCATTTGGAGTAAGGTTTTGTACACCATGAATATTTGCGAATGGGGAGTATAAAATGTTCGGTTACAGTCGAGCTCTTACTTACTTGTTATACTTACTTGTTACACATATGTTAGTATATTTGAACAATTTATTATATGAGAAAAAATTACAGGCTTTAGGAAATGTTGTCTGATTACAAACATTTTTAGATAAGAGGTGTCACACTTTAAAGGCATTGCTTGTGCAAAGTTTCTATCTGTAGCTGTAACATAAAGATGTCAAGATCAATTCACATGCATACCTAATTTATTATCTTTACGGATATATTTCATGCTGCAAATATTTTTCTTTACACGATTATTAACTTTTAGTAGTAGGGGATCTATGTATATACTTAAATATGTGCAGTGAACCAAAAAAAAACCTTGAACATGGAGACCTTGACTTTGAAGTGACTTATCTCCTATACTATTACAATTTTTGAACTGCATCCAAATGTGAGAAGAAAAATTGCGTTTTATTAATTTTTAAAATGCGGTTGATTTAAAACATCTTATTTTTCTTAAAAAAGTTTGAAAATCCAAAAAGATTCCGTTCTCGAAGACCAAAAGAAATCGTCAACAGTTTACATTAATTGACATTTTAACACTTTTTAAAGAAAATTAATACTTTGTATGTGCACATACAGCTTTGACATGGTTTGCAGTCTATTATTCACAGAATGCACCTAATTTTGTCTAAGTTCAGGAGGTGTACCATATTTTCCCATATTTCCTGACGAGCAACCTTAACCTCATTTGTGCTATTAACTTTGCGCTCACGTACTTTCGTTTTCATATATGCCCACAGGTGTTCAATGAGATTGAGGTTTGGACTCCTGGGGAGGATGCGGCAGCACTTTTGTCACGTTTTACAACAACCATTCCTTAACCACTAAAGCGGAATGCTTCGAGTCGTTATCCTGAACAGAGCAGTAGCCACCATTTAAGCTGAGTTCAGCTGCTAACGGATAAAATAATTTTTTAACATTGCAAAGTCCATTTTTTACATAATTTCTTCGATGAAAACAAGGTTACCGACATTTGCTCCAACTGCACACCTTTTACTTCCATTATACCACACAATGCAGCTTCCACCATGCTTGACGGTATTATTTATCATTCAGCGCTTAGACTTCCTTACGCCATACAAATCGACGATCATCACATCTAAATAAATTAAATATGGACTCATCGGTAAAAATTACAGAATCACAAAACTCGTTATCACGGTGGATATACTCTTTGAAATATAGTAAACGTTTCGCAATATTTCTCTTCGTTAATCAGGACTTGTTTCCTGGTGTGTAAGCTCTAAATTTGGGTGAAAGCAAGAAGATGGGAGCAGTTTGAGATATTTTGAGATGTTCCTTGATACTCCAAGCAACTTTGCTTTCAGCCTGGGGCGTGCAATTTTTTTTGGGCGTTTCACTACCATCAAGTCTTCCAACTCCAACCGTCTTTTAGAATTTAGCAATAATGTACTGAACAATAGTATGTGTTTTTTTTAACTATTACCTATTTCGCGAGACTTTTGTTTTCTTGCCAATATTTGATTACCTGACCTGTAAATCTTGAGATGTTTGTTTATTTACCATTTTTCTTCAAAAACTGTAACCGCATGAAAGAAATTCGCTTACCAAGTAATACAGTTTGACCATACGTAAATAATAAAAGTCAAAAATGACGGTACCTACTTGATAACTGCATTTTAAGTGTTGTCAACGTAAGTGTACAAGTTTCATCTTCAAAAAATTAAGTATTTTAATTTTTGGTAATGGTTAACATCAATATAGATTTATTGTTAAAATTTTTATAAAAAATACGATAACTATGTATATAAGATTTTCATGTTGTTACTCTTGGTTGCAGCTTAAAAGCTCAATTAGTTTAAGAGTAGCCACTTCAAAGTCAAAACATCTCTCTGTACAATTTTTTTTTTGGTTCAATGTACAACATATTTAAATGTATTTTCTGAAAAATTATTTTGGAAAAAATATAAATACCACCAAGCGTTGAAATGAGACCCCCTGTTTTCATAATTTTTTTTTTAAATATTGAAGACTATTTTAATAGGAAAGCAACATACAGCCTTGGGAAGACAAATTGTCAAGATCAAAGGACCTTGCAACATTTATTATAACGCTAATTATGGTAACTGACGGGTTTATGGTGCAAGAGAATTAGTCGGCAAATAATATTTTTCAACCGGTGGGCACCCTCTTTACATTAATTTAAGAAAAACAAATATCTTCGACATTACGTTGATATTATGGAATAAGAAAGTAAAAAAATAAGAATTGCTGAATGTACTATTCAAAGGGTCATTATAAAATATTGTCCTGCATTATTCCAAATATAACTTAGCCAAGGATAATTTAATTTTTCGCTGGTACACTGACTTCGCACTGACTGAAGTAGGACGACTCTAATATGTATAAATATAGTATACCTCCTGAAGTACGAAGGGGATTAATCCTAATTCACACATAAGCATGATGTAATTAACCCGTTGGATAATAAGATATCTTCAGAATTGTGAAGAAATTTCCTAGTGTATATAATGTAATCTAGTGTATGTATAATGTAATGTTACTTAAATGTACCAATGTAATGTACAATAGTTTTCGTTTTCAGTTTATAAATGTAGCCTCCGGCGCTAAAAATATGTCATATGTTTTGAGTTGGTTGTAGAGCAGCAATACCCAACGACACCGTTAATATTTTGCATGTGTAATGCGCACTTCGGATTTATATACTTAGTCTTGCCATACATTACTAAGTTTACAATCCATTCTGCGAGGTCACATTGTCAGAAAAAAATGCCGTTATTACACCCTGAACAGGGTTTGCCACCCAGAAGGGAAGATCGGGGATCCTAAAAAATATACATACATATATACGGCGTCTATCAATAGGGATGGCGTGAGTTTGATACCTCATGGCGACCATGTTTGTTAACGGATTTGTGTCAAGTTTTGTGTGTTCAACAAGGTTTGCCATTTCATCATATCACGATTTATTTTGGTACAACGCTTGGAAATTGTCCAGGATTATTACGCAAATTTACGTTCTCCAAAAAAATCACAAAGTCACGTTTTCGATGAACATAATTCTCAGCTGAGGCCCTCATCTGGCTTAATGATTCGGTCTAAAAACCATTTTAACATCACATCGATTTTGTTGGTAGACCCTATAAAAAATATCAACATGATAAGCTGAGATGATTTAGCCTTGTCCGTCTCTCTGTATATACGCGAACTAGTCGCTTAGTTTTTGAGATATCGATCTAAAAATTTGCACACATTTGCATATAGCAGCCATACAAACCGAACGATCGAAATAAAGTACTTGTATTGAAAACTTTTTCATTTGACGAGATATCGTATCGAAATTTTACATGAGTTATTGGCTGAGGCAATTAGGCAATTTTCGAAGAAATCGTTGAGATCGGAGCAGCTCGACAGTCGGGTCTACGTAACCGGAACGGACCCGGATTTATTCCGGCCAAGGACTGTCAACTCGGCAGAATTCTGCCGCTACAACAACAACAACAACATCGGACCAGCTGCCATACCAACTGAGTGATGGGAATCAAGTACTTGCATGAAAAACTTTTTCATTTGGCGAGATATCTTCATCTTCATGAATCATTATCTAAGGAAATAATTTAATTTCCAAAGAAATTGTTCAGATCGGATCACTATAGCATATAGCTGCCTTACAAACTGAACGACCGGAATCAAGTTCATGTAAGGAAAATTTTGTACTTGTGAAGGGTATCATAGCTTCGGTGCAACCGAAGTTAACATTTTCTCTTGTTTTTTATTATAATGTGTATGCATTGTCTACTCATATACAATAATCAGTTCAGTGTTTGCTTTCTCTTATTAACAAGGAAACCATATTGCGGTGATTGTTTAAATGTAGAAAAAGGCAAGTAAAATTTATAAGCTACTCAACAAACTTTATATTTCGAGAATTGTGTTTACCGCACTATTGATAATTTTTCCCAAGCGTACAGTTCATGACCTAAAGATAAAAAGCTGCTTCGCGTGGTTCGAACTCATTCAGTCACTAAAACTATTCGTGAAATCATTCACAGAAATCCCATAAAAAAATAAATAATGCCAAAAAAATTGATATATCGACCAGATCAAGGACACTTATTCGAGATGATTTACCATTGATCAACTAGACATCTTCTGACATCGCACTTGAAGCAAATTAGACTCAACAGATGCAAGCGACTTCTTTATGGGCACGAAGAAATTTTTAATAAGCAGACTCAATAGAAACTGTGCGTGCTGCTATTATTGCTTGTCAGTGATGTCTTTTTCTAACAATTTTCATTTAAAATTTAATCAAAAACTCGGTTCGGCCGCGAGTCAGTTGTAGAGGAAGGACCTCTTCTACGTTGGAATGACCAGGCGGAAAAGAACAAACTTGGTTTAACTTAGTACAAATATTTATTATTAAGATAATATAAGCGGTAACCACCAAAAAATAGAGAAGATCTAAGGCTATTTTTGCACACTTAACTTATTTTCTTTCACAATATTCGTCTTGTTGGCTTCGAGTTAACTGAGTCTTGTAATTAGCTAAATAAATAAACGCTTACTTTTTTCTTTCTTTTACTTACCAAATTTTGGAATAAAAATATCAGCTTTATTCGTAATACTACGTTGAAGCGAAAGCAACGCTTGCAGCCACTGTAACATTTCAGATTCAGTTTCTAAAACTATGCCGAAGCCACCGTCTTTCGTTGCAAGTGCTATTACATAGTCATGCTTTGTATCTAATCTCCGATTAATATTAAAGCAGTTTTCTAATTTTAGCACTCGTTTAGGAGCTAAGCCAGACTTAAACTTTCTCATGCTATCAAAATATTCCAACCGAGCGCTTTCTTGGGTAGTATCTCTATATAATACGAAGAACTTTTTTTTCATAGTATTCAATTTTTTTTGGTATCCAGATAACATCAAACCGTCCTCATAATTCGTGTCGATAAGTTTTGACATTTTATCCTATAGATAAAGTAAAATTGAGGAGATGATTATTAATATTTAGCATATTTTTAAAATTAATAATTTCGACTAATCTTCAAAATTTACACAAAAAATACTTATAGGTTAGACGTCAAAACTATTTTAATAAGTATATAAGGTAAAATTAAGATGTATTTCAATATAAACCTATATATGGTATATAACATATATTTGCGGATGCATTAAATCGCATTAGATATAGTTCTCCAAATAAAAGGCTCTACATGTTTTAACATTTTACTCTTGCAGAAATTTGATCAGAGATTTACCATTGGACCATTTACCATAAGATGAACAGTCAATTGTACAATCAATTTGTACATTAGTCAAGAAATTATTAAATTATTGTGCTTTAAATATCTCAGTTGATGAAATTGATTAATTTTGGAAGTTTTAAAGAATCTTAATAAGTAGACAAATGTGCAATGAACCGCGCTGGTGACTTTCTGTCGTGTTCTGGTCTGCGCACCACACGAGAGTGGAGTGCGTCGTACGTTGCCCCATGCTGAAGGAGTCTGCCCCCGCAATCACATACAGTGGCGTTGCCAATCAACACCACAGTGCGACAACCGCCCATGCGGATAGTACAGCTTCAACAACCACCACCTACACGCATCCCACTCACCCCTAGGATCACGACTGGACACCCGCGACAAACGCGACTCTTACAATTCAACTGCAACGGACTCCAGAGTAAGATCGAGGAGATAGTTGCATTCATGAGCCGGGGGCGCGTAACGATAGCTGCGGTACAAGAAACCAAGCTAAACAGCCGCTCAGATCTTCTGAGTTGTGCAGGTTTCAACGTTTTACGTAAGGATCGCGAGCGAGATAATGGTGGAGGCCTAGCCTTCATATTGCACAACACCGTTCAGTATCGTCTTATCGATGTTGACATCGACCGTAGGGACACTACTCTAGAATCTCAGGGTATAGCTGTCCGGTCAGGCGATGTCGAGCTCGAAATATTTAACATATACATCCCCCCAGTTACATGTTGCCCAACAGGATATCACCCGAACATAGATGCGCTACTTCGTGGTGAAAACCGTTTGGTGCTAGCGACTTTAACGCGCATCACGATCTTTGGCATTCCTGCCTGTCAAACGATCGTAGGTGGATGGAGCTGGCGGAACAGATAGACGATTCGACATTCTGCACAATGAATGACGAAGCCCCCACCAGAATTATGGGCACCTGTAATAGCTCGCCAGATATTACCATCGCTAGCGGTGGTCTGATAAATAGTATAACCTGGCGACCTATGCTAACTCTCGCATCAGACCATCTGCCCATAATTATCTCGATCGAGAAACCTCCTTACTTTCTTTCTGTGGACAACCGCACTTATGTTAACTTTAACAAAGCTAACTGGGTCGGCTTCACAGAATTTACTGAGAGCACCTTCTACGCACTATCCATTCCTACGGACGTCATCGTTGGCGAGCGTCAATTCCGCAAGGTGATCGCTGCTGCTACTGCTCGCTTCATACCGGCTGGAAGAATCGCGGAACTCCGCCCTAATTTCCCAGCCGAAGCAGGTGTATAAGCAAACGAGCGCGACACCTTACGCCATGCCGCTCCCTGTGATCCCCGAATAAGGGATCTCAATTTGGAGATTCGGCAAATGGTAAATCATCATTAGCGGACAAAATGGATAGAGCACCTGAAGTCCTGCAACCTCTCCACCGGTGTGAGTAAGCTTTGGACTACTGTCAAGGCCCTGTCAAATCCGAGAAGACATGACGATCGGGTTGAAATTCAATTCGATGGTCATGCCACCTCGGACCCGAAGAAGTGCGCAGCTATTTCAGCCGACAATTTACACTGCACCCTTCGACTGACAAGGACAAACGACGTGTTACCCGACGGCTGCGCAAAATGCCAAAAGACTGCGCACCACTTACTTTCACCGATGGGGAGGTTCAGAGTGTCATCAAAGAGGCGAAATCGTCTAAATCCATTGGCCCTGACGGAATAAGCATGCTGATGCTAAAACACCTAGGCCCAACGGGAGTAAATTATCTCACCAAGATCCTCAACCTGTCGATATCCACTCTTCAAATACCCGATGTGTGGAAAGTCGGAAGAGTGGTCCCACTACAAAGGGGAGTCTTATCGCCCGATAACTCTCCTTTCCCCAGTAGTGAAGACACTTGAGGCCTTGTTACTCCCGTCATTCACTCACCACCTGAGCCTAGCAGATCATCAGCATGGCTTCCGTAAAGTGCACAGTACCACCACAGCACTTAGCGTCATAAACGCCCAGATACTTCATGGCCTGAACCAGAAGCCACCCTGCGAGAGGACGATACTCGTAGCGTTGGACTTGTCAAAAGCTTTTGACATAGTCAATCACACAACGCTACTTGAGGACCTAGAACAATCAACGCTCCCTCCAGGGCTGAAGCGGTGGACTATGAACTACATGAGCGGTCGGCATTCAGCCGTACTGTTTCGAGGTCAAAACTCCAAACTTAGGAAAATTAAACAGGGGGTTCCGCAGGGCGGTCTCCTACTACTACTACTACTGTTTAATTTTTATAATTCGAAACTCCCCTAGCCACCAGCGGAAATTTCAGTGACCTCGTACGCTGATGACTGTACGATATTGACGTCGGGAAATGGAATCGATGGCATGTGTTCAAAAGTAAACAGCTACCTCTCCGATCTTTCTCGCTTCTTCTCTTCAAGGAGCCTAACACTCTCTCCCACTAAATCCACAGCGACCATATTCACAAATTGGACGAAGGAGTACAGACTGGACCTGAATATTTCAGTCGATGGAAACAAAAATTCCGACAGTAAATAATCCTAAAATTTTAGGCGTCACTTTGGACAGGCTGTGCTCTTTCACTCCTCACACGACCACGATAACTGCGAAAGTACAGAGCCGCAACAAAATCCTCAAATCGCTTGCCGGCAGCTCTTGGGGAAAAGACAAAGAAACGTTGTTGGCAACATACAAGGCAATCAGCCGACCGGTCCTAAATTACGCAGCCCCAATATGGTCTCCTGGATGCAGTGACACGTAGAAGAAGAAGCTTCAGACCTGTCAGAACACTGCACTCCGAACTACCACGGGATGCCTCTTGATGTCTCCAATCGAACACCTACATAGTGAGGCCCGTATGCTTCCGGTTAAGGAACACAACGAACTCCTCTCTAAGCAGTTTCTACTGGGGTGTTTTCGTAGAAACCACCCCTGTAGTCGCCTGACTGTAGCGGAGCCGCCTCCTAGGAACATCAAGAGGTCTTTCCTTGACTACGTCGACGACATTAGACAGTACGCCGACCGGACTTCGGACGCAACGAACTTCAGACAGGCACTGACCGCCATTCACAGTGGAGCCATCAACACCTTCACAGACTCCCTCTCAGTGAATGGCGTAATAGGAGTCAAACCACCACCCATAGCAGACATAGAGCTCGAGTTGCCTCGCGAAACCAGAGTGACCCTTGCGCAACTTCGTTCCGGATACTGTAGCAGGTTAAACTCCTACTTATCCAGAATAGACCCCGACATACTAAACACATGTCCTACGTGCAATGAGTCTCCGCATGACACTAACCACCTCTTTGCATGCCCAACAAACCCCACCCATCTAACACCCTTCTCCCTATGGTCCGACCCCGTCGAAACAGCTCGTTTCCTGGGCCTCCCGTTAGATGACCTCGACGACAACGAATTGGGAATTTATCACCCAAACGGGGACTAGGTAACCGTTACAACAACAACAACAACAGCTTCAGGAAGTTCTGTGAAAGCATCTCCTCAACGCCCGAGACAGAAAGGCTGCATAAGGCTCTGGCGAGAAGCAAGACGGACACAGTACTAGCAATTAAAAGATCGGATTGGACGTATACCTCCAGCGCAGAACAAAAACCACGGCTCTTCTACTTGCGCAGTTCCCGGAGACAATTCGAGAAGACCAGATTGGACCTATAGTCGAACGAAAGCCATCTCGCTTAGATTGGATAATCGCAAAACAGCTCTTCACTGCGGACTCCATCAAGTGGGCTTTGGCTTCTTTCAAAAAATATAAGTCCCCGGGTGCGGATGGCATCCTTCCAGCATTTCTGCAACAGGAGGAGCAGGTCCTATTGTACCGTCTTGTTCGGCTGATGAGGGATAGCCAGAATCTTAGAACCATGGTGCATTGCAAAGATGATCTTCATACCCAAGGTAGGAAAGAAACACTATACATTGGCGAAATCCTTCAGGCCAATCAGTCTAACTTCCTTTCTACTTAAGAGTATGGAAAAGATCATTGACTACGAAATACGATCGAAGGTGCTGACGACTGCACCGCTACATGCGAAGCAGCATGCTTACAGAGCAGGTAGATCAACTAATACTGCTCTGTATCAGTTAACCTCAGAGATCCGTAGTTCGTTAGATGGGGGCGAGGTGTTGTTACGCGCCTTCCTTGACATCGAAGGTGCTTTTGAAAATACGTCTCAAGAAAGCCTATCAAGAGCACTGGAGACAAGGAGTGTGGCAGCATCGGTACGCAGATGGATAGAAACCGTACTGCGTACCAGGATAGCTGAAACCACAGTAAGCAATACCAGAATTCGTGTGGGCAGGGCCTAGTTGTGGACGAACTTCTTGAGCTGCCAACGAGCAATGGAATCGCTGTCAAGGATATACCTACGACATTGTTATCTCAGCCAGGGGTAAATTTGAGACACTATCTGCGATATTGTACGAAGGGGATTGAGACTGACAAAAGGGTGGTGTCTTGTGGTTGGCTTATACATCAACCCCTCTAAAGCTACATTCATACCGTTTACCAGACAAAGGTAATCACCGGAGCCCAAAAATCTATCCTTTGGCGGCAGAGAGCTAGAGATGGCTAACACGGTCTATTATCTAGGCCTCACGTTGCATTCCACTCTACGGTGGAAGCACCATGTGAACCTGACCTTAGTCAAAGCTACGAAAGCGCTCATGGTGTGCAAGCGATCTCTGCCTATAAGGTCAAATCGTTACTAGTGCAGGAGTGTATAGAACGGCTGAACAGCCTATCAAGCGGCAACCAAGTGCACCTTATCTGGAGCCTTTTCACAAGGATATAGCCGGGAACGAACTGCCTGACGAGCTAATGCGCTCTGCAGCCTCTACAAGAATGGTAGGACCAGAGCCTTTCATCGCGGTTGGACCGCACACCATTAAAGAGCTACTCCGTAGTGAGAAAAGAGCAGGCAGGGAGAGACATTGGCAATCTAATCTAAATCTGCTGCGTTTGCGCTAAAAGGCTACATCCAAACTCCACCTCGGTTAGGTGCAATACATGCAATGGATGGAGCCATCTTAAGACCTGTTCAGGCCTTAAGACACATAGGGAGTGGACCACAAGTTACGTGGCCCCATGCTGTCAACGCAATAATGCGACATCTGCCTCAACGGCTGTGCAACCTGCACCATGTTCGCGCACTGCGCTGCCACTCCAGTCGAGTGGCCAAGATAGGACCTCCACGGCCCTAAGGAGCTCACACAGACAGCATGACTCCCAGTCTGACCAACATCCCTCCCCCCCAACCTTCATCCAGCTCCAATTCTGGTGCGAGAACCACCCCGCAACTCCTGGTTCCTCGCACAGTCTGTTCCGTGTGTCAGACCACAATACGCCGGAATGTCACATCAGTCAAGTGCAATTCTTGTACAATCACATACAGTGGCGTTGCCAATCAACACCACAATGCGACAACCGCCCATGCGGATAGTACAGCTGCAACAACCACCACCTACACGCACCCCACTCACCCCTAGGATCACGACTGGACACCCGCGACAAACGCGACTCTTACAATTCAACTGCAACGGACTCCAGAGTAAGATCGAGGAGATAGTTAATCATCATTAGCGAACAAAATGGATAGAGCACCTGAAGTCCTGCAACCTCTCCACCGGTGTGAGTAAGCTTTGGACTACTGTCAAGGCCCTGTCAAATCCGAGAGGACATGACGATCGGGTTGAAATTCAATTCGATGGTCATGCCTCCTCGGACCCGAAGAAGTGCGCGAGCTATTTCAGCCGACAATTTACACTGCACCCTTCGACTGACAAGGACAAACGACGTGTTACCCGACGGCTGCGCAAAATGCCAAAAGACTGCGCACCACTTACTTTCCCCGATGGGAAGGTTCAGAGTGTCATCAAAGAGGCGAAATCGTCTAAATCCATTGGCCCTGACGGAATGAGCATGCTGATGCTAAAACACCTAGGCCCAACGGGAGTAAATTATCTCACCAAGGTCCTCAACCTGTCGATATCCACTCTTCAAATACCCGATGTGTGGAAAGTCGGAAGAGTGGTCCCACTACTGAAACCTGGGAAACCCGCCAACAAAGGGGAGTCTTATCGCCCGATAACTCTCCTTTCCCCAGTAGTGAAGACACTTGAGGCCTTGTTACTCCCGTCATTCACTCACCACCTGAGCCTAGCAGATCATCAGCATGGCTTCCGTAAAGTGCACAGTACCACCACAGCACTTAGCGTCATAAACGCCCAGATACTTCATGGCCTGAACCAGAAGCCACCCTGCGAGAGGACGATACTCGTAGCGTTGGACTTGTCAAAAGCTTTTGACACAGTCAATCACACAACGCTACTTGAGGACCTAAAACAATCAACGCTCCCTCCAGGGCTGAAGCGGTGGACTATGAACTACATGAGCGGTCGGCATTCAGCCGTACTGTTTCGAGGTCAAAACTCCACACTTAGGAAAATTAAACAGCGGGTTCCGCAGGGCGGTCTCCTACTACTACTACTACTGTTTAATTTTTATAATTCGAAACTCCCCCAGCCACCAGCGGGAATTTCAGTGACCTCGTACGCTGATGACTGTACGATATTGACGTCGGAAAATGGAATCGATGGCATGTGTTCAAAAGTAAACAGCTACCTCTCCGATCTTTCTCGCTTCTTCTCTGCAAGGAGCCTAACACTCTATCCCACTAAATCCACAGCGACCATCTTCACAAATTGGACGAAGGAGTACAGACTGGACCTGAATATTTCAGTCGATGACACAAAAATTCCGACAGTAAATAATCCTAAAATTTTAAGCGTCACTTTGGACAGTCTGTACTCTTTCACTCCTCACACGACCGCGATAACTGCCAAAGTACAGAGCCGCAACAAAATCCTCAAGTCGCTTGCCGGCAGCTCTTGAGGAAAAGACAAAGAAACGTTGTTGGCAACATACAAGGCAATCGGCCGGCCGTTCCTAAATTACGCAGCCCCAATATGGTCTCCTGGATGCAGTGACACGCAGAAGAAGAAGCTTCAGACCTGTCAGAACACTGCACTCCGAACTACCACGGGATGCCTCTTGATGTCTCCAATCAAACACCTACATCGCCTGACTGTAGCGGAGCCGCCTCCTAGGAACATCAAGAGGTCTTTCCTTGACTACGTCGACGACATTAGACAGTACGCCGACCGGACTTCGGACGCAACGCACTTCAGACAGGCACTGATCGCCATTCATAGTGGAGCCATCAACACCTTCACAGACTCCCTCTCAGTCATAGGAGTCAAACCACCACCCATAGCAGACATAGAGCTCGAGTTGCCTCGCGAAACCAGAGTGACCCTCGCGCAACTTCGTTCCGGATACTGTAGTAGGTTAAACTCCTACTTATCCAGAATAGACCCCGACATACTAAACACATGTCCTGCGTGCAATGAGTCTCCGCATGACACTACCTACCTCTTTGCATGCCCAACAAACCCCACCCATCTAACACCCTTCTCCCTATGGTCCGACCCCGTCGAAACAGCTCGTTTACTGGGCCTCCCGTTAGATGACATCGACGACAATGAGTCTGGAATTTATCACCCAAACGGGGACTAGGTAACCGTTACAACAACAACAACAACAAGACATTGGCAATTCCCACAACAGCCGGTTCAACGTTACCGGAATTGATACCAATGGCTGTTATTTCGGTGTTAGTTTAAGTGTGTCGTCATTAGAGCAACACCTAGCAGCAGGGTTTCTCCGTATCCTCTGGGTCCGTGCTGACATCGAATCCACCCCGGGCCCCGAGGAACTCTTTTGCTGCATATGCGTTAAAAGGCTCCATACAAACTTCACCTCGGTTAGGTTCAATACATGCAATGGATGGAGCCATCTCAAGACCTGCTCAGGCCTTAAGACCCATAGGGTGTGGACCACGAGTTACGTGGCCCCATGCTGCCAACGCAATATTGCGACACCATCCTTAACGGCTGCACCATGTTCGCGCACTGCGCCGCCACTCCAGTCGAGTGGCCAAGAAAGGACCTAAGGAGCTCTAGGCAGCATGACTCCCAGTGTGACTGGCTGGAAGAATCGCGGAACTCCGCCCTAATTTCTCAGCCGAAGCAGCTGTACTAGCAAACGAGCGCGACATATTACGCCATGCCGATCCCTGTGATCCTTGAATACGGGATCCCAATTTGGAGATTCGGCAAATGGTAAATCATCATAAGCGGACAAAATGGATAGAGCACCTGAAGTCCTGCAACCTCTCCACCGGTGTAAGCAAGCTGTGGACTACTGTCAAGGCCTTGTCTAATCCGAGGATACATGACGACCAGGTTGAAATTCAATTCGATGGCCATACCTCCTCGGACCCGAAGAGATGCGCGAGCTATTTTAGCCGACAATTTACACTGCGCAAAATGCCAAAAGACTGCACACCACTTACTTTCACCGATGGGGAAGTTCAGAGTGACATCAAAGAGGCCAAATCGTCTAAATCCATGATGATGGTATTGACGAATATCGGAGATCGTCGAACTCCTTTCCGCGCTGGCGACTTTCGGCCGCGCTTCAGAAAAATTATCCTGGTCAGTCCAAAACCGGGGTGTTCATAATTCAATCGCTTCAAAATCCTTTGTACACTTGCAGCCTTCGGCCACGCTAAAAAAAAATAACCCTGGTCGGTTCAACACCGGTGTGTTCATTATTCAATCGCGTCAAACTGCTTTCTGCTATTCACCCGTAAAATAAGGCCCTTAAAAAAATTACTGGACTAGTAAACACAGGAAAATACCAGCTAATTATTCGGTTCATTCTTTTCACAAAAACGAATTTGACCGGATGACTACATATAAATTATTCGTATGGTACCCGGACTAATAGTCACTGCGTTAAATTAAATTAAGAGGATTTTCTCTATCTGCCCATACCCATTTTATTCCCGAAATCCTGGAACGGTATTCTAGAGTTTTCCCATTATCTTTTCAATGGCTCAGGTAGAAGGGATAACACGCTCATTTACCTACCCTGTAATTAGCGTAAAATTCCAATCATTTACTTTATTTTACTGTCAATATTTGGTACATATGAGAAATCCATAGAAATAGTTAGTCAAATATTTTCCATATGCATTTGCTGCGAAGTAAGCAGACGAAAATATGGTTCGTTCTAGTTACCGAATACAATGCGAGTAGTCCATTTGAGGATAGGATAAAGACTAACAAATATTGTTAAGCTATCGATATCACCTTGATTTGTTCATTTGCGATAGTTGGATATTATTCTTGACTTTAAAGATTACGAGTGCAAAATATGATGTCTAATGGAAACGTATATACATATGTAGTTATGTATATGTATACTATATGGCAACAATGATAAAAGCATTGCAGAATTTGTGTATTCAATGCTCGGTATATTATTTGATATATAAATCACATTTGTAGGCATAATTTTTCAAAAAATTTTTAGTTAGGGCAAAGCACAAATGTATATTGTGGACATGTGCATACACATATGTAAATATTAACAAGGTAGCTAATACGTAAATATGTTCGCTTGAAAATGTTCAATGAGTTGATATATTATTGATCACCATTTTTGTAGTTTGCACTTTCATCAGTTTGAATAGTTAATATTTAATGCAGGATACACATCATCGTATCACTGTAGCTCATTTCGAATTTATTATATTAAACATTTATTAAATTTACGACACATTTTTATTCACCATTTAGGCAGCACTATGAAATCAAAACAAAAATATTGCAACGATAAAAGCATACCTATTTATGCATACAAAACAAACAATTCATATATTTATTATAATAAATAGGAATAAAGAAATTGTTAACTACTAATATTTCGCGACAATCAGAAGCAAGCACCAAATGTAAAAAAACGTTTGCATATTGTAAGCAATAACAAAGCTCATATACTACGTACTACACTATTGGAATTTGTAGAATTCATTTCCCTTATCAGTGCTGCCACCCCATAAAATGGTCTCGTGAGCAGAACTTTTTTCAATTTACCTGTTTTTCTTTTTGACTATATACACAGCAAGAATGATAGAATACTAGATTACGCCAATCGTCATCTTGTGACGTAATTCTTTTGGTATGGGAAGAGGCAAGGTAGAATAACTTTCAAATATGCTTAATTTATTATAATGTATCATGTTTTAGCGCTGGGTATGCAGTCAGATTTTGTGTGGCACAGGACGCGTTTATTTCTAAATTTAAATCTAATTTTGCATACGGTAGTATATAAAATTTTTCGCTACGTATGACACTTTGAGATTTTACATATTATAGTATATACTAATAAATTTTGCACTGTACGAGACGCATTAAATGTTATAATGTACCAAAGTACGTTTTAACCGATGAGAATAAATGAAATCGATTACATCGTTTAAGAAAAAATGATTTGGAAAACAGAAAAAACCTCGATGGTATAAAAACAAATAACAAACGCAATGAATTTACCGATGACCAAAGAAAACACAAAAACTAACGCGATCGCTTGCATCGTTTTGATACAAAATTTACAAATTTAGCAATAGAATTCAAAAAGCGTTTCTACGACAACCCGTATGGTTTAATATGTTCGGTTTGCGACCGTCTTTCCAAAATTACATTACAAAAATTAACATACACAAAATTCACAAAAAATTATTACAAGATGAATTTTCAAACGAAATAATAACCAAATTCGGATGTTGCAATACCTGCAACAATATACTTGTCAATTCTAAAACAATTCCTCGCGTATCCCGTTCGGACGGATTCGTATAACCCGAGTATCCGACGCATTTGCTGCCGCTCGTATAATAACGGAAAGATTGGTTTCGCCGGGAATCTACGATCTTCGAAGTGGTAAAAGATCAAAAATTATACGACGTACCCGTTGTAGTTGCTGTTGTAACGGTTACCTAATCCCCGTTTGGGTGATAGAATAGAATGAATATGAGGTTTGCACTGCGACCCAGGGTCTATTGTGCCCTCTCCTCTATCACATGCTTTCCCCTATCACATGCTTTTCCAACAACTTGCTGGGTGCTATTGAAGCAATGTAATCCCAGTTCACATAAGTGGAGCCTAGGGCCTTGAGCCTGCGTCTACAAATTGCGGGGCAATCTAAAATCAGGTGTTCTGGTGTTTCCGGCCCCATGTCGCAGAATCGACAGTTGCCACAAGAAGCCATGCCCATGTTTGACAGGTGTTTCTTGAGCCTACAGTGCCCAGTGTAGAGATTGGGTGATAGTTTCCAGATTGGTTGTCGTCGAGGTCATCTAACGGGAGGCCTAGGAAACGAGCTGTTTCGACGGGGTCGGACCATAAGGAAAAGGGTGTTTGATGAGTGGGGTTCGTTGGGCACGCAAAGAGGTGCTTAGTGTCATGCGGAGACTCATTGCACGCAGGACATGTGTTTGGAATTTCGGGGTCTATTCTGGATAAGTCTTGGTCAGACTGGGAGTCATATTGCCTGCGTGAGCTCCTTAGGTCCGTGAAGGTCCTATCTTGGCCACTCAACTGGAGTGGCGGCGCAGTGCGCGAACATGGTGCAGGTTGCACAGCCGTATAGGCAGATGTCGCAGTATTGCGTTGGCAGTATGGGGCCACGTAACTCGTGGTCCACTCCCTATGTGGCTTAAGGCCTGAGCAGGTCTTAAGATGGCTACATCCATTGCATGTATTGCACCTAACCGAGGTGGAGTTTGGATGGAACCTTCTAGCGCAAACGCAGCAGTAAAATTCCTCGGGGCCCGGGTTGGATTCGTTGCCAGCACGGGTCAGGAGGATACGGTGCAACCCTGCTGCTAGGCGTTGCTCCAGTGACGACAAACTTAACCTAGAACTTACCGATCCAAACAGGGTTAGATCGCCGATATAACAGCCCTTGGCCGGATAAAATCCGGGTCAATTCCGGTAACGTAGAACCGGCTGTTGTAGGAATTGTCGACGTAATTTTAGCCGGTGATTTCAAAATCGACTTAAATTCGTCAGATGGTTCGGTTTTTATATTTGAACTTGGGTTTAGTCTAAGCAATAAATCGACGCCTAAAATGTAGCATATTTTTATATATACACGCCTTTTATACTTAAACTTGCTACTACAAGTTCGCAATTTATTCGCGTACAACGCAAAACATGATAAATGATTTTAATTAAAAAAAAAATGTTTCAGTGAAATAAATACAATAAGTTAGGAAGAAAATATTTGGGTAATTTTTAAATAAATACATATATTTAGCGACAACATAGTTTCCACAAATTTATGAAATTATTGTGAAAAGAGTCTGAAATTATAATTATTATGAATATGAATTCATTTCGTCTACAAATAATTACTTATTTTTGGACAACTTTTTTGTCCGAAGGAAACCTGAAAAAAGTCGTTTTTAATGGTTTATTTGCCACTCCACACTTTCTTTTTCAAAATCAATATATTTTATACTTATAAATTTAAATAAATACAACCGTCGCAATCACAATCCCTCTCAATTATTCATTTAATTGGCAACTAAGACAATAAATTAAAGTATTTATTTACCAAGTAAGGAAGCACTAAATTCGGGTACAACCGAACATTTCATACTCAAGCAAATTGCAAGGATCAAAGCCGGGGAAATACCTTCAGGTTTTGGCAAAACTTCATATTAAACAAGTAGGGAAATGCTAAGTTCGGATGTAACCGAACATTTTATACTCTCGCAAAGTCAAGTGGTATACTCGTTTGAGATTTCTTTATATATTTTAATAACTAGAAGTAGGAACTGTTGCCTCAGTTATTTTCATTCACAGTGAAATTAATTAAAGCAATTTTTAAATTTACACAAATCATGAGAAATCGTTGCATAGGCTTATAATTGATTTTTTATAGAATGCATTACAACTGTATTGAGGAGTATGAAAAGAAATCGTTTTTGGGCAATGAACAACATTTTTTATTTATTATTTACAATATTAAACATAAATTTTTAATCGAAATTCTTATACATATATCCATAATATATTTTTTTTCTCCTTATACTATTTAATTTCTCTCATATATTTATATAGTACAATAATGTCTTATATAATAACAAATTATACATATAATTTTAATTTTCTTAATTAGATTAGTTACATATTTTTCTTAAAATTGTCATAAAAACTACTGTCAAAATTGCTATACCATTCTAATTCGATTATATTTGAAAAAAAAAATTAAGAACCATTGCACTAAGTCTGAAAACTTTAGTTCGAAATAGAGACACAAGTACTATCATGATAGCTGTGTACTGTCTTAAAAGTAATTGCATTAATAATAATAACCCAACGATTACCCTCCTCCCGACCAACCGACGCGAGGGGCGCAATCCGCATACGTGCGGAATTAGGCGAGTCAGAAAAGGCAAGAGAGTTTTTTAAGTGTTGCGATCTAAAACTGCTCAG